>NC_141278.1:15000-632000 GCF_054856545.1 Hippocampus guttulatus | reverse complement strand
TTCATTTTCGATCTTCACGTCGTTGTTTTTCTCCCCTAAAGGTTGCAGTCAAGCAATCTCGACTTTTCCTCCCCAGCGCCGTTGTTTTCCATCGCGTGTGCTCTGCAGAAATGTATCGCCGCTCAATTACGGGGCTTCGAAACCTTGACGCGCCAGTCGCGCGACCCTCATCACCTTCATGTCTGGAATGTGAACAGACGGGGAAAAACATTTGCGAAGGATTTGCATTCCTTGGAAGGAAGAATTCTTATTTGTTGCCACGTTAGCGCTCGTCGTTTTGGGATTTCATTCCATTCCAAGTGCGGAGGAACCTCCACAGAGGGAATTAAGAGCGGAGAACTCTGTGCATCCGCACTTGTATGACGAGAATCGTTAAAATGTTCTTCGGGGTTCGTATCGGTCGACTCTGAGCTGTCACGGCCTGGCTTCCATTCGACATCCAAAGCTTTCTTCCTTTTGGAACTCTGCAGCAGGAAGAATAACACAGTTATGTGGAGGACTGCGGTTTGAGGTTCTTGTAGCTCGGTTGCAGAGCGCACGCCCTCGCAGAGAAGTCTGTTGACCCCCCATGTTTGAGACCTGATCATTGCCAGCCTTGACGGAACGAGAGGCGCTATGAGACACACGCGTGCTCTCCAACATGCCCACCGCATTGGGCCTGAACATGAAAAGCGCCGCGCCAAGCCCACATCTCATCATTCATCGTTTTCCTGTTTGACAAAGAGCAAATGGCAGTTGGATAAATACAACTCTTGTCAAGGGTGACTTCCAGGGATAAGGGGAGGGGGACCAGGTGGGAGGGGAAACAGGGGTTGGGCCCCGCACTTCATCCATCTTCCACCCCAAACGGCCTCCGACGATCACCTTCACTAACTACCTACCGCTGCTTGGGATGCCAATAAAAAGACTTTTCCAAGCGAGACCTGTTCAGTAAGATGACATCTGTCCTCTCGTTGTTCTTTGCCATGAGCTGAAACGCTATCTGTTGACGCAGAGATTCTGAAATGTTTGGGAAACGTCTGAGGTCCCGGACATGATGGAGCTTTTTACGAGCGCAGTGCGGCTTCTGAACTGAAATCTCTTATCTTTGCAAAGTCACCCGCCCAAGTGTGAGAAGAAAAACAAGACGGGGGAAGCGATGCCTCGGGTAGGCGGGTAAAAGTCACGCGGGCACACTGCCCATCGTCTGCATATTTGCGAGACCAACGCCCCCTGAGCGAGCGTCCATGGACGGTGTTTGTCAGGGCATGACTTTGACAGTGTGTCAGGGCGACAAGCATTTCCTGCTTCCTTCCCGCTTTGTGTGATGACACAAAGTGGGCTCGACCGACAACAACTTTCCAGCGCTCTTATCAATGACAGAAACCCAAACATGGTCCGATAACAGCGGCGAGAAAACAAAAATGAAGAAACAAATCTCACCGCATCAGACGGACACCGATTACATTTCATCGCTTGAAAGGAGCAAAATGCAAATTGGCATACAATCACGATGGGGACTGGGGCGGTTTCGCTGTGGTCTCAACAAACCGCATTGTTACTTGGGTCGAAATGCTTCCTGTTTGGGAAAGTCCGCCTATCATAATATCCCGTCACCACTCGGGCACTCCGAGTAGATTGTACTTTTATTTGGACAAACAACACGGAGAAAACCATAGTGTCGCCGGAAATTTACCGTCAATTATAAGTACAGTCCGACCGGGTGACAACGTACCTCTCGAGGGACGTAACGAGTGTGGACGTTATCGTGTTAGAGCGGTACTTTGTTGGAAGCGTTCCCAATAAAATGGCCGCCAACGACGATGTATAATACAGGATGAACATTTAGCAATACGTAAACGTGTCATACAGTATGTCAATTACAAATACGTGTATATGAAAAAAAAAAAATGATTTTCAGAGACACGAAACCAACAACTGTGGCGTTCCTACTTCATCTCTGAAAATATTCAGTCAGCAAATAAATACGCCTCGCCTGCCGTTCTAGAAGTACAACGACGTTCGAGTCGATCAGTAGCGCTGCTCCCGCGCTGATGTACATTTTTTTTTAATAAGCTCGGTCGCAGCGGCAATGATCTTCCCACGGTTCGTTGTAACGAAAGCCTATTTTGTGGGAAAAATCCGGTCGTTCCCATGAAGTTGATGTTCTAAAGGTGCTCGTTGAAAGCAAAATTGGCAAATGAATGACATGAAATCGGGACTTTGAAATGCGAACTTTATTGTCAACGGGGTACGTTGAAAAGAGGTCGGACTGCAACAAAGAAGACCGCAATCCGTCTTACCACTGATGCCGAGCACACGTTGAAATGATTTGGTCCAACCGTAGCTGGATGAGAAATGTTTAGCCTTCTCAAAGCCGTCTCGTTAAAATGAGAGTCTTTCCGAAATGACTTTCGGAAAAAGATGATCAAGTAGATAAAAAGTGAAAAGGCCCAAGCGTACCACAGAGTGATGTCAAGAAATAAATCTTCCCCGCTTCCCATTTAAACGCTGGAAACACGACGCAGGATTGTGCATCAGTGGTTAGCCCTTTCCATAAACTGAGGGTTGCGACCTCATTTTGTTTTTTTTATAGTTTCACCAATTATCCGATTGAAATACTGTAAGCGAGTCAATCGATTGGTTATTTCTTCCCCCCCCCCCCCCGCCATGTTTGTTGTCCTAACGTAAAACCTTCAAATTGTAGACAGTATTCTTAAGGCATGGGCTCCACTCCAAGAAACACCCTGCTCGCCGCCATTGCCCACTTAAAAGAAGCATTCGGAAATCAAGCCCTCTTGTCGAATCAAAACCTTGCTTCAGATATGCAGTGTGCCTTGTACTCTCTGCGCTTGAGTAAATAAATACCCCGTGAGCTCAAAATGTTGACGTCGAAGGACTACTTCTCGTTCTACTTCTCAAATAACTTACGACGGCAAGATGATGCCATTGTGGCACTGGAGCCACGCAAAAGAATCGCTAAAGTGTTCCAACCATGCATACCATTTTTCTTCATCCATCAGATGCATTTGTTCAGTACAGTTCGGCTGTATTCAAATTTGCAGGATGCATGTGATATTTTAGAACTGTTTCCAAACATTTATTTACATACCATTTTTAAATTATTTTGATTTCAATTCCATTCTTTTTTTTTTTTTCATGTGCAATCCAATTCATTCAGTACAGTTTCCTCCCACCCCCAACCCCCAGCCACTTCGGCGTAGTTATTCATATGTTTGAAATGCAATAATATTCAATCAATCGCTTTTAATGAGTACTTGGGTCTACTATGCGAGTGTACTTTTTTTGTTGTTTTTTGAGGCACTTGGTGTAAAAAGTTTGACCACTGCACTCGAGGAATGTTGGTAGCTTGAAATGTCGATCATGGGTCAAAAAAGGTCGGGGCGCCCCCGCACTCAAAGGTCTAACAGGCAGCAGTAAATCGGAGCCGTACGTGACAAAACTAAAAAAAATGAGCAGTGGATGTAAAACAGCTGCCATCATAACAAGCCGGTCTCGACATTTGCGTGCACAAGCCAGTTGCACGCCGAGTGAAACGGGTTCATGGGTGGTCTGTTCCTTCCAAGCCTCCGAGCCCCTACGAGACCCCTTGTCTGTAAAATGATGCCATAAAATGTCACCAGCTTCACCTCCGTGATCAACGAAGCCTGCGTGGATACGCTCGAGGGAGGGAGTCAGTCAAGTAAATCAAAGCCGAGAGCCCTGCTGGTGATCTCACTTCACGCTACTTTATTTTCGGCTGCTCCCTTCTCAAGATAACTCGGCGTGCGTGGATCTGAATCGCAGTCGTGAGCACCGATTGATTAAGCTCAGAAAAGGAGTCACGCATTCTCCGGTAGAGAAGGAAAAAAACAACAACAACTCAATCATTTAGAAGTGCGCAATTTTTATGGCGTGGTTCTTTGTGGTTCCCGGAATTCTTCTTTTGTTTGGTTTTGCAGGTCGCAATTGGACACCGACATTTTGCATGAGATGAATTTATGGGATACACTGTCATGACAAGTGTAATCATTTTGAGCGGTATGGTTTTTGTTTGAGTGCCTATACTCGGCGTGTCATGATATACTGCAGTGCATAGCCGCAGTCACACATTTGTTATTGGCACGTGAACAGGGCGCATTCGGGCAAAATTTGCCCCAGGCATGTGTTGCCGTCTTTTTAGTCTCGGACACGGGACGCGTTCCATAAACACAACAAATTCGAAACAAATTTAACAGCGATGAAACAAAAACAATTGAATTCGTCCACTTCAATTGGGATGGACAGCAAATATACTTGCAGAGATCTCGATGAGATCTGCTGGAAATTCTCTTATTTAAATGTACCAGTTAAAAAAAAAAAAAAAAAAAAGATTTTCAGCAGTTCATATGTTTCGGATGAGACGGAAACAGAAGCCGGATGTTCTGCACACGAGGATTTAAAACAATGGAATAAATGCGGATGCCTGACGACAAAGACAAACAAGCCGAAAGCAGCTCGGCCTGGCTGGCCTTTTATGTGAATTCATCGATCTCGTCATCAATCAAAACGCCATCGCTGCCGATCCAGGAGCTAAACACAAACAGGATGAGGACGGGAAGCTCCGAGCACAGAGGGTGGATGGAGTTCATGTCGACGTCACCCGCTTTGCGCTTTCTGGCGAGCGCCCTTACTGGGACTGCGCAAGGCTGACGCCTGAAAGACGCCCATTGATCCTTTTCCCGATCGCTCTTCGGGCTCGCCTTATCGTCGATGGCGGACATGCGCGACGCTGAAAAGCAAAGAGCGCAGACCTCGCCTGGAGAAACACTCAGCTGGGGCGCAGATGTGCCGCACGCCGGCCGAAAGGAAAAGGCGACGGGCGCGCACGTGCGCGTCCACGCGCGAACGACATCTCGCCTAAAGTTTGCGTGCCGTTGGGAAGGGCGAGGGGGATCCCGGCGAGCGATAAGCGCTTTATATCATTGGGATATTGTGATCAAATCGAGGATGAAGGGCATATTCCCCAAAGCGGCCCGCAGGGGCGAGACAAAAGGGTCGCGCGGGTTGAAATGAAAGAGGGAGGGAATGCGGACGCTCACGGGAGCGAGCCCGAATGGGACGTGCGGTTCAGATTTACGACTCCGTGTCGCGATTGTCCGACGGAGGGAAGCCGCCGGCGTGTTGAGCTCGCTCTGGCCGGCAGGATCCTGCGAGCGGGGCAAAGTAGCACAAAAAGCTTTGGCTTCTTCTTCCTGTATTACTCGACTCGTAATGCCGCGGTGAAACAAAACAGAGTCGAGTAAGAGCTCGCACCAAACATAAAATGATGCGCGACGACACCCCAGAAATGACAAGTTACTTATGTCCAGTCCACTCCGCACATTTTGCCTCCGCCAATACGCGACATTACGCCTTATTAACTCATTCAGTACCAGCCAATTCTAGACCATGTCTGAAAAGACGTTTAAAAACGTCTTTGGGAGTGAATGAGTTAATAAGTAAGAGATAGAGTACTTGATGGTTGCTGCATTTCACCATTGGCGTCGGTACGTTTCTTTTCGCGCTCATGCGACGGGGCAACGGTGACGCTCCTTCGCGCGACGCCTTCATCGTGGGTCAGTCGTGATGCAGATGACTGGAAAAAATCCTTTCTCAAAAGTCTGCACCATGATCATGGTATACTTCAACTTGCCATGTCCTGAAAAATTCCAGAATTCTTTCATTTATTTTGACTGTCTCGATGCTTTGCCGCTCAGCGGGTAACTCGGTCGTCTTGAAGTAATCACACAAAGTAGGAACAATTTGCAGCTAATAGGAATAGTTGACCCTTACGCATGCACACTGGAGCTGGCCTGCTTCTTGCGCACAAGCAAAACTAAATAAAAAAGGAGAAATCACAGCCCCCACCTCGACGCGGACCACCAGCATAAGGTGAGCAAAGGCGGGAAGTTGCATTGGCATGTGGCGGAAAAGAGGATAAGCCAGGAGTCTCTCGGCAAGCAAATAAGTCATTCGGAAATCGGAGGTATCGGATTCCTTGTCTTCCCGTTCTTTGAAGAAAATGACCTTCACCCTACGGCTTCTTGGCGAGTTGCCACAATCGCTTTGGCCTGGAGCGACACCACAAGAATTTGCTCGGACGCGGCCGCTGTTTCGAGCCACAGGTAGAAAGTCTCGGAGCCCCTCCGCATCTCCGAGAGGCGCCGAGACAGCCTTGCTACACGTTTGGACGCGGCTCGCTCGCCATCCCGCAAAATCAACGCTGGAAGATTCCCCGCTGGTCTGTTTCCCATTTGAAACCGCGGTGAATCCCGACCTCATCCTTTGAACGCTCACGAGCACCGGGAGACGGTTACGCTCGGTGCCGACGCGGTGGAAATTTGCAGAACCGCAGAAATAAAAGGACAACGTAAGGTTTGAGTGCTTGGTGCCACCGGTCGCGGCTGCGCAGGCGCTGTTGCGTCCAGACGCTCCGTCGATGTCTTCATTTTCATAGCATGGCATTTTCAAAATCTGTACCGAATTACTGTCCGCTACTCTCTCTCAAGCTTAACAGTGTTTGACATTTGGTACGACTCGTAAATGACGCAAGCGTTCCTGTGCCGGTTAATGGTTGCAAAGGCACGTCAGCCGATTGGGCCGGCTCGACGACGAGGGCAGTTTTCATCTCCGTGTAACAGGCGACAGTGGAAAAAGCACAAACTAAACTCTCACTCAGCGTTCAGCTCCTTTGTTTTGATGCTGCCATTTTTGGTCTCGAGCCCTGCCGCAACTAGTGAAATCCATTTTTGTAAAAAAGGCTCAGCATCGCCAGGAGGTGCCACAACGTAGCGTCAAGGCACTATTGTTCCGATCGGACGGGGCGAGGGCTGGTCGAAATGAAGCTCGCCAGAGTTCCGTGGCAGCGAGAGCCCACGAGATAATTCGGGCCCATCTTTTGAAACGAAAACAATCTGCCTTGACACCCTTCTCCCTCTTACAACAGATTCAGAGGCGGCTCTGCGCGTGTTTAACACTCACTCCCGAGTGTGCTTGCAGCAAAAACAGGCCTTGGCCCGAGTTGTCTTTTTCCAGAGGGCTTTCAAAATGGAAACACATTGAAACGCAAGGTTCAGATCCAGTCCTCAGAGCCGTGCACATTCTCCATCTGCGGCCGGCTGCTGCTGAATTTAGCGGTCACGTCACCAACCGAGAGGGCAACCGGATGCCCGTCGGTCGTTCAGGTCCAGGCAAAGATGCGCAACAATATTCTAAATAGCTCGATTGCCAGAAAGACGTATCTCCGGCGCTCCCGGGTCCTCAAAACACTCGAGCAATTACAGGATTTGCTGAGATGGGTTGACATCATCAAGTCTGGACTGCCAGGTTGGCCCGGTGGCAAATATTTGTCGGAAAGGACGCCGTCAGCCGCCAACATGAATGACCGCTAACATGTTTGCGTGAAGTAAGAAAAGCAAGAATGTTGAACTTGGTGAAAGCAAAGCAAAAGACCGACGGATGGGAAAAGGACTAACGAAGAGAGTGACGCGAGGATGAAAGTCAAGTCCGGACCGTTGGCGGGGACGGAAGATAGAGCCGGGCTTTTCTTTTTCATGTGGACAGGAAGGAAGAATGTGAAACGGGCTCCTCTCACTTTCAGGCCACACTTGGTGGTGACTGAAGCGGGATCTCGATCGTTCAGGATCACTGTTTACGATTTCAAAAATCCCAATTTGAGCTTCAGAAGCCATGGTCAGCAAGCGAATTGTGCAAGTCTGCGCTTGGATCCGGTCCACGATGAATGACTTGACTTGGCGAATAAATGTCCGCAGGCAGCGGCAAAGACGACCCCAAACTCCGCAAGGCATCCGGCGCTGGACTTTCGACAGCGAGAAAAGACAGTCGGACGGCTTTTCTTTTGTTAAACCTTTAACCCGACACCGTCTAATATACTTCACAATGTTTCTTCTGGCTACTTCTGTGTATTGATTGTCTCAGGTAATTAGCAACACGTGGAGACGACTGCACTCGGTGTTTGCACAGAGACATTTTCATCCTGGTGTTTTCAGTTTCCGTGACGAATGCAACTGGAGCGGCCTTTCCAAACTTGCTCCGCTTCTCCCTTTCAGGGTTGCGGGGAGATTGACCATTGATGCCAGCTGACTGGGAACGAAAGGGGGAGCGCACCCCGGACCGGTCAACAGTCTGCCGCGGGGCACATATCGAGACGGACCAGCAGACCAAGCACAAGTTCTCCCCTTCCGAGTAACCCGCCTGCGGCTTTCTCTGCGGCACCTTCGTGAAGGATTCTGCCTGGATCCTTCGCAGCCACCCCCCAATGTCGCCCGGACCTTCGAAGGGATGACCGTCTTGATGTTGAGAAAAGCCAGGTCGGGTGAGTTCGGATTTTTGCTCCGGCACGACAAAATCCTTGGCGGCGAGGGGCCGCCGGCTGCTCGGGGAGTTGTGAGTTGCTTTGTTGTTGCGGTGAAGCATCCCCAACTCTCCCTGCTACCAGCCCACTCCAAGAAGCAAATGCTGCAGGCTGATCGTCTCGCTCGCAACAAAGGGCAAAACTCTTCATCCGTAGTTTGGGTCGCAAATGTCTTTTGCGAAACCCAATTGCAGGGCAACTCCTATGCCCACTTGACAGTCACTCAGGGAGAATCCATCCCATGCCGGTCGCCCAAAGTCGGCATGACGCCGGTGAAACCGCGGCCGCTCGCATCTGTTTTGCATGGCTACTCGCCATGCCGGGTTCTGGTTTGACGATGACTTTTTGGGGGGAGGCGGTTAGACGGGTCAAAGTCCAGCACAGCAAAGCACGATAAGAGCGAGCGTTCGGCCTCCGATCTGAATATTACGTTCCATCCGCTTTGAGAAAACAACTCATTTTCGGAGCCGTCTGGATTTCCAAAACAATCTCTTCCTTTTCCTGATTGTCGGCGCTGATGAAATCAGCCCGTTAATGACCGGGAAAAGAAAGCGAAATGAAAGACAAAAGAAGCATGTGGCACTTTCAAGCGCTGCGCCTGCCACATGGAATAACTCGGGCCTCCGTGCGCTGTAATAATTAGCATTTAGAAATACGAGCACAGTTGTTGTTGGGTTTTGCTTTTCAGATTTACGATCAGACTGTCACATAACTCAAGACACAAACTACGAAGTGGATCGGCCTTCAAGGAGAGCGTAAACAGAGGACCGGTGGAAAACGGATCGTTTCATTTGCTCGTTGAAAAAATATTCATATGAAGTCAATGAATCATGTGACTGGCTTTGTTGGTCGGCAGTAAATCCAAAGTCTGCATCTCGCGTTTCCAGGGATGTTTGTCGAGGGCTGCCTTTGCTAAATAAGAATGTCCGTTCGGTTCAATCGCAAAGTCGGGCCGAGACGTCGACGGCGCTGGTTTTTAACGGGCTTTGGCGTCGGAGAAGTACGACGCGAAGGTCTCGGGTTACCGCAGCTGCGCTGCGCTCGGTGCGCAATTTGGGACGGCCGATTTGGAGGGATGGCTCCAAGATCGAAACGGGATCCAGTGGACTTGATGCGACCTGGACCACCTCCGTCAGCTAACACTGACAGTGATGGAGAAGAAAAACAAAGTGCTGGAGGGAGGTAGAGGTATCGCACAGGAAATGAATATCTTACGCTAACACATGGTGTGAAAGAAAGAAAGAAAGGAAGAAAGGTCTCTCTCGCTCACTCTCTCTCAACGACCTTGTGTTTTTCATTCCTCTCTCCACCCTCCCCCGTCCGCCCTCTCCTTTCCTTTCCTCCTCCACCCCTCGCTCGAGCTCTTTGCCGATTGAAATAGGCGAGCTTAACGGTTGGGGAAATCAGAGCGAGGGCTTTAGAAAAGAGGGCGGTGGCACCTCGGCGTTGACGAGCGCCGTGTGTCAACAAATTGCGCACAGGAGGGGGAAAATGATGCGATTGAAAACGCGAGCGCGAGCCGGTGACGGCAGTACGCCGTTGAAAAGATGATTGGCCGGTGTCTTGCTCGAAAAATGCTCAAGAATGACTTACAGATGACTTTCTGGCTGCGGTTTCCCTTTGGTATAAATAGAGGCACCTCCATTAGACGATGATTCCAAAGGCCGCGTAGCGTAATATCTGCTTTTATTTCCGAAGCGCCCGCTTCTCGCTAGCTCAAGGCCTACCGCAGTATCACGTTCTTCTCTGGTTTCATCTCAAACCTGCTTTGGTTTCTGAGGGCAACGGGACGAGCGTTTGTTTGCGGGACAGCTTTCGTTTGCTTTCATTCATCGAATGATCTTGGCCGTTGGCTTCATAAATCCTCGCCTTGTTCTTCTGCGAAAGATAAGCGGGTCAACAGACCCAGGCTGGAATTTGTCACGGCGAGGCGGTATTCTACCGTTCCTTTTGTTTGGAGCTTATGTTTCCTTTCAGCAAACTTTGGTAATAAGAGGCGGGGGGGGGGGGGGGGGGGTTAATGAAGGTCCATATGAGGACATCGCGATCTTAAATTGCGAACCCTGCAACATTTCTGTGGTAAGTTCAAGGTCATTGACAGTGGTGCGATCCACAAGTCGAAGGTTAGCGTTGTAGACCTCAAGGCTTAGGATTGGAGGATTAGTGTTGTGATGTCAAAGATCGAGTATGATCCATATGACGTATGCCCAACCGAACGCGAGGTCAGGCCAGTGGAGGATGCTGGTCTGTCAAGGAGTGGAAGCTCAATTTCGGCCTACGTAATCGAATGTGTCCGTTTTTTTTAAACGGGAATTCTACTCTCCGTTCCGTTTCAAGAAAATGATCCGTGACCCTGTCGTTGGACCTTTTCCAGGGTCTTAACGGTGGTGATATAAGTCCGTCTGCGAACACAAGCGACGACAATAAAACCCACCGGAAATAAAAGATCCATTTGTCGCGAGTCGTTTTCAACAAAGAGAGCGTCGCTAAGATGATGAGAAGAAGTCTCCGGTTCAACTCAGAACAGAATGAGAATTGAAAAATGCTCCCACAGACGCCTACACCAAAAGATCGGCGATTGGCTCGTTTCGCTGTCAATCAAAAAGAGATTCCGCCTCAGACGGATCATCCAATCATCACGCAGAAAAGCCCAGCGTCCGCATTTAAAACCATCAAGTATGCATTCACAATTAAGAGCAGGAAACTACATTTACAGATATTGTCAAAAATAAAAAGATTTAAAAAATACTAAATAAAATGCCACCCAAATGACGCTGTGCGATCTTAAACAAGTCTGTCCAATAAATTGCGCAACGTCACTGTTTCATATAAGACACCAACCATACAATAACAAAACAAACTATTCTTTGAAAATAAAGTGAACAGATCATTTGCATTTTGAGAATCGGCTATACAACAGCAAATAACTGACGATGTTGAGCAGCTGAGATTGAACGAACTTTAGTGCACGAAGGTGACTACAATGCGCCATTATAAATTGCAGGTGAGCCGATTTATTTGATACATTTTTGTGTGTTTGTCATTTTATTTCGCGACCATTAATACTAACGAAATAAAATATATAAAATAAAATTCATTTACTCACCAATGTCGTGCCTGTTCACTGAGCTGCAGATCTCCGCGAGTGTCCCCAAACGTTTTGAAACGCACCGTAGCTTGTAAGTGGCCAGCCTTGCTCTGATGTTTCCTTGCTGCCTTGGTAAAACAACTTCAATGGGTAAATCCAGCGGAAGGTCCGTCTTGAAAGCAAGCAGATCAGCGTCTTCTTCTTCGGCCGTTTTGGGTTAAAATGCAGCGACAGCTCCCTCTAGCAGGCGCTCATCCAATCAGCGAACGCGCACGTCCGGTGTCGACGGAAGGCATTCGAGCTGACCCCGGTGCGCAGACTCGTGATCTGATTGGCTATTGCAAGCTGACTGTGCCCGTTCATTGACAGCGCACAGGGGCCTGCTCGGTTTAATCTGAAGGCCCCGGGCAAGTTTAGTTTACCTGGCAACACAAGCTAGCTGAAATACGATTGGTTAAAAACTCTACCATAATAAATGAGTTATTTATCGAGTGGCTTTCAATGTTATTTTAAATAACATTGAAAGCCACTCGACTAAGTGGAAATAATATGACGTAAAGAATACAGAAAATAATTTTGTTGACATATTTATGAAAATAAAATCACAAATTAAATGTATGTTATTCTCAGAAAAGTAAATTGATTAAATTTATTTTTCTGAGAATGTTTAGGCCAGCAGAGAAGGCCTTGTTGGCCCTGACGGAACGCCACTGGCACCGCACCATTTCCGCCCAGCAAAGCAGAATCGTCCAGGTTGCAGTTGCAGCAGTTGTGGGCAATAAGGAAATGAGCCAGACTGACCTGCCCTGGCTTGCTCTCAGGTGACGATTCACATTTCCTACATCCAGTTGACAGGTCAGACAAGCGCTTCCCACTTCCTTTGCCTACGGTGACCCGAAACGCCGGCAGGGCCTGAAAGCGATCATCCTTCTCTCCCGACGCCGTCTCTCGGTGGCCTGGAACGGAAACAGACAGCAAAATTGTTGGACATCCAATTCATCCGTCATGCCACTTCTCACAAAGACTTGATAGGATTTTGTATCAACGGGAATCCATCGAGACAAAACACACGGGTTCGGAGTATGCTTGAGGAACAAATGAAACTTGTACGTCAAGGTCCCACCGTACAGTTGATGTCATTTCCAAAATCGGCACTTTGAAACGTTGCGTCTTGAGGGGGAGATTTTAAGTCATTTGGAACAGGCCGCGGCCCGTCCGTCAGTCGCAATGGTCGTTTGTTGAAGACGTGTCATTTTTACTTGAAGTTTGCAAGTATCCAATCATGGCAATGTGGAAATATGAGAGCTTATTTTCCAGGAGTATCTCTATTTTGAGGGCACGGCGTGGCATTTTTAAATGAGGTGTCAAGACGCGCTCGTGAAAGAGTCGCTGTTGGCGGGTTGCGCCCGTCACTCTTTCCTCAGCGCGTCACACGTGACGCCGACTATCGTCATCCTCTTTATTCCGCAGGGCAGCTCGAAATGCTGGTGGCCACGCTCAGTCTTTTGCTCTCGGCGCTCTTTGGTTGTGATGCAACAGCTGAAAATGATCCCGGGGTCACAATGGGACTCGCGCCTCTTCAGGCATCCATCAGATGTCCCGGGGAACAGCTTTTCGCTTCCACCGTGCTTCCTACTCATGACAGCGACTGCATTAAATGTGTTTCTAATTACTGGAAGTGCCGCGCTGGTTCTAAACTTTCACAATTAATGATGGATATCTTGATATCTTGTCCAGTCACCGGAGCGGTCTCGGCGGCTGCCCAGTTGGGAGCATAAAATAACAGCTTCAAAGTTGCTTTTCTGCATGATTCTTTTTCCACAAATGCACACGATACATCATATTTTGGTTCCCCCTCATCGGATCTTATTCTCTGTTTTTTTTTTTTTTTCAGTCCCGTCTCAAAGTCGCTTATCCTCGGCTGACACGTTTTTCCCGGAGTTGCTTTGACTGCTAATGCGGTTAGCGACGCGGCACTCCATCACCTTACCCGATGATGTCATCATAAGCGAAAGATTCCGTTCGCCCCACCTTGCACGCGTTCGACTCGGCCGGCTACGGGCAGGTGCGTTGTCGCAAATCAGTGACATTTTCGGAGAGCGGAGTCGTGACGGGGCCTGTTTTTGGAGTCACTCTCCCCTTCGTATTGTAAACCCGAAGCAGACCGCGCAGCGCCGGAGGCGGGTGTGAATGAGGGGCTTGTATCCGCAAACAGGCCGCCCTTTGAGCTTCCACCGGCGGGTCCCGCCCTCGCGGATCGCGGCCGTTCGCGCCGGAGGTGTCGCCCTCGGGATGCTAAGTGCCTCTGACCCAGACTACAGCGCCGCGGCCTTATTCTTGCCTTTCATTCGAGCAACCATTACCGCATGTTCCACCCTAAGCGCTTTAATCAAACCGAGCTTTCCAGAAAGGATCTCTGTTCAACAGTTTAAAAGGTCACTGCGGCTAAAACGTGGCCTAAGCTGGAAAAAAAAATCTGATGGTGGCGACTCCCAACTGTGTAACCGTAAAAGATGATGAGATGAGCCATGGGAAATGATTCGATATCACTTAATTGCTTCAAAAATGGGTACCGCGATTTATAAGTAGCGAAAACGGAATCTTCCCTTCAAACAAATCCATTTTGTAATCATTTGGCACATCATTAGATACGTGAGTGGAGCGAGGCCATTGTGTCGCTGTGTCCCTTCTCCTCGCATGGCCTTCCGTATCTACGCCACACGTGCTCGCTGAATCCAGTTAAAACAGCGGAGTGCCGCATCGTCACGTGGGATAGGCAACGTTGACCCCCGCCCAAGAGGATATTCCATTTAAAAACATTTGAAAAAGGCAACCTTTTTTGAGAAATAAGACTTCTCCATTCTCCTTGTGAGTGTTTTCATTTTGTATTTTTGTGATTGACAGTTGGTTACGTTCAACCCTAACTTGACATAACAAATATTCAACTAATGCCAAAATAAACTGAGTCTCACACACACACACACACAGAGTAAGTCAATTTGCGAGTGAATTGAGAACCACTTTATCATTATTCCAGTTTATATAGTGAGCGGCATTGGTGTTTGGTGGTGCGCCGGAATATTTTTCTCATGTAATATGAACCGCGCGCACACTCTCACGTGGGATACGAAAATTGGCGGGAAATACATTCGTTCAGTCAGTCTGCCATCAAACTAGAGTTGTGAAAATATTCACCTGCTGGAGGTGCGTGCTCTCCAGAGTTATCAGAGTGTATCCCCCCCCCCCGGGCGCTTCAAAAGCACTCGTCCGTATTTTAGAGTTGAGCGGGTGATTCATTGAGGGGTATAAATGTCGAAGGTACGCGCGCCATTTCATGGCAATTCGCGTTACGGTTGTAGAGATATTTCAACGGACTGACATCCTGAATTGGCATTCACACACGCATGTGCGGACACATCGTGAAGGAGAGCAAATCCCTTTTAGATGAGCTGAAAACAGAGTGTGGAGGCTTAGGAGATTTTTGAATTTGTGTACAATGCGGTCATGAAGCCATTCCTTCATATTTTCGAGTCTGCTTTAGCTCACCGCTGCAAAAAGGACCCTCACACAGCAGATGCATATGTGCGGAGTGTTCTGAACAAAAACGGTTCCTTTGCGCTTTTGGGAGCTGCGGGGTGCGTACAATTATGGTGTCATTGCCGATTAAAATAACGACGTTGTCTCCCTTGCCGGCTACCGTGATGAACGGACCGCGCCGCGCACATGAGGGAAGCTGCAAAGACTACAAGAGACGACAAGCAAAGGACCATTAGTGACGATGGGCATGCTGTAAAATGAAAATAACAGATGACGGCGCTGACATGACGCATCCTTTTGTCCGTTCGGCGACAGACACAAAAAGATTCTGGCTCATTCTTACGAGTTGCCGCGCAAGAGAGATCCAAATTTGGCTCCCTCCGTGCCCTTATCGGAACCATATGAGTGTCCTTAAAACGGTTTGAGCGACGCGGATGTCGACGGTCGGCCCCGCACGGCGGGAGTCGGGACAGAATGCTACACGCCCTTTGACAGGCTCATCCTTTATTCTCTCCCCGCGGTTCTTCTGGGGCAAGTCGCAGCGGGCGTCGGTCCGGGACACATCGGCGCTCGATGCGACGGCGCGGGCCGATCGGAAAAAAGATTTGCGCTTTATGAGGACCGCGGAGAGGGCTTTCGACACTTGCGCGCCGAACGAGCAGCCGAAGGGAGCCGCGAGGCCAACGGGTGAAGCGTACGTACGTACGGCGTGCGCGCGAGAGCGTAAACTCAGCCATGCGCAAACCTCATCTAAGGCCCGTCAAATGAAACATCATGTTCAAGGGCGTGGGGGAAATACTCCCGTTCGGCTTGGGCAAGTTTTCAATTGATTTGAACTCATACGGTTTTGCCGGATGAGAAACGCAGACCATTTCAAAGGGCGGATGATCTAAACGTTGGGGGCGGACCCCATCCAGAATCACGATGAAAAAGAAAAGCCGCCTTCGGCAAATTGTCAAAAGAATCTTCCCTCCGGGTCCACATCTTTGTATTTATTTTGCATTTGTTTGGACATGATTGTTGGGTAAAGGCCGTCTCAAGGGTATCGGATGATAAATGGGTAAGGACAGCCTTGTTTCTTTTCCAGCGATTCATCGAAAATGCAAGGCAACGTCAGGCAATAATCTGACACGATAAACGTAAACAGAAAAATCTTGGATTAATGGCGGGGAATGTACTTGTTTTGTTTTGTTTTGTTTTCGGTCACGTCACAACACCGAATGGGGATTTCGCCGTCAAGCCGTACCAACGATGATCCAAAAACAACATTTAGAATCAAATAAGACCTTGTGGGTTGCTGTCAAGTGGGCGGCTTGAAAAAATGATGTTGGTTCTTCTGCGCTATTCAAACGCCGTTGAACAAAAACATATGTTAGCAACGGCGGTGCGTGAAAATCACAAAGGCCGAGACCGCTGCTTTCATACGCGAAGGCTATTTTGCATTTCGAAAACTTGAATGAATGTTGCTCTTTGCTATTCCGTCGTTGCAGAACTTTCACACTGGCTGGATGAGAGAACGACACGCGCCTACCTGCCATCGCATTTGTAAATGGGCCATCGATCCTGCTACGCTTTTCTGATTTGAGGCCATCTTATTTTCCAACGTGACGGCATCATGTATTTTTTTGGGAATGGAAAATCAGGGGAACCGACCTGAAATGTCTGTCGAACAAGACGTCCGGACCCCTTTGCAATCAATCACTCAGAACGGTGACGAAAGGGGGCGGGCGGATCAGTCGGGCTTTATTGGGGACATGGAAAGCCGGAGTTGAGACGGGTGGCTTGGCAGGGGGACCCATCGGGGTAGTAAGGGGACGCTCGTCACTCAAAGCGGCGGCAGGCGTTCGGCTCCCGCTCGCCACTGCGGAAGCGGGATATCCCGCGGACCGCAGCCGCACGCGGTGCTGGGCGGTCTCAAGGCGAGGGAGGCCCGGTTTGATTTGAGTCCGAGGCAGAGCGGAACGTTTGCATTCCTCGCTTTTCAATTGGAAGCGATCTTCTCGTTACCGCCTCGGAAGGCGATCGAAACATTTGCTTGCGTCTGTGCCTTTGGAGGAACGGGCCCCGCGATCGCGAGGGCAGGTGCGGTCTGCCCTCAAGGTCGGCCGCTGTAAACTCATACATTTGATCCCCCCGCCCCCCTCCCTCGCCTACTCACTCCATCCTCAAGTGAAGCGTTTCCAATCTGGAAAGTTCTACGGCCGTTCCATAAAATTCCAGCTCGAACGGCTGAGGTTTCAGGAAGAAAAAAAGAGCAGGATGAAAAGCAAAACTAAGGTTGAAAAAGTATTGGGAGTCGAGAAGGCGCAAATATCACGAGGATCAGCACGTCGAAAAGACCAAGATCAAAAGAGCCGGAGGAAATTGGAAGCGGAGCCAAGGCGGCCTGGCAATTCCCACGCCAAAAGCTTGGGACGGAGGGACGGCGCCGAACCGGAAAACGAGGCATTAGACGGTCCTGCGGGCTGCAGAGATCTTAGAAGTGACTGATATCCACAAAAGAGCCTTCTTTATGTTTGGATAATTTTTGCCTCTAAATTCAGCGACCCTGCAAAGGGCTAGACTCGAGTGATCCAAGTATAACTTCGCATCAGCGGTAAATTCGACGCCAAACATAAAAGTTTGACTCGTGTCGGTTCGTGATTTCATGACGGTGAGCCCGGATAAAGTTCAAACGGGTTGCGGGTGCAACCTAGATATTATTTGGTTAGATACGACCAGCAGGACAAAATGCCGAGAAAGAAAAGCATCGGGGATCGGATAGAATTCCAAGTCGAAAGAAAGCAAAAAGTCCCAGAGGATTTCAAGAAGAGTTCCGAGGCCATCGGTCGAGGGGTGACAAGGAACATGAACCCGAATGAAAGGTGATCCCCTCTGACTCCGGCAGAACGAGGGAGACAAAAATCCGCCTCGCGGGGTTTTTGATCAAAAGTGGCAAGACTGCCTGAAATTGGTTGTGGGCACGACTCGGATGGTATCTCTGAGAAAACACAAGTCCGTGAAAATTGCTCCTACTCTTAATATACGGCAGCTCTTTTCATTTTGTCGTCAGGTGTGTGACTGTTGCTCGCCCCAATTTTCTCCCTCGAGCCTTTCCGACGGTGGCTTCGGCACCACGGGAACACTTTGAAGAACTTTTCAATCGAGCGTGACAAATGGGAGTTGGCCCATTCGTTCCACCAAAAAGGAGGTCTGCGGATTCCACGGGTGCTACCAAAGTACCTCGGAGCCAGGAGGATTTTTTTCGGGTCTAGCTGGAACTATTGAGGAGCGACCTGTGCTGTACCAACGCCGATCGATGGGTTGTTTTCCCATCGGCGACTGCCATGACGTAACTCGTAATGACGTAACTCGCCATACCTCTCCAAGCGCGCTAGATTGCTTGGAGACCCTGTGCTGTCCTCACCATAAAATGGAGCCAAAACAGAATGAAAGGTGGACGCGTCGGGAGGTGCAGGCTCTTCGGAGCATTTTTGTCCGAAAAATACGGATACGGAACGAGGCGGTCTACCGACTTGGCACCTCCCAGCTAGGAGAAGGAAACATCACATCCCAGGACAAAGCGAGTCCGTGAAAAGCCTCAAACAAGACTCAACAACCAAACACGTAAAAGGACAAGAGCAAATCTGGTAGGACGACTGACCCACATACAATTCAAAAGCCAAAAGCTTGGAGCTACGACGCAGAAGAGGAATCCGAGAGTCCTCAAGACCGGCGAGTCCTGAAAGTCCAACACAGCCGGACGGCGCCTGTGATGCAATATGTTCGGCCCGCAAGTCGGAGACTCTTCGGAACATGAATTGTACACATCGATAAAAAAGTGGGAACGTATAGAAAGTATCGTATAGAAAGTGCGAACGAGCGGTCGATGAGCGTCGCCGCTTTTTGGTCCGGTCGCCAGCAGACTGCAAGCAGCCGTACCGTCACAGCGTGCCGCTTTTCAACATTTGTTTCCCATAAAGGCCACGTGGAAAAATCCAGCTGGCTTAAAATCAAATCGGAGCACGTTGTCTCGGGCTCATGACATTCGCTACTTGTTTTTCGGGTCTATCGATCGGTTTGATGGAAAATCGGCACAGGTTTGGACGTTGACCAAAACGATTTTGCTTTCATTCCGACAGACGTCTGAAGGTTTGATGCCAACGCTGCCCCGCTCTATTTTCAGCTGTTCATAACTCTTTCCACCTTTCGCTTTTGGAGTTATGGCCCAAAAAGTTCATCTTTAGTTTCATCGGACCATGACGCGTTTTCCGACATGGATGCGGGTGATTTGGCTGTGGTCTGATGAGACCAACGCTGAACTTTTTGCCCACAACTGCCCAGGTCATAGGTGACATTGATGGAAATTCTTTATACCGTCTCATTTTTAGCTCACCAAAAAATCTAAATCTAAATCAAAAACATCCGTTTGAACTTGGGTCTGTCAACTCTTCACCTCCACCCTACCTCGGGGCCGGAAATTCACTTGCATCCTTCCTGCAAACCGCACTCGTATACTGTACCGCCCGTCCGTACATTTTGTGTACACTTGTCCAATTCATCGGTGGAATCGTTTGGGAGAATGAGCGAAGGTTTTCACAAGTAAACAAACGCAGCCATCCGTCCCCCGGGTATACGCCTCTCGTTCTGCGAGGTCTAATTCTGCATCAAAACTATTTCCTCGGGGTTCTCCGTCCAACATCCGCATCGCCGGCCCGCGGGGCGTTTCGTGGATACGGCAGCCGAGCGCTCGCCCGATGGTCCGCGGCGCTCGCCGCGTGCCGACGCCAACTCACTTTCTCCTTTAAAATGGGTGCAGATAGGAGCGGGACGAGCCCGAGAGGCGACGTACTGGCACGGGCCACCCGCCGCGGACGGTTCTGCAATATTCATTCATCGACATGATTATCGGATCCTCTCGTTGATCTACTCGGGCGGGTCAAGATAAAACTCCTTCGAATGTGGCACCGAAAGACTCGCGCAATCTTTCTGGTGGGGCGGAAATGCAAAGTGGACTCGTTTCTGCCTCTTGTTGGGGAACAATCGCGACGAAAGAAGGTCTGTTATGTCAACAGTGCTCTCTGGTGGTTATTCCGAGAACTCCGTTTCCTGTCGACCAACCGCATTCTCTGCCCGTTCTTTTTCCCCCAACCCACAATCGAATCCTTTTTTTTCTTTCTTTTATCCTCACATGAGATGTGTTTTGTTTATCCGCGCGCATGTTTTTCTATGCCATCTGTTTGCAGTTATTGACAAGGCGCGCACTCCATCTCAATGGGAAGTTTGTCCGTGACTTCTTGTTAGGGTAAAGCCATTCCCGGGTGTGAGCGGCACAAGCGGCTGCCATTCCCGGAGGACACGCGCACGCCTCGGCGCGTCGGCCTACACAAGCGTTATTGTTTGCCTATGAAGGGCGGGCCGCGGGACCGTTCAAAAAAGGAGACGCCCGCACCAAAAGCACACTTTGTTTGTGTCGAGGGAAAATGTGCTCGAAATTGAAAGCGAAAGACATTCAAAATCAAATATGTTGCATTTATTCACATTAACATCCTGATTTTAACGTGCCGTACAATTGACAGCAATACGCACATTTTAAAAAAAAAACATCCTAATAATAATAACACTAATTATATTAAGCGGCACGTCTGTTAAGGCGCTATTTTTTTCCCAATGTTTTCCAAATGAAGCAATGGGGTTGGGGGGTGGGGGGGAAGCCAGCCCCCTTCAACAGCATCAGACCTGCACTTGAATACAGACTGAATCAAAGGATAAGTTTTTATCCATTGCATATTGAAGGTAGCAGGGCCACACAATGGCGTCGAGATTCATTGTTGTCTCGAGTGAATCAATCGTCTCTTCCGGTCTGGAAAGTGTCATTGGAAGAAAGAAAGGAAAAAAAACCAAAAAAAAAACTTGCTGGCGAGGCAGAATGTTGACCGACTCCCGCGTCATTTTGTCACTCGTCTCCTGCGGGGAGGTTCTCTTCAATCCTCTTGACAAACTTCATCCGGATTTCCGTCACATTGTCCCCCCGCAGTGTGTCCTGGACAAATTTCACATCCACAGCCATTTGGACCTAGAATTTGAAACGTTTGCAATTAGTTTCAAGTTCACTCCTGCCATAATGAACATAAGACATTGCTTTCTAACATATGAACCAAATCCATATCTGGTCGGCGCGTCTCCGCACGGCGCTAATACAATAACGACTGCCTCTGAAATACGATAACGAACGAGAAATGGAACAGGAAACGCATTTTTTAAAAAAAGTTGTTTTCTTTGTTGTTAACTCATTCACTCCCAAAGACGTTTTTAAACGTCTTTTCAGACTTGGTCTAGAATTGGCTGGTACTGAATGAGTTAAAAAAAGTAGCACAACATTGTTTTTAGTAGTCAAACACAAAGCTAGGATTCTGTTCTACGAATGGCGGGAGGCGCAGACGCAGTTCAATGAAACGTTGGACCGGCTATCGGAAAAGTATTCGTCACTCGATGCTGCTGGCGGAGAAAAATGCGACAATGACACGTTATTTGTAGCACGTCATCGTTTTCAGACCAAAGTCCGCTTGGACGTGACGAGCCCGCCACGTTTGTTGTGCGGTGTCGACTCGGCGAGGCGACCTTACCATTTCCAGAGCGCCTCTGAGGACGCCGCACAACAGGTTGGAGTAGATGAGCGCGTTGTGGTTATCGGGCAGCTCCACAAAATCCACCAGCGGGTTGCTCTCCAGGATGAGGGAGAACTCGTCTCCGGCCGGGCTCCAGTTGGTTACGCTGGGGGAGACCCCGAGGTAGGTTTTAAATGCCACCTGGGTGTGTGAATCGCAGAGTGGATCAAAAACACCGCGCTGGAAAATCTGCCGTCATCCGTCATCTTGCGCAGTGTGGGCATGCCCACGGAAAATACTCACTGTGTGCATTATGGAGTTTATTCGACTGTATTTTTTTGGAATGATCCGAACAAGGTTTGTTTTAGCAGCGCCGTGGTTCGATTGCGGCCTGCCGAGTGATGAGAATTTACGGCCTAACGTATACGCGGTGAATTCATTGGAAACAGATGAGAGCCTTGCAGTTGCGCGCGCGGTTCCGCCCGGATTCTTTTTTTTTGTTTTCCTTCTGGGGTCACGAAGGAAAGCCTAACCTTTACAGGACACCGTGGACGAGAAAGGAAGCGAGACGCCAACACGTGTTTCACAGGAAATGGAAAGAGGATCACGTCCCAGCCAGCTGTACCGGCTTGTCATTAAAACCGCGTAATAAAAGGTTTGAGATATTGGACTTTTTGGTGGTGGTGGTGGTGGTGGTGTTTCATGTTTCAGGATGAAATTAAGAGTGCAATGTAACCTTTGCGGGTGAGCTAAATGTCACCACAACTTGAACAATGCAATGTTTGACCAGTTTTTGCACAGCTTGCTTTCAACTGCGGAAAAGAGAGTTTCCCCATTCCTCCCAGTCGGCATGTTCATCAAGCTGCCGTTCTCGAAATCCGATTTATCTGCTCTGTTTGGAAGACGTCCACGGTCACGCTCCGATTAGCCCGGAAGCATCCAATCACCTTAGCGATGACGTCGGCCGTTTCTCGGAAATCCTGACACCTGCCGACGCTGGAGCGCGCCAGGAAGTCCTCGATGAGACGTACTCCGATGTTGTAACCCCTATGAAAGCGAGAAGAGGGGTCGGGGGGGGCGAGGAAGAGAACATCAATTTGATATTTTCCTGTAACGAAACAGAAGAACACATGGTTGGTTCAAACATTTGGCAGGAGATCTTCCTCCCGTCCCCGATGCGCTGGCCGACTGAACCATGTTGACAAACTGATCCGAGGCCAGGAAACAAAGGACGGACGGGAACGCCCGTAATTTGCTTCGAGTTGCCGCAGAGTATGTGCGCTCGTTGCCTCTCGGGGATTTTTGCTTTCAAAACGTCTGGCGAACAGGGCGGCATTGTGGCCTACAGCTTACAGCTTCGATAGAAAGATAGTCGATTCCTCCCGCAGTACTCGCACGTATACGTTTGTGTTATTCATGTACAAATCAACCAACAAAGCGAGAACACAGTACAAAGAGCAGCATTACCGGTGTCGAGCAATACCTAAAATTTGTAGCTTTAGTGTGAAGTGGGAAGCGTAATTATCGAAGGCGATAGGTAATAATAGATTGCGGTAAACCGGTACAGTGGATGGAACGTGACGTTAAACTATTAACAAGAGCGTGACAGAAAATGGATGGATAAGCATTTATCGAACAATGACGACAGCATCGGGAACGTCACGACACAGATGCTGTGCTTTGCATTCATTTTGTAAAGTAGACGCATCTTAAAAGAACAATGTGAACAGAATTTATGGATATAATTACAATGGAAGTTCCACCAGCTGACGTTGATCTGGTATTCTGTAATTATGAAATAGCAACGACAGAATTAACAGTAGTTTTTCCATTTAGTCCACTCTATAAATCAACTTGTATCCAACTTGAACAAAAAAAGCTGCCATCATTCAAACGAGATTCATCCAGCTCCGGGCCAAATTGCAGAACATCGCAGAGTCATGATCAGCTTAAAAGTTACAAATATTGAACATCATTTTTATTTCATCCCCATCAGACTTCTTGAGATCAGTTTGAAAAAGTGCGACCTTACGGTACATTTCAGGATGAAGCTGAAGCTTTTCGGATGAACTCTTCTCAACTGAAGTTATGGGTACAGTACGCGGATTTTAATGTTCACCTCCTTGTTAGAGAACAGCAACATGTGCAAAAAAAAAATTCTGAAGCGCTGAACGGTGGGATATGTGGATTCAAATGTTGAAAAGGTTCTGGATAGTCTGAATAGTGCATTTTTCCCACTTTATACTAAAGCAAAGGGGGGGGCGGTCCATCTATTTGATGCTGCTACTTGCAGACTCACATCTTGTCCAGTTGTTTGTTGACCTCCTCGTCATTTTCGTAATCTTTGCATAGTTGTGTGACCAGGGCTCCGTAGGTCAGCGTGAACAACTCCGAGTTCTGCAAGGAAAGAAGTTACCCAACACGTTAGCTCTCACAATCGAATTTCAATTGGCGTTAATATGAAAACGAGTGAGGACTGAACGAGTAACAAGCACTGTGATAATGAGAGGCAGTGCAAGAACGCATCTTAGGAATGGTTAGCATTGCGCGATCTACATTAGCAACGTTTTAAACATCCTTCAAGAGAGAGATACCTACCATCTTCTTGCTGTCTGTTGTTCGGTTAGATTGCCGGGACATTTTCGTGATAGATGAGTACACAGTAAAAATACGCGTCGATACCAATTCCTTTATTTGTATTTTTAGAGTAGCGTTACGGCTATTTCCGCACTCGCTTCCACCAGCCGGCCAAAATGACAAATAAACCATTTCCGGTTATTCTTGCACAAGAATAGAAAATTTTGCGGCAACGGTAATAAGCAAAGCGCCGAGATAACATACCAAAATCATATTTGAAAAGCATACAACAATTTACGATGACATTATTAGAGGTTTTCTGCAGAACTCGCACTGAGGAAAATAACATATAATAATTATATGTTAGTGTTTTGAAGGAACCTTCAATTTTAGTTCCGTTTACATCTTCATCGCTTGATATTTGTCAAACACGCATTCACTGCCCTCTTGCGTTTAGTAAGAAGAGAAGCAACCAGAAAATGAAACTCCAATGTGTGCAGCCCTTTAACTGACCACATGATGGCAGTGCAGTTAAAATAACCGTAAGGACTGAAGCGTCAATATTCATTATTATAAGGCAGGGCAGAGCGTAGCAAAAACGCTACCTGCCTGCAGCCTTGCGCGGGTTGGATAGTTGCAGTTATATGGATGTTCACCCGCCATATTTAATGTGTCAGATTCGTCCTGTACACTAACGTAAACAATGGAGCTTAAAGTGCACAAAGTCTAGTGCTTTATCTTTGGGAAGACTACATAGTTTGATCAATTCTAGCTAACCGTAAACCAAAATAACCGTAGATCATTTGGAAATACCAGCAATTAAACGCAAACGCGTTTTAGTATGGAGGGCAGTTTCAACAATAGAAAAAAACTTACTTTAGTTATACTGCATCGTCAGAGCAATGAGCTTGATTGTCATTTTCACTGATTCATGTATCCCGCTCTTTTTTCTTTTTTCTCACAATGGCCAAAAAAAATGGTACAGAGTTGCGTTGTATGCTGGGAGAGAATCATAGCATAATTAATACTATTTTAAAATATAAAGGTGATTTGTGTTTAACAATTATAAGGAAGGAAGACATCAACGAAAGCATACCAGAAAAAGGTTTTCAAAAACTGATCGCATCTTGTTCCATTTGATAGTTAATTTGGTCGTGAAGAGGGAAGGATAAGAAAGGCAGCAAATGTCACTTTGCCACATTCAACATGGCAGCGACGTTAACGTACGATGCCGCAAGGCGGAGTCTTTGTATACGCGACGTCTCTGAGGAAGAGCTGCGGTGGAATAATTGCGTGTCTTGCTGTTGATCAATGACATATTTAGTGTGCGCGTATGTGAGGGGTGAGGGTGAAGCTTTTGCGGGACTGTAGAAAAAAAGTCAGTCAGTGGACTTTTTTTTTTTTTTCAAAAATGACATTTAGACGGGACTACATCCTAGTCCTTGCACCTTAACTAAGCCGCATGCTTTTTGCCTTCAAGCCAGTCCCCACCACCCTTATCCTCATCTTCCTCCTCATCCTGTCGAGAAGCGTCAGTGTGCCACTCGCCGCTTCCAGGAATCGAATCAAGGAGGTGAGGTCAACTCTTGCGCGATGATGACGGGCAAATCTGTGAAAGACTTCGACAGATACCAGTCAGTGCTCAACTCTTTGCTGGCGTTGGACGAGAATAAATTCTGTGCGGACTGCGAATCAAAAGGTGGGTCGTCTTGCTGAAAACAACCTGCATTCCGTGCAGTGTGTGTGTGTGTGTGCGTGTATCTCATGGCGAGTGCACTTGAAAGCATCAACCTCGTCCCCGGAAACGTTTAGCCTGAAACAGAAACGCGAGCCCCGAAAATGAATAGAAGAATAGAAAGTAAGGATCGTCTTGTCTTATATTGCTATTAGGGCATCACTCACTCGCGGTAAGAAGCCGGCCGAGAAAGTTGTGATGTAAAATGATCATGCATGTTTTATAACATGCAGTCCTTTTCCAAAGGTGGAAAAAGTACTTCCTCCCTGTACTTTAGTAAGAGTGCAAAACAGTCAAAGTCAAACTGTACTCAGTCAAGAAAAGCAAAAATGCCATTTTGACTCGAGTAAAGTATTTTGCCTTGTCTTGCCTTGCCTTGTATCTTGTTTTGGACTGCGCACGTGTGCCCATTGATTGAGGTGATGGCCTCGATTTGTTAAACCTGTTTTTCCACGTGGGTAAACGCTCCTGTTTTGAACACAAATAGCGAGTCTCAACTCAACTCGACTGTATTTCTCGAGCCATCAAACAGCCATCGCTGCATACAAAGTGCTGTACATGGAGCAACGAACATATATACAACAATAAAGCAATAATCAGTAACAACGATGGTAGTAGGCACCAAACAGTGAAATTAAGATCAAATCTGAGTCATGCTGAGTCAAATGTCAAAGAATACAAGTGAGTTTTGAGGCGGGTGTTCAAAATGGGCAGCGAGTCCCAATCTAAAAAGTTGGGACAAGTGGCTCTATTGGTTGATTTATGTATTTTATCTTTTGGTGAGCAGGAGGAGGGCGGTGGGGGGTCAACAGAGATGCGTGTTTTTTTTTTCCTGCGGCTTGAGTATTGCCATTGACCTGTACGACTTCAGACATTGAGAGACATGATTGGATCGGTGCACCGTTGAGCCTCCCTCACTACTTTGCAGCACTTCCACCCTGGCGCTAAATCCTCCAATGAAAGGCATTGCTGGCATCTTGACGAGAAAATTACGAATGGTGCAATGACTAAGCAGGTTGCAGGTGCACGTGTGTGTGTGTGTGTGTGTGTTTCTTTGCCATTATTTACCCGCCAAATGCAGACTGGAGTCACATGAGTTGCCGGCCTCACAAATATTTAATGAGAATCAGCAAGCAGGCTTTTGAGTGCTTTAATGTTGTGATTTATTCATTAGTCCTTTCCACTTTATCTCACACGAGACAAGATACGATGTTGCTAAGCATGATCATACAGGGGATGAAAAAACTTTCAGGATCTTGTTTGTTGAATCCCTGATGCTAACACGGAATATTTGCTTATTTATTGTCGTGCTTGCTTGTGGATCCGCACCAGAGAGGTGACTCTAATATCGTGACATTTATCTGACAGCAATGTAAGGCGAGCCCAAAATCTTCCAAAAAGCACGTGAGGAAATCTGTTATGATCCCATGAAACGTTAATTGAACGGCCTTTAAATTGGTGGCAAGTGTGCGCCGACTTCCCTTTCGAAACAAGTTGGATGTGACTGGTCAATTCCGAACGCAGCCGCATTAAGAGGGTGTGCAGACTTCTGCAACCCCGTCGCAGTTGTTTAAACGGGGGGTGTGTAGACTTTTTTTCTCCTTCTCGGTTTGAGTGCACGTACCAATGATATCGTGGGGGCCAATCTGATGTTAATATGATGACGTTGGGGGTCGGGCGGGCAAGCACTTGTCTACTGTAAAAAGTACAGATATGCCTTTTCAAATGTAGGGAAGACGAGTACAAAAGGGGTCGGGAATATAAATAGTCAAGTAATGCGCACGCAGTCTGCTGAAAAATCCCATGAGGTACATGAACCAAATATAAGTGCTAATTGTTATTTCCAACATCGCCCCCTCAGTGGAAGAAAAAAGAACTGTACATGGGCGCGCTTGCATGACATGGCATCACTAAAACATGCGCACAACACACATGCGCCCCCTTAAAAGCATTTGTCCGCTCAACATCCGCCTCTCAACTCAACTCATCTTGGTTTGTTGTAATCTTGTTTGCCTGGACAAAGATTACTGCGCGTTTGTCACCTCCCTCCCTCCCTCGGAGCGTTCGCAGAGGAAGTGGCGACACACAAAGCGGCGGCGCATGCAAATCCGCAGGAGAAAAAAAAAAAAGCGCAAGCTGTGAAGCAATCACTGTAAAACACCGTACAGTGAAAGCGTGCGCCCGCTGGTTCTGGAAAACACCACGGCGCCCGTTTCAGTGGGGAAACTTGAGTTGTACGTGGTCACGAGTGTGCAATTTGGAAGTGCAGTGGTAGAAGTCCTCCCTCCGTCCTCACACGTGCGTTTCAAACTCAAAACAGAAGGCTCCCCCTGTAAACAACAACAACAAAAAAACAATTTAAAGTTGGGCAATTCAACAAAATATTTTCCGTTTTTCTGTTGTAGAAATTGTCATTCTCGTATGTCACAACAAAGGGTTGACAGAACTTTTGTCCCTTGGACCGTCCCTCCGACAGTCAAAACAACGCGGCAAATTGATTTGGTCCAAACAACTTGCTTGCTTTGTTGTGCCCACTGACATTGTTCTTGTCCATAATTCATATTTTAAAGTCCTTTTGACTCAAATTGCAGTTTAACTCATTCACTCCCAAAGACGTTTTTATACGTCTTTTTAGACTTGGTCCAGAATTGGATGGTAGTGAATGAGTTAAGCGCCCCCAAAACTACGAGCCGTTTGTTTTTTTTTCGTTCCGTCTCGTGTTGCCGTGGGGACGTCACCTGTTGATGTCCCGCCTCCCGGCCCGCCCCCTCACGTGTCTTCTCTGAGTCAAGTGCCACGAGGGATTTTCCTCTGTGCCTCCCCTTGAGTCACAGAGTCAAGGAGAGGCTGACGCAGCCAAACGGAAGACAGCGGTCCAGAGGGCACACTCCGGCGTATTCTTTTGTTTGCACCCTCGTCTTACAGCGAGGCCCCTCGAATGGCCGGGATACGTTCCAGAAATACCCCAAAACAGCTGAAAAGCCGCCAAACGGCCAGATGGCTCCGTTTCAAATGTACAAGCGCATATTCCGGACAACAAAACGTGAATAAAAGGCCGCCCGGCAATTCGTGAAGGACCACACTCGGTCCCCACATGGCCACGCATATGGTGAGAGTGTGTGGAAATGATCAATGGGGGGCCCACGACAAATGAGAAACCTCGAGAAGGGGCCGCAGATGGGAGGGAGTCCCCCCCCCCCCTCTTTCGGGGATGCCCGGGCTACAATGGAAGGGCAACATTTGACGCAATATCGTACTACACGATGTTCCTTATGTCAATTTACGCATGACAACTCTCGCACGACTCAAGGAAATCCCCGTGTCAAGGCCTTGTACTGGAGCCGCACGTCTGCGGGGGCCATAGGAAAGTAGTGCACGGGCGGGGACAATACGTCCAGCTCGGCGCGCTGGGATTAACTGCTGAAAGTAGCGTTTATCCTTATGGGATGTCGGCTAATGAGCGGCACGCACCCGCAGCCCTCCGGCCAGCGTGCGAGGCTAAAAATGTCTCGCTGCGTTTTGCAAGTCAATCCTCTTCCAAAGTTTTCACTTGTGCGCACGGCGCCCGTCATCGGCGGCATGTGCGTCTATCACCTGCGACCGATGATGTCCGGCGCCGCGCCCGACAGGTCGGGAATCGCCGGCGTAAAGATACCAGATGTATTTGTCGAGGCTGCGACGTTCTGCGATATTTGGGGAGGTCCAAGTAACGCGGCAGATTTAGAGCCCCCGCATTTCATTTCTTTTCCGACTTGGCCTCCTACTCTCCCGACTATTTCCGTTCACGGTAGCCGGAGGCGTACGCGCTTGGAGCAAACGATACATAACGCCTTATGGATCGCCACGGAAGACACGACTGCTGTGCGGTGTGCGGGGGGGGGGGGGGGGGGGGGGGGGGGTTATTCATTCCACGCATGTCCTCCCCCACCTGCGGCCTTATCCGGTTGCTACGCTACACTTACAAACATCCATAATTAGCTTGGCGAGCTGACCTTTGGTGCATGGGACATGCAAGTTATCCCCGACATGCGTGTTTTTGTGAATAACAATAAGGAGGCTGAAGCTAGCCACGGCACTTCATAAGAATACGCGTGACGGTTTTTACTCATTCTACAAATATTGCTGTAGCGTCGTCAGCCGATATAGTTAGGCCACGTATGCAGATTATTTTTTTTCCTTTTCAAAATCTCTCGCGGGCTAGTTAGCGAGCTAGCTTGTATTTATCGAGGTATTCGCGTCATTCAGAATTCGTTAAGGGCGATGGAAGACTCGTGTTTAATTGGTCATGAAGCTAAAGCGGTGCCCTTTTTAATGTGTTGGTTGAATGATCGAGCTTCAGTGGGCTGTGCTAAAACAAACAAAGAAACGGGCCCAATCGGCTGGTTGTATTATGATGATAATCGAAAAAAAAAGGGCTGCGTGGGCTACAAGAGTGCGAAAGTGCAGTCGTTCGCTTGGGACAACAAAAAGGTCAAACTGTGGCCAGGGACAAAAAGAAAAAGAAAAATGGAGCCATGAAAGGATGCGGGGGCCAAAGTGAGTCCTCCGTTCAGGGAGCTTTCCACATATTTGATCATCCGTCACAAGCGTTTGCTGCAGTTAAGCAGGATTTGCGCAGTAATTCTATTATTAGCCGGCGTGACGGCTCACGCTTGAGCCCGACAAGCTTGTCTGCGAAGCTCTCATTTTGTTTTCGCCCGGTTTGTCCCAAAAAAGCCGTTGCTGAAACAACACGTTTCAACCTTCGCCAAAGCGAACTGAGCTTTGGTGAAATGATTCCGGCACGAGGAAGAGGACGGCCTCCCTCCCCAAGTTCTGTACTCAACTTCCTCTTTGGTCGCGAGGTCCGTTTTGAGGAAGTAACCGCGTCGAGGGCTTTCCCGCCACCTGGTGCTGAAAGAAACAGCGCGCGGAAGCAAGCGCCAAACGCAATCCGATTTGTCGCGTGACTCCCCTTCTTATGACTCCCTCCCGTTGCCACGGGAGCGCTTGTGAAGAAGTTGATTCCCCCCCCCCCCCACACCCCCCACCCCCGGAAAGCCGGATACGACGTCACGTCTCTACGGATCTCTCTTCCAGGTCCGAGATGGTCTTCGTGGAACTTGGGCATCTTCATCTGCATACGATGCGCCGGTATTCATCGAAATCTCGGCGTCCACATCTCCAAAGTCAAGTCCGTCAACTTGGACCAGTGGACGCAGGAGCAGGTTCAGGTCGGAGGACGTTTTCTCCGCAGATCTCTTCTGAACAGCGCTTTCGGTCCCGTCAGCCCGAATCCCGACATAGCTCACTTTTTGTCCGGAGTGACTCTGTCCCGTTGTCCCCGCGAGTCAGATTTGACTGAGAAGTCGGTGCCATTGTGCCCACCGCAGTGCGTCCGGGAGATGGGAAACGCCAAGGCCAAGCGCCTCTACGAAGCGTTCCTGCCCGAGTGCTTCCAGCGCCCCGAGAGCGACCGGTCGGCGGAGAACTTCATCAGGGACAAGTACGACAAGAAGAAGTACATGGATAAGGTCATCGATATCCACATGCTCAGGGTGAGTCGGCGTCATCTCGCCGCGAGTGCGGCGGGATCTTGAAAAACGGCGTTCTCGATGCAGAAAGAAAAGAGCTGCGAGAACATCCCCAAGGAGCCGGTTGTCTTTGAGAAAATGAAAATTGTAAGTACGCCGCCGAGCGTTGCCGACGCGCCGCCTCGGCTGAATCCTTTTGTCGTTTCGACAGAAAAAAGAGCTCGGCCCAAAGGCGGACTCCCGATGCGTCGCGGACCTGCTGGGATTAGGTACGGCGGCGCGACTGAAAACCTCGGCGGCGGTTCATCGCTCGACGGTTTCGCTTGATTCGAAAGTCCACCGATTGGAAGACGAGAGTGATTAGTCGATTAAAAGCTGAAAGACGTCGATGCGGAGCGGTAAACTCGCGCTTGGTTGAAAGGGATACAGTATTTGGAATCTGTCTTAGATGCTCCCGATCCAAGTCCTGCGGTGCCCAATGGGGTTCCGGGCAGTCACCAGAGTCCAGCGGGTTCTAATCCGGCGCGCCCTGCCTTGGATCTCTTCAGTCAGCTCTCAGATGCGCCCACTCCTTCCACGGTACGGCATCCGCTGCGCTACTGTCGCACCTTTCGGTTTGGGTCCCGGATCAACTTCAGGCTGCCTCCGCCTTCTCGCCTCAGAGCCGAGCGAGCGCCTCCGTGCCCGAAAACCTCAGCCTCTTCTTGGATCCGCCACCCGGAAAGGCGGAAGGCACGTTCCGGAAACTGTCCAAGGATTCCATCCTGTCCCTTTACGGATCCGCCCCGTCGGTGCACGTTGGCAGTATGGCGCCGTCTCACGGTGAGAGATCCGACCGACTCGCGGGGATGTTCGCGTATACACGGGGGTGATGATGGACGGGATGTCCGCTTTGTTTCGTTTGTTTAATTCCGCAGGCTTATACGTGAACCGAACGGGATACCCGACGCATCCGCACGGCTCTTACCATTCGTTAGCTCAGGCCGGCGGGACGGGGGGAGCCACGGTCATGTCGCGGGTTGCCGCGATGGGCGCGGCGGGACACCCGCATAACACCGTGATGACGTCACAGCAGAATGGCGCAATCCAGATGCAGATGCAGATGCAGCAGCGGGCCGCGGGGTTGATGGGACATTCCGAGGCGGGAGGCTCGGCGGCGTCGGCTCAGCGGCAAGCGCTCGGAGCTCAGCGGCTGCAGTGGAACGTCGGGCAGGCACGTCTTTGTCCTCGCCGGGAAGACCGTTCGGCGCACATCGGGACACCTACTGGGTGGAAAAGAAATGCTGCTGTTGGCAACAGCCCACACCGAGACACTCGCGCACAAACTCACCGACGTCTCACACGCACACCGTAACCCCGCCTCTTAAAGGCTCATGTACACACGATGGGGAAAAATGTTTCAAAAAGCCCGTTTCAATCGGTTCGAGTGGGGGTTTTTTCATAGGTTGAAATATTTTCTGTCTTCCAGATGACTCGGCACGCGTCCGTCATGAATCCATTGGGCTCCGCCACTCAAGCGACGGGAAGCGCCGCGGCCCCGAGTTTAGCGCGCATGACGGCGCATGTCTGGAAATGAATCGCGTCCGCCTCGAAATGAACTTGTGAAGTCCTCAAGGAGAGCCGCGTGGGCGGGACTCTGCGGGAGCTTTTCCGGTTTTCAAGAAGGAAAGAGGAGGAGACGAGAATTGGAAAAGTACGACTACCTCTTCCTCTCTCCTCGGCCCCTTGCCCCAAATCCACTTCCTGCCTCGGCCCAGCTTCGCGAATGTCCACACTTGCCTTCGGAATATTTGGTCAGCGCAGTAACAGGGTCACACATTTTTATATCCAATTTCGGGTTTGTTCAAGTCATCGTCAGCCCGTCGGCATGCGCGGCCACACCGCTAAGATTGCAGCATTGTCGTTGAAAATGGGAGGCAAAGACTTCTTTGGGGCCACTTTAAAGCACAATAAATGTGAATTGGCTCGTGAATGGAGGAATTCGGTCCTACGATGGGTTGAAAGGCCAACAAAAAATTCAATTGGAGTCAATCCGTCAACAACGGCAAAGCTCATTTCGGGTCCGAGCTGAGAGATTTCATGTTGATGAGTTCCTACATGCGGGGAATTGATTTGAATGTGCCCAGCACATCTGCCATCTGCATCTGCAAGAGACCTGAACTCGATTTTGGCACGCCAACGATAAAAACGGGTTTTTTTGGGGATCGGACACTTCCACGGAACTGCATGACGGGAATGTTGCTACAGCGGTGATGTTGTGTTCATCTTCTTCTTGAGACGACCAAAAAAAAAGTTGAATGGCAAATGTTGCACTGGAGGTGATGTTTTGCGTTTTTCTCCTCCTGTTATTATGTCTTTGAATCCAACCATTCAAATTGTCGTGATTTACTGTTTCCTACACGCGACTTTACAAGAATATTTTTGTTGATTTGTCGTTTTCCAATACAACCCCCCCCCCCCCCCAAAAAACAAACCACTTTGTGATGGACAAATCAACGTATTTGTTTCTTTGTTTGAAGCGCGCAAAGAGCACCCGAATGTCTAATTCTGTTTGGAATGTGTTGCTGACTAAACGCATGAAAACACGATTGTAAACGTCTCCTCTTTTTTTTCCCTTTGCGGCTCTCGTTTATGTCGATTGTGGTTCGCAAACAAGATTTATTCGTTGTTGATTTTTATTTTTATTTTTTCCAGACGGTATACTTTGTCTAGTGTCCTATTTACACGAGATGAGAATATCGGTAAAACAAGACACTGTGTGGAAACGGAGTGCTTAAATATTGCTCTGAGTACATGCTGTCTTTTTAGTTAAGAATTCGATTCTGGGCTCGGTCGCCTTTTTTTTTTTTTTTTTTGAATGATGTCGCCAGTCTGCCCCATTTTGTCACCTACTTGTCGTTTTGTGCTGAGGCCAAAGCCCCGTCTCATAGAAAAGTATCTTTGGCGCCATCTTGTGGCATCTTTGCGCCAAGGAAGTGTTGAAGACGGGGAGGACCGAAAAGTAGTGCTTTGCTGCCATCTGCTGGTACCCACACAAGGCCCGGGTACCGAATGCAGGACGCACACAACCAGTATCAGTGATTCAAATGAACTTTATTGACTGCTGGGTCAACGGGCATGCAAATACAAGCTTCTGAACCCAAAATGTGAGAATTGTCATTTTTGTGTGTGCACACCCATCGGATTGGTTGCGTTTTCTTGAAAAAGAACGACGTGCACCTTGAGTCATCGATTTTGCAGCTTACAAACCACCGAAAATACCAGTTTTACATGATCAAATACTGCACATAGAAAACATTTACAAAGCGCGGGTAGAAAATGACAGCTCCCCCTTTCTCCACGTCTGCCATAAAAGGCGGCCTCCCGTCGCTAAGTCGCTCTGCTCTACGTTGCCCTTTTGCTCGCACCTCAGTGGAAAGGTTAAAGGCCAGTTCCGGAGGACAACCCGACGCCAGCAACGCCGATGAATGTTTCCGTCGGAAGGTACTCATCCGCTTGGCGCTCCCCTGTCGCTACCGTCTCAAATTGCTCTGTCCTCGTCGCGTTGCGTTCAGGGACATTTGTGCTTACGCCGGCATTGAAAACAAAATGGCCGCGGCGGCATCAAGTATCGCCGGTTGTGGCTTAGCAACCCCGGACATTGTTGAAAAGTCATCCGAGCGTTTATTCCATAACCTCGACGTCCAAAAGGCGCATGCGCTAGTACGCCGTTTGTCCTCGCTCCAAAGACAATTTAGCGCACGCGTAAAACAAAATCGGACGTTCATCTACACGGTGCGCTTAACTTTGAGCTACAACACGGTTGCGTTGATCGCGCCAGAACCGTTTGCTTTGTAACATTTTCAATGCGTCGTTAGTGAAGTGCCGTTTTCCGATTTTCGAATATTTCATGTTTAAAGCTGCATCACGTTAGCGCGGCTTACGATGATAAGTCCGATATTTTTTCGGAATCACTGGAGAGCAAAGCATTTTTTCAGGCGGTTAAATGAATCGACTTTTAAGAAGTCGCAGTTAGAACGAGTCGTCTGTAGTCGTCGACGTCCGCGCGGTTTTGTTTCCCCGCGACGCCCGACTCGTGAGGACGGAGCGCTTGAACTCGCGCGTGGTCCTCTGGCTCGATGTAAAGTATATCAAGTTGGAATTCAAAGGGCTTTGCCGTCAAGTCGAACGACCGCGACGTCACGGTTTCGCATTTCGGCACCCCCGCGCGTCGGCTTCGATGCGCCAGTCGGACTACTGCAAAAATCTTCCTAATAGGACACGGTCCTACTCGTGCGCTGCCTTGTCTTCTTCGGCTACAAGTAAATAAATGCTCAAAGGCCTTTTATAGACGGCGACAAACGGACCTATTAATCGACATGAAGATAGTAAAAGATGACGTGCAATACAGTACGCTGGTGTCGTTTTGCTACACTTAAAAAGACGCCGGTATCACCAAAGCACTCGAATAAGGCCGCGCTGCCGCTTTGGAGTTACTCTCGAGGCATTGCGCGCAGGTGGCTGCGAAGAAGAGTCGAAGGCCCGCTTTTCGAAATATGGGGATTTTTTTGAGGGGTGCGCAACTGAGCTGACGGTCAATGTTTATCGCCGGAAGGAAATTGCCAGCGCCAGTGCTACTTTCAGGGACAGGAGTTGCGTCACGTCCAACTTTCCGCGGCACCAACCGTAGATCGGTCCTCAAATTAAATTGGCATTTGAACAAAAACTCCCCGACAAATTAAGCCAAATATCATTCAAACCAAAACGATCCAAATGACACGAAATGAAATGGATAACAAGTGAAAGCGTTTGCCAAATTCCTGAGCTAAGCTTCCCATCAGAAGTTTTCAGAAAGCCATTCAACATTTCTGCCCCCCCCCCCTTTGCAGCTCCACTGAAGACAGTTTGCTCGTTCCACCCGCTCAAAATCTGACTTCAACTGCGCCCGAGCTTTAAAATGAACAACGGTTCTTCCGAGCATCGAGCCGTCGTCTTCCGCGGGAATACGCAAAGAATACGGCCGCGTACGCGTCGGCCCTCGTCAACGGAGAGACGGGACCGCGAAATAAACCACAGGCAATATTGTCAGAAGGGAAATACAAATAAAAAGGCGCCACGCTAGATTCTTCATATGCCGTACGGAGAACTCCGGTAAGAATTTTCCAAGCGAAACGACATTTGTGCAGAAATTTCAAGCGTGTCATACAAGAGTGAAGCATTGATGAATGGAATCCTTCCAACAATAAGGCCATTGTCAAACCGCAAACAAGCCCCCGGCATCACAAGGCAGCCTGGCACCCACGCGCCGCCTCCTCTCGCAGATTCCTCTCCAATTAGAAAAATAAAACACATTTGCGACACCTTGATTGGCGATACAGTACTTTTTTTTTTTCCTTTGCGCATAAACAAGTCAAATCAGGTTGACAAATGCTGGATGTGTACATTTATATCTCAACCTCAGCACCGCCCCCCCCCCCCAAAAAAAAATACTCCCACAGCACGTCTACTGCGATTGACCCGTTTCAGTAGCTTCACATTCAAAAAGTCGCCAAAAGCCGAGCCAAGGCGGTCACCGTCAACCCTGCTGCTTTGGGGGCTTTAAAGATCCACTTTCATTTTCAGAAATCAATCGTCGATCGTTCATTAAAAGCCACTGTCAAGCAAAGAAACACGTGACTCATTCGTGTCAACATGAAAGACCCTCTCAAGTCAATTTAGGGCATTTGCTTTAGAGCGCCTCGTTGTAGCCCGTGACGGTTAGCATGTTGAAATGGAAATTGCGCCGGCATGGACACTTTAGCGTGCCTCGTTGTTGCGACACGGATGATTTTTGCGCGTTTGATTTATTATCCCCCCCCCCCCCCCCCCACACCACAATTTGGAAGCCTCATTTTCAATCGCTATTTTCATGGCTGCAATTTGGTAGGGTTGTTCAACGCACTCCGCGGTGTGTCGAAAATCAAAAGACAGACGTCTTTTCACTTGACAGGGACTTAAGTACTGTATGCACGTGCGTTTAAACAGCAACGTACGTTTTTTCACAATTATTTACACATTTTCAAGTCCTTCCAGTCCCTCGCACTCACGACGCAATGCAATAAATGTGCACACTCACAGCTCGCGTACAACAAAGGCAATAGTTCACTTTGCTTTTGGTGGCAAAAGCGTAACAAATTTCCACTCCATCTCCAGAGCAAATATTCACTTTTCTTTTTTTTTTTTTGCCAAGGAGTAAACCTTCAGCAGTGAATGTGGACATCATACAAGGTGGTTTTCTTTTTAGAGGTTCTCTAACAAGATTTTTTTTTTGAAGGAATCACACAAAAAAGGTGCACCAAAGAGATTGTGTGCAAATACAATATTTGTATATTCATTTTACATCATCATGCCAGCTGTCCACAAAATGACACCAAAATGAGCGTGTGTGTGTGTGTCAAGAGAGAGAGAGCCTACAATACCGTAGAACATGTCAAGAAAATTGCAGCACACGTATTGGTCAAACCCAAAGCGGAACTGTGCGATGTTGTTGCTTTTGCACCGTGAGGACAAAAAATATAAACGCAGTGCCGATACACGGAATGTACCTCGGTAAAAATCTGCAAACACGTGTCGCTTTCAAATAGTAACCGGACGTAAAGTTGAGCGCCGGTCTCCGAGCTTATTTCAGAACCGCATTGAACTTTCTGCTACAACTTGATCCGCTGAATTCATTTCCCATAACTGAGATGCAAGTGTCAGATCAATGACAAAGTGCTACGAGTAAAACTGACCTGTTTCTGTTGTTCCGGTAGAAGTGGAAAACGATTTTAAAAAAACAATAACACTAATAATAATCACCAAAGCCAAGAAATCAATCAGCAGACAAAAGGTGCCGTTCCATTTCCACGCCGGCATTCAAAGGAATCACAACATTAGACCAGGAAACAGCGTTCGTTCTTTCACAATAAAGTGCCGTCTTTGAAAGAACCGTAGTGCAACACGGGCGGAAAATCGCCATCGTATTTCCTTTCCATCGAATCAAAGCTCACAAAACTCCAACGGCTGGTACGCAGAAAAAAGAAAAAAGGGACGCCCAAAAACCCGCGACCGAAGCGCTTCTTCATATTTGCCCGCAACGCTCAAAGTGTCTCGTGGGAGAAACGTGAAGGGACAAGTTTCAATTCGTGGTCACGAGAAACGTGAAAGAAAGTTTCCACAAAGGTTTGAGAACCGCTCGTGTCACTCCACTTTCCACGACCGAACGTTAAATGTCAAGTTTGGGAGCACATTCAAAAAATTTTTTTTTTTTTTTTTTTTTTTTGCAAAAAGATTGCAAGCGAGCGAGCATGCGGACTGCGGCCGATACGTACACGCGCGAACACAACTAAATGTGGAACTCTATATGTATAGATGCATATCAACTCGGCCCCGCCCCGTGCAAGTGCAGTGCGGCTACCTCAAAATAGCTCCGATATCTGCACCCGTAATGCGTTCGGCCCACAGAATATCATTGGCTCTGCTACATATCCGGACGTTATATTATTCGACTACTACGACGATAAACAATTGCTTTGGTTTTAAAAAATAGTTGTTGTTGTTGTTGTTGTTAAAGTTTGGCATAGAGAGTTTCGAAGGCGTCATCTGCATGGCCCCGGGATGGTCTGGTGGAACCTGCAAATGCAGCTTATGTATGGCACTCTGTGAACCCAACGCCTCATGGTTGGGAATGTCGGAACGCCGAGGAGGAAAAATGCTACGTCTTCAGGTAAAATGTGGAATTTACGAGGGTCTCCCCCCCCCCCCCCCCCTCCGACTTAGAAAATTGCTCGGTGAGAAACGTGCGCGTACAGAGGGGGTATCGGGTTTTTGCACTTGAAGATACAGTCTTGAGTGGTATGTACAGTACGAGGGTTTGCACGACTCAGCCTTGTTAGGTGCACGAGGGGCTGGCGGCGCTCTCCAGGGAGGACTGCGAGAGGCGTCGGGCCAGGGGTCCGATGCTGGGGTCTGCCAGAGAGGAGGTAGGGAAGAGCTTGTACCAGCCGCCGACGCTCGCCGACAGGTCCAAATCCTCCAGCAGGATCTGGGCCGTTCCCATGAAGCACTTGTGGTCCATCCGCCCGTAATCCCCCCACACGATGACCTGCGCGGCGGAAAAGGACCGTTGAGCGCTCGCGAAGACGGCCGCGTGGCCGACGCAAAGAGAACATTATCTTGCGCCGACGCGTGTTGCTCCACCATTTGCGTGGGAATCCTTGTTGCCGGAAGCGCTAGAACGCGAGCGCGCAAATGCTATCCCTTTTGCGTTGTTTGTTAGCGGTACGCTAAGTAGTCTTCACGAAGGCAAAGTGGAAGCGGTTGCGGTATACGTACAGTACGTCGACTTTCCACCGGGAGCGCGCGCCGTGTTGTGAAGATCGTATCGGCGCTGGAAAGAATCACCCCAATGGAATGCAATGAGTCGGGATACCTGGAGGACTTTTCCCTGAGGACTCTCATCAAACAGCAGCGGCTGCTGGTAGCTGGGGTCGAGATTCTTCTTCACGACTTTGGTTTTCTTCTTGGCCAAGCACGCTCCGTTCTCAAGGACGTACACCTTCACGTAGGTCGCTAAACAAAGCACGGCAAAAAAGGAAATCAAACACCGCGGCTCTCCTCGGGCACGGACGCGTCCGCAGCGTCGGGGCGGGCGGTGAACCTGGGATATTCCTGGAGCCCGGTTTGGGGATCAAACCTCTGGCCTGGTTGACCTCCACCTCCAGCCGACCTCCTCTGTCCACCACGCCCACATGGACGTCCCCTGCGGAATGAGACGAGATTTTTGTCTCGCCCGACCGTGCGCCGGTTAAGGCCAATTGACATTCGTCACCACCGGAGGGAGCCACAGAACAGCGTTCCCCGACGAGCGTCCTTCCGGAGACTTTCACGGGATTCACGTCAACGGATCGCATTTCATGCACGTTAACTTGATGTACTTGTGCGTTAAGCGGTACAGAGGATTATCACCACGAAGCTCCCCTCCAATCCTTTGCTTTATTTTTTTTTCCCCCTTGACAGTTCGCTTCCACAGCGCGGCAAGATGCCGCCTTGCATGTTTTCGTTCGTGGAAAATGTACCCGGGAGGCGTATGTTGAGCCCCGGGTCCGTTTAGTTGAACACAAAGCTGCAAGAAGCGCATACGCGAAAGCATTTTAAGTGAAAAGAACCACGTTTTAGGACTTGGACAGGGAAGAGTTTGGGAGCTGTGGGCGTGTCCACTGAATGAGCTGAAACCACGCCCCACTTAAGGGTCAACTGTCAATGAGACACCATTTCTACAATGGGGGGAGGGGGGGGGGGGGGGGATTGATGCACTTTTCTTATGCCAACACATAATGTTTGACAAATGAATATATATCCACTTAAAACCGCAGGCACTCGCAGCTGACAACGAGGCGCTCTGCAGCAGACGCCAGCGTGAAGCCCGCGGCCCATGCGATGGCTCTCAAGGGTTATTTTTCTGCCTGTCACCATACGCCGATGGCAAGGATGGATTTCGTAAAATCAATTATCTGCCAAAAATGTCGAATTTTTATGTACGTGTGTGTGCGCGCGCACGTATGATCTCGATTTTATTTTGAAGGGCAGAAAAGGGCCGAGTGGACTCGGAAGAGTGTGCTGAATCCACATCACGTTGGAGGAAACAAAGAGGAGGTGAGTAGCATGAGAGCGAAGTGAGCGATACGCTGGGCCCCCGCTCGGCTCACGGCTCACCCATGGGAGGCGTCGCTAATGTTTGCCGCCCGACGATCTGAGCGGGGCCTAAGCCGTCCAGGAAGTCGCTGAACTGGCTCTCGGGCCCCAGGCGCGCGCTAGGGAAGATGAACCTTGAGAGAAAAATCAATCAAAACGCCGGGAGGGCCCCGCTGAGTTGAGATGCTCAACGCTCGCGCGAAGCGGATGCTCACGTTCCGTCGGAGCTGTTTGAGTTGGTGCTGCCGTCGGTGGAGTCCTTGCTTCCCTGCCGCGTCACCCGGTTCCTCATCTCCACGGCGATGCCGGTCTCCGTGCTCCGTCGGATGGTGCTACGAAGCTTCTTGGTTCCGCCGTCTGATTGGCAATGAACAAAAAAAAAGGTCAAAGGTCATAGGTCACTTTCTTTCACAAACTTTGACTCGACCTCAATGTAGTACCACCTTGTGTTTTTGTTTTTTTTACCACAGTGTCCTTACTACGAGGACACCTTTGAATAGTACATTCAAGGCATTCTTCGAGTGCAATTGTCTTACAAGTGACTAAAATAAACGTCATTTTAGTATGAATCCGATGCCTTAGTATGTACCCATGCGCTCTTTGTCATCGCTTGTAGGACAAATTTGGAATACAGGTCAGACCACGATGTGCTATCGGTGAGGCACAAGCTGCCGAGTTGGCGTTACTAGTACCACTGGGGGGGGGGCGTTACTGGTGAGGGACAAAGCGTTGTCTTTGACTTCACTGTTAAATACAGCTGAACTGCATCGAAGTGTGCCGTACTGGACGAACGGGTGCACCCTGGTCACTCGACTAGCGCGGACAAACGGCGTCCTCGCACCCGGAGCTCAAGCTGCAAATGAAAACGGCTTTGGATAGAGAGCCTCGCTATCGGAAGACTTTTAACAAGAGGCTCCTCCCTCGTCGCTAGTTAAAAAACACTCTCCGGTCCAGACACGGCACTTCATTAGCCCTGAGCAACTCCAAGCCTATTAAACTCCCCTCACCGTGCTCGCTCGCCCCCCCCCCTATCGCCATGACAACCCCGCAACAGTCACCGAGGGCGAACAAAGCCGCGCGACGAGGCCGACGGCATTTTGGGGAGACTTTTGCGCGAGGACGGCGACGGCGAAGCCGAGCGTCCGCCGGCAAACTTCGGGCGCTGCTGTGACAACGCCGATGGGGAAGCGGGCGACGCCACCCGAGACGGCCGACGCCATGGAGACAGCCTCATCCCTGTTATTAAAAAAAAAAAAGTCCTGAACCTAAACCCTTTGCTGAAATGGTCCGCTTCATGGACTTTTCTACGGTGATCGATGTTTTCGCTTTGATTCATCAAGCAGCGACTCCTCCAACTCGACAGTCCCACTCTTTACTCATGTGACAGCCCCCCCCCCCCCCGTTAAGGAGCAGCGATCGCTTCCGTCCTCTTTAATCCCCCCCTCCTCCTCCTCCCCCCCCCCCTTTTCCATTGCCATGGCAACTCCGTCTGCATTGCACCAAGAGCCGCGGGCAGCCTTTCCCCCTCTCCGAGCGCCTTTTCCCGGCCGTCGGTGTGGCTTTAGAATCTTCTTCTTATCTTTGGATCCGCCTCTTCTCGCCCCGTACTAAAACGCTTCATCTTGGAAGCTCGGCTCGTTGCTTCAAAAGCATTCGGTGCAATTGGGGTTGTATTGAACTTTGTAGGGCAATACGCGATCCGTTGCCGCTGCCGCTCTCTCTCGGCGCCGCTTTTTTGCCTCTTAGTCGCGATGATAGCGGACTAGGAAACCACTAGCGCCGCGCTAGGAGCACAACAGTACAGTAGAAGGTACGCATGACGCACGAGTGGCAACCGAAATGCCCTCTGGCGGTTTTGCCTCAGCATTTCTTTTCTCTACCGGCACCGCTTGCGGCCTACCTGTAACGCAATTCGACGAGTAAACTACGACTACTCGTGCGCTGAATTGTCCTCCCGGTGAAGACAAAGAGGATACTCGTTAAGCAGGATATCAGCTGGCCAAACGCTCATCCCATCCAAAAGAAACATCGCGGCATTGTTTTCCTTTCCCCTTCCGCAGTCGAGCTCACTTTTATTTATTAATTTTTTGTTCCGAGGCCAAAACAAACACGGGCGCGCGGTAATTAGCGCGAGCCCAACGACTCCAAAACATTACATAAGCGAGTCGAAGAGAGGCCGTTTAATTGCCGACCGATAGGAGGAATAACTCAGCCGCGGCGGACGGGCAAGATTGCGGAAAGCGCGCGGCATCCAATTCAAAGACCAGTTTGTGCACATAAATGGTACGACGTGAGAGCGATCCAGATATTAGATAGTGAAGTTCAAGTCGCACGGTGGAGGCGAATGAATCGATTCAATCGCAGAGGACGGCGCGGCGACAAAAGTACTGACTCGGCGCACATTATTTGCATGTGTGCGCGCGCGCGTGCGCGTCCTTAAAGCCGCTTTGACATTTGGAGAGAGCACCGATGAAGCCTTTCTCATTATTGTCTGTAATATAGAATGCTGTTTTTAGCCTCCCTGCGCCGACATGCCTATTGGACGCGCCGGTGACGGCAGCGGGCCGCCGCGCGTAGCAACGGTAACCAAGCGCGGCTGTCTGCGATGAAAGATGTTGTTGTGGCGTCTTCACCGCTGGGCTTCTCTGCTAAATTTGGAGCCCCCCCCCCCCCCCTCCCCAAAAAAAGGAAAGCTTCAAAAAGGTAGAGGGTAAAAATAGAGATGATTTGGAGTTGAATCGCTGTCACTTATATAAGGGGGATAAAAATTGGGTCTGGCCATTGATTTCTTCTTATGACTGCATTCAATCCATGGCGCCATCCTTTCTTTGGACAGCCGTGTGAGGGGTCACGCCCGGAAGAAGAGCCTTCTTCCGTTCACGCCCTACGTTTGAAAAAACGACTTCTTACTTTGGCAACAGCGTACAGGCTTTTTTAAGCGACGCCAATGGCAACATGTAGAAAAAAAATGTTGGACAAAAGTCAGCAATAATATACTTAGGCATTCGGATCGTTGTGAATGCATTTATCCGGACTTGTTACACAAAATTTGTTTCCATCTCGCGCATGACAAATATACCATATATTAAAAAAACTAAAACTAATGCTGAAACTAATAGAAGCTAAATGAAAATGAAGTGTTTTCCAACTGAAGTGAAGCCTTTAAAATCTCTCTCTCTATATATATTTTTTTCTTTTAATTAAAACTAATAAAAGCCAACAATTCAAAGCTAACTGATTTTTTTTTTAAAACAACGGTCACCACAAAAAAAAAAACCTGAACGTGTCCCAACAGGACAAGAAGCCATTGGCCTTTTGCCAAGCGTCCGTTTGCACGGGAAATGATTTGCACTAATCCGAAACCTTCGCGTACTGCAGGATGTCTGCCGGTGAGTCAATACGACGCGCCGGCTTCCGTCTCATGTCGCTTAATCACGGTGAGGAAAAAAAGGCCCATCTAATTGTCAAGCTACTTCCCCCGGAATACGCAACTTTAGAAGGAGCGGATCCAACCACTCCAATCATCGCATTTATTCAACTTGAAAACTGATACGAGATGGATACTCGATTTCATTTGGACTGTTTTTGGCCCCTTCAAATGCGCTCGCGGGGGCCGCAAAAATAAAAAGATTAGCATGACTATTTCCCCATGTTGCAGACATGTTTGCTTAAGAGCAAAATGTCATTCGGGCTTTGAGAGCGGGAACCTGCGGAGAGTTTCCTGTGGCGCAGCGGCCGTCTGCCGGCGCCATGAAACACATTTTGAAATAAGCCCGCCTGGGTGTTTATATTGGCTGAGAGGAGAAGTGTGTTTGCGTGCGTGTGTGTGTGTGTGTCGGTCCAATGCACAAAAGGCTGACATCGCCCACACCATATACTCATAAGACCCCGCGCGCACAAACATAATTACCGTACTCCGGAGTAATTTCCCGGCTTGTTGATGCCGTTTATTTGAAATTTGCCACTTGAGCACCTTCGATGGAGCATAATGATGGCATCTCAGCTGCGTCACGTCGGACGCCAGCCTCTCGCTCTCTGACCAAGCTGCGATTACGTTCGTGACGTTACGCTGGGCTTTTCCGAGGCGTAGGCATCAAATATTGGAGCTCGAGTCATCTTGGTCACGGCGGTTTTCTTTCGGGAGAGATTTTCCCCCCCAAAAAATTGGTGATGATTGTGAGGTTTTAAGCGATGTTGCCAAAAGGCTGCTGACTCAGAAGGAGCCAGAAGTAGGCCAATGTGGGACAAGCGAACCTCTCAGACACCCGACACACACGCACTCCAAATGAAAACAGCCCGAGTGCAACCGGAGGCCAAAATCTAATACGGTTGACTTTTTGACTATTGGGCATGCTCATTGGGGATTTCGTTTATCTTCATTTGGTTTCCAAAATTAGTCTCTGTCAGTTTTAATTGGCTCGTATGTGATCAGGGATCGAGAAACATGATTGAAAAATAATTTGGGGAGATATAAGACTGACTGTCAAGCAGTGGTCAGGGAAGGGCCTTCTCTGCTGACCTAATACTACCTCCAACTTACAACGGGTTTTTTTTTTTAAAACATAGAATAGCACTTTACAAAACTCTACATCATCGACTCGTATAAAACCAACTGCTAAAATACATAAGAATTAAAGAGTTGCCGCTTCTGGTGTGCGTGACTTGGCCTCCGGGTGAAGTACGATACAGTCACGCAAACGCAAACGCAAACAGAGGAGAGTTTCTCAACTATTCGAAATGAGCCAGTAAGCTCCGGTGAGTTTTCGCAGAGGATAAAGAATATACACACCTTGTTATCTCGGCCGTTTGCTTTTGCGGTCAAATTGCTGCGGCTTAAGGCAGCACAAAACACCCCTTTTTTTTTTTTCTTATTCGATGTTTTAGCATTTAAGCTAGCAAAGTTATGCGCTTGTTTTGAATTCGCCCCGGTGTCATCTTTTTCGTTCAGTATGTGGTGCAGAAATCTACTTGCGGTTCCATCGAGCATTCAAAGCGGTCGGATCGCCGCTGCTGAATCTCAAAAGTGGCCGCCTTCCGTGCGGACTAAGACTTTGAAGCCACAGATAAACCTGCACAGGAGATAAGACTGACTGAGCCCAGCGGAGGAGTGAGTCACCCGGTGAAAAACCACGGAAATACTTTTTCTGCGCTACTAATAATAGCAGGCAATAAATAGACCGCAAAGAGCACAACAACAAGGCCTGCCACAAATCCTTGAATTCGGAATCCATCCACACATGAAAGAAACGCGGGAGGGCGGCCGAGACGGCTTTGCATTTCATGCACGGGATTTGTGTTGAGGCGACGCGCGTTACGTAACGCCGACGTGTTCATCCGTCAGATTCATGCGCGGCGCCGCTCACACTTTGGAGCCTCTGTAGCGTCAGCGAGATGGCGGATCGGGGGGGGGGGGGGCTTCCACAGGGCGTGGCCCGAGTCGGCCCCTCGCCTAACAGCCACGTGTGTCTCACGACGCCGACTTGCCGTTAAATTAGAGACGCCCGCCTGCTTGAATGAGGTCCAGGCGCGCCGTCTTTGCAAAGGTGATAATCGGCCGTTTTGATTGACACTGTCCGAAAGCAATCCGTTGACGTGTCATTCCACGCCAATGTTCTGGAATATTATTGTTGTGCCGCCTACCCATGTGGCCGCGTTACTCCCTCCGCGTTTTCTGCGCCAATTCCGAACACCCAGCGCCTTCGGAGCATCCACGGTACCGTATTAGTTGCCACGTTCCCAAAATTCCGACTCACCCCAAATTTGATATTTCACAAACCATTCAAACGGAACTTTTCCACTCATTCTGGACTTTGCAGGATGTTTTAGTTGTTGTTTATTTTTACATTTCCCAAATTCAAACCACTGCGGTTTCAAGTCTCACGTCGTGCGTTCCAACAATCCAATTCATTCCACGGCATTCCGGTTCGGCATTCGCCGGCAATCGCTACATAAATGCTTTCGCTAACCGTATGTTTATTATTGTGGCTGCTTTTTTTTTTTTTTTAATGATTGCATCAAGAGCATTTATGAGAAACAAATCCTAGTCATTTGCCGTAACTGACCAGGCCGGAAGCCGATAATAGTCCGCGGTCCTTTGTGCCTCGTGCAGTAGGAAATGATGCTTGCTCGACAAAACGAGCTGTCATTAACCAATCGGAAAGACCGGGCCACACAAAATGGAATGGCCAGAAAAAAAAAGAAAAAAAAAGGACAACAACAGATGATGAAACGTTAGCCGATGACACTCGAAAGAAACTTTATGGCATGTTTTGAGGACGCACGGTGCACGCTGGATTGATGAATTGACTGATTGATTTTGAAAAATTGACGGCGGCCATTTGTCAGGATGCGTCTACTCTGCCTGACGTTTGGTGATTTTGCCCATGGACGGATGCGCGGGGCGCACGATCCGGTCATTTAGTTCCAGGCCAGATATGTTCTCCTGGCGGCCGAGAACATCTAAATTTAGAAACCCGCCTTCCTCTTCTTCACATCCGCGGCCACTATGAGCCTCCTCGTGCTTTCTCTGCTCTCTGTTTGCTTTGTCGGCACGAAGGCACAGACGTTGCGGGAAAATATGCAAAATAGATAATGAGGCAAAGGGGGTGAGGAACGGAAGCTCCTCCCCTCTCCTCAACATAGTTCCTTGAAAGCAAGATGCCAGACGAAGACGGCGGCCGAATTCTTTTCCCCGTTTTCCACGCGAACGACAGCGCGCGTTCCCGTCGACGCTGCCCGTGGGACATATGGCGACTCTGTTAGCGCTGGCACCGCATACGCGCGCGCCTCGTCAACTCGATTCTGTTGACTCTCGCGGTGGCGAGAGGGTGTAATTACAATTGAGGAGCTGGGACCTTTTTTTTTTTTTTTCTTTTTGTTATCCTTGATGAAAGATGCGCGTTCATCTGATGTGCATTTAGGAGAAATGGAACTGCCAAAAAATGTTCATGTTTTTACGGGAAAGAAGCCATCGTTTTAAAAGAAAGAAATCAGAAGATTTCATCTGCGCTGTATGTTACGCGTACAGTGCGTTTGACAATAAAGTTTATCCAATCCAATCCAATTAGAAAAAGAGACAGCGCCTACAAAAAAAAAAAGGGCGATCATTTACTCTTTTTCTTTTTTTGGACATAACGCACGCATATTAAATCCCGCCGCCTTTTAGGCCATCTCCAAAAAGCTTTATATTCAAAGGGAATGCAAGATTTGGGGGTATTCGTTACGCAATCCTAAGCTTTTTAAAGCGAGTGAAAAAGGTTTCCCGCGCACTAAAGTGCATTGGCGTTTGAATAAAATCCTTCCGAACATAGCTAAGAACAGGCTGCAAAATGTCACACTCTGTTGGATTTACAGAGCAGAGAGCGACAACACACGGATGGCGTTTTAAGACTGACTGGCAAGCAGAAAGCAAATTGCAGACCCGGCCGGACGCACCGTTCGCAAAACCAAACTAGCCAACGTGTTCAGAGAAGGTGATGGGTTTTTTTTTTGGTTGTTTTTAACGGTCGGAATTTAGAACCGGAAATAAAGCAGCCTTCGGCAAACGTGACAGAATGACGCATTTTCTCACGTGGCGGCGGCAATAAGCGGCCTCGCGTTTGCAACCGGCGACAAAGTGTTTCTCTCGCGCCAGTATGACATCTATTCCCACGGGAGACAAATGAGAGCATCACGTCCCGATCCATATCATCCATACGTGGCGCGCTCCTGCTGCTCAAGACCGCCGCTAACATTATACCGCGGCCAAAAGCCAAAAGGACACCGCGACGGGAATGAAATCAGCGGCAACAAGGTAGGAAGCACGTGGGTGCAGTTGAGGAATTCTTTCAACTGTTGAGATGTAGAATGCGGTTTGGGAATGGTGGGAGGCGTCTCCGATGAGCTGAATAGTTGGGAGACTTTGAATTGTTTCAGAGATGCAAAAAAAAAAAAAAAAAAGGGACAATTGTGTAAAACATCCCAGATTTGGGGAATTTTTACAGTAAAAAAAAAATGTCTGCAGTGCGCCGAATAGCCTCCGAGATGTCCTGACTGAGCTGAACGGTTTGAAGTTGGACCGGCTTGGAATGCGCAAAGAGGAAGAGGATGAATCAAATAGATTTGAATCGGGGAATTTTACAGCGGACACTTTTGGAACGGCATGAAGAGTCCCAACCGCATCCCGAGTTGATTATTTTGCAGTAGTGTCGATGCAATTCCGATTCCACACAAAGACAAGGGAGAAAACAGAAAGAGGCAAAGAGCAAGCGTGGCCCCCCCCCCCACCGCTCCCCAAAAAAAAAAGAAAACGAGCGCAAGAAAGCGCGGCGGCGGACGACGAAAAGAACTGACCGTGCTGGTTGAGCTGCTGTGTGCTCTTGCTCCACTGCGACAAGCCCACAATAGCCACCATCTTGGCCCCCAGACTGGAGCGCCGCTTCTTGTTGCCGGCCAGCGACGCCGACTCGGGCGCCCCGCCCCCGGGACTCTTCTCCAGGTTGTACATGGCCCCCGAGATGCTGGAGGAGCGCACCACGTTGCGAGCCGCTTCGCTCAGCCCGCCGAGGCCGCTCAGAGCGCCCGGGCTGGGCGCCTCCACCGAGCTGCTCAGCATCATGGTCCCGCTGGGCGGCGGTGGGGGGGGGGCGCGGGAGCGTTGGAGCCGGACTGAGGAAAGGGCAAAAGGCGAGGGATGACGTGAGATCGTGGCGGGGGCCAAAACTTTGGAGTTCAAACCGGTGTCACGCATCAGTTGGCGAGCATCAAGGAATTGGAACATCGATGATGGGCGGCGAGAAAACGTATCCGCGACAGTTCGCCCAACAGATCAATCGGTCGCTCGATTTCATCGCTTCACGTGACCTATTTTTAAATCGTCAACATTTTTTTGTTGTCGTCGTTTCGTGCCTGGTTTCACTTTACAACCTCAGACAAAGATGACGAACCCGTACCCCGTCAACTTTTCGGAGCGCCAACCTGTATAAACCACCCAAAAAAATCCTTATAAAGAGCAAAAAAATCCTTGTAACATACCAAAGCATTTTATATGTCAAAATAACGGCAGAAAAAAACCACGAAATTTTCAATGATATTTCTTGTAGATCTCCATAATACAACGTCTGGTTAATGTCTAATCATCTTTCTACTTAGTGGCATTACTGTGTTCAGAGTTGTATTCCTGCGTTCCTTTTTTCACCCACTCCAAATATTGAAAACGCAGAAAAAAATTCAAGCCATTCAGCACTCAGGTTTCAACTAGGAACCACGTGATTTACCGGAAAGTTACCGGAAATGAAAGCATTCGAGTAGACTGCCACCATTCTGGGCAAAAGCCAACGGAACTACCCGTTTTGGATATTTTCAGAATCCGTATTTTTGTGCGATATGGCCATATACGTAAGATTCACCGCAAAATCCGTATGAACTATGGCTAAACCGTATGAGTTGACGGCTATGCCAACCTTTCCAAAATGATCGGCCAAAAAACATTGGCTGATCTTTGCCGATTTTTCTCTCTGCTGCAAGTTCAATACGAAAGGACAACGCCGTGTAAACCTGTCAAAGTTTCCGTCTGGAATTCACGTCTTTATGGTCCGAAGTGCGAAGTGAGCCAAAATGAAGTTATTTTACTCATCGCACTTTTTAGTCGGACACTTGATTGTTTATCCGAATTTTTCTTTGCCAAATATCGGAAGTGGGTCAGGATTCGTTGGTATTATAACGAGGCTGCAAACACTGAGGAAGCGGATGCGACTTCCTCCTCCGCAGCCTTCCCAAAGAACCTAAGACGGAGGTCGGTGGGCGGGTGGCAAGATATATCTGCGGATAACACAAACACAAATGTCAGGGATGGCCTGCTGTTGTCTGCCGCGTTTCCCCGGAATCATATTTGGGCTCCAACCTTAAACGGCGCCAGTGGCGCTGACGGCGGAGGCCGCGTGCGGCGTCTACTCATATCAACTTCAGAAATGAACCGACGACCACACCTGCGTTCTATCGTCGCATACCATGCAGGAATTTGTGTCGTCTCTCCCAGATTGTTTCTTCACACGCTTTGAGGGGGTGGGGGGGGGGGGGCGTTAAATCCGATTTTCACACTACAGTATCTTGCGTCAGAATGACCTTTTCAAAAATTCCTCCTCGTCTCTTGTAACATCTTCAGCAAACCTCCTTGTGCCACTGTTGCACTCCCGCCGAACCTTTTCACCGAATCTCCTGGCGTCGGTCGCTCATGCCGACGAGCCGCAAATCACTCTTTTACGCCCGTTTCTTGAGGAAGCCAAATTGAAGCAAACAAAGCCATTTGAGCATGGCCAAACATTGTTGCGTTATTTTTTTTGTTGTTTTTTAAATACAGCGGCCAACGGCCGTACGGGCCGATGCACAGATTATTGATGCTACAGCACTCATTCCCGTAGCAGGATGTCTTAAATAATCCATATACTGCCGAGTGAATTTGCCCTTAATACGTCTTTAGGAATTAAAACCTAGATGATGATTTGAGTGACGTGCTGTGCGCTTGAGAGGTTTGCAAAAGGCTAGAAAAAAGTGCTCCTCTCAACATTGAGAACATTTGGGTGGCAGTGTTTTTCATTCATATGTATATATATATATATATATATATTTTTTTTTTTTTTGCATACGTAAGGTAATGAATAAGTCATCATTGTTCTAAAATAGGATCATGGTCGAGAGCAGGGTGTGCCACAATGCCCCCAGGCCGCCTTCGAACATGGCAGGTAGGGAGAAGGAGACGAGACGTGTCACTGACCACGTTAGTCACCAGGGAACGCGGCCATGAGTCAGGAAAGCGCTCGGCCTCATCCATCACCTCCTTCTTAACCCAGTTTCCCTCCATTCTACTTGTTTTAGTTCTAGCTTTCCAGGCCCCGGCCCGGCCGCTTCGTCTTTTTGACGTCCTTCCGTTTTGCGGTGGTGTCAAAGGGAAGAACGAGGGGAGCAACGTATTGGCGCCGGGGTCACGGATTCATTTGTATCAGCGGTTAGACTGAACAATTGGGACATGAGGTTAGCACACGACCCAGCTACGCCTGAACCCCGAAAATGCTTCTTCCCTTCAGAATGTCTGCTGGCATGGGCTACTTTAGAGTGCCTCGTTGTAGGCCGTGAGTGGGTGCATGTCACGCAGAGAAAGATCAAGAGCGGCCTTATTATTATTATTATTTTTTTAAACGTCTGATCTTCATCGTGGGGAAGAGTACGCTGTATCGCTTGCTCAGCTGAGCAGGGATTAGTGTGTAAAATAGGGCCGAGCAAATGAGCATTTAAAATGATACAAACGGAGCGAAGAGATTTGATGATTATCATCAAGGAGGCTCCATTCCAAACGTTTCACCGTGGAGACCGGAGTGCTCATTTTTTGCCACAGATTGACTCTAGTGTGTGTGTGCGGCGCGCCTGACTTGGTTCAGCAAGAGAAGCAATCAGCGCATATCACGGATTCGTAAACATGTGACAGCCTCGTGATCGACTTTCGGTTTTTAAGTGCGGTTACATGCTTGCCATGCATACTTGGAGTGGTCAAAAGATGATGAGAAAAAAATGAACACATTACGATGAGCGTTATCTGTCTCATAAAAAAGAAGAAAAGAAATCTACAAAATAACTCCGATGTACCAAAAATATATCTCATTTCACAGCCCTAAAACACCCCACTAAATACTTTCACCTTTTTTTTTCTTCACTTTTAGGATCTTTAAGTACAGTTACAAAGTATTTGTACTTCCATAATTCCCACTACTCTCCGTTCTCACATCTAAATTGACAAACAGAGTGTAAGACCACATTCTCTCCATTCTTTTTTTTTTTAACGCACGTGGGACTATACAAGACGGGCAGAAGCTTGGGTCTCTTCCCAGTTTGACAGCCTCAGTAGATTACAAAGAGGATCGAGTTGGAGTCAGGCATTGGATTTCAAGACTTAAGCACATTGATAATTATCCTCTTTCTTCTTTTTTTTTCTCAAAAAGAGAGCCAAAAAAGTGCCTGCTTTCCTCTCAGCCAGTTTAAGTAGTCACGCTATTCCCCAGGCTTGACAGCGGCAAGCGCCGCAAATATCAGAAAGGCTTTCCTTTGTTTTTTTTTCCAATATTAAATCAACACAAATGTTGCCCTCACTCACTCACCACCCACAGATGGGAGGTCGAGGAGTGATGCGCTCCCGTGTGCTTTATTTGCGCGTGTGTGTGTGTGTGCGTCATCTGATATAATATCACACCTCAGCATGAGCTCGGCCCAGCCCGTCTCATGCTTGGCGGAGAGGACGAGCCATCTGAAAAGTGCGTGCCGGTAATGTGCTTATATAGAATAATATGCTTATGTGCTCTGCCCTCCCTTTGCCTGACACCCTCACTCATATCCACACACACTTATGATACAAAACGCATCATAAAGAAATAACGCAGACAGCCTGACTCCGCAATACGGTACTTGGTAACTCATTTTGTGCAGAAATGCAGAAAAATGCACCAGAATAGCAGTTGCGGTTTATTTAGATTGAACCCTGACATGCTGTTCATTTTCCATGCACACATACTATGTTGTCAATCAATGTTTCGGCAGAGGCCAAGAGTTTTTTTTTTTTAATGTGTATGCCGTGATTAGTCATTTGATCTTGTCAAGATTTTCAGATGGATGTGGCAATGTATGAATATTTAAAATAAGATCGGTTGATAATACATTGTTTTATAAAAAGGAGACGATCTAAAAGTTGCATTCGCAAATGGATTCTTCTTATTTTTGAAATTGCACAAATTTGTGTTAGGACATTTCATCGATAGGAGCCCATGTGGTTTGCAACGAGAACCGTGACAATACAATAATCAATAACTGTGGATATTCTCAAAATGTATAGTAGGAGACTTTGAATTGTTGGCACCCAAACAATGAGACGCAGTTGCAATTGTCGTTCTAGCTTCTCGTGGTCCAGCCCACTTGAGATCAAATTGGGGTGAATGTGGCCCCTGATCGAAAAAGGAGTTTGACACTCTTGGGGATGTTCCTGTGAAAAAGTGGCGGCCACGCAGACGCTTTGCCGGACCGTTTGGAGCGTCCTCAAAAACACAATCACAAACAAACAAACGCGCTGGTGGCATATCCTAATCCAAAAAGCCATTTTAGCAGACACATTGTTGGACTGTTGAATCAAAGACATTTTTTTTTCCAATTTCGGGCTGATTTGAGGAAACGCCATGCAAATATCACGAAGAAAGAATGGCATCTTTTTTGCCGTCAAATTTGATCCGACTGAATGCGAGGGTGAGTAACTGATTGAAAACGCGAGGCATTCCATTTTTACACTCCTTCGAGCACTCGCATGAGTCTACGTGATGAGCCCTAATTCAAGATGCTCGGATGATCGCGTGCGTCGCGTCCCGGTGACGGCGGATCGCGTTGTGCACAACCGTGGTGCTGAACGGGAGCACTTACCGCAAGGAGCCGAGGAGAAGAGGAGCTGTGCGGGGCCGCAGGTTGTCAGATGATGATGTTGTGCTTGGAGCCCGCGTGGATCGATGTCATCGTTCGGCTGCTATTTTGGCGCTCGGGCGGTAAAAAGCGAAAAGAGCTCTGCGCGGCGTCTCCGCTCTGCACTGTGCTTGCTGCGCGGCTGCAATCCAAAAGGTGGGGTTGAGCCGAGCCGACCCCAACCGAAGGGGCGCTGCTGAGGGGGGGGGGGGGAGAAAGGAGGAGCGGGACGCAAGCCGCCGTGGGCAAACAGCGACATCGTGTGGCCTGACATGTGCAACCAACTCAAACTTGACATACGCCTAATGCACAGGAACAACAAAACACGTCCGGAAAACATTTGGTTAACGAGTTCTCATTTAATACAAAAACCGGAGGGAAAAAATGTCGGATTTGACAACTAATTTTTGGGACAAATTAAAATGTTAGCCTTGCCGCCAAAATACAAAATGTAAAAAGGATTTCATTTCATTAAAAAATTAAAATAAAATAAAAACATTGGTACGGCCCTTACATCCGTCAATTTTCTCATCTGTGAATCTTCTCGTGGGTCGCGGGCGTGCACGGAGCCTATCCCAGCTACCTTGGGGCAGTAGGCGGGGCCAGGACCCACTGCAAAAGAAAAGAAGAGCTCATTTCTGCTTAGCCACTTTGAGCAGTATTTGACACCATAGCTCTTTCAAACCATGCTAAACCATCAAACTGGTATCATTAGCCAATGCATAAAATTGTACAAAAGAAATGCTTTTGTGTTTTTAAAGTCAAGGGAATCTAATTTACCTCGAGAATGACATTGCTAAAATGCTTCCAAAGTCTTGGCTTCTGGCCTTTCTTGACATAAACTTAACCATGATGTATATCTACTCTCCACTTCTGTGCAGTGTGACTCCACTAAGGGGCATCAATTCCATTTTTCCAACGCCGTTATTTGACAACGTTACTGACCAGAAAATAAAAATTCACGTCATATTTTTTGTTTGTTTTTTTCAATTCTGGGGCACGTTGCCGGCCCCCAGCAGCGCCGCCCTGTGCCGTTGCACATACTGCACATGCCTTTGGTCATGAGCGTCACAAAAACATATCTCTGACAGCCTCCATCTTCTGAGAGCAAACACTGCCATGGCTTTTTACTGTCAGTGTGCTGCTTTGTAAGCCAGTCCAGCATACACAAGTGAAATACGTATTTAACAACATAACCAGCGCAGGGAGCCACTACGACAGACATAAATCTGTAAAGCTGGGGATCAATATTCTGCTCCCAACAGGGAAACCACAGTGGCACAATACAATTAAATGTTCCACTCGCAGAGGCCTTTTGTCGTCTGCGGCGGCACCAAACCGTGAAAACCGATGTGCCAATGAATCCCAATCAGCTCATCGGCATTCCCAAGCGAGAGGCCGTTCGAGCGGCGGTCGACGCACCCGTCGTTGTCATCCGTCAACAGAGCAATGGAGATCAACCGCGAACACACTTCGAAAGGGCACATGGGTCGATTTTGAGATCTCGAACACAACGAGTCAAAAAGGAAGCCTCCTGGGGCATCTGAAGTCATTTCAGAAAGAGTACAAATGTGAGTAGCTAAAACGGGTCATTTTCAACATGCGGGGGAAAAGGACAAATATAGTTTCAAACGCAACTTGGTCACCTGAGCCACTCGGGTGCGATCATAAAATGCTCTGAGCATCAAAGCCGCAGCATTTGAGCAGGAGGAGGCTTCAAAGGAATCTGTCCCAAAGTGAACTTCTGTGCTTTGAATTGATGCAGCTCTTCAGGGGTCAGATCGCTCTCGGCGGAGAACAACACGTCCGAGGCGCCGCCAGCAGAGCCTGTGGAAGAACTCGACTGTCCGAACAAAGTTCCCGCAGGTGCCTCGGATCCAAAACCGCTTCCAAATGTCGCTTTATTGTTGTTGGCAGCGGAGGAGAAGCTGAAGCAGGCGGCCGAGCCAAAGCCCGAAGATGAAGCCGCCGGCTGGTTGCTGGACGCAGACGCGAAGGAGAACGATGCGGCTGAAGGAGCGCCAGAACCGAAACCAGATGAAGGGGAGGTGGCACCAAACCCAGTCGGGACTGAGATGGCACTGCCAAAACCCGGTGTGGATGTTGGAGCTGCTGAAGAGCCAAATCCACCCGCGGGAGAAGCAAAACTGAATGTGTTCGCTTGAACTGGCGCTGCTCCAAATCCTACATTTAAAAAAAAAAAAAACATTTAAAGTGAAATTGGCACAATGGGGTTGCTACGTTCATATTTTTTTACTTGTCTTATATCGGGTGGGGTCTCTCACGTTTAAAAAAGAAAAATCAGGTTCAACCATTTTCAAAGGGTCCGATGTACATGGACACGGAATTAACAACGAAGACAAAGATTGAAGGTTTGATCACGGCAATTACCTTTACTGCCCAAACCAAATGAAGATGACCCAAATCCAGAAGCTGTTGAGCCAAAGCCACCGGACGAGACCAGAGATGAGGGATTTTTCAGTTCTGCAAGCTAGAGAGGAAGAAAAAAAATCCATCCACTTCTCAGTAACTGTATTTCAAAACTTTATTGTGCATCCGAGACTAGAGTTTGAGTCTTTTGAGACACCGAAAAGTCAAGAAAGCACTGCATATTAAATATAAGGACATGTGAAAGGGTTTTGCGGTGTGCTGCGTACCAACGCTGCACGAGTGGCTGGATTCATGAGCAGCAATTCCTGGACTCTGCTTCTCCACTGATTGAGCAACAGATTGACACCATTCAACTAAGAGACGGACCAGGAGAACCGCGGCATGTTAATATGTGCAACGGACAGGTACGGTGAGATGAAATGAAAATACTTCACGTACATAACTCTGCAGGTCTCCTGATGCTTTGCTGGAGTAATATTCCAGCCTAAGCTCTTCTGGAGATAGATCAGTAAAACCTACAAAGGGGAGCAAGTCAAACAAAGTCACCAAGTTTATTCTCTAAAAAAAAAAAAAATTAATAATGGGACAAAGACGATGTGTTTGATACACACCAGATAAATGTGTCTTGAAGGTACAATAACATGAAAAGCCCCACTGGCCCGAGCTCTCCCAAGTCTTCATGTCGTTCTGAATCACCTCCCTGGATGATAAGGAAAAGGACAAGTGTGGAGTTGCTGTATTTAACTCAAATTTCAGATTTAAAAAAAAAAAGACACATTTAAGTCATGTGAATGTATTCCAAAGTACCGTACTTCACAAAAAGCAGACTCACAGTTTCTGTTCATCATCTTCTTCGCCAGCTACCGTCGCTTCTCTTCCACCTCCTCGCCTTCCTCCCCTCTCAAAGTTGTTATTGTTGCCGAGTGCTGAGAATCTGTTTGGAGAAGAGAAGCTAAAGTCGGAGCTCTTCGCGTCCCGACTCCTCTCAGCCCATTGATCGCTTCCGCGGGAGGGCTGTTGCTGGTTGAAGCCTCCTTTTTGCAGAGAGGGATTCACCCAGACCTTGGAGCCATATGCTGAAACGTACACACGCCAAACAATCGATATGTGCGCATCCACTGCAGACTGACTGTCGGCAGCGGTCACTCAATGAGCGACACACTCGATCGCACAACCTGAATTGCGATGGTAGTAGCACAGACATTTTCTGATCGACCAAATACACGCGCTACAAATCTCAAACAACAGATACTGAAATTTACAGATGATAAATGGGCAGCAAAAACCTTAACGGCGAGTAAAATGTACTTTCAAATCCCCATCAAGAATCTGAATTGTATGTTTTTCTGTGATTCGAACCAAATGTAAATGCAGAGATGAAAGTGGACTTTCCTGAAAATACAAACACATACAGTGTATATATGAATTTAATTGACTTACCAGGTTTGTCAACCTTTCTAATGTAGTCAGACAAAAAATGTACAATCAACCACTTGAACGTGTTCCTAACACTCGCATCGATTGCACGTATATCAGCTTGCCCGTCGACCTGTTTGAACATTGCGCTGGGGCCGTACCCGGTCGATCGCGCAAGAATTAGTTTACACAAAACGCTATTCAAATACTCGACATTCAATGATTAATCTGCCTTTTGTGTGCACACGTGCAGCCTTTGTGGCTTCCGTTCTCGCCGAAATGTCCAAATCTCCGAGATATGGCGAGGCCATGAGAATGCGAGGGCAGGAGTGTTAATGTTACTAGTGTTCGTGCCTCAACATGGCTACGCTCGTGAAAGCAAAACAACGAAATCAAACGTGTTCGTTCAATGTTCTCAACTAACATCTGGATTCATTTCAGGCCATTTTCCCGGAGGAATTTTCATGAAAATTTTGAAATCCGGAATTCCGCAAAATCCGGAGGACTTTCATCACTGTAAATGGCTGGATTTGCACACATTTTTAGGATCTGCCAATAGCTTGGTATGTTACTCTGATGACATATCGTCTCACTTCGAAGACTAATTTCATTTCATTTTGATCAATTTCAAATGCCTATGTTGGTATATTCCATCCATCCATTTTCCGAACCGCTTAATCCTCACTAGGGTCGCGGGGGATGCTGGAGCCTATCCCAGCTGTCTTCGGGCAGTAGGCGGGGGACACCCTGAATCGGTTGCCAGCCAATCGCAGGGCACACAGAGACAAACAACCATCCACGCTCACATTCACACCCAGGGACAATTCTAGAGAGTTCAATCAGCCTGCCATGCACGTTTTTTGGAATGTGGGAGGAAACCGGAGTACCCGGAGAAAACCCACGCAGGCCCGGGGAGAACATGCAAACTCCACACAGGGAGGCCGGAGCTGGAATTGAACCCGGTACCCCTGCACTGTGAAGTCGACGTGCTAACCACTGGACTACCGGGCCGCCCCTTGGTATATTCCTTACTATGTATTTTAACAACGTATGTTTTTTTTAAATCTTATGTTTTGAGAGCCACATTTTCTCATTTGTCTCGAAAATTAACTACTTAAAAATAATTAACATCTTCATTATAGATTGGCACTTTCCTTCAATGTCGAGCAAGATCTACAATGATACCATCCTTTTGAAAATAGAACAAAGATTAAGAAAGTTATGAAAAGCAGAAAAGGCTGGAAAGATTCATTACCTTCTTAATAATTATCAAAGGAGAATCATACATTACTTATACAATAGGACTTGTCTTTAAACGACAAGTCGTATAATGCTTGGCTCGTGTAAATGAATTATTATCTGAAATTTTACACATACATGCATTTAGTACATACTACGATGAACTACATACCCCCGCCTCCTCCGCGAGACTGCTGGGGAGCCGAAGAGCGGTTCGAGTTATAGCCTTCAACGCCTCCTCTTGGATGCTCGTTCCAGCATTTATCACCGTAACGACAGCGGCCCTGAAGAAAAAAGTGACACACTGTCATGTTTTTTGTTTGTTTGTTTGTTTGTTTTTTGGGCTTCGGAGTCAGCTAGGCGAAATGTTTTCGCCCTTCCTCTCAAAGTCGCAGGACAATGACGTCAACTTTTACTTCTTCTCGCCCGAAAAGCAAACATCGGCGTGGCGCCTACTGCCCCAAACGGACGGCGTGCGAAAGGCAACCTGAATCGCCGTCTACTCCTCGGTGGAGGCGCGTCCGTCGGAGGGAAAAGCGGGATTCAATTTCAAACCCCGGCCACGGGGAACCAGCGCCATCGGATTGGGCGACGCGATTGCAAAAAACATTGACAGCGATATAGAAAGAAAAAAAATCGCGTCAAAGGTCGCGTAGTCGTATCATTTCGCGCCGAAAAAAAAGACGAGTGGCGCGTTTTCGCCGTTGAATTCTTTGAAAAACGACGCCGGGTTCAGGTGTGGTGTATAATCGTGTTACAGTTGCCCTTATCGCTGCTCTGACTACGTCTCGGCGCCGAGATCTGCAGGAATAAGAAAAAAAACATGCCGAGGCCCAACAGGCAGAGGGAGTACAAACCAGGAGACCTGGTCTTCGCCAAAATGAAAGGCTACCCGCACTGGCCCGCCAGGGTAAGCGCCATTCCGATCTGCAAGGCTTTTCTTTTTTTTTTTCATTGAAACTATGCTTGCCTGAACGAGAGGCCTACTAGCTTGCGTATCATAGCTTACCGCGCTTTTTGCTAGCTAGCCTACACACACGCCTGCGCGCACACGTATTTCTTCTCTTAGCCATATTTGAAACAGAAGTAGCGTTATGTTTTCTGCTTTTAGTAACCCCAAGTGCAACTACACGTATCCTAACAAGCCATTTGTAGACGCTGGAAGGCTTCGTCAAATAAATTGAAGTATCAGCAGCCGCCCCCCATCTAAAAACGTTGCAAAAAAATCGCCGTTGTCGGTGGATAATATTGAGTCGAGTGGGTTAGCAGCGAGGGTGACACTTGTTGCAACAATGCAAACAGTGGTGGCAATGCCCTTCTCCAAGATATGGGTCGGGGGTCCCTTTTTATGAGATCAAAGTAAAATGCTGGAAATCTTTCTATAGATCAGTGGTGTCTTAAGCTATTTGCACCAAATATTACCTCAAAGAAAATGCTTGGCTCTCTACCACTATCATGATCAACATTAAAAGAATCTAGCGTTGTTGTCATGAAACTCAAGAGGGAGATGATCATATTTCACGGTGTAATCCACTGAACATATTGTGTATATTTGAAACTCCTCAAGCAATGATCCCAATGCAATGTGTTGCACATAAGTAGGTAATATTGTACTTCAAGAATTATTTGGAGGGTGAGTTTTTGTACAGTACGCATCCTACCCACGGGAAGCCATGGATTTGGTTCAGGGCGGATTATTAAATTTGAGTTTTGAGGTGTCGTTATGACTCTCGTACTGTGCCGGAGCCCCATTTTGACATCCGTACAAATTTGAGTTTGTTCATGAATAAAGTGGCCCCGTAATTTAGTTTGTGATGTGGAGCATTTACTGACAGAGCATGGTATTTTTCCAACCAGCTACATGTTCAGATTTTGAAACATTTCACGTCCGCTCTTTTGCAGATTGACGAGTTCCCAGAGCGAGCAGTGAAGTCGCCCTCCAACAAGTACCAGGTGTTCTTTTTCGGGACGCACGAAACGTAAGTAACAGCGTGGCAGTCGAGCGACTCATCTTTTTATCCTGCCTTATCGGCTTTGGATTCCTTGACGAAAAGATTGTGCCAAAGCGAGATAGTGCTATTATTGCATTGAACTGGTTCCAAAACAGTGAACTGGTCAGTTACACAAAAGTTAAAGGGCTTTATTACGGCTACAGATCAATTTTACATTGTTTCCTTATGAGGAAAACACATCTTGGAACACGGCAAAACCTCAGCACGCGGGTTGTTAAATTGTTACTCTAAGTAGACATAATGAGGGTTTGACAGCATTTGGCGTTTCAGGGCGTCCCTCGGGGCCAAGGACTTGTTCCCATACGACGAGTGCAAAGAGAAGTACGGAAAAGCCAACAAGAGGAAAGGCTTCGCCGAGGGCCTCTGGGAGATTGAGAACAACCCCACTGTCACACACGAAGGCTACAAGGTGAGACGCCGCTCTTTTCCACTTGGCCCCCGCGTAATGTTTAATTGTTACAAATGAGCGCAAATATGCTCAAAGTCATCAAAGAAGGACGACGAGTCCGAAGAAGCCGCCGACGCGGAGAAAGCCGACGCGGAGGGGAGCAGCGACGAGGGCGAGGGTGCCCTGGTCATTGACGAGAAGAACGACAGAGGAGGAAACAAGCGCAAGGCGGACGAGTCGGCGGAGGTGAGTGTCTCTCGCGTACCCATTTCTAACATCGGAACCTGTTTTTACGAAATGAGAGAGCCCACACAATACCGTTTTCCCCTTTCCTGATTCGGTGCTTACTGCTCTTCTGTGTATTGTAATTTACATCATTAACACACACCCCATATTTGCACCGACAAACGCAAGTCTCCTCCTTCAAGCCCAAAGACTGGTTTGTGAGACCTGGGAGAGTTTTTTTGATTGAGCGCATCGGCGCAGGAAAATCATTGGTAGCACACAACAGCCCGGGATAATCACTTGAGATCATCTTTCAGGGGCATCCGAAAATCAGGGCTTTTGCTGGCTTTTATCAAACAAGTGGAATAAAGATCGACAATCAGCCTGTGCGCCCCCTGTCAGGTGTCGCCTAAGCGGCCGAAGGACGCGGATGCCGAGGGTGCTTCCGACGTAGACAACGCAAAGGCGGAGGGCAAGGTCAATGACGTGGTCGCGCCCGAGGAAAATACCGCAGCACCGGGAAAGCAAATGGCAGATAAGGTAAAGTGCTGTCAGAGTGCTACCGCGCCGGGGATGGCAGTAAATCATTTTTGCATCCATGTCCCCCACTTGCGCATCATTAAGCACGGAGCAGGACTTTCCCACCCATGCACAGTTCTGCGTGCACAAATGCAAACATTTGCAGATTTTATGTGTTTTTGTTTGTTTTTAAACTCCCCCCTCCATTATTTACGGAATACTCAGTCGCTGCTTTGGAAATGTCCTACGATGCCACATGTTGGTGCCAAAGCCCTGATTTTCATTGTAAAGGTGAAAATCTCAGCAGTAATCATGTGTTTTTGTTTTCCCCAACTGCTCCCTTCAAATTCCCCCGCCCCCCCGCAGGCCGTGACAGAGAGTGCTTAACGTTTGCCTCTTCAGACAAGAACCCGTCGATGCTTCTCATCCGGAACAGAAGCGTGGACGCCTTGACGTGCAGGAAAATAGATTTCACAAGATCCATGAATATTTTCAACAACAACAAAAAGCGTTTGTATGGCGAGACAAAGAAATGTTCATTTGTCAAATTGGGATATCATATATCCCAATAGGAATAATAACAATTGGATTTCCAAACCAATTGAGCTGTTTGGGGCTCGTTTATAAATGGGGGTTTTGGTGTGTACATATTTTTTTATTTCCAAGTGCAATTAAGTAATTACGTGGAGCGAATGCCGGGTGTCAAACCTAAAGAACGACAAACAAAGGGTAACTCAATATTTGAAAATGGTCTTCAATTATAGATATTGTAATCCTTAGTGTATATGGTGAGAGGGGAAAAAAACATTTTCACTTCTGCTTTCAGCTTTAAATTGAAGTGTTTTACTTCCGGTTGTTTTACATTAGCTGCTCGGCAGATACTTAAGTTTATGTCCCGTTTACCTAATCGGGGTTTCCCAAACCATTGCCATAACATCGGCCTCCAACTGTATATTAAAACGTGAAATATTGACTTCAAATGAACAACGACGACTCCAAGACGATAGGCGCCCGCTTTGTTTTGGGGAAACCCTGCCGTTCGACACGAGAGGCCCTTTGTTTTGTGTTCAGGAAAGCCTGCCATTCGACATGGTCTTGTCCGCTGTACGGTGATATTTGCTTGCTTCCTTTTGGTGGTGTTGTGCTCATTGAGGGTGCCCACGTGTGAATAATTTAACATCCGGTTGTGTATTGAACATATGATATATAAATATATATACATATATATATATTTAGACCCTGTCTCAGAGCGACAATTTTAGCGTTTGATATGTTAATACTTCGGGGAATTGTGTGTCTCAAGCTGAAAGACATTCCCGCATGCTCGGCCGTGTTAGTGTATAGCCCGCTACGCCCTTTCAAAAGTTAACACTCTTCAAGTTCATCTTAACCACCATGGAATGCGATCGGAACAAAAAAAAAACAAAAAACAAATGTTGATGATGTCATTGTGATCCTTTGACGGCATTTCATTTTTTTCATCTTTCACGTGTACCGTATTTCCTCAAATAGTGACCCAGTTGGCCAAACAACTGGAGTGCGCAGAGTCTCTGTGAATGTTTTAAGCAAATTCAAATTGAGAGTGGTTGTGAAAGACGACTGCGTGAGGTTGAGCTGGCTTCATTGCGACGACTCGCGTTCTGTGTGGTCAATCGTGCAACAATGTTGTGTGCGGCCATGTTGACATCCCACAGCTTGTAAGTTGGGCCAGCTTGCCTCGTAGAAATTATGTACCTTAAAAGACCAGACCTTTTGCAGTTGGGTAAGTTCAGGCTCCACCTTGACCACTGTTCTCAGAAATACGGTATCCACTTACAAGTGTTTTTGATGGTGAAACCTTGTAAAAAATAATTTTTGATCTCCAAAATTGCTGAACTGGAATTTGAGTCTTACATCTCTCCCCCCCCCCCCCCCAGCCCCCCAGTGTACTTATGTTGTCAAGTCTTATGTTGAACAACATTGTGAAGTTCTAAACAAGGAGTGATTTATTTTAAGGTTAATGTGTGTCGCTGTTAGTTCACAACTCTCCCCCGCTACGTGAATCCAGTGGGAGCAAGCAAAGAAAAAGAACAAAAAAATAAGAATAATTTTGTATATAACATGGTCAAAATGTGACCTTGACGCACATCATGCATCAACGTTTTCCACTCTGCGGTTTAAAATACACGGCGAATTGATTTGTTCTCTGTGTGTAATTGTTGCTATCACCCCCCGTTGTTTTAATATGCTGCGCTTTAGTTTAATATTGTAGCTGCTGGTCCATTTAATAAACATGTTTATTACAAAGACTCTTGTTTTGGCGTTGTCTGTATGAATTGAACAGTTAAATATGCAGTCTGTTTATCTTTTTAATGTGTTTCAATTGACCTTGAAAGATGTATAAAATGTTTAACCGCAGTCTGTTTGGATCAGGGGTGTCAAACTCAGTTCCTGGAGGGCCGCTGTCCTGCATGTTTTCCAAATCTCCCTGTTGCAACACGCCTGATTCAAATGATCGGATCATCAGCAAGCTCTGCGGAAGCCTGACATTGAACCTGTCCATTTGAATCAGGTGTGTTGCAACAGGGAGACTTGGAAAACATGCAGGACGGCGGCCCTCCAGGACCGCAGTTTAACACCCCTGGTTTAGATACATGCGAAGTAAAGTTGTGAAAGTGCGATACATTATAAATCGAGATCCATTGTATAAGTACAGGTAGTGCCAAAATGGTTGCATGGACAGAGTTTGGGTATTGCGCATGCGCGCATACGATCTTCCAGTCCCGTAGGTGGCGCTGCTGCCTTTTAGGCCTCTTCCTCACGCGGCTTGACATTGAGAAGAAGGTAAGACTCACGTAAACCTATTCGATTCGTTTTATTCACTTCCATAATGTTATTTGATGTCAATGTTAAGCCCGTGCGAATGTGCAAGGTTACGGTGCAACGGCTGACGACGCTTGATTCACAATTTATCGACGCGCTCACGTTAGCGTAGCCGCAGCGTCTCCTTGGAGCTTCTCGGCTAACCGCTCATAGCTACCATCCATGCCACAGTTCCTCCGGATAGCGGCCGTTTGGCATCATGAGGCTGACGGCGGTGCTGTCCATGGCCGCTCGGGTGGTGGTGCCCAAGGACTACCGCTACGGCACCAACAGGCCGTGGACCGCGGCTGCCAAGCGTCTTAATCCGCCAGGCAAGAGGCGGAACAAGGTGTTCGTGGAGCCCATCGCCAACGAGGACTGGTCTGTTTTCCGAGGGGACACGGTGAGCCCACAAGTGGTTTTAATCACAGTCGGAAGAGTACTGTTGCGGGTCAATAATATGACTTTAAAAAAGGTGTCTTCCAAATATTTGTTATCAATAAAATGGATATTGTCCAACGAAAATATGGAACTTCAATTTGTTTTTAATTTCTCCATTAAAAAAAAAAAGAGGAAGGCCATATACTATATGAGGTACAATAATAATGTTATCAAAGTATAATAGTGTTGTAGCTGCTGCTATTGTCCAAAGAATGCTTGTGTTGTTGCTTTAAAAAAAATCATTGTAGTATTAAAATTGGCAGCAAATCTAATTATCGTAATGCTTTTTGAGGGGTAAGAATACATATATACTGTGCGTGCATTCATAATTTCACAAACGGTAGTGTTTTGTCGTGAGTTTCATTTATTCTGTGAATGGGAATGCAGTTAATCCATCCGTTTGTCGTGAAATTCAGTATTTCACCCGTTTGTGTCCTTCAGGTGGAAATTCTGTCCGGGAAGGACAAAGGCAAGCAGGGGAAAGTCACCCAGGTCTTCAGACGCAGAAACTGGGTCATACTGGAGGGTCTGAACACAGTAAGCCTGCATCTCATCTCAATCTTTAGGGCTGCAACTAATGATCATTATAGTGGTTGATTAATCTGTCGATCATGTTGTCGATTCATTGATGAAAAACAGTCTGCTTTCGTGGAGTACGTGACAAATTGGATATTTTTTACTGTTGAGAAGCTGAAATTCCCAGCATTAAAAAAAATTAAGAATAATAATGGAACCGATGAATCGACTCGTCCAAAATAATTGTCAATTCATTTGATACGCCACGAGTTGTTCATGAATCACTGCACCTCCAGCGATCATTCATTCGCATTTTGAATGAAGCGTCACTTTCCATGGAAGCATTACAGGTACATCGGGAAAAGCGGCGATTACCGCGGCACCTACATCGCCAGCGAGGCTCCCCTCCTGCTGCGGGACATCCGCCTCGTCGACCCCGCCGACAGGTCACGCCGCGTGCTGACAGCGCTGGAGCAGTCGCCACAGAGCCATTCGGGAGTGGCCTTTGTCTCTATGCTCTCCCTTCGCTCTTCCAGAAAGCCCACCGAGGTGGAGTGGAGGTTCACCGAGGAGGGCGAGCGGGTTCGAGTGTCGCTTCGGACCGGTCGCATCATCCCCAAGCCGGTGGTGGAGCGGCCGGACGGCATTGTGCCCCAGCAGTGGAAAGGTGAGGAAACCGGCGGAGGGGGATACTCTTTGGATTGCCACTCGCTCAAAAGCGGTCTTTGTTTTAGACGGTCCCAAAGACACCGGTCCAGAGGACACGCTGGAGAAGACCTACGCGCCCTCCCTGAAGACTCTTGAGGAGGAAGTCGTGGAGAAGATGGGCATCCGGGAGGACAGGAGGCACCGGCGCTCCTACTGGTACTGAGCGTTTCTCCGGTACACGCCGCAGGATGATTTGTTTCAAATGGACCGGATGTTGCGATATCATGAAGAAATGATGCAATTCATGCGCCATGCATTTTTCTGTCCAAGTCGAGCAGTCTGACTTGAATGTTCACGTGTATTTGACAAAAACAAATAGAATGAATCCTTTGTGGCTGCTCTCATTTATTTCTGGTCTATTTCCTTTTCTTGTTGACTGCGCGGTAAAACTTAAGGCCGCTTTTAAAAACCAAAGGCAGCCATATCATTTTGAAAAGTAACGAGTCAGGAATTCTCACCGTGAGACGAAGTGACAGGAGGGATTGGACTTGACGTTTCTCACATGGCTACAAGTCTGAATTCCTGCAGCGAACGCTGCACTTTATTGGTTTATTATGTACGGGGGGGGGGGGGGCCGGGGAGGGAGGTAAAGCAACGCTGCGTTGGCCTTGTAAATGATTATGCTGCTTTTTAAAGCAGCTTGCTGGCCTTCAAGTGGCAATTACTGCACCGTTCTTATGCTAATTATTTCATCAAAGACCCACTTTCAATAAAACTTTTTTTTACAGCACATACCCCCTCCAGCATCCCCAACAATTTTCTGCAGTGACTGATGCTCAGCCTTATTAACATCAGGACTCGTTCGTAGAGATTTTTGAAGGCTTTTGAATTGCTGTTCTCTGTCGTGACTGATGAGAAAGAAAGAAAAAAGAAAAGCTTTCCCCGACTGAATTTTGTGTTTGACTTTCTTACTTTTATCATGCAGCGATGAACTTATGTTCCAGGACTTTTACTGTCCTGGCTTCATAAATACCTTGCGAATAATGTCCCTTTTTTTTAACTGCACGACTGTCAAAAGGGTGAGTAATTTGACTTTATTTTTGTTTTATGATCCAGCACTTGTTTTATTTTTCAAAAACTTTATTTACTCATATGAGGTTTAATGTTGAAATGCCGACTTCAAATAGTTCATGAGTGACGTCGGAGTGGTCAGTAGTTTGCAATACCGTATTCAACTCCTTCCACTTGTATAACAGCCTCAATTAAAATATTGACTTACAGTGCATACCGATTTCCCTACGCAGACGATTTGAGGCCGGAACGGTTCCTTCACTTTCCGTGAATTCCGAAGAAATATAAGGCCTTTTGGGGGACTGCGAAGTTATTTTTGGACTCTGCGTCCAGCTGCCAAAGCCGTTGAGTGCGTCGCAGTCTGGATTCGTCGCCATTGCCCATCGATGCAGTAACGCGGCGATGAGGGCGGCGCTTTCTATCCCACCCATCCGTTCCGTCTCGTTCCCATCCAAGAGGGAATAAAACTGTCCAGTCAGCGGAAAGTAGCTTTTGAGGGTTTTTACCTCTTGCTGAAGGGAAAATGACTCCAAAGGCTCGGTGTCGGTCTGGGAATAGCACAAAGGTGCGTGGGCATGCAAAAGGCACATGCATTTGCAGCAGCTTGCGTTTAAAATGTCCAACCCGGCATGTTTGTGTGTTAAAACAACTTTGAGAGAACCAAATTGCTGCGTTGGAGTCGCGTCGCTGACCTAACGATCTAAAGCGGGCAGCGTTTTAATCACAGAGTTGTTTTGAAGGCTGCGCTGGAAAATGTCACGCTAGCCCGAATGCCACTCGGAGAGCTCACTTGCGTTTGTTCTCATTTGGTTGGATTCCTGCGGGCGCGTGACCTCGGCGTGGTGTCGAGATGATAAAACCAAGCCGGGCGGTATGTTCTCGCGCTGCCTGTTTTGGTGATTGATGGGCCGACGATGAGGTGAAGGCGTCGTGGTTTGCTTCGTAAGATACGCTGTTCCTCCTGTCAAGTCAATTGACTGAAATGCCCCCGCAAGTAGGAAACTTGCACTTTTCAGACATTTTTTTTTTTTCTTGAATGAATGTGTGATGGGTGACTTTGTCGTAGGAAGGATCGGTGGTCGATGAACGGCTGATATTTGGAAAGATGGAGGACGGACGGATGAAATTGTAACGGTATCGTGGAGAGATGGTCACCGGTCTTAGCCTTTAGTACCAAACGTATCTTGCCCAGTGAGCGGAGTGTTGCCTCCATTTAGCAAGCAGCACAAATCACTTTGACCGGCGGCAAAACGAGCTCACGCACACGGCCGCTCTTCTTCTTTTCCGCCAGGTCGGCCTTGGCGTTGGCCTCTCAGACCGCGGTGTGCTGGTGTGCGGGTGTGAGATTCCTCAGGTGCACACCACAAAGCGCCATTCAGTACACCGCGGGGAGGCTGCCAAAGAGACAAAACGAGCTCTGTCGCTAACCAAAACGGCAGGTCCCTCAGACAGGCCCGAGATGTGCTTTAAATGTGTAAGCTAGCACGCTCCTGTAGGGCGCGCGTTTCCCAGCGAGCGCTTTAAACACCCACACTTTTGCCAGTGACTCACGTCATCGCTCGGCAGACTTTTTTTTCACCAAAGTGCCCTCTACTGGACATGTTGAGTTACGGCAAACAAATAGAGTTGCAAAAATTGTGATTGTGCACAAACTTTTTAATATTTTGGGATTATTTTTACCCCCCCCAAAAAAAAGAAAACAATAAGGGCTCCCAAAAACTCCGAAGTGCGCACTTTGGTGCATGTCTGTGTTCGTGTATGTCCTCCCTTCGAGGTGAAAACCTAAAAAAAAAAGGCCACTCGAATGATGCCCCCCCCCACCACCCTCTCCTCCTTGACAAGCATGCGCAAGAAGAAGTGGGCAGATTGTTGACTTTCAACTGCGTCTCTCTCTTTCTCTCCCGGGGCGCGTCGAGTGGGTCGCAGCTCCCTTTTCAGGACCTGCAGCACGGTGCAACCAAATCCCCCCCACCGCCCCCAACCCCTCTACACGCACTTTTTTTTTCTTCCATTCTTCAAAGCGCACTGCAGCAAAGAGACGCGGGGACCTCACACCGGTGACGCGATGCAGCTTCAACCCCTCCGGTAGGCTCTTCTGGTTGTTGTTGATGATGCAAGCTTTGAAAGATCGAGTGGGCAAAATGTCCTTTGCACATCATTTTTTGCTCGCTCGTGGTTCTATTTTTAAATATCTTCAGGCAGCTCTTTACTTTTCATTGTGTTCCAAATGTTAGGGGAAGTTTCCCCCCCCCCCCCCTCTCCCTCCTGTCCCTGACTGTGGTTTGTAGTGCATCACTTTCCATTCATTTGGATGGAGGGAGAAAAAAAAAGTAGATCTTTCCAAAGTGTGGCTTGGGTGACAAAATGCGCCACCGGTGATAGCTTCAAATTCATTTAGCCCATCCAAGTCAAATTGTTTCAAAATTTCAAATTCAAACTGGGGGGGGGGGGGGTGATTACTACACTGGTGAACAACGCATTTTAATCAAAGACGGCGTTGTGTCCGTAAATGTATTTGTGACGAAACCTGACGCGCTATGGGAAACCCGAGGATCGGAATCGGCACCCCAAAAAGAATCATCCAATAAAGTTCACTTGCATCTGAAAAAGGAAGACGGAGAAAGTTTCAATGCCAGTGTTTGTCTCGAGGCCAAATGTGGAGAGCCTTGCTTTCTTCTGTCCTTCCTTCCTTCATTCTTTCATACGTCTTTGTCACATCCTTCCTTCCTTCCTCTATACATCCTTGTTTCCTTGCTTCCTTCATTCCTTCCTCTTTCTTTCCTTTGTTCTATTCCACCTTCTCTCCTCCTTTCATTCATTCAGTCTTCCGTCCTTGGTTCTGAACTTCTTTCCTTCCTACTTCTCTTCCTCCCTCCCTTCCTCCCCCCCCCTTTTTTCCCTCAGATGTGGTCGGTCGTAAAGGTAGAAAAGAAACAAACAGGAGAATTTGTTCATTTGGGGGGGGGGGGGGGGGGGGGTTGTCATTGTTTGTGTTTGAACTGAAAAAATTTGGGTGAGCCCGTTTTGAAAGCGTGTCCTGGACCCGAGTGCAATGTTGCCCTGCGGGACGGCAAGAAATGACGCAAGCTTCCCTTTTTTTAGTCTTGAGTGCACCTCTCATGATTTACAGGGCCCTTCTCCCCCCCCCCCCCTTCTAGGCAGCCTAATGCGCAGGTAGCAAGGTAGCGAAAAGGGAGGACAGTTGATGGTCCGCCGGCCTGCGGTCAAGCGAAAGTGAACGCGGCACCGTTCACGCTTGTCTCAATTGACTTCAACATGACGGCATCAAGTCGAAACTGAAAAGAACTCAACTAGAGATGGATGGATGTGTGTGTATGCGCTATTGCCGTTTCTTATCAGCCTTTTTCTCGCAAAGTTGCCCCTCCCCCTTTAGAACTAGCGCCTTGTGCAAAAATGCCTCCATGTTTCATCATCGTGATTGGTTTATTCATCATGTGGCTTTGAAAAAGGGCCTCCGTGGTGCACCGTTTGGATTTGGCGACAGGCTGCGTGGGCCCCGAAGTGAAAGTGATGCAAAGAAGGCACCGCAATCTGATCCCGTAAGCAATGGAAGTTACTGTCTGTAATTTTAAAAGAAGAAAAAGAGTGGAGGAGGGGAGGGGAGGGGTGGGGGGGGGGGCAAGCAAGTGTGCCAGTGACCGTCCTTTCATTTCCACCCGGAGGCGTTTTCAGCTTTGGCTTTTTTTTTTTTGTACAGCACAGTGGTATGCAGCTGCCGTCGCTTTCATTCTCCCCTTTTCTTGCAGAGCATACTAATAGTGAAGGGCGCTCGCGGCCCACCCAGCTGGCCGGGGAACGCACACTAGAACAACTATTTGGCCCTCAATGAGCGCCTTTGAGGGCCAAAGCAACTTCATCGCCGCTTGTTGTCCGCTCATCCGATCGGGACGTCGCTCGCATCTCTTGACGACTGTTACCACCGAGCAATGGTCGCTTTCGCCACTGTTTTTCCGACGGTTCGATCAACCAAACGCCGAATTGATCGAGCTACGTTTTCTAAACGAGGCATTCGAACGGGGGCGCGTCGACTTTATATCGACCGTAAAGACGAAATTCGCATGTATTGTGATGCGATGCGATGCGATTTGAGTCATTGGCAGGATTCCTGCAAAAGGCCGGCGCTGTTCTCGACGACACGCGGTACATAACGGTGCGTGGAAGATGGCCGTCTATTATTGCAACAGAGAACAGACCCGGGATCGGCAAGTGTCATTAGTCGGGTGTGCACGTGTGTGTGAGCAGCTCTTCTTCCGTGATAAATGAACAGAGGGCACCGCAAGCGCACGGCACCCCCCCCCCCCCGCCCCCCAGCTGCCGGGAGGGTTAATAACAGGGCCAGACTGGTGACAGAGTTGTGGCCGGGGACGCTGCGCGGCTTGTGGTCAGGAGGAGCCTGCGCTTGGAAACCAAACTTTTTTTTTTTTCTTTCCTGACGCCGCAGTCCCAAGCTGGCCAAGACACGTTTTGAATACGCAGGCCTTTTGGGCCGCAATGCATTTTATTTTTTTTTGTCCCTCAAATAGCGGTCGCCAAACAAAAAGCGGCACCTTCCGAAGGCACCTAAGAAGTCTCTCCTTTTAGATTTGCCGGGCACGCTTTCTACCGGGCAGAATTCAGCCGCGTGCCGCGGCCGTGCACTAAATCGTCACTTTAGCAGTTTTCTTGATGCGCAACTTCCAAGCATAATGTTTATTTCAGTCTTTGGTTTTCCGCGATGGTCCAATTTCCAATGGCCAATCCAGTCATTTCCCAGGGAAGGATGTTCTCAGCTAGCCATCGTTCTCAGTTCCCAGAGGAGAAATTGGCTGGAAGCTTTTTCTCCTCTTGCCCTTGTGCGCTTGATCTTTTGCGACTGACCCGTGGGCCAAATTTGGTTGTCAGAATGCAAAACGAGCACCCGTTTGTCCAAAAGAGCCTTTGGGTGCGTCCTCAAGGGTCTAAAGTAAACCTTGATCTTTTTTGGTATACTTTCTGTGATTGTAAACCTGCAGAGCGTGAACATGGTTGACAAGACCCCCCCCCCCCCCCCCCGCCCGCCCCCAAATTTCAGACTTGTTCTTAACAGTCCAAAAAGTTGAACCCTCGATGGCGCTGCCCCAGCGACAAGCCGTTCGAATCTCATGGAGGTCGATCTTTTCAGCGTGACACATCGGTCAAATTTAATCGGAAGCCCTCAAATTTGGAATCGGGGTTTCCAGATCCAAGAACCTTCAGCTTTGTTCTCCACGATCCAAACATTTCGGGTGACTGCGTTGATCTTTTTGGTTGGAGGTGACAAGGTCGCTTGATTTGGGTGTTTTTGTCTGGATGTATATCAGCGTTGCTTGTGGTTTGAGGTTGAGCTTAGTCGCGGATATTAAGGGCCTCCGTGTTGAGGTCGCCGCGGGCTACCCCGAGCGACGGCTCTTGAAGTTTACACTTGTGTGAAATTGGAAAGTTGAAACCGCTGAGGAGAAATAATGCGTCTTTATTACCCCGTCGCACTCTTCCTGCCCTGAGTGATGGTTGTCGTTGTCTCGGCAGAATCGTGGCACTCCTCGGCGTACTTTGTCGTTTCTCTCTGGCCTTTCCTACTCGGTTCCCGTTTGCCCAAGGTGAGTAATTCTTGACCATTAGCATCAATATTCATTTTTTTTTTTTTAATGACTCCTGACATTCCCCGTTGGCTTTCCAGGCGATGGCCAGACGCCTCTCCGGGTGAACGTTTCCCACTCGGGTGTCCTTTACGCCCCGCTGGGCCAAGCCGTCGTCATCCCCTGCTCGGCGTCCTCGTCGCCTCTCATGCCGCCGCGGGTCAAGTGGACGCTGATGTCCGGCGGGACCGAGACGCAAATCTTGGTGGCGCGGGGCGGCAGGGTGAAAGTCAACGAGGCATACAGAGGCCGCGCCGATTTGCTCAACTACCGCTCCTCGCCCGAAGATTTGTCACTCTGGCTGTTGGAAACGCGCTCCAGTGACTCGGGGCACTATCGCTGCGAGGTGCAGCGAGGCCTGGAGGACACCGGCGACGTCGTCCAACTCAAGGTCAAAGGTAATGAAAAAAAACTGCGGTTGGAAATGACTTGGTACTTTGAAACCCCTATTTTTGAAATTCTCGATTGTACTCCTTACTTTTTAAAATAGGCTCGTTCAACATAAGGCAGGAAAAAAAAAACGGGGACCGAATCGGCATAGAAGAAGATAAACAACAACAGATTGGGCGACGCAAGAAATTCCCGTCCGTGGCCTTCAAAAATGCTCTGTCTGACCTGGGGGGGAAAAAAAAGCAGTGGTGTGCTTTACCAGAGTCTTTTCGACACACCGAGTACTTTTGGCAACTTGTTGAACGTCACTGGTTGACATTGCACGCTTTTGTGTCTAGGTGTGGTATTTCACTATCGGGATGCCATGGGTCGATACGCGCTGAACTTCCATCGGGCCAGGAGGGCTTGCGAGACCGTCGGGGCCCAAATGGCGACTCTTGGCCAGCTTCGGGCGGCTTACTTTGACGGCTACGAGCAGTGCGACGCGGGCTGGCTACAAGACCAGACTGTCAGGTACGTTCGGCCGCTCATTCGCCCGTCCCTTTTCTTTTGCGCTTGTCCTCGTTCGGGTTGCGCGTAAGAGGTGGAGCCTATCCCAACCGACTGACCGGGTGAGAGGCCGGTGTGGCGTCGCGCACACCGTTGGCGTTTACAACGGTAGACTATTTGCATGTTTTGGGGATGTGGGAGAAAGCTGAAGTAGCCGGACCCTCACGAGCGCGGGGAGGACATGTCGACTCCAGGAAGGCCGAAGCCCATATTCGAACGCTCGTTTCGGAAAGAGCGAGCCAGAATTACTCGGGTGATGGTTTCCTCCTCTGCACCGCTTTCCTAGGTACCCAATCCAAACGCCCCGCGAACCTTGCTACGGAGACATGGATGGAGAACCGGGAGTGAGAAACTACGGGACGATGAATCCACAGGATCGGTTTGACGTCTATTGCTACGTGGAAGAAATGCGCGGTACGACCCGCAGCCCCTATTCCTTCGCGGGATCCCATTTTTGATCCTTTCTAACATTCCCTTTATAGGGGAGGTGTTCCACGAGCCCGTCCCACAGCGGTTGTCCTTCCGAGGGGCCCGCTCACACTGCAGGGCTGCGGGAGCTCGGCTGGCCTCGGCGGCGCAACTTTACCTGGCCTGGAGCCAAGGTCTGGACAACTGCAGCCCCGGCTGGCTTTCTGACGGCAGCGTGCGCTACCCCATCCGGACCCCCAGAGAGCGCTGCGGAGGCCCCCGGGCCGGTGTCAAGACCGTGTATCGCTTCGTCAACCAAACGGTCTTCCCGGAGCCGTCCGGCTTGTACGACGTTTATTGTTTCCGAGGTGCGTGCGGACCAAAAGACGGGACCAAGACCCGCATCGGGGCAACTATTTCCAAACCCAAAACCTCTGATTTTACAAAAACTGACATTTGAGTGTCTGATGAAAACAGACGTGTATGCGTTGATTCCCATTTTTTTTTCCCTTCGTCCGTCACATCTGCAGGCAGCGGAACAACACCGACGGACTCCGCCATGGACATCGCAAGCACTCCCGAGCCGAGCGCCTTTGAACAAGAAGTTGTCATCTTCATGGACGAAGACAAAGAATTTCCACTCGGGCAAAGTTCGGAACAAATTGAGCGGGAGGTTCAGAGTTTTCTGGAAAGCATCCCCCTTTTCTCGGGCCCTCCCACGGATGGAAGCGCGCTTGAAGAGCAGCCGGGGTTTCCGTCCAATACACCGGAGCCTCCTTTGACCACAGCGGACGCTTCGGAGAAGCTGAGACCTTTTGACGGAACGTCCTCTTCCCCAGAAGAAAACGAGGACTCTGGACATACGACGGCACGAGATAACACGATTCAAAGCACCCAAACGTACTATTCTCCTCAAAACGTTTCATTCCAGTCCACATTTGACAACAGCCAAGATCCACATCAGAACTTTACTGAGCAGCTATCCGAATTAGAAAGCGCAACGAGTCTCCACGATGATAACGCCACCCAGACCCAGAACTTGACGGACAAGGTCCCCGAGGAGAGCACGCGGTCATTTGGGAAAGTGAAATTGCTGCAGGATTTGGATTTGAACAGTATGCGCACCGAGAGTTACGAACATGAGGCTAAAGAGGAGATTCTAGAACCTCCTCCCGTAACTCTGGAGCCCAAGGACAAAGAAGAGCCCGCGACAACAACCGAAACCCCTGCGGATCTCTCCTCATTGTTGATCCCCGTGAGCGGGTCAGGCGATACTTCTCAAGGTAAGAATTCAATAGCGTCAGGGTATAGCAATGCGTTAACTTGAGCGTCTCTTTTTCCAGAAAGTCGGCAGGAAGTCGCCGTTTTCAAGTCAGGGTCCGGCGGCCACCGGACACCTTCTGCCTCAGCCAGCCACGCTCCTCCAGAGTCTTTGCCAACCACCCAAGATCCGAGCACCCCGCCCGCATCCAAGCACTCTCCCGGTCTGGGCTCCGAATATCTCTCGACGCCATCGCACTTGAAGGAGTCTGTTTCCACGCAGGAGGGAAGCACCAGTTTGGAAATTGGCGACGGCATGGAAAGTGATGAAAAACAGCGGCTTCCAACAACGTCTGCCCGTTTCAGCGTCAGCTCGCCCACCGCCGAAGCTCCCGAGATGTCCTCCGAGGTGCCTCCAGACTCGACGACGGCACTGCATCGACCATCAGGGAACGCAGGACTCTTTGACAGCGCCACCGTGAGCTACGAGGAGGCAAGTGGACTCGAACCCGGCGTCCTTCCTGAATTGACTAAAGGGCGCGTCGCTTTTAACCCAACTACCGGACCGAAGACTGATGAAGATAGCACTGAAGATCAAGTCGTTGTTTCCAAAGCACGGAATTTTTCACCCAGCGGCAATGTTGGCGGGGAAACACATGAAGTTACAATTCTCGAAGAAACGGTTCAAGTTACCCCAAATCCCAAAGACGGAGCCCGAGTCACAACAACAACAACAACATCTGAGCAGGAGGCGCTAGCAAAGCTTAATCCGATAGCGCCACCTCGCATCCCATTCGCGATCGAGGAAGAGATTAAAGCTACGCTCAAACCGGGCATAGCCATATTTGAAGAGGGGGCTACGGCATCTGTACCACCGCAGGAAACTAAAGTTACGACGACACTCCAAGAGGTTACTCAAAAAGGATTATCTACACTTACGATGTTATTTGAAGCTGAAGCGACGCTAACCCCAAAATATGAAAATAAAGAGAGACCAGTATTTAAAGAAGACTCCGAAGCGATTGTAATCCCAAAAGAAGGCTCCAGCGTAACACAGATGTTCGAAGAGGAGAAAGCGCCACAAAACTCCGAAGGATCTGCGCTAATGCCAATATTAGAAGAGCCTCAAGTCACGCTAAGCCCAAAAGACGAAAGGGAAGCTCTACCGGTCTTTAAAGACGATGCCAAAGGTGCGGTAACCCAAAAAGAAGGACCAACATTAATGCAGACGTTTGAATTTGAGCCTACGCTCAACCCCGAAGGATCAACTACTGTTACGCCAATATTTGAAGAAGAGGCCGAAGCTATGACAAACCTTGATAAGGGACGTCAAACATTGAACAAAGACGCCACGCCAACCCCAAAAGAAGGACCTAGAGTCACACAGATGTTAGAAATGGACACGAAAGCTATATTCAACCCTGAGGAATCAACTGCTCTCACTCCAATATTTGAAGAAGAGGCCAAATCGATGCCAAACGTCGAACAAGTAGGCCAAAGATTTGACCAGACTTCTACCAGCGCCCAAAGCTTTGACAGAGACACGACAACACCGGCCGAGCACGAACAGGCGGCGGGAATATTCAGCTCGATCTTTGCAGAAAATGTTACTCTATCCTTTCAAGAGAAAGTGAACCCAATCGTTGAGGCGGAAGCTCAAGAAACGACGACAGCGCTTGACGGCAGCACTTCCACCGGCCCGGCATTTGATGAGGAGATCACCGTATTACCGTACGATTCCGAGGCATCCCGCTGGGCTGTGCTGACGACCACCACCGGACCTCAAGAGTCTCTGAAGGATTTGGAGATCAGCGCCAAATCCTCGTCCGTCTTTTCCACGGTTCGGGCGACCACGCGGCGGTCAGAGCGCACCCGGAGTCCGCCGACCGCTGCCTCTCCCGACGTCTTCCGAGGGACATCTGAGACCTGGGCGTCCACCACCCTTGAACCGGACGACAACCCCACCCAGGTTCCCACCGACCACGTTTTGCCTAACGAGAAGGCGGCGACGGCGGCGACGGCGGCCGGTAAAGTCGCAGGTAACACTAACGTCACTTTCCTCGGCCTAACCGTCCTCATCTTCCTGACAACGCACTAAAACCTCCAAGCCTGCCTCCGACCTGCCTTGTCCTTCTTTGTCTTTGTTGCATTATTGCCCCCCCCCCCTCCAAAAGAAAAAAACGCCCCCCCCCCCCCTTTTCCACTCAACTGGGAAACACCTCCATGTGACGCTTGGCTAACTGTCCGGTCTTGTTCCATGTGATGTTTTCTTCCCTGCTCTTTTGACTTCTGTGAAGTATGGTCATATAATACCGTGATTATGTCTGTCAGCTCATGTTTAAATGTCTGGTCACAGTCTGCAAGTAGCTCAACAGGGGATCCTGGACAATATGTTAAATGTGACATCTGTTTTGTCATTCTTTTTGATTGTTAACTCACTTTCTAACGTAGACATACCATTTTTTCTTCACAATTTGAAAACGGTTCTCTGGTACCACGGTGGCTCGTGATTAGCTTGTCTGCTTAACAGTTCTGAGGTTCCGCTTTCGAGTCTGAGTTTGTATTTTCTCCCTGTGCTTGTGTGGGCTTTCTCCCATTTTCCCAAAAGATGCCTTTCACGTTTACCGCATACTCTAAATTGCGCATAGGTTGGAATGTGAACAGTCCAGAGTGTAACCCCCCCCCCCATCCCCTCTCTGTTAAATGTTATCTGGAGACTCGAAATTGTGGCGAATGCGATTGACCTCGTCTCTCTCACCAGCATGGGCAGAGAAACCCAGCGTGAGGGCATAATGAGGTCAATTGGTCGAATTGCCATCATAATCTGGCAAAATCCAGAACCCCGCGTCCACACACGGGTTTTCAGAAACACGCAATTCACCAAAGACGTATTTGGTTGTTGAATTTCATACTGGCTGAGCCGGCACTCTACTTTGACATAAAATGTCCTCTTGAATTAGCTCTCTTTTACCATGTTTAGAAGAACAATGTTGTTGTAAATGTGGTGGTTCATGCACATAAAGCAATATTCTGATTGTATAGGAAATGAAAGAGGGAATGATTTCGGAATAGACTTTCTTGTCTGATGATATTTCGATGTTGGACTTTATTGGTGTGCGCACAAACCAAATGAATGTGTTTTTTTTGGGGGGGTTTTTTGCCAAGCAGCGACATGATTTTGTGTCCTTCTTTGGTTACGAGTCAACAATAAAAAAAAAGAAAAAAAACCCACATTATATTCATATCTGTTTGGTAAAACATGGCAAGATCAATGTGTCTAAGTGGAGATCTCTGGAGTTTTTCCAAAATGGCAAGTAAAGCGTATTCTAATGCAGTTTGATGTGAATGGACGCTCTGTGTTCCAGATGTTTGCTTTAAAGAACCGTGCCTCAATGGTGGCACTTGCACGGAGCGAGAGGGCCAGATTCAGTGTCTTTGCTTACCCACCTACGGGGGAGATCTGTGTGAGCAGGGTGAGCTCATTGAACTTTGGCTTACTTGATCAGGCATTTCTCCGTCGATGCCCCCTCCACACTTTTGCCTTTTGTTTTTCCCCCCCCCCAGACCTGGAGAGCTGCGAACCAGGATGGAACAAGTTCCATGGCTTCTGCTACCGACACTTCAGCCAGCGTCTGAGCTGGGAGGTGGCCGAGCAGCACTGCCGCGTGCAAGGTGCCCATCTGGCCTCCATCATGACCCCCGAGGAGCAGGCCTACATCAACAGTATGACCACCGCCCATTTGTCCATGTATTGTATTTACACTTGCACTTACACTCTTAAGAGGTGATTATGCTTCTCGTCTTGTTTTGTCATCACCAGGCAACTACAAAGAGTATCAGTGGACGGGCTTGAACGATAAGACCGTTGAGATGGATTTTAGGTGGTCTGATGGCAATCCGTTGGTGAGTCGTTGCCGTTCCTGTTTTCATCCAATGTTCACCGTTGAATTTGTACTTCTTTAACACTAAGACAGCTGGGATAGGTTTCAAGACTCTCATATCTATCATGCTGCAGAAAAATGAGAGATGGAGACTCAACGATCTACCACCTCAATGTAAATCGAATGTTTAAACGTATTTTCTGCTGTGTCCGGACAGTTGTACGAGAACTGGTACGGAGGGCAGCCTGACAGCTACTTCCTGTCCGGCGAGGACTGCGTGGTGATGGTGTGGCACGACGACGGCCGCTGGAGCGACGTGCCCTGCAACTACCACCTGGCCTACACCTGCAAGAAAGGCACATGTGCGTATTTCGCACACTCAAGTCAACACCATTCACACGTAAGGCGCCTCGGTTTCGATTTTTACCACTTTCCAACAGCGTCGTGCGGCCCACCGCCTAAGGTCCGCGACGCCTCCATCTTCGGGAAGCCTCGGCGACGCTACGAGACAGACGGCGTGGTGCGTTACCACTGCTCTCAGGGGTTCCGGCAGAGGCTCAATCCGCTGATCCGCTGTCGGTCTGGGGGCAGCTGGGAGAGGCCTCAAATTCAGTGCATCCCAGGTGAGCCCAAAGAGAAACGTTAGATGGCTGTTGCTGAGACAATGAAAGAAAATGTAACCTAACATCTCCTTTCAGAGCATGGAGGTCTAAACCCCGACGCTGAAATTATGTCATCGACGGACGGCAACTTGGCCGCCTTTCACGACGGTTTTGAAACCACCACGGAGACGCCACTTTACTGGGACATCAAGTTTTAAAAGCACCACTCCCCTTACCATACAAGCCACATTCTGCTGTCCTCCCTTGACAAGGTGAAAAATGTGCTTTTACCGATTAATGTTACTCACGTGTCAAACTGTTTGATTCCTTTTGTTATACACATTGCAGAATGGTGCTAATACATCAGTATTGCATACCCAACGTGCTCATGTGTTCTGTCTGTCCGTATCAAAAGTGTAAAGTAACATACCCGCTTTTTCAGAACAATCCTGCGCACGTGTTTTGGAGACACAGTTTTGTTCGTCAGCTTTATGTTGTAATAAAGTTTTGTAGAACAGAGCAAAGAATAAATGGTTCTCTTCTTCCAATGCGGTCCATGGTAGTCTGTGTGTCTTGGGCAACAATGGATATAACCAAAGGGACGCATTGTTTTGTTTTTTTTGCATTTGTACGTAATTCAGTTACTAATATTGACTGTCATTAACAAAAAGAGAGATTAAACTTTGTATTTTAGAAGACCCTGAAAGTTTCTGAAAGGAAGAAAAAACAAAATTATTAAACATGTAAGAGGACAATATGGCCTCATTAATGACGTAATACTTTCATATATTCATTCATTTTCCGATCCACTTTATCCTCAGAAGGGTCGCGGGGGGGTGGGGGGGTGCTGGAGCCTATCCCAGCTGTCTTCGGGCAGCAGGCAGGGCACACCCTGAACCGGTTGCCAATGCCAATCAATCGCAGGGCACACAGAGACGAACAACCATCTGCGCACCTAGGGACAATTTGGAGTGCTCAATAAGCCCGCCATGCGTGTTTTTGGAATGTGGGAGGAAACCGGAGTACCCGGAGAAAACCCACGCAGGCCCGCACAGGGAGGCCGGAGCTGGGATTGAACCCAGTATCTCTGCACTGTGAGGTCGACGCGCTAACCGCTGGGGCGCCGGGCCGCCTACTTTCGTACAGCAACACGAAAACGCTCAACCAATGAAAACGCTGCGTCCCCGCCTTGGCCACACACCAGGAAGTCTTGTTAATTATGAAAATGAATGCGCCATAAGTGGCCAGAACATACAAGTGTTGTTGGAGAAGGTAATAGTTTGATGTTACGGTTTCTTTTTTCAAATGTGTTTATTGATAAAGTAATTATCTTCATACCTGAGTTTTTCACGTGAACGTGTGTTCGTATTCAAGCCGGTGTCCACTTTAGGAGATTGTTTTTGTACGTTTGTCGTTTCGGACGTCGTTTTAATTTTAGGAAGGCGCCGTTTTAATTTCAGTCAAATATAAATCAATTCACTTCCAATGAGATACAGTACACGTTTAGACGTGTGTGTGTGTGTGAGTGTGTTACTGTAAGATATTGTTTTGACGGGAGATTCGCCGTCTTGCCTTTTCAACACAAGATGGCGGCATTGCTTCAAGTTCTGAGCGTAACTAAAATGGTCGTCGATATACGTCACGAGCTCCTCGTTCGTGATCGACATAAAGACTAAAGTCACGGTACATGATCACATGATTTAAACATTCAGCTTTTACATTTGAGTATTATTATCATGAAATTGCTGCAGGAAACCCTTTTTTAGGTTGTATGTAAATTGGAAAGGTTCCGTTTGTGACAATGATTTTGCAACATAATTTGGGACTTTGAATTGAGGGAACAGGAAACCTTTTTTTAGGTTGTATGTAAATGAAAACTGGTAAGGTTCAGTTTGTGACAATGATTTTGCAACGTAATTTGGGACTTTGAATTGAGAAAAAAAAATATGACGCCCAACGTGGGGCTCGAACCCACGACCCTGAGATTAAGAGTCTCATGCTCTACCGACTGAGCTAGCCGGGCGATGATGTACTTGGTTGCTCTGCTGAGTAAAGTATGACACTGCTGCGGTATGGGTAATTGAAAATCTATTTTTAATTATGCTACCTGGATAAATCAAAGCTAAATGAATACAATAAATGTCAAGTATCCATCTCTAAAAGTGATTAGCTTGCGTGTGTGCGCGCACGTGTTTTAAATCATCACAGTGATTGTAGAGAGAGAAAATTGATGATGAGCGTGAACCCAGAAATGTAACTTGCTGCAACATGTACACATGTAAAACACTTTATTCCTGGAACAAAATCAAATGGACCGGGATGACTCCTTTTACTGTCATCTCCAAGACTGCAAATAGTGAAATTAAAATGTATTTGTTGACATGTTACTTAAAACATTCTCTGTGCAGATAAAAATACTGTAGTTTTATGATGTCAACAGTTTTGGGTCTGTAGTTACAACCGTTTTGAATGTGCAACAACTGCAAGTCAAACATGCTCCACTTTTATGGTTCCACCAGTGTTGTTTGGCTATGGGAGACATCAATCATATAAAATGTCTATAAGTAACCGCAAATCCTTCCTTTTATTCCTATTTACACGTGACTTTTGACCTAATGATCTGAAGTCATTGACGTCCACCTGCTAAACCGACGCGTCCATCAAACGTGAGAGAGTCGCATTTCAACAAACACTGGCGACCACGTCCTCATCGCTGCCGTGTTCATCTGGTGCTCCCCTTGTGGCATTAACATTTGAAAGACCCTCCATCCTGTGAACTTATTTGAACTCTGACCCTCTCCTCTGTGCGTCACAGGCAAAAAAAGGGAGAGAAGCTGCAGCTGGGATAGATAGAGGACTTCAAGTCGGTTCTCACCAGCAACACGGCAGCAGTAGACTCCTTTCCATGATGAGCTGTCGCGTCTGGTCGCAGGCAACAAAGAGTGAGTGGGAATAAGTGGTCATTACGAGTGCTCCTGACTTGTTTTCACTGTTCATTCTGCACCGCTCTTCGCCCCTCACTCACATACTCGCCTATTTTAAACATATTGCGGGAACAGACACACAAGCGGTCCAGACAAATCCAGTACCAGTAGTAATTCTCTTGTCATATGAATGAATACTTTCCAAGCAACCAGGCTTGATTTACAGATTTACATGCTATTTACACGATCCTGCATTATGTCGCCCTAGCATGCCACTTGACACTGACATGTTGCTCTTTCACAATGTGGTCTTCCTAACTAAAACACCTAGCAAGGCACGTCAACGATTTCTCACCGTTTATCCATATTACTCCTTTTTAATTTTGTATCAAACTCCAGTTTCACTTGAAATAAAATAATGTTTGCGGAAAACACTGCACTAGAGGTTCCGATTCACCGTTCTATACTTGAGTGTCCTACTGGGATATGTTTCAATATCGGCAAACCAGAAAAAAAATATTAAAATAATACTAGCTTCAACCTCTTAGGTTGTTAAAACGTATTCAGTATTTAACCGTAATTAAGAATATTTTTAAAAATGTGTTAATCTGAAGTGGATGATGCTCCTTTGATATTTGTCTATGTATGAAAATATATAAAGTGATTTTTTTTTCCCCCATCGGAAAGCTTCTTTAAATATGTCCATAATTTCTGCACATGAATTACATGTGGTTATTTTATGCTGGTTGTCTTATGCAACCATTCCGACTCAAACGCACGCACACACACTCTGAAGTCACTTCAACCACATCAGCCTGCATGAAAGCACACACATGTGCCCCAGACGCAGTGCACACTTTCTCACAGCATAACCCAGACACACACACACACACACACACACACACACACACACACAGTATGATGCAGACAGTTTGAAGGGCCTCATCTCGCCCGCCTTTTCTTTGGCTGTCTGCACCGTCTGACCCAGGCTCTTTATATGTCTAATTAAGCAGTCAGACCCTCCGGCGTGCCATGACACGCTCACGGCTGATTTCTGCTCAATGTTTTGTACCCCCTGATCAGTTTTTTTTACACACCGACCGAGGCGTGCGCTATTGTTTTGTTGCCATCTTGCCATCAGTGGTCTGGGAATGTTTGCTCAAAGGTGGGCCGCCTGAGTGGTGGTGTGCAACTGCATGGAGATCCCAGGGAAAATTGTATAGCATTTTTTGGTCTAAATCACTTGCTCCCATGATTCACGGGGTCGTTGTCATACATTCAACGTATCAGCAGAATCTCCACTAAGTCGCAAAGCCCCAAAGAGAGGTACAATTTGGAGTGGGACAATTACGATGTCTGAAAATAACCATAAAACCAGAAATTGAATTTTTGCAACATTCAGTCGATATAAAAGTCTACACAGTCCCATTTAAAGTTTTTACTCTATTAACAAAAAAAACAACAACAACAACAACAACGGTAGACCACATTTTATAACTTTTTTTCACCTGTGACGTGTGTATATCATTTGATTTTTATCTTTTCCCAAGGGGAAAGTAAACATTTGAAATCACCCTCTTTTATAACTGGGATGTGGTTGTGTTCAGAATCAAGCAATTACAATCCCTCTATATTGTAACTGACTCAAAGGAGTAATTTTGCTCACGTCCTTGCCTTCTTCGCAGGAATTGGAGTTGCTCGTCTCCTTTGAGAAATACAGGCATCAGAAGTGTAGTCTCTGAATCTAGAAACTAAATTCAGTTTGCAGTTTGGAAGCAATACATGTTGGACGGGATAATCTTTGAACTACGGAAGCCGGTCAAAATCGGTTAAATATGTCATCACGTCTAGTTATCATTTTCATAAATATTTGTTTTCTTGTCTTCTTTTTTTGTTTTTTGGGTTTTTTTTTTTTTTTGCGAGAACTGTCGACATTTTTCTGACTTTGGCCCACCTTCGAGTCAGACTATATTGCCATATTAAGGTCTTATTAGGGGGCAGGAATTGAGCATGACATGAAGAGGTGTGACCTCAGGGGCAGATGGACAATGGTCACTTCCTTCCTAATTCACCAACTGACAACACATCATTGACCTGCTTGCGTGTGTGTGTGTGGTTTCAGAAGCGAGATGGCTCAGCCTGACCCTCTCAGATGGCCTTTTAAACTTAAATTTATTAACCTCTGACCTGGGTGGAAGTAATTTCCTCGTTGAGTGGCAAAGGATTGTCCATCTGAAAACACCTGCTGCATTCTGCCGCTTGCATTTCGCACCAAAGCCATGTGACTTTTTTTTGTCTTATTTTCATTAGATTTCTTTGTTGATTGGCGAGGAGTAATCACTTTTTCAGCAACTTTCACACAGATTCCACCCGACACATCAGAGCTACAGTATAACCAATGATCGCTATGCAATTATAGGCCCAGTAGTAGAATGGGAAATGAAATAACGAAGGAAGTTTTTTTTAGGATAAGAAATTGGGTGAATTGTTTTCTTCGGTTAATTGTTTTCTTTCTCTACCTTTTTTGAGATATTTATTTTTATTCAAAATACAATTTAAATTTTCACCATCATAAAGTCACACTGTAACGTTTAGCGATTTGTGTTCATTTTAATTAGGCTATTGAAAAATCTTATCTGATCCTTTTTTTTTCAGGTGCAAAAAGTAATAATTTACATTTACCTTTAAAAGTGTATTTTTCTATTTCGCTTCACCGAAATATATTTTTGGCTCACATTTGTCAGACGACAGCTTTTTTGCAGCGATACATTTTGGCTCTCATCTGCCAGCATTTTGCTCTTGAACTTGAACTTGTTTCCCTCACGCCACCCAATTTCACAGCGCCCAGGAACCCCTCAAGACCCGCCCCCATGCACCCTCCCATGTCTGTCTTTGTGAAGCTGTCTTCCTTGACTTTCCGCATCCCCAGTCTGGCCCTCTGCAAGTTCGCCGTTCCCCCCGCCTGTCCCGCGTAGTCATTCTTCACCATAGGGTCCCGCCCGCCCTCCTACAGGGACTTGCTAGGCAGCATGCTAATCAGGCTCTTGCCGGCACTTCCCACGATTTTTCCCTCCCAGACGTGAGCTTTTTGTCTTGTTATTGATTCCATTATAATCAGACGGCTCCCCGTAACTTTTTCTGCTGTCTGGGCCAGCGGGCCCTACCTCTCATATGGCCCCCCTCATTCATCACTCGGGATCTCGTTCATAAGTCAGAGTCGGGGATACTCGAGTTTACCCGATCTGAAGTAGTGCTCAGAGTTGCAATAGAAATGGGATGTCGGGGGGAAAAAAAAGTTGCTGTTTTGAGGCCAGCTCTGATCCACCATTGTTGGGGGCTCTCTTTGCGCAAGAGACTTATGGCTGAAGTCTTTTAGGGACTTGAAATTAGTTGCATAGCTACTGTCCTTGGATCTTTTTCTCGCTTAAGTCCCACTCACAGCACAACAGCATCCAGAGGCAGAGGCCCGTCCCTCCCCAAGAACAGCCGCAGCGTGTTTTACTCCAGACACACCAAGATGTGACTCTGGCTCACCTTTGGAACTGTGCACGGCCTGTAGACATCGATCAACCGATGTGAATGGAGGGGTGGTCGGAAACATGCCCGGCAACAGCTGCTTCTGGTCGAGCGGAATGTATTTATCATTTCATGTGAATTCACGAAAAGCCATTTCATGTCTGCCAAATAGTTTTGATACAGACACATCTTAATGAATTACAATATCACGGAAAACTCCAAAGGGTGTAGGATGAAATAGTCTTGAAACAATAATTGTTTTGTTTTGTTTTTCATAGAGAAAACTGTGAGATCTAAAACTCTTCCACAATATTCAAATTTATTGAGATGCACCAGAGAACTGTGTTGGGGTGGGGGGTGGGGGATATAGACATTGTCTCACTATAAACATTTTTCATTGAGCGCATCAAAGTTGCATAGAACAAAGTCATGTGCAAACAGGGCTTAGGATGTGTGCAATAAATGGTCATAGGCCATTTTCGAATATAGAATCCCTCCAAATATACAATATCATGACATACTCCCAACACAAAACGTTTCTGATGTCACTGATATCAAATAGACTCGTAAAACCTTCCAAATTGCACATATGCTCAGATATTCGAGTAGTCATCAACTTGATGAACCCGTATCAAGCCGTTAAACCCAACAAATGTTAAAATGTGCAAAGAACTCATATTGCAAAACCTACATGCTCTTTTCTTTCTGCATAGATAATAAGCATTCCATGGTGATTTTGAGCACTGCATTCTGCCCCGTGTGCAAATTCATGAGAACCAAATACTGTACAAAACAGCAGATACGTTGTGCAGTTGCAGATTGTCAAACATTTGATTGTTCAAGTCAAATCAAACCAAATCATGAAATCACCAGCGATGTACAAATGAAACATTTTTAACTAACATACTCTATGTCTCGTTCTCTTCAATTCTACAAATACACTCTTATTCTAATGAGTCCCAACAGAAGTGCATAGCTACCGAATACAAATAATTTGAATGATATGTAACTTAATCATAAAAGCATTTCACATCATGCATCCAGTCTCCTGTCCATCAGAACGAGGTCGGTTGGTCCATGTCTTGGTGTTTTTCCCCACTTTTAATAGCTTTCAAAGTCCAGAAAAAGTGTCCAAAACACCCTGTAAGAAGACAGAGTAAAGTACATTAAATACAGTATGTATCTACACACCTAAATAATATAAAAGATAAATGCATGCCTATTTATTGTAAATCACACATATACTGAGCTACCCAATGTTTTAAAAATACAAAGCGTTGTATCGTCCCCCCCCCCCACACACACATTGTAAACTGTAGTTTACTGCCCGCAGATGGCACACTAATATGGCCGCCAGCCTCCTGCTCCTCCTCATCCCTCCGTCATTGTCTCAACTCCCCAACATGTTTTATCCCACGCTCTTATTCGAAGGGGAGGTTACGAGCCCTGATTGGGTTGCCATGGCAGCCGCGCATCGGCACGGTCCTGATTGGCGTATGCTGCGGGCTAATTATGCAGCTCGTATGCTTAAGAAGGGGGGAAAAAAGTGTAGGTTGTATTGAAATGTAGAGCTAAATAGAGCATCGCATGGTTATAATAAAAGAGGAGGAACCTCTCGGGTTATTTATTCATTGCCATATTGCATATCATAACCAAACACATTTGCACATTTTGGTCTTTTTAGTCACTTCACAACTTCAGTAAGTGTGTCGTGCACATTCTTGGGCATTCACCTCACCACAACAACGTTGTAGAGCAGGAGGAGTTAATGGCTAAAGCTAATTTTGTGTAAACAGCAACGACACAGCATAGGAAGAGATGTAGTCAACCTGACAGTTTTTTTGCCAAGGAATGACGACACCTATGTGAAAGGAGCTGCAATCCTAGATTAGTATTCTATATGCTGGGTTCTGTGTAAAAGTCAAAGATTGGTAAACCTGATGCAGCAATGTTGCAGAATCTATGCGTTAAACAGACGCCCCTCTTACACCGCCTGAGACGGTGACGTTGTTAAAGGAGATGCCGCCGATGAGTCAGAGGATTCCGCAAAAGATGAGCAGGGGTGTGTAAATGTTGTGGCATCTCTATGTGGAAGTGGTTTTACTTGTAAAAGCACCATTTTTAAAAGCTAAGTCAACATGTCAATTTTCTGCCTTCAGGGGGTAGCATAGCAAAGAGGACGGTGAACGACTATTTTCTTTCTCACACATGACACTGGAGTCATCTAATTATCTGACTGCAGGTTGCAGTGTGAAAGTGCGTGCAGTAATTGTGTAAATTTTGCTGGATCTCCGTGTGAAACAGGCTTGTCTGTGTTAGGACTGTGAGAACGGAATGAGCGGGGTAGGGGCCTGCGTGTTAGAGACAGGGTGCCGGGTTGGCCAGCGGGGGGCCCCACGCGGACAATGGCCGCCATTGTTTACCAATCTGCCTTGTCCATTAATCAGGGCCATCCAGCTCTAATTGGCATTTTGGTTAAGCTGGTCGCCAGACTCACGCTCCCTCCACTGGCCTAAATAATGGCGTTACGCCACAAGTGCCGCCGCGCATTTGGGAGGACAAAGTGTCGCTTGTCTGAGGGCCCGGGGAAGGACACCCCACTCCCCCCAATAAACAACCCCCGCCCCAAAGAAACCTCACACACAAGCACAAAGAAGGTCTCTGACTATTGAGATCTCACTGTCGCGGGCCGCCTCGCCTCGTCTATCTGTACCCCCCCCCCCCCCCCCGACCACCCCATCCTCCTCTTCTTCTTCCCACGTTTACTTACGACACTTTTTCCTTCCCACGCACACAAGTCATCCTGAATCATTGCACCGTGTTTAGATGAACGTCCCGCTTTTATTATCATCTGAAAATGCCAAAACAATTGCGACATTCTTGCACTTGGAGGTGAAAGTCAACGCCTTGGCCGAAGAATCTCTATGGCAACTCGCATGTGTCTGCCCTTTCCAAGGGCCGCACAAAAATCACGGAAATTAAAATTATAATTAGAGTAGAATATTTGGATTAAATACTATTCTAGGCCATAGACCATATTTTAAAAAATCAATTGAAAATCTTTGTGCGCCATTTGGAACCTCGAAATGAGTCATCCTAACTATTTGCAGGAAAAACATTTTTAGGCCATAAATTCAAATCAATCAAATGAGAAACAGTAAGTGTAGCTCTAACCGTGCTTCATGTTTGATCAAAATGTCATATGCCAGGTCCACTGAAAACCAAGGGCCCCCCCCCCCCCCCCATATGTAAGTATTTGCTCAAAGTAGTATGTATCAAAGTATATGGACCGCGTCAAATTCTCTTGCGGGGATCCCCACAGCCTTTGACAGCAGTGGCAATTATGGCACCTTGCAGTCATAGGCGTTTTTTGCTCCTTTCTAAAACCAAAGAATCCACGCAAAGGATCCTCAAACGTTACGTAGAAGTGATCCAAAATGTCGGACAACAAACAAAAGCGCTCGTCCGTTAGCCTCAGCGTGTGCCGTGACGCCCAAACCACAGCTGCCTTAAAAAATGTCAGGCGCCCAAAAAGCATCAGCGCTCAGTTTCTTCCTTTCTCATCCCCCTGGGGCGGGGTGGTGTGGGCTACAATTAACACAGTGACGGTAATTAACACCTTTTCCAGTCTGGGCAATGGCGCGGAAAAGCATGGAGGTTCATGTAAAGTGCGAGGAGAGAGGGGGTAAGGCGGCCATCATGCGCTTTCTCCTGAGCTGCCATTTTGTGCCAGTCTTTCACCTAAGATGGTGGCAAGGCTGCGACTTGCGTGCGTGGGAGAGGGCGGGGCGGAGGAAGAGAGAGGAGGATTATGGGATTGAGAAGCGAGTCGCATTGCTGAGGTGGGCATGATGCCACGACGGACGCACGCAAGTTATTTTCATTCACACGTGGTACCGCTACAAACACCCAACGTGGTCATTTTGCATATTAAAAAAAAACATGGCAGGCACATGAAAAAAAACACACGCACACGCACGCACACACACACACACACACACACACACACACAGCCATTCTCATGGTATGGTCTGCCCCCAAGCATGCAAATGACATTCATTATGCAAATGCATACAAATCAGGCCCGACCATCTGAGAAGGCACGCTGGGAAAAAAGAGCAGAAGAAAGAAATTAAGTGAATGAGGCGAAAGCGAAGCGAAAGCAGGATGTGAAAACACAAAACGGCGTAAAAGTGGCATGTTTTTTTTTCCTTAAGTCTACTTCTTTTCGACAGGAAGCCAAACGATCACAAGAAGCCTCTTTAACACAGAGAGCCCACAAAATGACCGCATGAGAGCTGAGACGCAAGATCGAGCAATTATCCACGTTTACCTTCTGCATCTGTTGCAATGTATAAAATATATTAATGGTGATCGAAGTGCAGTAAATGGAGTAACTTCTGGGCATAATAGTTTGTGGCATAATTATGGTTTCAAAGCTGGCGTCACCAATGTGGTGCCCGTTGGCACGGGCCTCCCCCAAGGATCACATGAGTAGCCCGAAGGCCTGCTACAAAAATAGCTCATCGGTGATGGGCTGTTGTGATTTTCTAGAAATAGTGGATCAGTGATCATTTGAAAAACTAATCAGTGGAAGCGATTTGGAGAACTCAAGTGTTGCGCACTGGTATTTATCTATTTGCTTTGTACTGTACTGTGAGAAATCTTTCGTCTGTCTGATCAGTGTATTCACTGAAATGAATGTCGTTACTTATTCATCTTAACTAGGGCTCAGATCATGAAGGAAACTTTTTGGAATTGATTATCCTCTCGATTTTTCCATCTACGACTCGGGTAATCGCCCCACCTCCCGTTATGAGAGAGAAATTTTGGTGTCAGACAATTTGGGTGTTCGACTTAGACAAGTTAAGCGATTGCCAATCGCTTAACATAGTTCACGTATTAAAGCTCTGGATTAAAAAAATTGCTCAGGATGATATATCAGCACAGTGAAAACCTTTAGGTCAAACGTTGACTGAATATTACAAGGCAACTCGTGGAAACCGAACATTCACCATCAAATTTATCATGTCCCTTGGTGGACCTGAGAAAAAACATTGACTCTCAGGTGATTCACACTTGGGTCCACGTAAGACCGTTTAAACACTGATTAGCATATCACACACACACCCTTTTGCAGCACACCATCCTACCTTTTTTCCCCCCGACATGATAGTATGTTGCGTGTGTTCTTGTTGATTTTCCATGAGCCGTGCAGGCATGTAATGGGATTCTTGTTACTTTCGGTTATCTAGCTTTATGAAGAATGTACGGCACTCATACAGCTAGATAACCAAAGATAACAGACAACCCCTCAGGCCTGAAACTCTCTCTCTCTCTCTCTCTCTCACACACACACACACACACACACACACACACACACACACACCACTACACTGCCTCGTATGCACCTGCAAGGACCAAGCAAAAATTAGGAGAACAACATGAATCAAAGGCACATTCATTTCAGACACACAATGAAATGTGATTATGAACTAGCATGGACTAAAAGAGAGGTGGGAAGTCTTTTTTCTTCCCAAACAGGGTCAACGGTTTTTCTCAGGTCCACCAAATGACATGATAAATTCGATGGTGAATGTTCGGTTTCCACGAGTTGTCCTGTAATATTCAGTCAACGTTTGACCTAAAGGTTTTCACTGTGCTGATATATCATCCCGAGCAAATTTTTTAATCCAGAGCTTTAATACGTGAACTATGTGGCACCGGGCTTGATGTGTTACATTAAAAGGATCATCTTAAATGCAACATGATCATATTGAAATCATGTTGATACAAAATATACAAGATCTATTCATTCATTCCCTCCGGATCGCTGTTTGACAATAACTTTGACAAATACATTTTTGAATTTTAAGTATTTTTTCGGTTTATTTGTTTTCTCTATAATTGTTTTCCCAATGGCATTCCGTGACGTCACAACCTGGGCACGGGCAGAGGTCAGGTGTGATCATCAATTACTACACACACATATACACGAAAGCCACTAAAAAAGTAACGAATAAAAGAGCAACGTTAAACAAGAATAAGATGTACTACTTTTCTTTAACACACGCACACACACACACGAGTCCGTTGCTCTTATAATATTTAAAATAATGATCTAAATGGTTTAAAATGTAATTTACTTTTCTTTTTTTTTTACATACATGATATATTTAAATTCTGTTTCTCTTATAGGACATTTGAGTTGTCTTGTTTGTGTGAAACTTGAATTAATTAGAAACGCCAATTGTCGTAATCTTTCAGTGATATTTGCTAGGTATGATAGGTTCCCCTATATGCAAGCAAGGGGCAGTGTAATCAAAATACATACTCCCGGTCCGTTTTCTGACATTATTGACACACAATCGTTGTCCTCCCAGGTGGTCGACATCGCGGTGTGCGTTGCGGCAGTAAAATGAGAAAACGAGCCGTAAAATGGCGCTGTAAATGCGACTAAGTGGGAGACAAATAATACCGAGTGTAATGATACGTTCTGTTATATTAATCATCGTAATACAGGACTTACCTATATGAGGCGGAGGCAGCAATCCAACTTCTACTATGACGCTTTTTGTCGTTGAGGATCCTGGTCGTAAACAAGAAAACTGCACGTCATTTTGGCATCTCGTTGATGACTTGAGGGCAAAACGAAACCGTTCATTAGCAGCCCATAAAACAATACGCTTGTTTCGTGTCTCCTCACTATTTAAATGGTCCAAAATGACATCAATAGAGCGGGTATTAAGCGAAGGGCCTTATGTAATAATGCACGTCATCGTGCGTGTGTGTGTGTGTGTGTGCGCGCGCGCGCGCTTTGAACGCAACAGTTGAGCTAAAGCGTTTTGTTTTTTTCACTCTTTTGCACATTTTCAGATTTTTTAAACCAATAAAAATACTGTAATCTGTTAATTGTCGTAAATCTCCTTTTTATCACTTCAGTCTTGTTGAAAAAGATCGCAATTCGTTTTGCGCAATTACGGTGGGGAGGGAATCTAGGGCATCTTGTGAGAACCCTGAACGCAACTGTTGAATTCAAAGGCAACACTTAGCTCCAAATACTTTTAAGTAGAATTCAATGTCAGTGAGTCTTGATGTAGGCCTATATTTTGAGGATTTTTTTTGTTTGTTTTGCACTATGCTGACTTGTGTCAGTCGTGTACGTAACTGATGACTTCAAATAGTACCTTTTATTTTGTGTGTGTGTTGTGTGTGCTTGTTTGCTTTTCGCACACTCTTCTGTTTTCAAAAGATTGTCGTCGTTTAGTGAAATTTACGGTGAGACTTGTGCGAACTGCGAATTTACTGAATTGAAGCCCTTCGATTGTTTTTGCAAACTTTCATGATTTTTTTTTTGTTTCATATTTTGCCAAATCCGTTCATTGTAATTGTGCCTGTCCGTGTCTGCTGAGTTTAAATGCAATCGGGACAGTCTTGTGTGACCGGCGAACGCAACTGTTGGGTTCAAGTACCCTTTTTGCTTCCACGTTTGCACACTTTTTCGATTTTCTTTTTGGAAACGGCAATTACGGTGCAAGACGAGGCCGCTTCGACCCCCTTAACAACTCCAACAGGCCCAATCTGCTTGGGCATGCTCGTGCACAAACACTGCCCGTGGACTGCTGTATGTCGCGTATTATTCGCTAGAATTTACGCACCGAGACGTCATCGTGCAAGGGGATCTCGAAAATACGTCGATACGCGTGAATCCAGACGGGAACCTGTCTTCGTCGTGTGTGAGATGCATGTGACGCAAAAGTGCCAACTCTGCAAAGTGGCGCAAAGTCCACTCTATTTCTTGATCACTTTTTTTTTCGGGGTGGGGTGGGGTGGGGTGGGGGGGGGGGGGCAAAATGAGAATAAGGATTTGGATACACGCGGGTCTTACTAGTCTGGGCCTGAGTGTAAATGCTCTGCCAGCCTCCCGAACGCATAAAGACGCCTTCCCTACAATACAAAAATGCACTTGACAAATCCACGCAAGAGGACGTTTTCCTACCGGTGGTCCCTCCGCTGGCGTCCCCAGATGATGAGAGCCTCCGCGAGCGGCGCGTGTCGTGACGTCTCCACGGCCTCGTCCATTGATTTTCTCCGCTTCTTAAAATCACATCCTCGCATCCTCAGCCCCCCCCCCCTCCATTCCAGGAGGCGTAAGATGGCACGGTCCGCGCCGCAGAGGACTACACCGCCACCACCATCAACAGCAGCGCCTCGTGTCCCTTCGAGTGCACGAGCAACTCATTTGTCCTAATTCATATATGCACCCCCGAGGCTACGCCCCCTCTTTGCGAGTCAGTGGTCCACACCTTCCTCCTCCTCCAGTGAGATGCCTCTGCACAGATATGAAGGCTCACTTGTAATTGACACATGCACTCGAAAAGGTACAAGGTGTTCATTTTCGTCTTTGTCATTGCAGCACATATCGGGGCTCTTTCTAATGGTTTGGAGGTTTGAAATAAAACGGGTTAGCCTGCCCCAAATGTGTAGGTTGGATACACAAAATGGTTCTCGGGAGCAATGTGTTCGACTTTATTGATCATCGAGGGCTTTCTATTGTGTTTTGTACATGTTTGGATTTTTTTAAAAAAAACATGAAAAGTAAAGAAATAAGGCCAGCTAAATAAATTGAGTCCCACTTCTTTTCCAAGGGAAGGAAAAAAACTACAGGAGAATTAAAAGCGTAATCTTCTTATAATTTATTGAAGAAAGCGGGATACAGTAGTGTCTTCTTTTTTTTAAAGAAAAAAGGAAAAAATAAAGCAATATATTCATTCATTCATTCATCTTCTGAACCGCTTTATCCTCACTAGGGTCGTGGGGGGTGCTGGAGCCTAGAAAAAGTGAGGGGAGACGGGCAGAATAAATATATTCTCGTTTGTAATTTGGAATTGAAAAAGGAAAATTAAGGCCATTACAACATATTTGAAACTGATTTCCAGGGAAACAGAATACATTGTTATCCTGATTTGAACCCCCCCCCCCCCCAAAGATTCCCAGATTATCAACAAGGTCCTGCAACAGTATCAATATTCAAAATTGGTGGGTCCATATACCGCATATTGATTGGTCGTGTAAAGTCCTCATGTTAAATCCCAGTAAGAAAAGCTATGGGATGCTTGCAAACTCATCAGAAAGTAATTTCTTCTTTGCAAAGATGCCCGTGCACGATGCTGATGTCTGCCACAGTCTCCACAAGGTTCCCTTAATTAACATGATAATCCCAAATGTTGGGAGTCCCATCAATGAAAGCCAATCCACCCAAAGACCATTGTGCGCGCGTGCGTACCTGCGTGCGTGCGTGCGCGCGCGCGCGCAGTCATGCCGTCTCAACATTTGCATGCAAGAAGTTGACCCGGCCATGTCATGTCTGTCTAGACGAGTGGCCACATACCTCCACACTAAGATATGCACACAGTGTCTCACCAGACATGCAAATCAGCGCCATTTAGAAGCCATCCAACTCAACCATTTTTCTCTTTTATTCTCTTTTTTAGGAAACCAGCCGCCCTCGCCGTTCAACTGCATCCCTCCATTTGAGTCATGCATTTATTTGCCGTGAGACGAATAGAAATTGACCGAACGCAAGAACACATTTGGCCCAGCACAAGGTATTTATTGACAGCATGCACGCTGTTTCTGTTATAAACACAACATTGTGGGGGAACCACATCACCTGGAATGCTCACCGTCACTGCACAAATACTGCACAATGTGTGATAAGACGCCACATTTTTACCATTTATGTGCCTTTGTAGGTGCTGCTGCTTTGGTTTGCAAGATAATGGCATGACAACATGTCAGAGTCAACCAGAATCTAAATAGTCATCTCGGCCTAATGCGACATTATTTTGGTTCGCAACACAGGATCTACTGGAATCCTAATAACCTCTAAATACCTTGTCTTCTCATACGGTCTTGAGTACTGCATAGGGAACACATTTACAACATGCGCTGAGATGCCATACTTCTACAGTTTGCATGCCTCGGTAAGTGCAGTTGTTTTGGTTGGCAGCATATATTGTAGAGTTGCCACGATGTCAAAAGTGTACTGGAAAACCAGTCGCTGTCTCCAGATGAAGTGATCTTGTCTTCAATACTGCTTGCAGAAGTCGTGTTGACAACGTGCCGTGGTAAGTTGAACACACCGTTTACGTTGCCCTGTCGGGTGCTGCTGTTTTGGTTAGCAACATATCCAAATGGGCTCAGCAGCTCATCTCTCCTGTGTGCCTACAAGCCCATTAGGTGGAATCTAATAGCGTTGTCATTTTCACATAATTCTTGACCTGTCATGATTTGAGGGAGGTGTTTATTTTTGATTGATGATACACACTGGCGACGAATTGCGGCGACTCTAGGGGGAAGTGCGGTGTTTGCAGTGCGGTGAAGCCAACATCTAAACTTTAGATCCATTTTAATATTTGGATTGAGACAAATTAACCTGTTGCGAATTTCTCCACTGTGAGCCGAATAAAGGTTATCTTATTTTACCTTATCTTAAAACCCGAATACTAAAAATGTACTTATTTTACACCAGATTAAAATGGAAAGTACACAATTCACAAGCACAGAATATAATGACGAATGCATACTTTGTAAAAAATAAACTGCAAATTTAAAAGTAAATGTAATTAAACAAAATCAAATCAAAAACTGAAAAGCATAATTGTTCGGTTAGCCTTTTGTATGTTTTAAATTTTCCTAAAATGTAAAACTCTTGTAGATCCATTGTGGTCCTCACTCATGTCAGTGTATATGATATTTAAATGCCATATATGGTTTATATTCGTTCGGATTAAATCATTGTCATCTACAGTACTGAAACAAGTCATTTTAAACGCTAAACAGCAAAGAAGGTGAGCGTTCATTTCTTCTGGTGCTGTGCCACCACCGTGTGGACAGTTTAATGCGTTACACTTGTTCATCGCCTCCACCGGGCCAAAGTATGAAAAGACGAGCGAGCGCCAACTGGTGAAGGTAATAATATGCATCCATTTTCTGTTCCGGGTATTTCTTATTGAGGATAGCGGGGGCGGGGGGCAGGGGCCTATCCCAGCCAACTTCGGGCGAATGGTGGACTACATTCTGAACTTGTCGCCAAGGAATCACGGGTCACTCTCACGTTCACAGTCACGGTCACTGAATGGCAACTAAACCCATACTCCCTGTACTGAAGTCAAGCGAATGCACCACACTATCAGTGACTTGGTGTAATATAGTAATCATGCCCATCTCATTTTCTGATGCACTAATGAACAGCAGTGCATCAAGACATGGATGCTGCTGTTTTGCTTAGCTAGACACTAGCAAGGAATACTCGTTTGTTGTATTGACACAAATGCACTTTTTGAAAAAGTTGATACGGCCTAATGATTTAGTGCAAATTCATTTGCGGACCCCCAATGTACGTCTTGCGGACTTCCAGTTGCAAAGTGACGCCAGTTTGAGATCTGCGAGTCTACTGCTTGATATGGCCCACGGGCTGCATGTTGCCCACCCATAGACTCATATTTGTCAAGCATTGAAGACGAAAGCACTGAAACTAAACGTCGTCAAGCAGATTATGCGGACGGGAAGCATTGGACTGAGTCTCCAGTGCCCTGCGCCCTGTTCTACGGACCATGACCACAGCAATAGGGGCGTCCACTTAGTGCGTGGACGTCATACAGTGTGCAGTGATATACTGTAATGCCATCACGTCTGTCAGGATGCTGTAATAAGGCGACAAAAACATCTTGTTTGTCATTTTCCCACAGTGAATTGGCGACACGAGGATATATGTGGAAACAAATGAGCTAGCGGGCTTCTGCATAGCGTCTCAAGTCTCCACTGACATTTTTGCCCACATGCAAAAATCATGCAAAAGGTAAATACTGTGGCGGAGGGATACAAACAGCACGGCACAACATGGCCGTCATCTCCGTCATGTCCTCTTTTGCGGGACCGGCCCGCACAAGCGTGATGCGCGCCGATTGGCCGAGACGCACCTTGCCTCGGCCTCCCATTGGCTTGAGCAGACGTCCATCAAAATCTGATGTCAATGACGTTGATCATACGCTGGCTTCACTGTATCGCCTTGGTGGACGGTATAGTTACTTCAAACATGAAATGGAATACAATGTCGCGGATTCTTTCACAACGAGAAGACACGCAAGCGTAGTTCAATCTATAGTTCTTCATTGAGAAGTATTCCGTCCCGGCAGACGTATCTTTTTTGGCCTTTGAATCGGCAATATTTCAGGGTAAGTGGAGTGATACATTTCCTGCGTCTTCACCCCCACCCCATTGGAGTAACGCCGCTTGCTTTGCTTATTTAAATCTTATTAAACGCTTAGCGACGTTCTATCTCTTTATCCGATACGCTTTTTTTTTATCGAACTAAAGTTTCCTTGATGTAAAGTAGTGCGTGCCCATCGAGTTGTAAGGGAAGGTAATGGCTGTCGGCCGCAGCTCATTACGAGGATTGTCTAATGGCCTCGATTCCGGTGGACTCTCGCGTCAACGTCTTTTTTTTCTTTTCCCCCGCGGTTCAAGCGCGCTATGAATGTCCTAAAACGACACTGTGACACCTCTCTTGCGTCAAAGGGCCTGTCTGTCTTACATCTGTCAAAGGACACCACGACGTAGTCCCCATAAAAATGTTGGATCGGGCACTATGGAGATGTCCACACTTGAGTGAGAAAATAACATTTAATATTAAGTCTGTGAGAAGACTGCACACCTGAAGGCGTTTCTGTTCAAAACTCATCTCGTTGCATTGTTGTCCTTGAGGCTTCACTGGGTGCTGGGGCGGTGGGTAGGAATGGCGAGGCCGGGGTAGGGGGCGAATCCTAATATTTACCTGCATTGGGTTGAGTGTAAATTTATGACAGTCTGTCTTTCATGTGCTTCAAATTATCCGTCCATCAGTTTTCTATCCCGCATATCCTTATTAGGGCTGGAGACAATTACAGTTGACAAACTTTAGGAGACAGGCAAGGTACACCCAGGATTGGTTGCCAGCCATTTGTAGGGCACATATTGACAAACAACCATTCATGCTCACTTTTACACTGATTGACATTTCGAGTCTAAAATGCACCTAGCATAGATGTTTTGAGAATGTGGGAGGACCCACACAAACCACAGGGCAAAGCAACACAGGAAAGGCCCACATGTGCACCTCCGAACTGTGAGGCAGATGTGCGAACCACTCAACTGCATGTGATACAAGTCATGATTTAACTGTAATTCAATGCAGAAATAGGTCAGAATGCCATGAAATGTACCCCCCCCCCCCCAAAAAAAGATCCTATTGGAGATTTAGAAGGTGTCTTTGATCCGTTTGAGGTTTGACATGATTTTAGCTTTCCAAAATGTCTGAAACAAACGTCTATAGATAATTTCTGATTATAATTGTCTGAGATAATTTGTCTGTTCAGTGTTTCTTTTTTAGAATGTAACTGATTCATCCAACACTCTCAAGGATGTGTGCACTGTCATTGTACAGTGGCTTTGTTTAATGTGTTTTTGTGATGCCTCCACAGAAGGGCGCGTTGTGATAAACATGCAGTCAGAAATGGAACTTGGAAATGGAAGGTGTTGTGATGGCCACACTTGACAGAGAACAACATAACTTCTCTTAGTTCACTTTCCTATGAGGAAAAATTGTTCACGGACCATTTAGTGTTCCATTTATCAGACTCCACTATATGTTCATGCTTGTTGTAGAGTTACAAAGTCCCCTCTGAGAAGCGTAGTAATGTTCTTCGTCCCACTCATTGATTTAGAATGGTGTTTATTTGGCTGTGGGCACATATTTGAAGACACGCTTTAAGTGTGTTTGGCAAAATCCCTATTTTATGTGGATGTGAAGGTTATGCAAAGAGGCATTGTAACAAATAAACATGAGTCAGTGCAGAAGTGGAAATAATTGCTCTGCGTGTGTGTGTTTTGCTTTTCCACATCTCATTGGCTAGTGTGTAATCCACTTAAAGGTCAGTGGCACTAATGAGAACACTCCACAACAGACAGATGAAGACCCTCGGCATGATTACGTCCCCCCTTCATCAGGCTTGCTTGAGCATCTCTTGGCTGATTTAACCAATTTGATCTAGCTGTAATAAACCAAATACCCCCCCCCCCCCCAAAAAAAAAAAAAAAATTAAAATGGCACATTAGCCATTGTGCTCTGTTTGTCTTTTTTATGGTTCCATGTGTCCAGCGAGATTAGTTCAGCTTTGGACAATTTACATGAAAGAACCGACTTGACCTTGTTCTCGCTGAGTGCAAACAGTTTGTGGGGACGCTTCTAATTGAGCCATTAGTGCCTTGAAGGGATTTTGGGGGCAGGGGCTACATTGCTTAAACGTGTCAATTCCACTCATTAATGAGGGTGCACAGAAGCCTGCAGGGCCTGAAACATTCCAATCAAAGATCTTTTTTTTAATTATTATTATTTTTTTACATTTACACCATATTGCAAGAAGAAGGATGCCATTGTGTGGCCTTACATTCAACGTCCAACCCCCCCCCCCCCCCCCCCTGGAATAATATTCCTCCAGGATGATAGCAGAAGGAGAGCTATGCACTTCTGATAATCTCTCATCATAGCCCAGCATCATTACACAAGATGTTTTAAAGTCTCTCTGCCTCATGATCTTCGTAAACAACATGGAGATTGGATCAAAATAATCTATCACCATTTTAAACCTTTTGTTGACTGTACAAGCAATGTTAAAGTAACATTCTAACATACTTAACTTTGGTCCAAGTGTAAAAAGAAGTGAACCACTGTTACTATCCATCCATTCCTGATCCAAACCGCTTATCCTCCCTCATGAGCGTCAAAGTCGCGCTGGAGCCAATCCCGACTGTCATCGGGCAGTAGGAGGGGCACACCCTGAATGTGTTGAAAACCACAATCAAAATTACAAAACAGACAACCACAACTTTCTTCTTTAAATCTAAATATCTTGCTATTTTTTTCACCAAAAGCCAAAGGAAATGCTGTCTCCTGAGGCTGCAGCAACTGAATCACTTGAGTAATTAGACTAGCAGAAAGGTTGAAGCAAAAGCTCTGTCTGCCTCAAATCTTCATAGCAATAATTCTTCCACATCAATTAATGTTATTGAAGTGGCACACGCCAGTCCATGCAGAAGTAAGTTAACACGAAGGTGATAAGCAAGGAGGAAAGTCTGGACAGGACAGAGAAATTTCCAAATTTGGGATCATTTTACACTTCAAGGAAGACAAAGTCCATCTACAATTGCCAACGCAAAGTAACGTGTCAATGTTACGATGCGTTAAATGGAACATTTTACAGGAGTTTTCCTTCTTGTTTCCCACAGGTGACCCTCATCCTTCGGCAGCCATTTCACGTCAGGCGGTTTTCCTCCGCCCGTCCGTCACTTCTCCTTCAACCCAGCCAGAGCAATGTGCCAGCACCGCCGCTGCTGTCGTCCTCCTTCCCGCACCTAATTTTTTATTTTTTGTTTTGTTTTTTGCCGTGGCAACTTAAAAAAAAAAACACCCCCAATAAGCTAGCAGGGCCAGAGAGAGAGCTTCTTTATTTGATTTGACGGCGTCAAAACATCATGGGTAGGAAAAAGATTCAGATCCAGCGGATCACAGATGAAAGAAACAAGCAGGTAAGAATACGATTTTTGACCTCCGTGTTTTGGTGCCCTCCCTCGCGAACACTTGCCCACGGTAACTGAATGCTGAGTCTCCAGTGAACCTTTAAAGCTCAAGTGAGTTAGATTCAGGGCTGCTGCTGCTTCTGCTGGCGGTTGTTTTGGGGGTTCCAGTTTCATGCCAGTTGCTGGCAGCTGAATGCTGCGCGTGTTTGACAGCCTTGCACTTGTGCGAGCAGCTGTCGTTTCGAAGTTGAAACGAAACACGCAGCCCGAGCCGAGCTTAAGCTTGCACGTTCACAGTGAAGAAATAATGCTCTACAAGAAAACCTTGGACTTTATGTCATGTTACAATTGAAGTATACTTGGTACCATCATGGTCGTTTTCACACATGCATACTGTATGTCTTGCGCCCAAACACTATTTGTACATGCATTTTATTGTGCTTAATTTTTTTTTTCTTTTTGCAAAATCATTTATTTGTCATTAAAGTAAACCTACATACCCTGTTTGAGATATATACTGTATATATATATATAAAAAAATACAATCAAGGTGCATGTGTGCACCCGTTAAAAGGCAAAGTTAATCAACTTCAACTTGCAATTGCACCGGTCACAATCGGTTCTTGTGATGTCCGAGATTCTGGATGCAGACCCGGACGGAAATTAGACCACATTTTTCATACGGTAAAAATTCTGGTTATTAAATTTACAATAATTATAATAGCGTGTCCCACTCTTCACTGTTCTCAGGTGACATTCACCAAGCGCAAGTTTGGCCTGATGAAGAAGGCGTACGAGCTGAGCGTGCTGTGTGACTGCGAGATCGCCCTGATCATCTTCAACCATGCCAACAAGCTCTTTCAGTATGCCAGCACCGACATGGACAAGGTTCTGCTCAAGTACACCGAGTACAACGAGCCGCACGAGAGCCGCACCAACGCCGACATCATCGAGGTAACATCAGACTGTAGTCAACTCATCAGATTTATCGTCTTTATTCCTAATGTACCAAATTGATGTCATAGTTAATAGTCTCTCGTCTCACATAGCATATTAATCAATCATATTTAATCCCTAACATATTTACAGGAAATTGTATTCAATTTCTGTAAATATAGCATGTATTTTTGTTATCATATTTAATGTTCCATACAACACGTAACATCGTTCAACCATATTTCACGGTCTATGCACCTCTAATGTACCACGTTTACATCTTATCCAAAGTTTTTACACCTAATGTACCAGGTCTGCAGCATATGCATTCTCTGTACGCCAAATTGAGCAATAGTTACATCATGTGTAATGGTCTGTTTCTAGCGCTCAGTTACTGTAGTGACAGCATATTTTATGTACACATCTCTAATGTGCTAGATTTACGCGGCGCAGATGATTATTGGTCAGGCCGATTCAACAGCACTGATATTTGGGATCTTTTTCAATAAGAGATCCAGGTCTTCCTTACATTTTGTGTGCACGTGTAGACTTTGCGAAAGAAAGGCTTCAATGGTTGTGACAGTCCAGAGCCCGACGGCGAAGACTCCATCGATCAGAGTCCCCTGAATGACGACAAGTTTCGGAAGACCACAGAGGACCTGGATGTTCTCTACAAACGCTACGGAGTGAGTGTGAAATCGGTGCAGTGTTCTGGTTAGAAAGCAGCGTACATCACACCCGTTTGTCGCTTGAAACGTTGCAGCAGTCGACGGCTCCACCGCAGACCTTCTCCATGCCTGTCACCGTGCAGGCGGCCAATTCCAGCCCGCTGCAGTTCAGCAACCCTGGCAACGCGCTGGTAACTACCTCCTACGTGACGGCGTCGTCGCTCACCGACACCCACCTCCTGTCGCTACAGCAACCGGCCCCTCCGAGGAACACCGTGTCTCCCGGGTTGCCGCAGCGACCGGCCAGCGCAGGTGAGACATCTTGCCGAGGTCGACAAGTGTGACGCGTCAGCAGAAAGGGGCACTAAAAAGTTGGACTCAAAGCAGTTCGCTTTCGATTACTTCCTTGACAGCCATACCAAAAATATGACATGACTCTCAAACCGTTTATGCTTATGACTATATGATTCCTTGACCTTATACATTAGAAATGGTTTTCTCACTATAGGGCAGCAGAATAATGTGGCTATTCTCTAAGCCCGTCAAGGAATCGTAGAATTATAAAAGTAATACATTGTTTATTGGCTAAGAAATAGATCGCGATGTCCTCATTACTGATACCATTCAATGAAGGAGTAGTGTGGAATGTCCCCTGCAAACAACAAAAAAATGAACACTTCGTGGCTGCGCTTCGGAGATTGGGTTATTTGACTAATAGCGAGTCATCAGACTTCACTGCTATACTCCATCCTCGAAATTATGAAATTGTAAGGTGTTTTTTTTTTTTCGTAGAACTTTCAACCATGACTTATTACACACTTGCAATCACACAATTGCAATTGATAACATCGGGAAGTTTCGCCATCTTTCAAGTAGGCATGAAAATGGCAGACCTCCTGTTCCTGTCGTCCTGGCCATTTTTGTGCATCTCCTTTATGACTGACTATTCTTTGAATTCATCAGGCGCTCTTCTGGGAGGTGACCTGAATAATTCAAATGGCGGCTGTCCAAGTCCAGTTCGTAAGTACTTTATTTTTATTTTCTCCATTAGTTGTATTAGCCTGGCCTGAATGATCTCTTTGCACAGCTAACGGCTACACCAGCGCCAGGGCCTCGCCCGGCCTCCTCGCCGTGTCCAACGGCAACAACCTGGGCAAGGTGGCCCCGGCCAAGTCGCCGCCACCGCCGCCCGCCAGCCCCCAGATGGTTAGCAGTCGCAAACCGGACCTCCGCGTTATCACCTCGCAGGGTGGGAAGAGCCTCATGCAGATGGTGAGCTTCTGATGCCTTTCATACCTATCCTTTGTTTGTTGTTGTCGCCCTCCTGTGGCCTATTTTGTCTTCCAGCGGCAACGGCAGTAAGGCAGCATTCTCGCCGGTGTTGACAGTGGGCATATTTTGTGGTTTTATGAGTGTGTTCACACACACTAGAAACTGTGACAAACGCTGTATTTCCGCCTCACTTGTATAGCGTGCGATTCAATGCGGCCACGCCCTCGACTGCTCTCTACTTTTGTGGCTACTTACAAACATGTCACCCTCTCTGTTACCACCCTTTTGCAGACAGAGGATGAGCTGGAGTTGGTAAATGAGGTGAATGTACGCATCTTAGCATGGTCGCAATTGAAAAGAAGACACTTGTTGGTTTTGTTGTTGTTTTATGTGTGTGGTATTTATTTATGTATTTCTTTTTTTCTTTAGCCAGCCTCACTGGCATAGCTCGGGATGATCCTCAGTGTGACTGCATGCGGTTTAGGCCTCATGACCATGTTGTTCTCTAGTCTCGGCATCATGATCATCTTCATGATCCAAGACAATTTACTGAAAGGAAATTAGAACGGTGAACCCTCACTATTTGCTGCCATTATGGGCCAAGGACAGAAAGAAAATTGAGAGTATCTGACACACCCACAAAATGTCAACTGGTTCCCATTAATAGGTTCAATCCCAAATACTAGATCCACCAAACACTTCTACCAAAACACACTGCTTACATTATCCTGAAAAAGATTTGATCAGCGAGGACGCTGGTGTTTTTGTTGCCATTTCACAACACACAAGATTACGATTCAATTTTTTTCGACTCGGGTATATGTAGATATTCTCATTTTGGAGAGACATGCTGTATATCGCAAATAACCTCTTCTAATAATCTTTAATGGGCGCTTACTGCACATTACATTTCTGAAATGCTCAGCTGATAACTTCCATCACTGCCAATAGTGATCCCGACCTTTCGCTGCATCATCTTGAGAAGTTTACCACCCCGCTTTCTCCGAGCATCTGGGCCTTCCTTTCAGACTTCCAACTGGAATCTCCCCCGTCACGTTGCTTCTGTTTGGTGTCACACCGGCTATCGGCTGGTTGACAACACTACCTTCTCCTCTGCTGATGTTGTGCAATAGCAGGAGCCGGGCGTTTGGATGCCATATAGTGTCCAAATGGTTTTAGTTCGGTTCAACAAAACACTGAAAAATGGTCATTTGCAAATCGGTGAGGGTTTACTGTACTGTTTTCACCAAACAGGGAAGCGCCGCATGGCATGATCCTTGTTCACCAACAAATTGACACCCATCTTCACCTTCCACACCCACTATGAAAATGTACTCGCACTGGAAAAAAAAAATCCTGCCATTACATTAAAGGCATATTTAGTCTCCAGGAAGCAATCTTCAAACACAGCAAATTCTAGATGTAAAATAATACGAGTTTGATGTTTAGCGGGTCTAATTTGTGTATCCAAAAATGATGGTTCAGGCTTTAAGTTCCATGACAACATGAGGGCGTGACCATTTGTCAGTTTCCTGGAATGCTAATTGACTACAACAAGGCAGACTTCACATGAACATGAAGCGCAACACCATGCTGTTCAACCCACCTAAGACTATAAATGTGTCTCGGTAGGTGCTGCCGGAATAGAATAGACTGATTAACCTTGGAGAACCCAATAACCCTTTTCTTCTTTGGAAAATGATGAATTATACATTAAATGACTGCTATATTTTCACCGAACACCAAAATTTATGGGGTTTTTTTTTTTCAAATATTCAATGCTTTAATCCTAATTTAGGATTAGGGCCAAATTTGACCCTTTGGGATTTAAGGGTAGCATTTGAGTAGCAGAATTTATAGGGGCCAAAATTTGACCGCCTGATTAAGTTCAGCCCAATTATCAAAGAGTCGACCACTATTGAGGAAAGCCGTTACATCATAGCTGTGTTTAAATTGCCTTTCATGTAATATCCAATATACGGTATGCATCACACATAACAAGGAAAAGCCCTTACCCTGCGTACGGTGTCACCGCAAGCATGTCAGAGACTTTGCCAATGTGAAAGTGGCGACATGTAACGACTTGCTTCCCTCTCTGACAGAACGCCCAGCGGCTGGCAGTAGGCGCCCAGGTGGCCCAGACCCTCACCACACCCGTGGTGTCAGTGGCCACGCCCAGCCTCCTGGCGCAGGGGCTGCCCTTCTCCGCCATGTCCACAGCATACAACACAGGTGAACCGCAAAATATCCATTATGCATGATGTGCATTTCAGATCTGTCAGCTGGGAGAGGGTTGAGCTGTCCCCACCTATCAAAATGTTTGCATCTGTTGTTACCGTTACAGGCAGTGTGGAATAAGGCTAAAGTCAATGTTATTTCTTATTTTTGTTAGATTACCAGCTGACAAGCGCAGACATTACCACGCTTCATGCCCTGACATCCCCTGGCGGCTTGCTGCCCACCAGCGTGGCGACATGGCAGCAACAGCAGCCCGTCGTCTCACAGCAAGCGCAGCAGCAAACGCAACAGCAGCAAATCAATCTGGCGTCGCTCAGCAACTTGGTGTAGGTTCTTTCAGCGATTCCCTCCGATCCACATGCATGCTGTTCATACGACACATTTATATGCAAGCATTTCACCGCTCTTCTCCAGCATTACACCATTTCAGTCTCAACACAATAGAAACCACGGATTTGGTCAGCGGTTATTTCTTGCAGCGCAAATAGACTGATGAACCCCCACCCTGGCCTCTTGCGCGCGTGGTGTGATTGGGTCGCAGACGTTAGTGTGAACGGCAGGTCCTTGAAGTGTACTCTGTGCTCTTGTCGCCATGCAGCATGTGGGGCGTCGACAAACAGAGCAGCGAGCTGTCTGGCCAGGTGTCCAGTCTGGCCGCCAATCTAAGGTGAACGGCCACCACGAACCTGTCCGTGTGCATGTGTTGGAGCGACTGAGTCAGCGAGCTTGTATGTGTGTGAGCGTGTGCGTCCAGTGTTGCCACCTTGTGTCTGTAGGGAAGAGAACACAGTCTTGATCTGAACAGTACTCAGGACACATCCTGTATATTCAGTACAGCTTTTCTCTAAATAAGACAGAATTTACACCAGTGGTGTCAAACATACGGCCCGCGGGCCGGAACCGGCCCCCAAGGAGGTTCGATCCGGTCCGCTGGATCATTTAAAAGTGAAAAAAAATGCATTAAAGATACAGAATGAATATATTAAAGAAAATGCAATTTGTGGATCATCCGCTAGGAGGCACACTGTTTTGATCACAGTAGAAGACAACATTGTTTTGATCGGGGAAGAAAAACAGCAGTCTCAGTCTGTCACCGAGATAGACCCAATGCAGCAAATGATATGAAAGCGCCAATCAATGCTTCTTGAGACCAGAACAAAGGAAAGAGATGATATCATGGTGATTCATAGCACAGTATGGTATAATGTTAATCGTTCGGCCCACTTGACATCTACCGAGTCCATATGTGGCCCACAATGTGAAATGAGTTTGACACCCCTGATTTACACTGCAAGTGCAAGAGCCCGATTCTGATGTAATAATAATAATTTTATTTATAGCCGCCTTTATGGGTGCTCATGTCACCATAAATTAGGTATTTTATTAAGTGTCACCTATACTTAATCGTTTGAACTTTTTTTTTTTCATTTTCTTTGTCTTTACACAGTTATCATTTTTTTAAAAGAGAAAACAAAAGAATTTTCAGTGATAATAATAATAATAATAATACATTTTATTTATGAGCGCCTTTCAAGACACCCAAGGACACTTTACAATAACAAAAAACACAAAACAATACGGGTTGAGCAGCGGCAGCCAAAACGCGCCAGCGTTCACTCAACCCGGAAGTCAGAAAGTCAGATGCTATTTTAAGGGGAGCAAAATTCATGCAACTAATATTACAGGACTGTTGATAATGTAAATGTTCAGCGGGCCAGATTGAACTGCCATCGCTCCCAGTTACAATAGATTTTTGGCATCCCAAAGTCATCAATGGCACTAATGGAGCGGGAGCTACGTGTAAATAAGTGACAACACCAAAGTAAACAGTACCTCAATAAACCAAATGCCAAACATGACCAACATATTTCAGTTGACTTGTCCTAAAGCTTCCCGTGTTGATTTACCGTTAAATGGTGGTAACCAGCACATTATAACATAAGCGTTCAGATTATTTAATAATTGGCCAGACATTTAATGGAGCATATTTACGCAGCATTTGTCTGTGCATGTTTTTATTTGCGTGCAAATATCACCGATTGAAAGTGTAACCCTTGAACTATGCAATGCACATCAGGCCATAGATTATGCAGCTCTACATGTATCGGTGTCGCCAGTGAAGGACCTGCAATGTTCGACTGACACACACTTTGTCATTGTGGGTGTTGTTTGTCCCTGTCGGGTTGTTAGTCTGTATGTCTTTGATGCTGCACATTTTGCTTCAAAATAGTGAAGCAGGAAGGAACCCTCTGTGTCTTTGTGGTCATTTTGAGTGTTCCAGTGTCGGGTCTCGGTGTGTGTATAGTATGAAGGAAGAGCACAGAAGAGTTTGTGTTGTTTCAGATGACATTATTGCGGCTGTTGATCAACGCTCACTTATGTCCGGTTCGTCGTTTTTGGGTTGTGGGAAGCTCCAACCTTTTGTCTTCTTCCCCACAGTCTGGGCTCTCCGTCCAACCTGCTCTTGGGTAGAGATGAGTGGTTGGGCCGGTACTGTATCCCACTTCCTTTTCCTGCCCCGCCCCCATTTGTCTTCATGTACGCTTTTTGGCTGAAATCCCCTTCCTCACACCCGCCTTCCTCCTTAGCATGTGTCTGCGTGCGTGTGTGAACATGTCATGTCACGCTTCCAGGGCTGTCATGTTGATCGTTCCAGAAGTGAACTCCCAATAACACATCACTCATTTTTCATTGGATGCTCCTCAACAAAATGTTTTACTACAGATGACGAACCATAACCATTTTGATTTCATCATGAGACCATCATTACAAGTGGGATACCACTTTTTTTTCACCAGACATTTGGACGACAGGTCTCCAGACTTCGGTCCCTGGTTTATGAAAGAGTTGCATTCCTACACTGGCATCATACCCCAAAAGTCAGATCGCAATGTAGTCTATCACAAAGCTACAAACGTGACAAAATAGTCAATGGTTAGGACCATCGCAAACTGAGGATCCCCCTTTAGTTAGTGGAGCTAACACACCTGGCTTTTTTGGTGGAGGCGGTCTCGCTGGAGAAAGGTGATTTGAGCATGTTTCACCCTTTACAGTGCTTGCTGATCAAATTGTGTCGTTTGGAAAACGGCCCAAAATAAAACACACAAGTGGTACAGGTGGACATACAGTAGTAGCTACAATTTATTGTAGTCAGGTAACGCAAACACAGTGGAACCGCTATTAAGGTCCAACACAATCCACTCTGAAACACTGCTGGACGTTTCCCGGCAGCCTTCACAGAATAATCTCTTACAATTTTAATGATAATGTAAATGTACAAACATTGTTTACAGTAAAAAAAGTATCTTCCCATGTATATTTTTGTTCACATGCCTAATACCGGTATCACCCCCACCCCCCAAAAAAAGTGAATCCTTTTCCTGCTGAACAGTTTGTCACCATGTTCAACTCTATAGAGGTTCCACTGTAGCACTAAACACGCATGTAAATGTCACAATTGTCTCTTAGCTTAGCATGCTAGCATTAGCTTCTTTGGTTTGTTGTGATGTTCCGGCAGAGTCCGGACTCTTGCGCTTTCACTACTGGAACCTTCCTGTTTGTGTGTTAGCCACGGGGTCCCTGAATGCATCAATGGCTTGTTGAAAATGGCTTCTTCTAAAACATGATGTCATCACATTTGTGTCAGCTTGTTTAATATGATGCTGTTCTTGCGGTCAGGCCTGTGGCGCACATACCTCAAGGCGCCATGTTGACGGTCAACACCAGCAGCGGCGTCAGCATCAAGTCGGAGCCGGTGTCGCCGGGCCAGGACCGCAGCACCCCTTGCCCTCCTCCGGCTCCGCCGCCTCCTCCGTCCTCTGGCGCCACTTTGACGGCACCGCCCCAGTACCCAGGCTCACTTCTGTGCCTGGAGCCGCCGACGGGACGCTCGCCTGCTGACAGTGTGAGTAGCAACGCCAGCTCCTTCGAAGGCAGCGACCGTGAGGACACAGGCGGCGGCGGGGGGAGCGGCGCGAACAACAATAACAACAACCTGGTCAGCGCCGCCGCAGGGAGCGTCGGGCCAGGACGCAGTGACTTCAGCCCCTCGCCGGAGCAAGAGGGGGGCAACATCAAGAGAATGAGATTGAACGCCTGGGTGACATAAGCGGCGGCCGAGAGCACGTGGGGAGGTTCGTACGACACTTAAACACATCACGTCACGTCGTACACGCCACAGGTGAGGACGTTGAATACAAATGCCTCACCACGCGCTTGAGCCTCGACACCAACACGTCTGTGTACGTTCTCAGCCTTGCAGGCAAAAGATGAATGGAGGCAGGTGGACTCGTCTTGGTTGTTCACCTTTAACCCAAAAGGCTTCTTCACGTCTAAATCTCATAGGCCCGCCTGGTCAATGAATCATTGAGATGGTTGCAAAACGTCCTATAGGTGGCCACTATACTCATTAGAGATGAAAGTCTTCTGGATTTTCCCGGAATTTTGGATTTTCAAATTTTCATGAATTTTCCTCTGGAAAATTGCCTAAAATTAATCCGGATATTAGTTGACAACATTGAACGAACGCGTTTGAGTTTGTTGTTTTGCTTTCACGAGCGTAGTCATGTTGAGGCATGAACACGAGTTACAGGAACACCCCTCCCCTCGCATTCTCATGGCCTCGCCATATCTCGGAGATTTTGACATTTCGGCGAGAACGGAAGCCACAAAGGCTGCACGTGCGCACACAAAAGGCAGATTAATCATTGAATGTCGAGTATTTGAATAGCGTTTTGTGTAAACTAATTCATGCGTGATCGGCCACCCCAACGCAAACGGGTAGACGGGCAAGCTGACATACGTGCAATCGACGCGAGTGTTCGGAACACGTTCAAGTGGTCATGGCTTGAGGAAAAGGCAACCTCGAATTGATTAGTAGGTTGACCATTTGATACTAGCTTATTTAATAAGTCCATTTGTTGATTGAATTCTCCTATTTATGTCTGTGATGTGTGTCTCCTGGTGATGGTCACACGAGGGTTGTTGCCAGGCATGGCTGCCAAGCTGCTGAATCATTTTGCATGAGAACTGGTCTTTGCCCAACCACGCTTGCCGACAATAGCATCACGATCAACCAAGCGTCTCACCCAATTCATCAACCTCCTAAACCAATCAGTCCAACGACTGTTCCATGAACCAACCTGCTAATGACCTGGCAACAACAAAGAGCTGTTTGGGTGAACTCCACATCTCTAGTCGAAGCCTTTTAGATTAAAAACACCTTGACCAACCGACAAGTCCAGTCGAGTCTATTCAGCTTTGACAGACATTGTTTCTCACCTCCATTCATCTAGTCCATATCCAGCGGACCTCACTTGCTGCTTTCTGTGGACACCATTTTAACCTGTCCATTCTTCAGCAAATCCCTCCCATGCTGCACTTTTTTTTTTCTCTTTTTGGAAGCGCCTCGTGCCAACGCAGTCGTCGGAATGCCAAACGAAACACGGCGCGCACAAAACGGACACTCATGACTTGGGCGCTATGTAGACCCGCTTTGGTGTTCTTTCTCAGATGGTACTAGTTCTGAGGGTCCGTCACTTTGTAGAAAACCTCCTCCACAAAACCTTTATGCCCTCTTTTCAAGCACGGGTTAGCCCTCCCATCTACTTTTCCCGTGGTTCCCCAAAGTGAACGGATGTTTTCTATGTTTCTAACGCTCCCGTTAGCTTTTTGGCTTCAAGCGCGTGTATGTACAGATGGGTATATTTGCATTGACTTTGCTAGCTAGCCCTTAAAAAAAAAAGAAAAGAAAAAAAAGTCAACTCAGTGGATCAGTCCGCTATTATATTATTATTATTATTATTACAAACAAGCGTGACGTTGATATGTTTGGGTAGCGTACCCCACTTAGTGCTGCTTGGTCGTGTTGTTGTCATGTTTGCTACACACACCCAACACGCACATTGGAAAAGCATCACACGATCGCACACAATCACTGCCCTTCACCTTAGCCTAGCTTCATATCTAGATGCACATTTAGCTCTTTTTCTACGGCAAGTAGTAAAGTCAACAGATTGTTTGATGTCATTTTTAATCGGACTTTGTTTCGTCGCCATTATTTCAGTGTGGGAATGTGTGTGCACAAATTATCTAGTTCAAATAGAAGAGATGATGTCTACTACAACCTTACACACCGAAGCTCCTCATAGCCCCCTGCCCCTGTAATCACGTCTACTTGTCTGCGGTCACTTGACTGTTAAGTCCATGCGTAAACTGGCAGCACTTAGTTGTGTTGATTGAACTTGATTTAAAAAAAAATGTTTTAAGCAGAGCTTTAAAATGCGAAGTTCTGTAAGACTGTTACTGCATTACAATCATCCATTATAAAACACGCTTTCTTTAAAAATCAATACCACGCAAGAATCCTCATCAAAATTTAAAAACGCATCACAGCAGAGATACTAACTTAGAGCCCCAAGACAGTTAGTTAGCTAGTTAAATCACCTCGGTGTTATGTGCAGAGGTTTGATTGGACAATCACAAAGTCATCATGATGAACAGGACCAGCTTTCAGAGCTAAAGGTCGATTTTACACACAAAAAAAGCATGCCAAAAATGTACCAATGCCTCAGATGACGCAATTTTTGCTACTGAAGAAAAGTTTTTTCATGCATCTCAACATGACCAAATTGTGAGATGCATTGTTGACGTTGGATTGTGACCGATTTCCAATTTTATCACAAGAATTAAGATACATGCTTTTCACAAAAAACATTGTTCTCCAAAAATACTTCATGGCAGATTTTTGTTTTAAGCTATGCATGGTGCGATCGGGAAAAAAAAAACTCAAAAAGATTTTGACTTTGAAGTGAAACTAAAAAAATCAGTTAACAAAAACATTTGCCCCATAAAAAGCATGTATCAGCATTTTAGCATTTTTCTCTATAGTTTTTACGGAATTAGAAAACCCTCAAAATATGATCATGCACGAGTTTCATTGACAAGCGAAAGTACGACAAAAATGTTACTGTCGAATTAAAAACCATCATTTTTTTAGTTTTTTTTCCAGATGGAAAAAAAATATGTATTGAATCACAGTGAGATAAACTATACAAAGTGTGTGTCTTTACATTTAGAGTGTAAAAATGTGGCCATATTGTACATGCTTTTTATTAGAAAAGCCAAAACATGAAGATCGTGACACCACTCCAATTGGCTCCATCCTGCCCCGTGTGGTCAAATGACAATCTGCTGATGACATTTGGACCCGTTACGTGTCGTGTACGTTATGTTTTCTTTGTGCCGGTTCAGTGCGGCGCCCAACGATGACGGAGCCTTTTTGTTTGCGAAGCTTGGAATTTTTGAACTCTTTGTCATCGTATCACCAACATCCAAAACTGGTTTCCTTTTTGTTCAAAGTAACTTGCACGATCGGACAATGCGGTATTAGACAAATGCAATAAAAGGAACATACCAGTTAAATGCTGCAGTTTTCATCCAGATATAGAATATATTTATAAAGAAAAATTGGTGGAATTTGAAACATGTTTAGACGCATGGGACACAGGTAACCGTTATGTCACAAGCAGTCAGAATGATGTAGCAAATAAAAGACTAAAGATGAAATTTATAGCTAATATATTGTGTTGAGCTAGTCTGCTATGGGTTTTGATGTAAAGATGTTTCGCCGTTTTGTTTTTCTTGAACGATATACAGTTTGTGTATATTTTCATATACAAAAGTATGCACTGATGTTATTGAAATTCTATACCGCTTTTACAGAAAGTGTTTGTTGTACCAAAGTATCCAAGTTCCTTGAAACCTTCTCCTTTTTGCGTATGTTTTACTGTATTTTATATATTAAATGACAAACGGAGTGAAGTTCAACCGTGTGCTCGCCTTTTCGCCGAGTTTTATTGAACATGTTCAGGTCCCCGCATGCGTTGATCGGCCTGGAATAAATTCAATTTGTTTCAACTTTCAACACAAATCGGCTGCTTCTAAATAAGTGATCGGCAGAACATTCATCAATCTGAAATATTTAACCTCATATAAAAAGACTTATTTACAGTTGCTTTCAAGCCGCACACTTTTTTTCAAACTATTTGTCAGATTTTGCAGGGGATAATTTTGTGAATTTTGAGTTTTGAATGAAAGGCTTAGGCAGGAGGAGAAGTTGTCATTGAGAATTAATGGAAAGTTCATTCCACTTGGAAGCCAGTTGCGGGAAATGAAGGCGTCGGTCAAAGATTGCTTTGTTAGTGTCCCAACGCCCGCCGTGGCGGTCAGCCCCACCAGCGCTGCTGAGGCGGAGGGGCCGTGGTGGGCGGCTCCACATCAAAGACGGCCTCGGGTCCCGTTGAGGAGGACACGAAGTAGAGGTTGGCGGCCAGCATGACCAACATGGGGAAAAAGGACAAACCGAAGCCCAAGCCTCGGATGCTGCTGCCCAGCGACAAGCAGAGCCAGTAGATCAACCTGAGGGCAAAAACAACTGCGTGGGCAAACAAGTCGTCAAACTGCACGGCTATGTAAGTATGTACTGCTATGGCATGTGAATTACACATTAAGTAGTTTGACAAACAAAATGCTGGCGTAACTCATGTCTTGTCACACAGTATAAAGATGTAAAATGCTAAGTTGTGCCAAGTGGCGTGGGTTAGTGGGTGAATAGCGGATAAGCACCGAAACAAAGTCATTTTTAATGTGATGATTGAAATTACAAATGTTTACTCCTCCTATGTTCAAGCTTTACAGTAGGTGCGTGCTTGCATAGTCATTTTTGGGATAGAGAAGTTGAGTCCATTGACATGAATTACTTTACGGGCACCTGTGACATGATGGATGTGCTTAGGCCCCCCCCCCCCCAATTAAAGCGCTATGGCGGTGTCTACCACAATTCTATGTGGTGGTGTGGTACCTACCTTCCAAAGACAAAGATGACAGTGAGCAGCGGCACTATTTTGATGAGGTCGTGGCTGACGTAGGACGCCAAGACACTCAGCTGCAGGAAGTAGAAGAGGAAGAGTCCCACTGATTGGCTAACATAATGTCTGTGCAGTGACACCTTCCCGCTAGGCAATTTGCTCTGGAAGCTCGGTTTCATCTCGCCATAGCGAACCCTGGCCACGCCCTGCACCACCACGCCTACAAACACACATAAAAAAAAAAGAAAGCTAAATATAGCATTCTTAGTGATACACGTACAAAGCGGTGTTTTTGTGATAGACAACAACAACTGCCATTTTGTTGAGAGTTGAAGTCAAAATTATCAACTAAAATAATGCGGTTGAACACCCTCATAACTGGATGCGGCCGTTTTTAGAATTATTCACCATCTAAACTAAGTGGAAGTCAGCACACCTGTCACAATTTAAAGCGTTTCTGATTAACCCCAGATAAAGGTCAGAATATGGCTTTGTGGACTTCAGATCCACAGTACTCGCGTCTCACACACGCACACGTAGATCTCAAACGTGGATCATGCTTCATGAGCCCTCAGGCGAAATTACCCAGCAGCACGGGCACAGAGGCAAAGACGGAGCAGCGTAGTGTGTAGACCACCCTGTGGGGGGCACTGCCCATCAGCGGGGAGTCAAAGGGCAGGAGTGCGTATCCCCCCCACACCAGGAAGGGGAACACCAGCGCCGCCGACGCCGTCCACAAGGCAAGTTTCAGCTTCTCGCTGCACATATCGCCGCACAAGTCTGAACAATAAAGCACATTTGAATTACACTGGGCCACAACAAAAGAAACGCCAAAATACTTTGTACATGTACTTTTTTCCGTGATTTCTGTTTCAAGGTTTTTCTCAGATTCCAAGGTTTGTGTATTGTACTCACAGTCATTCTGCTGCAATTCGTTGCAGTCATCTAAAGGCGTTTGCGACTTCCTCGCATTTTCCTTGTCGTGTTCGTGGCAGTCGTCCATGCCCATGTCCAGTCTGCTCTCTTGGGGCACAACCTCGCTGGACTGCCGGCGAATTACTTTGACTTGAGGAGTAAAACCCATGGCACCTTTCTCAGAGACCCAATGGGACACCTCTTCTTCCTCATTTTCTTCTTTGTCGTCGGCCAGTGAGCCATCTCCTTTGCTGTCCTTCTGCACCGCCGGTAGGTCGTCCCTCCACTTGTCGCCCTCGGGCATGCTCTCGCGCCACTTGGCTTTGCTCAGCCCATCGTCGTCCTTGTCGTCGGACACGCAAACCCCTAAAGAGACGCCGTCCGTGTCCTCATTCCTCTTGTCCCGGTCTCCAGGCCAAGGGAGGGTGATGTCGCCGGCTCCTGGAACCTCTTCCTCCATCTTTACGACTTCCTCAGGTTTTTGCTCCTTTAATTCCTCTTCTGCAGTCTTTTTACTTCCCGTCGGCTGACCTTGTGCAATCGGGCCGAACGGCAAGAGCGCGACCAGCTCCTCCTCACCAGGCACTTGGCAAGACATGTTTTAGTCCTCTTCGAGGAGTTAGAGTAAAGATGCAAAATTGTCTTTGAATATGGAGCTTTAAGGCCGTCCGAAATGAGTCCTTCACATACTCAATAGTATCATTTAATTTTCCCTGTGAGGAGATATACATTTCAAAAATGAATAAAAAGCAAAATGTTCATCACTGTGTTTTCTGAGCACAGCATTGAAATAATGTTGAGGGGAGGGATACAAAAAGTCCACGCCCATGTTCAAATAAAACCTTTTTGTGTAGTGATGCTGCAGACCAGTCTGGCTAATGCTGTAAAATGTGGCAACAAAGACTTTTGGAAAAGCCAACTAGAACACCTGAACTTTATTTTTGAGTTAGAGTATGATTGCGTCATTAGGAGCACAACCACATTTCCACTTAAGAGGTTATGCACACTTGTGCAACTGCATTACCACAGTTATTTATATCTGTCATAAAGATTCTAAAAAGTCAGTTAATTTGTCCAGGTTATAAGTCACACTGATAGTGGAAAACATTTTGAAATGGTTCGTCATGTTTTTGTTTTTCCTACCTACCCATACCCCTTCTGTTGTGCCGTTCAAATTGATCACAACCGTTTTGCAAATTATTTTTTATTTCGATTTTATATAGATATTACTTCATAAAACAGTTTACTTAATAATTAACAGGAACTAGATTGCAGTGTGGCTACTACGTGAGAAAGGAGAACAAAAGGTAGACTTTGACCAGAGAAACTAAGAAAAACACGGACAGGAATTAGGGGGGGCTAAAGCTAAACCAAAACAAACAGGCTTGTTTAGCTGTATCGACCAATGTGTCCTAGCTAATAAACGAGCGGAGGAATGCAGTTCAACTTAAGAACTTGTTTAGCCCACTTAGACACACACACACACACACAGCCGCGATATGTCCGAAGAATCCACTCACCTACTTCAGTTTACACACGCCGAAGTTAGTCCAATACGGGTGGAAGAAGTGCCAACTTTTCTGTGTTTTTATCGGTCGTCACTAGCGGAAGCGTTAAGAAGTTAGCAGCACAGGTGTGGCAGGTGCACACACGCATGGCGACGTCATCTCCCGAAGCTCCTCCTTTGTCTAAAAATGGCTCCGAATTTTCACGTGTGGTTGTTTCTTTTAAATCTACAAACAAGCGCGATTTACACGTGTTTGTGAATGTCGTGTGAGCATTTATCACGTCTTCTCACTTGCAAATATTAAATTATGCTTCAGAATTGTCGAATGTGCGAAAACGGCTGTTACTGGTCTTTCGTTTTAAAATAGAAAAACCAAACTGAGATACAGTTTGTTGTCAGACACGAGTCAGGAGAAGTCCAATAAACATTTTGATTTTCAATTAGTAATTAGTAAAGTAAAATCATAGCAAAGCAAGATTTATTTGTGATTAAGAATAAAAATGGAAAACCAAACTGTGAGACTTTCCCTTAACCAGACAACGAACGAGAAACATACTGTTAGTATAGCAGTCAAGAAAAGCCTAAAACTTTCTGACATGAAATAAAAGATGTATCCGTGTTCCACTAACTTTACATGGAATAGGGTAAGCAGCTCCCAAAAATGCACCCGCTCACGTCGCCATCTTGGCGCCCTCCCCCAGGTAGTGGCTTAAAAGTGGGTGTAAAATGGCGCTGTCGCAAGGAACAAAGAAGAAAGTTTGCTATTACTATGATGGTAAATACCCCTGTTTGTGCCCTACTCTGTGCATTGAATGGCGCTTTGGGCGGGCCGTGGACGCTTTGAAATGCCCGCCTGATAGGTCTTTAAAAGTGCGACGCCGGTCGGGCTCGACGGTTTTGCAGCAGCCGGGTAACTAGCTCGCGTGCTAAACTAACAGACATGCTGCTCGTGTAAATGCACAGTTTTATCAAACTAAGACTAAACCACATTATAACTTTAATGCATCACAAGCGCTTATTGTGTACGTTTATGGTGAATGGTGTGACTTTGGCAACGGTCTCACTATAGCTAAGGAGTGCTAAAGACCCTTGCTAACCTGGCTGTCAATCAATGACAATTCACTTGTGACTCCCCGAATCAGAATCCGTGTCATCTTTGTCATTTTAATTTTGTATTTTAGGTGACGTGGGGAACTATTATTACGGCCAGGGCCACCCCATGAAGCCCCACAGGATCAGGATGACACACAACCTGCTCCTCAACTATGGCCTGTACAGGAAGATGGAGATCTACGTGAGGTTTTTTTTTCTTTTTAAATTATTTTACGCGAGTTGTAAATCCTATAGAAACCTGAAATTAGTATTTCACATATGCTTTCTTCCTTTATCAAAATATACAGATAAAACATTTCACAAGACAAAACATCTTTATTTTTTATAGCGCGTTCACAACAGCTGCAACAAAGCGATTTACAGAACATTTAACATAAAATAACAAAATACGGTATTTTAACTAAACACATACCATAAGACATGCAATCATAAACATATTCCAGCATACCCCTTGTTGTTTGAAGCAGTTCTAGATGACCGATTTTTTTTTCTCATCTTTAAGGGGATATTATTCAAATGTTATTGACAAATTAAGATTTATAACGCCAGCGTGAATGGTAATGAATTCCTTTTGACTTGGACTTGCATCATGTGACCTGATGTGTCCGTAGAGGCCGCACAAAGCCAGCGGCGAGGAAATGACCAAATACCACAGCGACGACTACATCAAGTTCCTCAGGTCCATCAGGCCGGACAACATGTCGGAATACAGCAAGCAGATGCAAAGATGTGAGATATATATATTTTATAAGCTGATGTAAAATGCGCACGTTAAAATCACCGTTGTATTTTCCCCACGCAGTCAACGTGGGAGAAGACTGTCCGGTGTTTGACGGCTTGTTTGAGTTCTGCCAGCTCTCCACGGGCGGCTCCGTGGGTGCGTTTGTCCAACAGAGCTGCGCATTCTCCACTAATCCCCACAAGGACACTTTATATCATTTTAATGGATTTCCAGCGGGCGCGGTGAAGCTTAACAAGCAGCAGACCGACATCGCCGTCAACTGGGCGGGAGGACTCCACCACGCCAAGAAGTCGGAGGCGTCTGGTTTCTGCTACGTCAACGACATCGTGCTCGCCATCCTCGAGCTGCTCAAGTAAGCCCCGGTGGATTTCTAACATGCAAAGTGCAGCGTTACCGTGAAAAACGTGCTCGGAACGGAGCGCCGTATTCATCACGACAAGAATAGCTTTCAAATATTGGTCACGGGAGGTCTTCATTTTTTTAAAGGACTGTAGATATCGTAGATTCCCACCAGAGCCTTGAAGGCATCGTGTCCATTCCTCCCGTTGTACGCAGGTACCACCAACGCGTGTTGTACATCGACATCGACATCCATCACGGCGACGGCGTGGAGGAGGCGTTCTACACCACTGACCGCGTCATGACCGTCTCCTTCCACAAGTACGGCGAGTACTTTCCGGGCACCGGAGACCTGAGGGTGAGATGGATTCCCGCTTCTCGGGCTTCTCTGGCGACGTTGCACGAGATGATCACGGTCCGCCTGGGCTAACTTGTAGGACATCGGCGCCGGGAAGGGAAAGTACTACGCCGTTAACTATCCACTGAGAGACGGCATCGACGACGAGTCTTATGAGGCCATCTTCAAACCTGCAAGTGCAATTATCATACTCGGTCAAGGCCAAACATGTTCAGCATCGCTTAGTGTCTGTGTGGCTTAGATCATGGCCAAAGTGATGGAGATGTACCAGCCGAGTGCAGTGGTCCTGCAGTGTGGCGCCGACTCCCTGTCAGGAGACAGACTCGGCTGCTTCAACCTCACCATCAAAGGTACGCACGCGCAAACGTGGGCTGGAACGGGATCAACAAGTAGCGCAACAACACAATTGCGCCTTTCTACCAATAGCAACGTGACAAGTGGCTGCCATCTTGGACAACCCCTCAGAGTTGGAGTGAGAAATATGTTATATTGTTTGACTTGAATTTGAAGATTTTCTATTGGCAATATCACACAAAAAAACGTCTCCCAAAGAGGCAATCCCCCCCCCCCCCCCGCCCCGCCCCGCCCAAAAAAAAATTACCCGGCATCAGATTTTCAAAATTGTTGGAGCTCCTTGTTCTTGGGCATGACCATTTTGACACATTAACAAAAATCATGTTAAGTTACAGCAAATACAATGGGACACAGAACATACCGCTGTTGCAAAGTGTCTGCCCACCCGATTCAAATGATCAGAATCGTTAGGGGGCTTTTACAGAGCTTGCTGATGACCTGATCATTTGGATCAGGTGTGTTGCAGCAGGGAGACAGGGAAAACATGCCTGACCCAATGTGAGCGTTGCATTAGCAGTAACTCTAAAAGGCCACAAGGTGACAGTATTTCTTTGCAGATGCCGACTATAACCTGTCGTGTCGTTCGCAGGTCACGCCAAGTGCGTGGAGTACATGAAGAGCTTCAACCTGCCGCTGCTGATGCTGGGCGGGGGCGGCTACACCATCCGCAACGTGGCGCGCTGCTGGACCTACGAGACGGCGGTGGCGCTGGACTGCTCCATCCCTAACGAGCTGCCCTACAACGACTACTTTGAATATTTCGGGCCCGATTTCAAGCTGCACATCAGCCCGTCCAACATGACCAACCAGAACACCGACGAGTACCTGGAGAAGATCAAGCAGCGCCTTTTCGAGAACCTCCGCATGCTGCCGCACGCGCCCGGTGTCCAGATGCAGGCCACACCCGAGGACGCGCCGCACTCCGACAGCGCAGATGAGGACGACGAGGACCAGGACAAACGCATTTCCGGTAAGTCTCGAGGCGGAAAATGACCAGGTCTGCTTTCTACTTCCATTTTCACACCACTTACCGTCACAGTGGGAAAAGGAAATCGCGGGGCCCACCCATTCCGCGCTCGGTGGAAGGTACAAAATAGGCGGCGTCATGTTTATTTATTTATTTAGCCGCACCGTTTGCTTTGTGCTTCAGTTCGCGCTCACGACAAGAGGATAGCGTGCGACGAGGATTTCTCGGACTCCGAGGATGAGGCTGAGGGTCAGGGAGGCGGCCGGCGGAACGCGACCAATCATAAGAAGGCCAAGCGGGTGAAGAAGGATGAGGAGCGTGACGGGGACGAGAAGAAAGGCAAGTCTTTTTCCTTTCATGGGGGGAAACATGCATTCATCGTTTTTTTACGCTTTACAGAAGTGAAGGAGGATGACAAGGAGGGGGAAAAGATGGATACTTCAGTGTAAGAACATTTAAGTCCCAAAAATGTTTCCAACTATTTCCAATGCAACATTGAGGGTTGTTGTTGGGTTTTTTTAACTTTTTAGAGCAAAAGAAGAAGTGAAGACTACGTGAAGTGCGTTGACTGCTGTTTCAAAGTTGATGGGAGCACGTACCTCAGTTGGCGCCACCTGCCCCAGTGACCCACATCGAACAAAACCAACTCTGGTAAATTTGTTTCATTGTGCTCCATCGTTGCCCAAATGAGCCTGTTCGGTATCACTTTTATTTTGTGATACGTATTAAGAGTCTGTTTGTAATGAGGCTGAATGTGCGTACTTATCTTCCTTGCCATGTTTCCACATTTAAGTTATTCTGAAAGCTTCCTATAGTTTGTTTTTATTGTGCTTGAATCTGAAGCAAATTTTTTGATATAAGCACGTTCTCTTATTTTGTGGTTGTGTACAAAGAGGGTGTGACGTTGCTTTCAGAAAGTGGTTTTGCCTTTGTTATTAAAAAAAAAAAAACATTGGGAGCATTTGAATTTTGGACAAATTACACAGTCCCAACATCAAGTCAAAACTGTTTACTGAAGGTGGTAGGAACAGATGCGTGTGTGATGGGAGGTGTCAAGTCTTAAAATGGCAAAGTTTTATTTAATAAAAAAAAAAAAAAAGGCCTGGGTTGTTAGAGCTGTGGATGCCCACTCGGCACAACACAAGCTGGACGCCCTGTTGTTGCGAGTCTCAAAAAAGCGGCCGGTGCGCGCGCTTTTCACACCTCCAGCTCAAAGTCAAAGTACTGCGGGTCAAAGTAGTGAATCCTCACATATCCATCCTCTCCTCCACTGCTGTAACTGTAACACGGGCACAGAAATGCAAATAAGCACAAGAGCAAGCACAGGAAACGGTGCTTCTGGACGGGTTCTGGTACCTCTTGCCGTCCGGGTGGAACGACACGCAGTTGATGGGTCCGAAATGTCCCTTAACTCTGCCAAACTCCTCCTCGTATGCAGCGTGGAAGAACCTGAGAACCGCAAGCGTTAATAACAAAAGCATGACTTAGGGGTGTTCCTTTTCCACGCTGACAGGAAAAGCAAATGACAATGGCATTGATCAAAACACATTTCGCTCACTCTGAAACATGTTTTAACCTTCAGCATTAGCCTCTTGCATCAACTTCTAGAGAAAATATTTTTTCCCCACATGCCTACCGTAAATAACTGCTTCCCCTAATACATTTTCTTAGAGTACGCTACTTTTTTTTTTGTTTTAAGAAATGCCATATTTGAAATAAAAGCACGTTTCCCCCAATAACGGTCAACTAAACGGAATTTGTTTTTCTCCTCGATGGCAAACGGTAGCATCTTTCGACAACCGGCTAAAAGAGAGGTGGCACTTTTTGGTGTCTCACCTGGCCTCAAACTTGCCAATCCTGGTGGAGGTGGTGGTCACCTCCATGGCCTCCTGACCGCCGCCCATCACCACCTGTGTCGCGCACACATACCACGCCGAGTGTTGCAGAGACGCACACACACCCACTCTAACCCCACTTTAGAGGACACTTACGTGGTCCATGATGGGCGAGATGGACGCCGAGTTGACGGGTCTCTCGGTCCTGAATGTCTTGATGTGATCCAGGGAGGCCGAATCAAAGAGCTGAGCCGCGTCACACACACACGAACAAAAATGAGCGGTGGTTATTCTTGGACAGGTACCAATATGTGTGTTCAAGCAAATTTAAAGAAAAAGAACTAATCATTCCACTTTTCCTCAAAAATCAGTTTTTTTTTTCACGCGTGCACAACACACACAATTCAAGATGCATTGTGGGATACGCTGAGGGCACGACATAGGACGCCGCATATATTCATTCCACACTGAAACGGCGCTACCGGTATGTCAAACGTACTGTTGAGTCAACAGGGTGTGATTTTGACCGCAAGCAAAGAGGTCAAAACAGGCTCATAACTTGAAAAACGTGTCGGCGGCAGTACGAATAAGTCAACGCAACCGTAAAGATGCGGCATCGGTGCGTGTACGGGAAGGCGCTAACCTTGGCAGTGTTGTCCTTGGATGCAGTGATGACCATGGTCAGGTCCACTGACGTCTGGATGTCATTGATCTGCTTGTTGTGCTCCTTGATCGTCTTCAGGATTTCCCCCGACTGGGCGCCGCCACCGATGACAACAAAAGTGCGCTCAATTATGAACGTGGGAACCGCTAACGACACGCGTGCCAACGAGATGGCCGGCCGCCGACCTTGGCGCTGAACTGGTTAATCTCGCCGTTTTCATGCCCGGCGATGACAAACTCGCCGAGTGGCCCCCACACGGCGCTGGTGATCTTGTGGTCGTTGCACGGGACGGTCAGGTAGGGCTGGTTGTCATCTGTGCGGAAAGAATGGCTCTTTATCGCTATTTTTTTCCCACTTGTGCCACAGCTAGCAATCTGAGGTGAGGCCGCATGATTATGATCATATTGATAGTCGCAAGTATTTTGATTACGGCTGGACAGGATAGCAGCCTCATTTTTCGGTATTGGGTACTTGTGGGGGCTGCCGACACCAGCCGCCGGTCTGAAACAAAAGAGTTTCGTGTACCGCCAATTGCGATCAATATTGTCATCACGATTATTAAGGTTAATCGTGCCAGCCAAAATTGTGACCATGAGCAAAAATTGATTAATTGCTCAAATGTCACCTGAGCTTTATTTATAAAGCACTTTAATATGACAAAAAAGGTCAGGTATACCAGTTCAGAGTTTAACTTTGCCTGTTCAGTAACAAACACGTGATGCATCATTTCTCATGGAGAAGGGCGTGTCTTATGACTTCTTAAACTTGTGTGACAGCTAAGAATGTTTAAATGCTATTTAAATGTGAACTGAAACGTGGCCACAGTTCGGTGTCCACCGGTTCAACCGTTTAGTGGTCAAATCTCAACATGATACCGATTTGTTGTGGATCCCGTAGGTCAAAGAAGTTGAGGAAGCACTGGTAGCCCATCTGCTTGTCCGTGGAAAACATGATGATGTTGCCACTGAAGTCGAAGCCACACGTTCTGACCGCAGAGTTGGTATTGACCAAGGCCAACTGTTTACCTGCAAAAGGATCACATTGATGACAGTCTCAATTATCGAGCGGATCCAGACGCAGATTACCAATTAGGTGCGATGAAGAAAGTTCGCTCACCCGTCTCGCAATCCCACAGCCGACAGCTGTTGTCTGCCGAACCCGTCAACACGTTCTTTGTGTCCCCTGGTGAAGAGCGCGCTAAGGAAGCGGCCACCGAGGACTGTGGTACAATTAATGACAAATATTTGGGGAATTCTTAGGATACAGTCGCAGTCGACACACCACACCGCTCCTGTGTGTCCATTGTAGGTGCCCAGACGCTCGCCGTTCACGGAGTACCACACATTTGCAACCTAGAGGGGAGGGGGGGGGGGAGTATATTATTTAATTGCAAACCACAATTAGGCGGGGAGATGTACCCCCCCCCCCCCAAAAAAAATATGTATCACACTGAGTCAAAGATGTGACAAAATCGAAAGCAGTCATTTGTATTTTTATGGGCTGCTTAGTGCTGACACATAAGCAGCAGATTCTAACAACGTGTAAATATGCTTCATTTTTGTCACTCACCGTGTCCTTAGCCACGGAGAAGATGAGGTCCCCTTCTCTGTTGTACTTGAGCTGAGTGATGGACCTCTCGTGGCCCTGAAGTAGAATGGGTTTCTATGGGGAAAAGAGGGACAGGAGCTCATGACGAAAACCAGTTTTGCTGATTCATCACATTATCATATTTGACGGAGACCGACAACATAAACCGTACTATACAGACATTATGTAGCTGTTGAGCAGTGCTGTTTCGTACTCCATGTAGCTAACGAGACGTCACCGGAAAAGCTAACATTTGCCGCACAAGAGCCTTGAAGTACACACACGGGCATATTATTGAAAAAAACAACATATACCAACCATGTTTGCCAGCCGAGTGGTATATCTCGGTTTCAGAAAATTCAGTAAGTCCAAGTACAGAGAGAGTAAACGGACACTCGTGTTTCTATCGGCGTTGCCGTGACTGAAAGGAAGTGACGTTACTCATGTCCCCCAGCAAATACAGGCAGGTGCGCCCTCTAGTCTATTGGAGTGTAACCTCAACGATCACAACGTAACTGTTGCATTTCGGGTTCTGATTCGATTGGTGAAAATGATCGTAAATCAATATTATATATTTGTTTGTATATATTTTGATATCATATGCTTAATTATTTAGTGTGTGTGCGCGTGTGACACAGGTACACACAAACATACACTCACAAACTACTTTTTTGTTACGTATATATTTTGTCAAATATGGTAGAATTATTCCAAATTTTAAAAATACATTTTAAAAGGTCAAATGTAATTTGCCATTTTTTAGATTGAATATGACGTATTATTTATATTTAGAAATGTTGTAAGTATATTTTCATTTCGACAGCACATGTTACATATACAGTACATAGTAAAATGATTTACAATATTTTATAAAATTAAATATGTACAATAATGGAATTATTTGGTCAGACTAAGTCTACAATTTATTCATTTTTACCTATAAATAACATTTTCAAAGTAAAAAATATTTTCGTTTTCATACAAGGTTTTAATAAATATTTAATACAATTTTTATTACGGACCATTACTCTGTTCGCTCGAAGATCTCTGTCGCTTTTGCCAGTCGCCCAAGGACCCTTTGTCTGCGCATGCGCACATCATCCACGTCATCCGGCGAAAAGTGACGACCAGTTAAAAAAAACTTACCACGGGGAAGTCGTAATTCTCCTCGCACACACAAAAGAAGCCGTTTTTTCCTGTTTTTTTGGTTGTTGGTTTTTTTTTCTTTTTTCAATGTTCTTTGTGAACATCACCGGGTCGTCTGACGATATGACGTAGCTTATCTTGACAGGTAATTTTGCTGGCATTGCCTCGGTGAAAATGGAGCGGGAGTTTGAGGACATTGAATCGGAGGGCCGGTGGCACAAATTATACATGGTAAGTCAAGTTAGCATGTTGCTAACATTTAACAGTCCAGAGCTGAGTGAGTCGGGAAAAAAAGGAAAAACCGTGTCTTTGGCAAAGTTTATGTTAATATTGGACAGTACCGGCATGCCCCTAAAAATAGTAATTCAACATTTTTTTTCATCAACCTACTTGTGGGGGGCGCTGTGAGAAGGAAGAAGGATACAGGAATGGTAGGGAAGGAAGTGGAAAGAAGTAAGGGAAAAGGGAATGGTTAAGAAATGCAAGGAAGGAATCAATGACAGAAAAAGGATTTTAGGAAGGGAATCATTGAAGGATGAATTCAAGGATGGCATGAGGGAAGGAGGGAAAGGATTCAGCACCACTATTGAAAATCCTAAACCGATCCCAAACTACAAAGCCAGGCTAGAAACTCAACCCGAAATCCTAATTTTTGAACCCTAATTCTTGCTCTTTATTTGTGTCAATGAATGAACTTCCGAAGGTTGTATCAAAATTGTTGCAAGTCGGAATTTGGTTTGAGGAGCGTTCCATTGTTTGAAGGCGGGCATGTCGAGCATTGACAAGCTCAAACTGCGTTTAAAGATATCGCCATCATCACGTGGAGACTATAAATGAAATGAAAAGCGTATACTGACTTTGGGCTCACCCTGTAAATTCCGTAACAATTTTTCATTTCCAACAAAAGACTAAAATTATCCCCCAACCGTGATAATTGTGCTGACACTACTTTGATAGTGCCATGACCACTACCTACTATCAGTGATCACTGAATTCATTCTAAAACGAGTCATTTCTGCTGCTATTCTCTAGGAGATCCGAAGTCAGTCCCACGAGTGCTCCTACAAAGTGGCCAAGTATCCCGAGAACCGCAGCCGCAACAGATACAGAGATGTCAGCCCCTGTACGTTTAGTCCTCGCCGTTCTCGCCGTGTTCAAAACTCCCGACGGTAACTTGCTCCCCCGCCTCCCGCAGTCGATCACAGTCGAGTGAAGCTGAAGAATGCCGACAACGACTACATCAACGCCAGCCTGGTGGTGATGGAGGAAGCGCAGAGATGTTACATATTGACTCAGGCAAGTCGTGGGCATCGAGCGACACAAGTGGAGCCATTTAGTGCAGATCGGAGCCCTGTTCGCATCTATTCGAGGAGTCGGTGGGACGAGAACGCCGCCCCGTTGTGCTCCATTTTTCACCGCGACTTTAAGATGCACATTTCAGATCGCTTGTCTCGGATGGAGCCCACATGTTTTTGCTGTGCTTGTCTTCAGGGTCCCCTCAGGAACACGTGCGGCCACTTCTGGCTCATGATCTGGGAACAAAAGACCAAAGCCATCGTCATGCTCAATAGGGTGATTGAGAAAGGCTTGGTAAGCTTCACATCTCTGCCAAGTAGCCCAGCAAAGGTGGGGCAAAAAGCGGCACGAGGCTTCTGCTCATGCCATAGTTTAATTCCTCCATATTGGTAACTCCAGTTTGTACTTTGTGTAGTCTAGAACTAAGCTTTGCTCAGGCGTGGCGTGGACGTTCCCGACATGGAGTTGACCCTGACGTCTGTGCGTCCACTCTTTCAGGATATACCGTCGCGCGGCGTCTCATCGCTTTGCTCTCCTTTCTTCTTTGTCCGTTAGGAAAAGTGCGCTCAGTACTGGCCCGTGGCCGAGGAGCGCGAGATGGCGTTCAGGGACACGCGCTTTCTCGTCACACTGCTGTCGGAAGACGTGAAGTCATACTACACCACCAGAGCGCTGGAGCTGCAGAACATGAGTGTCGGTGTTCATTTTTGCTCGTCGCCAGCGAGCCTTGTGAAAACTTCAAACGGTCCACTGCCCAACCCGGCAATTTCCAAATCTGTTGTGACAGACTGGGGAGAAGCGGGAGATCCACCACTTTCACTACACAACGTGGCCCGACTTCGGTGTGCCCGAGTCGCCGGCGTCCTTCCTCAAATTCCTGCTGAAGGTGCGCGAGTCCGGGGCGCTGGGCGCCGACCACGGCCCCGCCGTGGTGCACTGCAGCGCCGGCATCGGACGCTCGGGCACCTTCTCGCTGGTGGATACGTGTCTCGTGCTGGTGAGAGATTTCATTTGCCGACCAAACCTCAGTGAAGCGGTCATCGCTTTTTTCTACATTTTTATCATAACCTTGCATACGTTATCATGAATCGGCGATTATCTCACCCCCAACCTCCCCGTCAGAGAGCGAGCGTCCATGCTGGAGGGATACAATTACAGAGGCCGTTTGTGTGCGTTGGTGCTGTTCTTTTGGTTAGCAACTGAATTTTTTTGAACAGTCGTGTCGATGAAGCGAGACCATTCTTTGTTTTCCCCTCCGACGGGGAAAAAGGGGGGCGTATTTATTTTTCTTTTGTAGATGGACACTGTTTACATGCTTTGGTGAGCCACAGAGTCCACGAGGGCTCAGCGGTTAACTCTTAAACGTCCACGGGCGAACAATCCCGCCTCCGAACCGAGATCATCCACATCCTACTCGGGGGGTGTCCGTTTATTTTTGTCCGGCAGATGGACAGAAGGAAAGAAGAGTCGCCGTTGGACATCCGGAGGATCCTGTTGGACATGCGAAAGTACCGCATGGGTCTCATCCAGACGCCCGACCAGCTGCGCTTCTCCTTCATGTCCGTCCTCGAAGGAGCCAAGTGCATCTTGGGGGACTCGTCGGTGCAGGTAAAGGCACTCGCGCCGCCTCCGTCCGGAGCGCCGATAACGTCGGCTTCCCGTCTCGCAGACTCTGCGCCGGCAAGACCGGGAGCCCACTGCTGACTCGCCGGAGAGATGCAACGGCGGCCGGCGAGCGGGAGCGACCGGCGAGGAACACGACGACAAACATGACGGCGAGAGGCCAAGCCAGTCGCCAGAGCAGGACAACGGCGCCACGCAGTCAGTAGAGAGTTTTGTTGTTGTTTGTTTTGTTTTAATCGGGGCTATTTGATCCATTCGGTGAGTTAATTGATCGTGGCAGTTTATTTATTTATTTTTTTCGGAACACTGCTGACATCGTGGACGGAGCTCATTTCCAAAAAGCACCATTCAGTTCACGGTTGCCGACGTGACAACTTTTCTGCCCCCTCTCGTGAATATTTTGAAAACCCGTGAATTGAATCCCGACCAAAACAGACCAAACGAGTGGAATCATTTTTACGCCAGCGAACCGCATAAGGATGTTCGGCTCGGATAACGGAGGGATGGAGTCAAACGTCAATACTCATTTCTGTTGCTTCGGCGGATGCTGATGCAAGTTCATTCAGGATTGGGACCGTTTCAAAGCTTGTTTGGTATCAGGAGAAATCAAGCAAATACCAACAAGGGGAAACAAAACCCAAAAGGCAAAAGACGTTTTGAGTCATTTTCAACAAAACTGTGAGACGTCCAAACCCTGAGCTTTGTTTGGTTTTAGTCCAGCCCTAATTGAATATCCGTTTCCTTTTGTACAGCAAACGACGTCGGGACGAGAGTTTCTCCACAGGCCAAAGCCAGAGGACCGATGCTGCCGACAAGAAGCGGAAAAGGTGATGATGCCGCATTGTTCTTTGCTATCCGGTCGAAGGTGCGTGTGCTCTTTGTCCACACTAGTAAGACAATTCGGCACATGGAGCTTGAAGATGGATATCAAGGACAATGAACAAATGCTCCCGACGGCCTTGCATACTGATCACAAATTCATCCAACCGCTGCGCGCGCGCACGCCATTTTGTCTCTGCAGAAAGCGGACCAGTACCCGCTTTGTCCTCCTAAGACATTAAAGCACACAAATAGAAATGCTGTCTTACTCGTAAGGTGTTTTTCTGGTGCCACTTTTGGCCCACTCGTATGTAATTAATCCTTCAAGGGGAACGACCGTGCCGCACTCATTTAACACCACTAGGACAACTACCGCTAGTATGCGTCACGCACTAGTGGACTCCACGGCCCTTCTAGTAGCACCAAAATGCCCGCCTGAAGCTTCAATTTGCTCGTAGCATGCCGAGCATGTTCTAGTTATTCTACTCGTACTCTGGCAAGAAAATGTCTCTCGGAACTGGGGGATAAAATAAGAGCAAGAGTTATTCTACCACTGCGCTGAATTTTCTTACGAGTGAGGACAAAGAGCGCATTAGTCCATGGGTATTGAATTGAGGCTCAACGGCTTTTAAAAAAAATAATAATAATAATTAAACTTGCTTATGACCAAGAAATTGTCAACATTTTCCCTAGAACGGTGATGCGGGGAGTAGGGTGGAAGAACAAAATGTTCACACTTTGTCCCAAATGAAGTCAACCCCGCAGTTTTCTGAAGTCTGCCACTTTGTTCAAACAATTTCCCCTGTGCATCAGTGCCACGGGGCAACTTTTTCTCCACCTTTATTCCTCAACAGTGGCATGGGGGAGGAAAAAAAAGTGCTCTTGTGACACGGCAATTTTGTCCCCCCCCCCCCCCCACATTAACTTTTTTAAGCCTGCATTTTCCACATTTTCTGCCAGACGGGACAGCAAGTCACAACAACAACAGGACTCTTCTTTCACTCATCAAGCGGAATGCATGAGAAAACTCCCCAAGATGCCAAGCGTGGCCGTCTCATGTCATGCTTTTGCAATTCATTTCTCGTCTTCATTGTAAAGTCCCGACAGCTTGCTTTTCTTATTCTTGCTTTTTGTCTCATGACAGATCAAAGAGCAGCGACTCCTGACCGGGCGCCACCAACCTGAGGCTGCGTTCGACAGCAAAAAAAAAAAAAAAAATCGTCAGGGAAAACGGCAACCTCTCTGTTCTGCTTCTTCTTCGCCAGCACCTTCTGTTCCTGTTCCTCCGCAAACTGTTTACAGCACCTACTAAAAAAAAAAAAACAACAACATACCAGCATTTCTTAAACAGGTTTGTTTAGTGCAGCTTTTGTCATCCACATTTATACCGACTGAATTGAGAGCCATGCATTGACAAGTTCACATGATTCAGATCTGTATAGTTTTTAGGGGGAAGAAGACCTTTTTGTGATGAAAATATTCTATTTTTTTTTTTTTTATATCAAGAGTACTTGAAGTGAAGCAAAGCCAATGGCATGTACATAGTTGTTTTTTTTCTCTCTTAAAAACAGTTGGATTTAACACTCGTTCTCTCTCTCTCTCCATATGTGTATATATATAAAGAGATTGTTACGTTTGAACCCAGACAGTTTGATGGGGGAAGAAAAAGGACCATTTTTTCCTTCATTATCTTCTGATAAAAATGGTCTCTAATTGACAGAACGGGTGGCCCTCTGTGCAAAACCGTGAATTTGGCAATTGCTTTCAAACGTGAGCCGATCCTTCAAGCGGTTGTTTCAGAAATGCCGCCGAGACGTTTTGTTCATGGGCGCGCAGAAACGTGCTCCCCCTCAAAGTGAAAACTTGAGGGGGGGCCGTGAAGCGTTATATTGTTTCAGAGTCGAGTTACAGACACGGCGGGGGCGGGACTGCCGGGAAACACTGCGTGGCGCCGGGCCAAGCCCTTTCGGTTAGTCGGCGAGTGAATGAGGTCAAGCGAGAGAAACGTTCACTCTGGTTCTCTGTGATCAAAATTTTTTTAATGAAATCTAAAGCAAGGTTACAACAAGTGATTCAGAAGATGGCCGGAGGGATGCCGCTTCCAAACAGCAGATTCCAGGAAGTTGGGATCTTCCATTTGACCTCCCGGCTCTGGAACAAAGAACCACAGTACCTGCCGAATCCATTTCAACACATCAAAACACTACAGAGACTTTCATTCCAGTCAGCTGAGCCCCGAAGGCGAGATTTATTTTTGAGCTATTCTAAAACCCTTGCGGCGGAATTTTGCCGGCTCGGATAGATGGACAAAGATAAATGACTTGAAGTCATTGAAGTTCTAAGCGTCAAAGGGAAATGCGATTATTTCCCAGCGTCCGCTTGATGGTGACGCTTTCGCTTTCTCGTCGCAGTGTTTTGACTTACCGCGTCGTTCAGCAGGTGGAGCCAGTCGTCCAGGTGACTGACAAGCGACAGGGCGTCGGGCACGTTGTCTCCCTCGGAGCAGAAGAGCAGCAGCACCGCCAGAGGCACGTCCTCTCTGCAACTTTAACAGCCACATTGCTGCCGACTACCACTGAAGAAAATGAACCCCGTACCTGTCCGTGTAGAGGCCTTTGGTGATGCCGCCGCCGGGGATGGCGAGTTTTGTCTCGTCTGCGCCGGCGTCTAAACGTCGCGGACAAAGAGGCGGCCTCTCCAGCTCCCTCCAGCCCAGCTCCTTGAAGGCATCACCGCTGCTCCTCAGCAGGCTCGGCGTGACCAGGTACCTGAACGGAGTGCTCAAAACACACATGCGCGCGGGCACTATATAAGAACATAACCGCCATACAACCCGAAATAACTTCAATCTTTTAAGCGGGGGCCGACTGCTTACTCGACTTAGCCGCTTCGATGGGCAACTTTGATAGCCAGTGAAAACTGGCAGATTTGAACGCATTACAACGCAAGACTAAAATAATGACATTCAAACAATTTGAGTATGCTTTACACGTTCTAAACAACAATAGAATTGGGTGGGGGGAAAAGTCAACAATTTGGACATTCGAACCGTGACATGTTGGCATTTTTACAATACTTTCCTATGTTATGGTTAGGTCGAACGTGTCTCAATGTAAAAGATTTTGTTTGTTTTTTCCAGTAAAACACTTTCAATATGGCTTAACGTAAACGTGAGGGGGGTAAAATCAGAAAAGAATTCCTCGCGAATGTATCTTTCACCGACAATGGCAATAAAATCGACTGTCAATTTGATCGTGACTAAAGGTTCAACATAAGGATGAGTTTGGTGAGGTTACCCTCGCAGCTGCTGGTCGTCCCTCTGGTAGGCGTGGCTGCTGGACAGGACCAGTGTCCGGGAGAAGCCGCTGGCCTTGATCCACGACAGCAGCAGCTGACGGAAGCGTCTGGATTTGCTCTGCGAGGCGTGAAGGAAAACAATGACAAATTAGCGTGCATGTGCATCGAAATGCAGGCTTCTTTGCAGCTAAGCGGGCGGGGGTCATCACTTCAGTTTGGTTGCAAAACACGTCTGTATGTATTATGCGGACCCCTGGTGGCCAAGTAGAGCGCACCGGAAGGAGGAACACAATGCCCACTGAATTAACCATCACGATTCACAAACTGAATGCAAACGCAGCCACGGCCGTTGTTGTGACTTTTGGCTTTTTGCAAACTGTTTCCCTAGACGTTGCCTGCCTGTGAGCTCATCACACGACTGACATACCTTGACAACTGGTGCCCTGATCTGAAGAACCGCTAGCTTGAGCTCAGGTGCGGCATATACTATTGACAATAGGGAGAAAACATGGCTATCATTATTATTATTATTATTATTGCTGCGCATGTTCGGATTACCAAGTACGGAGTCTTCCACCTTCTGAGGCCGTATGCAGTTCCCCCGCGTCGTCCTGGCCGTTGGCGTACGGGTTGTTGCCCGCCATGGGGATGACGCAGTCCGTGTGCAGGTAGCCCACCCTGGGCAGGCTGAGCGTGGATATGAGGAGGTCCACCGCCAGTTGGCCCACGTTGCCCACCGCCACCGCTGGCTGACGTCATACGAAACAAACATCCTCACGATCATCGGTTAGCGGTACAGAAGGCGATCGGTTTTACTTAATTTTAATATGAAACACAAGCGATGGACGGATTGACCGACGGACAGCCATTCGTTCATTTCTCTCGTTTTTCTTCGTGATTAACGATGTACATAAACCGGACTTACCATAACAAGTGTCAGATCCTTAAACACCGGCGAGGAGTTTTGTGATGTAATAAACATGGTTGTTTTGTGTGATTTTTCTTTTTTGTTAATATTGTAAAAAATTAAACGCTTGAATCATTCAGGCGCTATGGGTGCTTCTCGTCCGGCGTCGACAACTCATTCTCATTGAAGGCCCCCGAAATGCCTAATTTAAATCATGGACTGAAAAGGATTTTGAGAAAATCTCCCATGGTACTTGGTAGACAGTATCCCTCATTTAACATGGAACCAACTACTTTAAGTTTTAAAAGAAGACATGCTTAGGCATTTTAAAAGAAATTGAAGTTTTGTTGTTTGTTTTGTTTTAAACAGGCAAATGTTAGGACACCATAATTTGGCAAAGACGTTACGTTAACTGACGTTTTCTTGAAGGATTTCGCCCATGTGTTTAGGTGAGTATGTTTTTATTTTCGTCTCTTCTCTTGAAATATAATATTTACAGTATATGTCTTTGTTATTTGAATTTTTTATCCCCAAGATGGTTATTATATAACCACCGCTCCCTTGGCAAGTGTTGATTTTTCTTGAAAACGATTGTTTGATTGTTGCCATATTTGTATGTTGTACTACGTTTTTCAAATTGAGTGAAAAAAAAAACGTTTGGAGCCCTTCAATGAAAAATAAAGGAATATGGAGACGTCATTATCCCATTAGTTACAGCTACTGTGCCTGATCTATTATTGTATTATTTGTACAGAAAAATACACTTGATTATCGGTAGTAAGGAGTCATGTTAGCAGTGTGTTTGAACTTGGTTGTGAAACACTGGTCAAATAGTCAGCATTTCAATTCATCAGGCATGGATTCTCCTTTCATGGCAGCCAGGGCGTTGTTGACCATCTTCTGCACCATCTTTCTCATGGTGGTGATGGTACTTGTGCCAAAGTGAGGGGTGATCAGCACATTGGGAACGGCGAGGAGAGGGTGATCCCTGGGTCGAACGGAAAATATGATTGCACGAAAGGCTCTGAGAACTTTAAATTGAGATGTGAGAACCTTGGTAGAGGTTCGGGATACGTCACGTCCAAGGCAGCGGCTCGGATGGTCCCGCCTTGCAGAGCCTTAACCAAGGCGTCCTGGTCCACCACCGGGCCTGAACAAACAAGGGCATCCTCGGAAAATGTGTTTGGTTTGGCATTCTATGCAAAATACGGCGATCAAGAGTTTCGTGTCGGAGATACGGGAAAGAACCAAGCAAAGCAATACTTGTACGGACCGACATCAGCAAAAAGATGTATTTGCGAATGCCAAACCCCCAAATATGTGGGGGTTCGCTGTCTCCAAAGCTACCTCTGCTGATGTTGATCAGTGTGGCGGTGGGCTTCATGAGGGCCAGCTCTGCGGCGCCGATGAGGCCAGTGGTCTCGGGTGTTAGGCGCACAGCGAGGGTCACGAAGTCGGAGCGGCCCAAGAGGTCGGCCTTGTTCCCGCAGTAGATGGCCCCCAACGCCTCCTCCTCCTCCACGCTCCTGAGGACAAAATTGTCCTTGAGAAAAACGAACACCTCCCCAGTGACTATAATTTCTGCAAATCGTTGCCGTCGGCCATCTCTGTGCTCCACTGGGGTTAAGGAAGAGTCTTCTAGAGGTGAGGTGGATACGTTGTATAGCGGGTCTCAGTCGAGTCTGAGAACTCAGGCAATTGTAGGTACTATTTGAGGGAGGCATTTCTTTTTTAAGGATACACACAAGATTGTGGAGCATCCGCATGGCAGAACGCCAATTGTCAAAACAGACAAACAAATTCATCTTGAATAGTCTCCACATTTCAATTCGCCGGAGACAGTTTACTGTCCGGGCGCCGCCGAGTCGGTTAGCAACAGGATATGGTGGTTAAATGCCGAGTCCGTGTCAACGCTTGAATGAGTATGAACAACATCGACGACGAATTCCCTGTAAGGGTCACTTTTTCACCTTCGGTTTCTGTTGTAATACAAAATCTTCATATCAAATCCTTTGGCCCGCTTGGCAATTTCGGAGCCGATATTTCCCATTCCGATGATCCCCAGAGTGGATCCTGAGACCTCGACGCCGCCCAGCCACTGCGGCAAGACGGTGGTCTTGGGGTCCATCATCATCTGGTGACCTGCAAACACAGCGGCGTCACGCCACGCAGACCTCGGCATAGCCAAAACACTTCAATGCCATTGCACTGAAAAATCCACGGCTGACAGAAGATACGCCTTTGGCGCGCACGGACATGGCGGCAAAGACTTGCGCCTCCAACCCGGGCTAAAACAAATTGCCCCGATGGACAAATGGAACGCAACCGCGTCGTCGTCGTAGGGTACATTGCTCCGTTGCTACGAGTCGACTGACCGTTGTCATGATTGGGTTTAGGGACCACCAGGTGGCACTGTAGGGCTCCCCCGGCAGCTGCGCACCTGTTGGTCATTAGGTCACTCCCAGCCCGAACACTCGGTGTCGGCTCATTGTTTGCTCTTGCTTCTGTCATGTTCGTTTGTTTGCTGTCGCTCTAGGCCACTGTCATGTTTGTTCGTTGCTTTTTGTTTGTTTGCTTGCAACTGTCATGTTTGTTTCTGTCACGGTTCTGTTCCTGTTAGTTTTTTTGCCCCGATTTTGGTTTTGTTTTGCTACTTTGGATGAGTTTTGGTTGTTAGCACTTTGTTTGTTTTGGATTCAGTTTTCTCAGGTTTATTAAATATAATTCGTCAAGTACTGGCTGCTTTTCGGGGTCCACCACCACCACCTCGCAAACGTGACAACCGTCACCTTCGACGATGTTGCGCGCCGAGGCCAGCAGGAGCCCCATGGCCATGTCCGCCGTGCACTCGCTGACCACGCCGGGCGTGTTGGCCACCCTCACCCCTAAGCGGGTGAGGTAGGGCAGGTCCAGGTGGTCGTATCCCGCCCCCCCGCTGGCGATCACCCTGAGCTCCGGGAGCAAGGCGAGCAGCTCCGGCGCGGCCTTCGGGAGGGCCTGCCACATAAACAGGACCCGGATCTTGGGGCCGTGCGCCGCCGGGTCGGCCAGGAGGTCCTGGTGGCGGACGATCCGGAAGTGCTGCCTCAAAATGTCCACGGCCTGCTCCAGGATGCCCCGCTCGCCCACGTCGGAGATCAGAGCCCACGGTTTGCCGCCATCCGTCGCCTGGAGGACAAGTAGAGAAATGGACCGGACAAATCCCCAAAGAGCGACAAAAAAAGACTGTTTGCCGAGTGTTGATTTCACGACGGATTGACATCCGCGGTATTTCGGTGCCCGCCTTTTAAAAATACAACAGAAGTCGTGGAATGTGAGGCGTGAAAGTTGTACAGTTACCAGCAAAGTCAAACATAAGACTGCTGAAGGCGGTGGACTTTGAGCCACCGGATTAGGCATCCAAGCACGGGTTTTTGGGTCGAGAATCTCATTTTTAAAAACAATCCCTGTTCAAAAAGCAGGCCACTTATTTAGAAACGACGAAATAATCTTGGTCTTTCTGCCTCCTTCTGATAACATTTGCATCTTGGAGTTCAAAAAGAAAGATTGGCACAGCGGCGCCTTACCATGTGATGCCGACGCCCGCTCCTTACTTGAGAAGACCCCCGCGCCGTCAGCGCTCTCCACAGTCTTTTGGCGCCGTGGACACTCATGACGGCAGCCGCCTGCCGAGTTCATTTATCACGGCAGGATGACGTTGCAATTTCATGACTCGATAACGGATGGGCGGAGCAATGTGCTTGTCGGGCACGTCTGCGTTTTCTCAATGATCCTCCCCGTTGGAACTTGTGGGAGGGAAAAGTGTTGTGCGACCAGGAAGAATCAGAATCAGAATCATCTTTATTGGCCAAGTATGTAGAACACACAAGGAATTTGTCTCCGGTATAACACGCTGCATTAGTATCATCGTAAACAACAAATCATTTAACCATTTTAGAGTAACCAGTAGCAGTATTTGGAGTACAAGAAGAGTGACTACGTCAGTGACCGTTTAAGGAGTTAATGGCTAGAGGGAAGAAGCTGTTTAAGTGTCTACTGGATTTGGTGCGCATGGATCTGTAGCGTCTGCCTGCGGGGAGTAGCTGGAAAAGGTGGTGGGCAGGGTGCGGGGGATCCAGGAGGATTTTCCGTGCCCTTGTCTTGATTCTTGCAGTGTGCAAGTCCTCAAGAGTGGGTAGGGCGGTGCCAACGATTTTTTCCGCCATCCTAACTGTCCGTTGAAGTCGGATTTTGTCCTTTTTTGTGGCGGCCCCAAACCAAACCGTGATGGAAGAACACAGGATTGATTCGACGACTGCCGTGTAGAACTGTCGTAGCACCTCCTGTGGCAGGCCACGCTTCCTCAGCAGCCTCAGGAAGTACATCCTCTGCCGGGCCCTTTTCAGGATGGAGATGCTGTTGACTTCCCACTTCATGTCCTGGGAGACTGTGATTCCCAGGAACTTGAAGGTCTCGACGGTTGACACGGGGCAGTTGGATAGTGTGAGGGGCAACTGTGGAGAAGAATGTTTCCTGAAGTCCACGATCATCTCTACAGTCTTGAGCGTGTTCAGCCCGAGGTTGTGTCGGCTGCACCAGAGCTCCAGCCGCTCCACTTGTTGGCGGTACGCGGACTCGTCGCCGTCTTTGATGAGACCGATGACCGTGGTGTCGTCTGCGAACTTTATGAGTTTGACAGCTGGATCTGTTGAGGTGCAATCGTTTGTGTAGAGAGAGAAGAGCAGTGGAGAGAGGACACATCCCTGTGGGGCTCCAGTGCTGGTGGTGCGTATTGATGATGTTGTTGCTCCCAGTCTCACCTGTTGTGTCCGTCCCGTCAGGAAGCTGAGGATCCACTGGCAGATCGTAGGGGACACACCGAGGTGGAGAAGTTTGAGGGTGAGGAGTTCCGGAATGATGGTGTTGAACGCAGAGCTGAAATCCACAAACGGAATCCTTGCGTAGGTCCCTGTGCTGTCGAGGTGCTCGAGGATGTAGTGCAGACCTATGTTGACTGCGTCTTCCACAGACCTGTTTGCCCGGTAGGCAAACTGGAGAGGGTCCAGCAGGGGTCCGGTGACGTTCTTTAGGTGGTTCAGCACAAGGCGTTCAAAGGACTTCATGACCACAGACGTCAGGGCGACAGGCCTATAGTCGTTCAGTTCCGATGTTGCCGATTTCTTGGGAACTGGGTTGATGGTAGGATGGGACCTCACACAGCTCCAGGGATCTGTTGAAGATTTGTGTGAAGACCGGAGCCAGCTGGTCAGCGCAGACTTTCAGGCAGGAGGGGGACACTTTGTCGGGCCCCGCAGCTTTCTTGATCTTCCGCTGCTTGAAGAGCCGTCTCGCATCCTGTTCGTGGATCTGTAGTGGAGAAAAAGAGGGTGCGGGGAGGGTAGGTAGAGTGGTTTCTGGTAGAGGTGGGTGTGTGTGGGAAATGGGGGTGTCCTTTTCAAATCGGCAGAAAAACATGTTTAGTTCATTAGCAAGACCCTTATTGTTCACTGTTTGGGGGGGTGGCATTCTATAGTTAGTGATTGCTTTCAGGCCATTCCATACAGATGCAGAGTCGTTAGCAGAGAACTGGTTTTTCAGCCTCTCTGCATAGCTTCTCTTAGCGATGTTAATTTCCTTTGTTAATTGGTTTCGGGCGTGTTTGTACAGTGCCCGATCTCCACTTCTAAATGCGGCCTCTTTCTCTTTCCTGAGTTGCCTGAGTTTGGGAGTAAACCATGGCTTGTTATTGTTGAAGGAGCGGAAGGACTTCGTCGGTACGCACATGTCCTCACAGAAACTGATGTATGATGTTACAGCGTCTGTGTATTCATCCAGTGTGCCCGTTGAAGTTTCAAAGACGCCCCAATCAGTGCAGTCTAAGCATTCTTGTAGAGCTAGCTTTGCTTCATCTGTCCATTTTTTCACAGTCTTAACAACCGGTTTAACACATTTGAGTTTCTGTCTGTATGTAGGTATTAAGTGGATTAAATTGTGGTCAGAAAGACCCAATGCTGCACGGGCGACCGATCGGTATGAATTTTTGATTGTTGTATAGCAGTGGTCTAGAATGTTGCCTTCTCTGGTGAAACAGTCGATGTGCTGCTTATATCTGGGAAGTTCACGGTTAAGATGTGCTCTATTAAAATCGCCCAAAATTATCAGGGGTGACTCTGGGTATTTTAGTTCGAGTTTGTTTACTTGTTCGGCTAGCGTTTGTATCGCCGTGTTAGCGTTAGCTTGTGGCGCAATGTAAACACCGACTAGTAAAAAGGAGGTGAACTCACGTGACGAGTAGAATGGCTTGCAGTTTAAAGACAGCGACTCCAGGTCCGGGCTGCAGTGCGCGTCGAGCTTCGTGACATCAGTGCACCATTCTTTGTTGATATAGAAGCAAATCCCGCCACCTTTCGACTTCCCCGATAGCTCCGTGTCGCGGTCGGCTCGGAGAAGGCGGAAGCCGGGTAGATGTAGCGCGGAATCCGGGTGGCGGTCACCGAGCCAGGTTTCAGTGAAGCAGAGCGCAGCGGAACGTGCAAAGGTTTTGTTGGTCTTTGTGAGGAGAAGAAGTTCATCCATCTTGTTTGGCAGAGATCGTAGATTAGCAAGATGGATCGATGGGAGCGGGGTTCGAAATCCGCGCTGCCGGAGCTTGACGAGCACGCCGGCTCTCTTCCCCCTCCTCCGGCGGCGTTTCCGTGCTCCGTACAGCGCAGCCGCTCCGCTCGCGATTAGCTCCGAAAAACCTCGTGGGTTTTCGCGCGCTGGTGAAAAAAGACCGAGCGTAGACTCCCCAATGCGCAGCAACTTTTCCCTCGTGTAAGTAAGCCGCTCAGGGTCGCCAAAAACTAACGAAGATGACAAAAACGGGGATAATACTAGGGAGCGTGTGACCGAGGCTGCCATACCTGTCGGCGCCCGATGAATCGGGTGCAGCGGTCCAAAGTGTGGTGATGATGACGGCATTGGAAACGGACTCGGGCTACTTCAGTATCTCTGCCGTCATATGAGGTACAGACTCAATCGCGACTTTTGTCATCTCCGTCTTCTGTTTTGTTTTCGGCCCCAGCCGGAGCGAAGGGCCTTTCCCTCCGGCAGGCCGCCCGGTCTCTTGTCGGATTATTGACCTCGCTCAGCAAAGCGCCGCGTCAAGCGTGGTTTTTTTTCTCGACCTGGCCATACGCTCCGCAGTGGCCCCCGTTATTCAAAGCTTCTCGTCTCAGAGTGTTGTTATTTTGGTCTTATTGCTCTGGATCTCTGGCTTCTTGACGTTGCTTTTGTTTATTCTCTGCGTCCCCACCTTGCCTTTTGCGAGCGCTTTTGCGGACGCTATTGTTGGAGAGCGGCGATTTCTGTTTGCACTCGGTGGCGGCGCTTTTCTGTCAATAAATATTTTTGTTGTCGCATTTTGAGCCTGCGTTTCCGCGATCCACAAACGTTATCCCGCTCGGTCCGGAACCTGTTCGCTTCAAAGGCAACATTTGGGGGAAATCCATCCGGCGTTTCTATTCGTTGCGTGCAAACCGTTCGTGCTTCGGAGCGCAAATGAATCAACAAAGTCGATCGGCTTTTGACGACCGAGCGTCATTCGCATTGTAATTGCGCACTAAGATAGGCAAAGCTCCAAAGCCACTTTCAAGTGACTTTTCCCGTGACAACAAATGTGTGAATATGTTTGCATTATATGATTCAAAGTGTTCTACAGCAGAAGGGAAATGCACCGTACTTGTTTTGAGTTGGATAAACATTCTGGAAATTGATGATCCAATCTTGAACATAAAGGTATGCGGTGAGACAAATTGGAAACCTTTGAAATGATCTTCTCGTATCGTGTCGTTTTTTTTCTTCCAGAGTTCCGATGAGTCCGTTTAAGCAACGCCTTGCATTACAACATTTGACCGCGAGGTGGCAGTAACGCGGGCTGTGAGCAGGTGCGTTTCACGTTCCGAAAGTTTGCTCAACTCTTTTGCAAGTGATGTATTCAGACAAAGTTACACGAGCGAGATCTTGTTTTGCTTGTCCAACAAACAGAGCAAAATATTTGAAAAATAGACATACTGTATATACGTAGAGGATTTCTTTTTGCCTGCATTGGAAAAAAAATGTAGCGCTACTTCAATCATGTGACTCGAGGAGCAATTCCATCTTTTCCCCTTGCCTTGCCTCATCCCTTGGTCGTTGTTTGCACAGTCGTCAACGTCACCTTTGACAACCATTCATTCGTTCACTAATCCGGCCCGCCCCCAAATTGGCTCTCGTGCGCAAGAGGGCCGCAAAACACATGCCAAGGCACCTGCCATCTCCTTAACGGGACGCCGCCGTGAAGCTCAGCGTGTCCCCGCTTGAGAATAAAGTCACCTGTAATCCGGTCGAGCTCGGGCGTTAAGTCCGCCAAAGGTGACGCAAGGCGGCCGCTACGGCGAAGTAACGGGTCAGCCCGGCCTCCCAAAGGGCGAAGGCCAAACGTGCGCGTCTGTGTCCCGTCTCACACGATTGCCTCGCGGTGCGGGTTGCCTCCCTTTTGATGTGAAGGGGCATCGGCAGTACGACTCGGGTGTTCCCTTCCTCAACCGATTTGAGGAAACGCCGCGCAAGGGCAAAGAGCGTGCTTTCTCGCGTTGAGTTTGAGGATCTGCCGAATGAAACGTCCAGGCGGTGAATGGCCGCCACTGGAGGCGCTCCTAGCTTGACGCAGAGTGCTTAGGTAAGAGATAATCACAGGAGCTCGGCGGCTCGTCTCCTCCTTTGCGGATCAGCGGCCTCCGACTGCCCCGCCGCCCCGAGAAGCCGCCGTTACCTAATGATGCTGCCCCGTGCGCCGCCACGGGGCCGCCTCGCCTCGCTCGCCGTTGACGCAAAGCGGCGAAAGGATTCACGCGGCTATTTCTCCACACTTGTCTGACAAGTGTCCCGCTATCGTGCCATCCCCGTCACACATGCACTCAAGTAGAAGAACAGATTCTTAGAAGAACGGGCAAAAAAAAAAAAAAAAAGTACAAAAGTCAATCAGAAGCAAATGTCCGAGATTGTCTCTCACTTCAAAAGGAAGCTCGGCCGAGAAGTTGTAAATGGACGACGGTCGCGACATCCCTTGAGATGCGTCGTCACGAGCTTCGACTGGAATGAGAAAGACCAAAGATGGACCTTGAAACGCGCGCGGTTGGCGGCATTTGAAACCTACTCCACCGACTCGACGGCAGTAAAGCGAGTGTTTTTACTTCCTGACTGGCCACCGCCGACGGTGTCGGTCGAGAGCGGCGGTCGTCGTGGGCTTTCTCTTTCTCTCAGCCGGTCAGATCGATGTGATGCAAAGCTATTAGTCAGAGGCCGCCGCTTCCCAGCACTCGGGCCTTCTCCGCCCCCGAGGTTCCAACCGGCCCGGCGCATTAAAGGTCGCGGCATCTTTACATTGTCCAACGACTGGTGTGGCCGTGCGACGCCACTCGCATTAAGGCATCGATGTCGTTATGTCATTTTAATGGACGCGCTTTGAGGGCGGCGGATTATATGCTTCACAGCATAGATTATTGCTTGGAATGATCCGGGACAACAAATCGTGCGCTACTGGCTCAAAGTCAGGTCACCGACTTCCAAAAAAAAAAAAAAAAAGACTCAAAAGGATCCAAGTGAAACGATGCTAGCGGTAACCTTCGGTCGCGGCTTGTTCGCGAGTCGCGCCAGCTTCACTTTTGTCTTGGGTCATTGAAATTCATGCGCCGTTGCTTTGATATCAGGTCACCGGCGTGACCGTCGGAACGCACTGCGGCTTTTTATTTTTGCCTTCAAAAAGTCCTCCCGACAGTATGTGGAGGACATTGGTGTGAATCGAACCTTCTTGGTTTGGAAGGCAAAGAGCACGGCTCCTTCTAAAGCAGCATTCAATGTATCGGCGCGCTCAGCCCGTTGACTCGGCAAAAGGGAGAGAGGGCCATTCCTAAGGCCATTAGGGGAAAGTCGCCAGAGAACAGCAGCCGAATAAGCCCCCGTGGCTTTGCGTCCCGCTAATCATCTTATAGCCAAGGCGACGCGTGGCTCCAAATGTGCCCGCATGAGGACACCTGTCCCCTACTTCGAGGCCGGCTACTGTCACGAGCGGCTCCCTCCGTGTTGTTATGCAAGCCTCCAAAATAACTGAACAAAATCATTCAAATCGTTCGCCGCTTTAAACTATCACAAAGGCATTAATTGGAAACCATGCAAAACCACCTGGAAAAAAACAATCATGCAACGTTTTGATTGATCTCTCTCTCTCCCTCCCTCTATCTACTGTGTATATAGGATTGACTTTATTTATTGATTTATTATACCTTATTGACATTGGAAACATTTCGGAAATTGCACGTATGAGTCTCCCCAGATGTCGAAATATTCTCCACGCATCCACGAGGCGAAACGAACGTACAGTATCGTCCGGCAAACGAAGCGCCGGCTTTTGTGTTGACAGGCCAACGGGGCTTCTCATTGGCTCTCTTCTGCCCACGTGACGCTCGGGCTTTGACGTCACGCGTCCAAGCCTGCTGGCTTTGCGGCGCGCTGCTTGCTCAGTCACAAGCGAACGACGAGAGCCCGAGTTTGGACCGACTTTGGCTTCCTTGTCGTCTCGGAAACTTTTTGGGGGTTTTGCCCACTTTGTTATGGGTCACTAAAACCACTTTTTCCCCCCGGAGGCCCTTCCGCACAGCGACTTGAAAGCGAGGTAAGTCCCCCCCCCCCCCCCCGGTCTCCGAGGCACTTTGGTAGCTTCCCGGTAGTTTTGTGATTACACGGCGACGCTAACGGGTCGAGGCTGCAAAGTTAGATCAAGTTCACTTCCACGATATGTGGTCATCTGGCAGGGGAGATTCTTGCAGCGGATTTACTTTTGCCTAATCGGATGAGGCTGCTGCTCTTCTCGCTATTTACGAAGTCCCGAGAGGGAGACGTGCTTTTCCGCCCCGGTCAATCGGCATTTTGATCCAACAAGAAAAAGAAAAAGTCCGAGTGCAACGTGCTTTCAAGTCTTGAGTATTTTCATTTAAAGGGTCCACGAATGCAGGCACAACATCGCGCTGTCAAGTTCCGACTTCCTGTCGCGTAAACATAGCATCTCGAAAAACGCTTCTATGATCACAACGTTTTATTGTTCACCTGAAGGTCTTCGTGTTTGCCAACACGGCGCGATAGCGGTTAGCGTAAGTGTCTTTCAGTTTTGAGGTTCAGGGTTTGAATCTGGGCTCCAGACCGAGTTCGCACCCCCCCCCCCCTCCTCGTCTACCACTCGTTTTTCCCGTGACAACAACCCCCCCCCCCCCACACACACACACATTCCAAAAACATGCACATGAGCCGGCACTCTACTTCGACATGAACGCAACTGGAGCTCATTTGGCTGGGGACCAATCCAAGGTGGACCTTGACCCCCTGGGCCGAGGTCAGTCGAGAGAGGCCACCCCGAGATGAAGCGCGATCAAAAATGTTTCGTGTGGAAATCACATCCAAAGCGTTGACGCCGCTCGTGGGTTTTGCTTTTTCATTCGTCTGATAGCCCCCCCGCCCGAAAAAGTGGAGCTGAAATGACCCCCCGGGGAGACTAAATTGCACTCCAACAATAATCATGCATTGAAACGGAAGTTTTGTTGCAAACGGCGGCCTCATCGCGTGGCCACCTCGGCTCACAGGAAGTGCACTCCACTCAAGCTGATGACGCGGTGTTGCAAAACCTGAAATAGTAACTCACAAACGAAAATAGTAAGCCCCAAAACATCACCGAAGTCAGTGTCCAAAATGCGCACACACACACGGACCAAACAAAACAGCTATAGCTACCCTCCCCCCCCCCCCTCCTTTCTAAGCGTCCCTCTGAAGACTTCAGGATGGCGAAACTTGCTAGACGTGAGCACGGGTTCCATTTGTGTCATGCGGGCCGACTGGCGGTTTTCGCGACGGTGCTCGTCCGGCCCCCCGCTTCCTGGAATCCGCTTAGGCCTTTACGCCGGCGGACGCGGACCCGCCGCCGCCGTTTCAAAGCGACAGTGGCCTCTTTGTGCTACTCGCCAGCAGTTTGCCGCCGCCGTTCGTCCCATCGACGGTCTGCTCACCACTTTGCAGATGTCCACCTCGACGCTTTTCGGGCCTCATAATGGCGCCTCTGTTGCGAGGATCCCCCACCTCCCCAAAGCAAATGCCACAACGCTGATCATGCGGGGGCGGGGGGGTGCGTTGTGACAATGGAGGGACTGCTTGTTTGTTTAAAAGTATCAAGAGTGACGTGTCGGCGTCAGTTGACATGAGACAAAAGGAGCGTGTTGCGAAGCGACACAGGAAGCGCTCCGAGCGGCGGCGGTGAGATCTCGCCGTTTGCACTCGTTAAAGGGAATCTGACATTCCGATCGGCGGTCTCTGGTGCCGCCGCTTGATGGCACTATCGGGAGGTTATCGTTAGCGGTGTTCAAATGTTGCTGTGAAATCTGCTGCAACGATGCCACCGGATGGGGCGAGCAGACTCGCTATGACGGTCACATGAAGATCCCCCCCCCGGGAGATGGTATTGCACACAGTTAGTCGTCTTTCTCCCTGTCACGCGCTCGGCGACCTCGCTTTCCAGAGGGGTGGGGGGGGGGTTAAGTCTGGCGCTCTTTGGTTGGGCTTTAGCCGCAGGATATAAATGTCGACTCCTGCTGGTGATGTAAGAGGGAGACGGGATGTTCAGGGCAAGACGCAAAGTCCGCAAGGGCCAGAATGCAAGCAGCTCTTTGCTACTTAGAGGCCCAACAGACATAGCAGGCCTCGGAGACGGGAGATCCACGTACGGACCCCCCCCCCCCCCCCCCCCTCTCTGTGGGAAATGACGCCGGTCGTGTCGTCTCACTAAATAGTTGAAGCGAGCAGCGGGGATGGAGGGAAGCCAAAAGCAACAGCCGAGCAAGCCGCCGAGCTTGTTTGCGGGCCGCTCACCCGCCCGCGCGTGTCCTGAGGGGGGAAAGGTCAAAGTCAACGTCTCGCGCTCAGCCGGCCGGCACGGCGTCGCGCCTTCAACCTCGAGAGGCGCTCGGCACGAGCGGGATCCGCACCGGCCGCGCGAGCCTCCCTCGCGTCCGTCCGGGCGAAGCCGCGCTTATGTAACGCGGCGCGGCTAAGAGTCTTAGCGGAAATAGCCCGCTTACTTTTGATGCGGCCTGCCGTTAGCCCGCGGGCGCCAGCTCGGGTGTCTCGGGCCCGGCCCGCCTTTTCTCCACCCGGCCGCCGAAGCCGAGCCGGCGAAACAACGGAGACCCAAAAGGCCGTTTTCATGGCTTTGGAGAGGCGATCGATCCCACGCCGACGCTATTTTTGGCATTCTCCGCAGCCGCCCGAAAGCGCCGCCGGCCAGCCCCTCGCCACTTCGGCCGTCCGCCGCTGCCATGGGGAAACAGAACAGCAAGCTGCGTCCCGACGTCATGCAGGACCTGATGGAGAACACGGACTTCACGGAGCACGAGATCACCGAGTGGTACAAGGGCTTCCTGCGGGACTGCCCCAGCGGCGCCCTCTCCATGGAGGAGTTCAAAAAGATCTACGCCAACTTCTTCCCCTACGGCGACGCCTCCAAGTTCGCCGAGCACGTCTTCCGCACCTTCGACGCCAACGGCGACGGCACCATCGACTTCCGGGAATTCATCATCGCGCTGAGCGTCACGTCGCGCGGCCGCCTGGACCAGAAGCTGAAGTGGGCCTTCAGCATGTACGACCTGGACGGCAACGGCTACATCAGCAAGGCCGAGATGCTGGAGATCGTCACCGTGAGTCTTTGCCGCGCCTGCCCGTCGACTTTTCCTCCCCCGCGACCGCTTCTTGTCCTCGCCTTAACTCGGCACCACGGTCGGCTAATTCCCCCCCCCCCTCCCCTTCTTTTTTTTTTCACCATCAAAGGCCATTGCTTCTTTGTTGTTTTTTTGCTCAATAATTCTCTGCATTGCTTTTTTTAATGAACATTATAATGTGAACTCCATTGTTTTGTTTTTTGGGAATTTTTTTTCTCCGTTTATTTGAACAAAGTGACGGCACATTTTCGTCCCGAATGAGCCGGACTTCTTCTTCGTCGGTTCGGTACTTCTCAGTAGCCGTAATCGGCTGCGCTCGAAATGCGCTTTTGTGCTTAAAACCTTTTTTATTTATTTTTTTTTACACGCTCGCCACGGTGGAACAAATGTTAACGGCGCCCCGTTAACGGCCGCCTGCAACACGAGCCCGGCGTTTGTTTCAATCGAAGGCGTTTTTATCTTGGTTTTGATGCCGATCCAGATCGCCGCTGGATTCTCGCCTTCGGCCCCGCCCGCCGGACAAGTTTGGGCGGATAAAAACTCGTGACTTGATTAAGGGACAACACAAAATAAAAGTAAATGACTCACCTGGGTCTCGGCGCGCAGCTCCCACCTCGGAGCCCCCCCCCCCCCCCTTTCAGTAAAAACCTGGACTACTTGCTCGAGTCCGTCTACCACAGGGGTGGGCAATTATTTTTTGCATAAGGCCGCATGAGAAGCAGAAAATATTATGGAGGGCCGGATCAAAAGGGTGAACTAAATTCCACATAATATGAATTGGATTTCTTTATTTAAAAAGCAGTATTTTGCATTTTTTGGCACGTTTTTCAGACTTTAAGAGTACATTATTCCGTCGTATCGAACGGGATTTGCTTGACTTGGCGCTACCGCGGGCTTCCGTATGGTCTCCCCCTTCCTCCCTATGCTCTGCGACTTCGAGTAACTGCGCCACCTGGCGTTGAAATGCCTGTCATTACAAGTCCAAATGAAACGAATGCAGTCGTTGACATCGAACCTTAATTGCGTACCGACCTTCGGCGGGCCGGATTAAAAAGACCAATGGGCGGGATTTGGCCCGCGGGCCGTAGTTTGCCACGTTGTGACGCGAGCAAGAAATCCTTTTTGAAAAACGGCGCGGCGGGTGTCCCCTCCACCGCAGGCCATTTACAAGATGGTCTCTTCGGTGATGAAGATGCCGGAGGACGAGTCGACGCCCGAGAAGCGCACAGAGAAGATCTTCAGGCAGATGGACACGAATCAAGATGGTGAGATTTCTCTTCCCCCCCCCCCCCTCCCGAATTTAGTTGAACCCCTGCAAAACGACAGCTTCCTAATTTTAAAATGATGATTGTTAAATGGTTGCTTTATCATCTAAGACTGTTTTCCCTCATACAAGTGGCATACATCTCCTCGGAATATCATGTTAGGTCTTTCCCCCCCCCTCCCCCCCTCACGAAAAGTATAAATTCTGATGCTTCCCCCCCCGCAGATTCTGACTTTCTTCTTTGTTTTGTTTTCTTTAGGTAAGTTGTCCCTGGAGGAGTTTGTGGAGGGCGCCAGGAACGACCCATCCATCGTTCGGCTGCTGCAGTGCGACCCGAGCGGCGTCGGCCAGTAGGCGGCCGGCTCACTTCTCTTCCTCTCACCTTTTTTTTTTTTTTTGTGTTAGATCATCATTGAAATAATCACCAATATCATTTGAAAGGACTCCTTTGAAGGACTGTATTGCCGTACGCGCAGGACTTGTTTAAAAAAAAAAAAAAGTGAATTTAGCGGGTACGGAAGCGCACTGAACCCATGTTTGCTGCTGTGCTTTTTGTGTTGGAAAGAGTTCGTGAACGACAAGCACTGGAAGTGGAGCGTCGTGGCAAATGTTTGTTTTATTATTTTAAAATTCCTGAAGGAGGAACGTTACAGGCGAGTCCCAAAAGAGCAGCATGCCGGCTGGACATTTAGAGATATATTAATACAAAAAGAATCTTTTGTTCCTCTGCGGTTTCGTTTCTTTTTAGAATTTTAACAAAATGCACCAACTAGGAGCTCGGCGTCGGTGGTGCAAAAAAAAGATATATATTTTTTGGAATTGTCCGGGAAAGTCTGACTTGTGAACATAAATACATTTTGTAGATACATTTATTTAAAATTTTCAAGAATTGTATCGTAACTAATTTAAAGAATATCACTTCAACTCCAAATGAAATGTTATAGTCGATGCTTATTCATCTTTTCAACGAGTAAAATTATTTTTGTCATTATTTTCCAGTTTAAATGTGTTTTATGCTAATGTTATGCTAATTGTTTCAATTATTCAATAACATTTCTCAAAACATTTGACGACGTTTGTCAGTTGTATAAATTTCAAAATAATTGCATTTTCATTTATTTCCGCCAAATACATTTTCAAAGATTTCATGAATTCAATTTTTGGCCAGGGGAACAATCATTTTGAGGTCAACGTTTTTTTTTCTCTCTCCAAAATTCAACACATACATCCCCAAAAACAAAATAGCTTTTTAAGGATATGTATAGTGTTCCATTCTTTTATGACGGATTAACCTCTTTCAAAAGAAGGTATACATTATTGCGATATGATGTTTTTCTTTTACTTGAAAGGGCAAAAAAGATGTCATCTATTTATGCTGGACCAGGACCGCATCTGCTCGCATTGCAGTCACGTCACAAAATGGCATGGCGGCAACTAACGTTCCCCATAATGGCCACTCGGATCACCGGTTTTTGTTTTGTTTTGTTTTGCTTGTCATGATTTAAAGCTGCACCAAATTTAAATTTCACTTGACTTTTAAGTATTCTTTCTTTTAATCCCTGGTGGTGTGAAGACACAACTTTGTAGTTGTGTGTGTGTGTGTGTGTGTGTGTGTGTGTGTGTAAGGGGGTGAGGAAACAAATAATCATCAAAAAGAAAACGAAAAAAAAAAGAACCGTGACAATGATGGCGTAACAGGCCCTTGGGTAATTCTTCATCCCACTTCCATGAGCATCCTGTGGTCAAAGTGCCAAATATAGAAGATTATATGTATATATATCTATAGATATATATATGTACATATATAAATTATTCACACATACACACACACACAGTATTGTATCATGTATGTATACATATACATTACATTTGTTACCAGTCGAACAAACAAGGATGTCACTGTCATATATTTTGGGGGGGGGGGGTAGATTTTACATTGTTAGCGTCTGTAGGATGTCCGTTTTGTCATTCAAATAAAGACAATAGGGCCAAGTGTCTGTTTTTGTCGGTCCTGAAAAAAAAATCAAATGCGCATCAAACTCAATCCGGCAATAAACACGCATGACAGTCGAAGAGTTTGTCTCCGATTTCCACGGCACGTGTTTTTATTCACATCTTAGCATGTGCTGACGTGAATCGTGACATTGTTGTATCTAGAAAAGTCCCGCAAGGGCTCTCACTGAGGGCGACTTGCTGGGAAATCGCTGAAATGTGAAGTATTGTACTTGAAATCGATGGATGCGCGCGCACACACACACACACACAGAAATTTCAAGAAAAGAAATAAATAATGCAACTAAATAAACAAATGACGGCGGGCATGCAAAGAAGCCGCTAACGAAGAATGAATGATGATTGCTGCCCTTAAGGACCGCGAGAGCGGCGATTACTCGGCGCAAGAGTAGCCCGCAGTCTTCAACTTTTTCTCCGTGCGCGTGCGGTTCAGATTTCGGTCAGCGTGACCTTGTAGGTGTCGGCGTAGCTCTCGATGTGCAGGATGAACGTGTCCTCGTTGGAGTAGTGCTCGATGATATTGTCATCCATGTTCACCAGGATGCTGGACAACCCACACACACACACACCCACCCCGAAAAAAAAAGGCAGGTTTTAGCATAGCGGCGCAATAAAAAAGTGGAATGAAAGACAACTTGTGCGAAACCCGATTGTCGCGATCTCCGCTTCACCCTTTTTTGCTTTTCTTGTAGACTTTGGTCATCTTCTCGGTGGTCACGCCGTACTTCTCCGATATCTGCGACCCAAACGAAAATGCTGACCGTGCCGTTTTGACGAAAAAGAAAAATGCCCAAAGAGGGGAGGAAGATAAAACGGCGGCCGCCACTCACCGCCTCCAGCAGGCCTCGCAGCGTCGGCGACTTGAGCATGAGCGCGTCAAACACCTCGTCCGTCTCCTTGCGGACGTACAGCAGCACTGCGACGGGACAAATGCGCCACGTCAGCGGGAGTCGCGCCGATCCGGCGACCGCTACTTTGTCACAGTTAACACATTGAAAGTTACTAGCCGGCGACAGGTCGCATAGCCTCTCGGAGCACTCTCGTGCTTTATGCTGGGGCCGCGTGAGCGTTTATTCAATATCCGATATCCGGTGTCCATCTTAGGGGCCGTGTACTCGTGCGATCTTTGACCTCACTAGTTCAGAACGCCGAACGCTCGACTCGTACCGCGGGGTCATACTAGTCACTTTTTGTATAAAATTCAGGCCACTAGGAGGACGATCACATTTCCAGTCAGGCAAAACTGCGAGTGGGCGTTCTGCAGTTCCTACTTGGCCACGAGTACAGGACACTAATAGCGTTACGGCCGTGCGTGGGGACACTGTCGTTTTACTAGTGTGCTGCTGTGTGTGTGTGAGAAGGCTTTGGAGCAAATGCCTGAACGGCGTTCCATAAAATGGAGGCTCGAGCCAGCGCCAATATTAGGTACAGCCAGTGGCGTTCCGTCAGGGCCGGCGAGGCCTTCTCTGCTGGCCTAAACATTCTCAGAAAAGTAAATGTAATCCATTTACTTTTCCGAGAATAACATAAATTTAATTTGTTATTTTATTTTCAGAAATATGCCAACAAAATTATTCTCCGTATTCTTTACGTCATGTTATTTCCACTTAGACGAGTGCCTTTCAATGTTATTTTAAATAAGACTGTAGGGCCACAGTCAGCTTGCAATAGCCAATCAGATCACGAGTCTGCGCACCGGGGCCAGCTGGAAGGGCTGACGTCGACGCCGGACGTGCGCGTTCGCTGATTGGATGAGCGCCTGCTAGAGGAAGCTGTCGCTGCACTTTGACCCAAAATGGCCGAAGGAGAAGACGTTGATCTGCTTGCAGGACGACTTTCCACACAATTTTCAAGACGGACCTTCCACTGGATTTACCCATTGAAGTTGTTTTACCAAGGCAGCAAGGAAACATCAGAGCACGGCTGGCCACTTACAAGCTACGGTGCAAACGTTTCAAAACGTTTGGGGACACTCGCGTCCATCTGCAGCTCAGTGAAAAGGCACTACATTGGTGAGTAAATGACTTTTATTTTACATTTGTTATTTTATTTCGTTAGTATTAATGGTCACGAAATAAAATGACAAAGATGCAAAAATGTATCAAATAAATCAGCTCACCTGCAACTTATAATCAGCTTCGTGCACAAAAGTTCGTTCGAGCTCAGCTGCTCAACATTTTCAGTTATTTGCTGTTGTATCGCCGATTCTCAAAATGCAAATGATCAGTTTACTTTCTTTTCAAAGAATAGTTTGTTTTGTTTTTGTTATTGTGTGGTTGCTGTCTTCTACGAAACTGCGACATTGCGCAATTTATTGGACAGACTTGTTTATGATCGCACAGCGTACTCTGGGTGGCATCTTATTTAGTATTTTAAATCATCTTTTTATTTTTGACAATATCTGTAAATGTAGTTTCCTGCTCTTGATTGAGAATGCTCCTGAAATGACGTGCCGCCCGACGAGCCTTTACTGTATTGTGTTCACGTATGTGACGTCACTGAAGGCCTAAGGTTGAAATGCACGGCCCGCCCGCCACCGGGTACAGCCGCCATTTTATACCTCTCTTGTGCGCTTCCTCCTTGATGTGTTTCTGCGGCGACGGACACAAGTCGTCCTCGGACGGCCGGAACATCCTCTTCACCAGCACGCTCCTGCCGCGGACATTGTCATGAAAAAGATTCATTTGCTTTGTCTCCGTGCACGCTTCCCGTGTAAGCGCATCTCATTTGCATGGCTCTTTGAGCCCATGTAAATGACACTTCCTGTTTGGGCGCGCTCACCCTTCTCGCTCCATTTCCTCCGCGTTGAAGGTGAACACCTGAAAACGTAGCTTTTGTTACATCATCCGCATACATACATGTAGATCTGTGTGTGTGTGTATAAAATATGCAAGTTTCCCCAGTGTGGGACAAATAAAGTTTACCTTATATACAGAGAGAGAGAGAGAGAGAGTTTTGGTGGCAGAGCGTACCTGTCCGGCCCTCTGAAGGTTTCCAAAGTGGACGTCGGGGATGAAAAGGACAGGTTGCGCTTCCAGGTCGGTCACGGTCTTGAAATAGGTGGTGTCTGACTTCTTGGGTACCGTGATGACGCCCGCGGCGCCATCTTTAGCTGCGCGGCGATGGACAAGTGCTTCACGTGATCCATTCGCAATGCGCTCATGAACCGGGATTCGTTGCGAGACTCGGTACCTTTGGATTTCTTGCGGAACAGCTTCCTCTCTTCGTCTCTTATCTTACGCTCCGCTCCCTGAAAGGCGTCATGAACTCAAATGGAGGCAAGCCAAAGAAGGAACGTGGTGTGAACAGGTGTGACCGCAAGAGGGAGCACTTGTGCCGCGATCCCAACCAAAGTACTGGATTGGGTTTTTGGGTTTGGTTTGAGACGATCACTTTTATGTGTTGTTTGAATGGACAAGCCCCGAGCCCCACCCCCGCCCACCTCATCTCCCCCCCCCCCCCCCTCTCCATATGGCGTTCATAGCGAAAAAGGGCTGTCTTATTCTATCTGGGGTGGAAAATGACCAAAAAGGCCCTTTTGCGGCGACACCGGCCGGGATGCGACGTATTGGGGTGTCTGGTGTCTGACCTTGTCACAGAAGACCTTGATCTGCGAGTAGGCCCTGTGCAGAGGCTTGTTGCTGCGGTTGTTGTAGCTGTACGTGTCCATCTGGATCATCAGAGGGAGACCCTTGACGCCCTTCTGCGACGAGAAGTCCGTGCTCAGGCAGTTGACCGTGATGAAGATCTAACGGACGGCACATCGGCGGTGTCATTCGTCGCGTGTCGCGGGAGGGAAACGGGAAGTCGGGATGGGGGTTCTTCCTCTTGCCGTCGCGTGCCGCTCATTTCAAAGTTCAACGCTCGGCGGGCCTTCTCTTTTCTTCGGGCGGGTTTCCAAATCTCAGGCTGCATTTCCAGCCGAACGCTGGCGCTAAGGAGCTCGAAACGGCGTCAAATCTTCCAACGTGTGAAATGAGCACAGCGGCGTGTTTTTCTCGAGCCGTCGCCGAGCACGGCGGTACCCCGATTTTGGGGGTGTCGCGCGGCGGTCGGGACGACGGGTACCTGCTGTTTGCGGACCGGCAACCGTTTTTTTTTTCTTTCTTTTTTTAACCCGTCGCCACTTGGGAATAATAATACAGTAATAACGATGATGATACATTTCCCTTCGACCGGTAGGCTTTGCCGGCAAGCCAAAGGCGTGGCACCCTCCGGCCAACGATCGCCGACAACGCCGATGTTGACCGCTCATTTGACTCCAAAAGAGCAGAAGTGTCCAATTAGCACGGCGGGGATGACTCGGAAGCGCCAGAAAACTCTTGAGCGCTCCAAACGTTTCACGTTTTTGTGAGCCTTGTGGCATTTGTACCAGCCGTGAGCCGATTCCTGACTCATTTGTCCACTTTGCGCTTGTTTGCCAACAACCCAGTCGGGAAAAAAAAAAAAAAAGACAAAGAAGAAAAAGAAAAAACCCGTCCTGCTGCTTTTTCTTTCCCGCCACGCCTCCGGCATTCTTAAACAAGCATGTCAATAACGGAAATGTCGTCGCGCTTCTTTTGGCTGCGCCGCTTTTAATTAACAAATGTTCTTTTTTTTTTTGAGGTGGGGGGGGGGGGTCCAATCAGAGTTGAGTTCAAGCACGATGGCGTGTTCATCAAATCCATTAGAAGGAATGGTGCCGGATCCATTCCAAGCATCTCAACGACGTCGGCAACCCATCGGATTTCAAATTCTCCGTCGGCATTTTTCCGTCCGCCGATCGGTTGCTATTTGCAATCATTTTTTTCCCAATGTTCACGTTCTTTTAATGCCCGGTAGTTTTTCTCACCTTGGCCTCTTCGTTGACGTCCCACGTGAAGGAGATGGCGTTGTAGGCGATTTCTTCGATGTTGCCGATGGTGTTGAAGCTCTCCTTGTAGTCGGCTGGAAGGAGAATCGCAGCGTTAAAAAAAGAAGAAAAAAGGGGCGCGGGGGGGGGTCATTAAAAGTCACAAGCGGGTAGCCATTGTTTGTTCCTGATAAGCAATCCAACGGCGCACGCTTCAATTTGGGCAAGCCAAAGCCTTATCTGGCCCGGACAAACAAAGTCTTTGGCTTCAAAAGGCCGCTCGGGAGACCCTTTTGATGGCCGCCCAGCAAACGGGAGTGTCTCGGCAATTCTGTGAGGCGGAGGAACAAATAGTGGAGGCCCTTTGGCAGCCGCCAATGTTCTCGAAGGGTCGGAAGCGGCGCGATCGCCGGGTTCGGTGTGAAAGGCAAAGGCCCGCCGAGGCCGGCCGGGTCCTCCGCGCCCCGTCTCTGATGTGGCGCTTTTTGCAGGGTCTCTGTGTGGAAGAGGCGACCGGGCATTTGCGCACCAACCTTCAAAACGGATCAAGCGGGGGGGGGGGGGGGGGGGGGGGGGTGCCATCCATCCTGGGGTCTGGGGATTGTTTTTATATGTTGGGAAGGAATCGACACGCCGGCCGGTCTTTCCTTGCTCCGCAACAGGTGCACAATGGGGGCGGGAAACAAGAAGCCCCGAGCCGACGTATCGGGTGACGCGGCCCGAGGCGCCTGCGCATCGCTCACGCCCACGCCAGGCCCGGGCCGCTATTCAAATCTGCTCTCCTGGCGGTTTCGGGTTGCACGCGACTGGCGGAAAGTGGCGCGGGGTCGCCCCGCGGCCTGTGATTTAGCCCACCGCCCGGCCGGACGCTTCCCGTCGATCTGTGCTCGGCTCGCGCCGCAGTTTCGGTTGGGAGGTCGACGGGAAAATCTCCGTCGGGATGCAAAATGAGCAATTAGTTCTTGAGCAATTTGTGGTTAAACATCTCTTGGCGCTCATCGTCGTTGCTTTATTTCATTGATTTCTTTCGATGACCGAAGGTAGACAGCGGAGCGGCTTTGCCGCATCTCGACTTTTCAGGGAAGCGAAACGGGCAAACGACTATTTGATGAACGTTAACATTTTTTTTTTTACATTTATTTGACATCCATTTGAAATAGTCGGGAAGGTTTTTCCGTTCTCGCGGACACTTCTGTCGCAAAACTAGAGGAAGTTGGAAATGGCAGGATTTCTATTTCTTGATTGTATGGAACAAAGTCAGGAATGGAAAAAGTTCAATGAAACACATTGTCAAAAAATAGATGACAGAAGGAGTGCCTTTGTATCAATGCGTGCGTGCGTGCGTGTTTGTTGATCGTCGCGCATGAATCTCCCCGTGATGTCCGTGAGAAAAAGGATTCTTTTGAAGGGACTGCGCATCTTCACATTCCGCTCCCTGTCCCGACAAGCTGCGTGTGCGTGTCGACGTGTGCGAGCGTGTGCGAGCGTGTCACGTACTTCAAAACGTTTCGTGGCGCTAGCAGGCCCGAGCTTGTCAAACACACGCGCACACATCACCGCAGTGGAGTTGTTCCAGCAACAATTCACTATTCCTCAGGAGTGCGCGCGCGCGCGTCATGGTGGCTGTTTGGCCTGAAGGCGAGCAGGCAGTGAGCAGGGCGAGGGCTTGTTTGCTCTCGGTGCGGCCCTTTTTTTTTTCTTGCTTTTTTAAACGGAGCGAGCGCATTCCAGCGTTGGACTTGAAGGCGAACGAAAGAGGTCTCACCGATGTCCAGGACTCTTTGCTTGGCCGTGTGCTGCCGCGAGTGCCAGTACTTCCAGTATTTCAGCTGCTCGTCTCGGTTTTTGTCCTCGCTGAACACCACCATGATCACACTCTGAGACAAAAGAATATTCATAAGAATTCAATGATGTGAAAAACAACTTTAAATAGCACCGCGATTGATCCATTTTGTATTTATATTGCACTTAATTGAACGGCGTTTGTTTTTTCTTCTTTCCGCCTACATTCTTGCTGCCGGAGGCTGTCAATTTCCCCGGTGCGGGACAAATAAAGGAGATCTTATAAAAGACCACTTGGATGTCAAGTAAAAGTGCGGCAGTGGCCAAAAGGCTTCATATTGGAAACGGAAAAATGTCCGGTACGTGTATGCGGACGTTTCGATGATTCGTGGGTTGCTCTTTTTTTTTTTTTTTTAATCCAATCAGATTCCAGCCCGTATGTGTTGCCATGCCGATGCAATCCCCCCAAGGACTTCAGAATCGGCGGCGCCGGCCCATGCAAATGCAACCAATTTTGCCATTGACGCGCTTTGCATTTTTTGCGGCGAAGGGCGATTGGAGCCATCTCGCTCAACAAGCGGCAACGATTCCATTTGGCTGAGTGAAGAGGAACGACGGCTCCATTTGGATGCCTCGTCACGAGTTTCTTGTCCGCCATCGAACCCCGCGCCGAGCGCTCGCCCGCCGGGCCGCCCTACGCTCGCATTTTTTTTCAATGGCCAGCCGTCGCTCGTACGATTCGAATTGGTTTTCGCCACGCCCCCCGATGCTCCGGAGGGGGGGAAAGAGGCGGCGCTCACCCGCACTTTGCTGATGGGGTGTCGTAGGCGCTTGTTGGCGCTCAGCTCGTTGAGGGTGACGGCGTAGAACTGGCCCTTGTTCAGGTAGGTCATGGGACCCTCGCCCTGCTTCTGGCGTAGCGAGCGGGTGGCGTCCAGCGTGTACTGGAAGCTGTCGCCGCAACGTCACGAGGCTCGTCACGACAAAAGGGCGGGGGCCAACAAAACGGGCCCTCTCTGCACAGCGGGCGGTGACTTACGCCGCGTCCTGCTGGAACAAGAAGTCGTCTGACGCCGGGGAGGAAGGCGTGCGGTACTTCTGACGAGAACAACACATCGCGATGAGACGCATGGAATCGTCTCAAGGACCCGAGCTTGAACTCGGCCCCTCGGGGTCATTTCCATGAAGGGCGAGGACGGATGCCCAAACGTTTCTCACCGCGTCCCCGTCCTCGTCGAACGAGGAGCTGTCCGGCGGGCTGCGCCGGTCCTCCTTCGCGTAGGAACCGCGGCCGAGGGGGGCCGCCTGGTAGGGGCTCTGCTCGTAGACCGCCCGGGACGCCTCCTCCCCCTCCGGGCGGTAGTGGAGCCCGGCGACGGCGGGCGCGTAGACGACGGGCGCGTAGGACTCGGCCTTCGCCGGGTCGGCGCCGCCGGGGTGCTCGCCGTTGAGTGACAGGTTGACGGGGACGGACTTGAGAACCGGGACGCGCTTGTCGGACGCCTCGGGGTCGCCGGCCGACCTGAACGAACACGAAGCCGCCGCGGCTGAAACGATGCGCCGCTCTTTGTTTGGCCGTTTGGCCTGCCCACCAACCTTTTCTCTTGCTCTTCCGTTATTTCCGGAACTTTGGGAGCGGTCAGGAGTCGCTTTTCTTTCGGAACCTGGAAGACAACGCGCCGATCGCGATTAACGGCGGAGATAGAAAGTCCCCCCCCCCCCCCCCCCCCCCCCTGTTCAAATACTCGGTTTTTGAAATCCCATCGATGTGAACTATAATCTGTGGATTCCATCGAAGGAAAAAAAACCCAATCTTTTGGAGAGGTCGTGAAAATGTACACTCGAGGCGGGGTTGCGCAAAATTGAGCGGTCGGCTTCAAAGTCACGCGCTCGAAGAGCCGAACGTTACTTCAGCTGTGCGCCGAGTCCCGCTTCGCGCGCGTTTGGAAAGTCACCTTGTAGTAGTCGTAGAGGAGGCCCAGGGCGTTGGCGCTGTCCTCGTCGCCGTTGATGCTCATCATGGCCTTGGTGGCGGCCGTCAGCGGGTTCTCCAGGTACGAGCGCCATGCCTCGTCCTCGCTGGTGTAGGCCCGCCGCGCCGCCGGACAGGAGCTCTCGTTGGGGACCACCACCACCAGACGCTTGCTGGGCAGAAGACACCGCGGTGGCTTTTTATGAATGAATACGTTCGGATCGGGGCCGAAGTTGCCCGTTCAAGTCGGACCCCGAGCCGAGGGGGAATCGGACCGTGACCGCCCATCGGCCGCTCTTGGGGAGAAAACAACGGGCTGGCAAGCTTGGGAAATATGTTGGATTCTCATCAGGAAAGAGTGTTCCTTCCTTCCTTCCCGAGTGTTTGCCTTTCCGACATCGCCGTGGCAACCACGTGGCCGCCGTACAGGCGTCTAACAATGTGTCGGCACGGGTCACGGGTGTTTTCACAAAATTTGGGTGCCATTGGTAGTCGGGTGGCATTTATTTTGAAAAACATCTATCAAAATATGTGACATCTTTTTGATAGATTTTTTTTTCTATAAATGAGAAAAATGGCGATTTGTTAAAAAAATGAACTATTAACTTTATTGACTATTTTTGCCCCCCCCCCTCCACAGTCAATCAGTCAAATCAAGCGAATGTCATCACCCACTTACTAAATATGTACAAAATAATCACTGAAGTCGCATCAGATCTCAAAATTGCGCATTGCAAGTTTGAGCAAACTGAGTTGAAATTGGGAGGCTTGACGGCAAACAGCATGTCATTGGCCACGCAGTCTTCTTGATGACTAATCACACGCTATTAATGTGCATATTTACACAAGACCGTGCAATGTAAAATGCAAATATTGAAGTTTAAAAAAAACTAACAAAACAACAACGTCCGTGGATGTTCAAGATATTTTCATTGCCCCCCCGCCCCCCCCCAAAAAAAACGGGGAATCCAAACCAAACTTCCCCCCAAAACTTTCCATCATCAGACATCCACAAGTGATGTAAAAAGGACTAGTAAGCGACTGGTTCTGAAATGCAACACGTGTGCTTTGAATGATTTTCCCCAAAAAGGATTCCAAAGCAACGAAGAAAAATGGTGGGGGGTCGGGGACCCCCCCCCCCCCCTCCCCAGTTTGGGTACGAGTATCAAAGATCGTCTCCGCGGGCGTGATCACTTACTTGTCTGTCTCCTGTGACATAGTTCACCTCCTCTCCCCGGCTCGGTGCCTGGTGGAACTGGACTTTCAAGTCGGAGCAGGTGATAAGAGGGAGCGGGTTGGCAGAAGTTGGCGTACAGGTAAGTCCACTTTTCTTTTTTTCCCCCGACTGTTTTTTTTTTTTTTTTTTTTCAGTTCCTCCTCCTGTCACTCGCGCACCGCCACCCTCCGGTGTGTCTTCCCCGCAGGTAAAGCCCGCGTTTTTTGTTTAGTACCCCTCCCTCCGCTTCCTTTCCGTCCACAAAAGTCGACTTTAGCGCTTTATCGCGATGTCAACATGATTCATACACACGTCAACACGGCGATGTTTGTATTTGGCGTCGCTAATCGTTAAGCTTTGGGAAATTCTTTCACAGGCGAGCGAAGGGAAGGTGAGGTCGTCGCTGATTGGCTGCCCGCGGCGAGGAGAGCTGACAGCTGATTGGCTCAAAGTGCGGGAAAAGCAGTTAAAGGACACGCCTCCTCCTTCGTTGCGAATATAGATTTTTTTGTATTTATAGATTTCTTTCATGACATTTTTAAATGATTTTGGCGGGTATTTTATCCAACAAAATTAAATATGAGTTAAGAAGAAATCAGATTTTTATGTCTGCAAAAAGTTTTGTAATTATCAATAAATGAACTCTACATTTTTTAAAAATTGAATAAATTATTATACTATTACAGTAAACAAGTGTCCATAAAATGCAAAAATATTACTGTAGGACACCATTGTGTATGTTTTATTTTCACAAATCCAATAATATAAAAAGTCTACACACATTTGTAAGACATAGAGAGAGAGAGAGAGAGAGAGGACATTATAAAACATTTCAAAAAGCATGAATGACACCCACAACCTGGAAAATTTTAATATATTTGACAGGGGAACTAAAAATGAAGCAAGAAAATGTTATTGCGCAAGTGTGCACACCCACCTAGAACTGGTGATGTCACTGTGTTCAGAATGACCCAATTAAATTCCAACATATGTACTTAGTGTTGCATGTTTACAGTTACTTAGTGACAGTTGCTTACTTACTTACAGTTCAGAATGAACCAATTTGGTGCAAAGTCACGTGAAGTGGGAGTCGGCACACACCTTCCACCATTTAAACTGCCACAGATGAACCCCAAATGAAGGTCAACATTATCTTCATCGTGATCATTTTTACATCCTCTCTCTAAAAGCTTGCATTGTTTTTTCACTCCAGGGGATTGTGGAGAGTACAGGTTAGAGGTCACACTAATGGTGGAGAAAAACTTCAAGTGATTTGTCTTGGTCTCGTTTCTATACGACAAAACCATTGCATTTGAATTGGTGTGGAGACTTTTTATATCCACTGCCATCGGTTAATTGGCTGCAAATAACTTCATTAGGAAGAATACAATTAGCTTTCAAACAAGTATCTGTTTGAAAACTCAAATGTGGGCCTCGGGGCACAAAGGTTTGCCCACCACTACAGAGTAAAGAGGAAATAAAGGCAGTGGTGGTGGTGATGGGGGGGGGGGGGGGGGGGGGGCTGTCATTAGTTGACACAATGCCATTGTCCCTTTAATGAAGCCATTGTATGAGCACAACACAGTGTTTGGGATCAGCCAGGCCGACAGCAAACAATGCAGGTGCATGTTTGTCTCCTACACTCACCACCTCAATGCTAATTCAGTCCTGTTTATTTAGCTTCAAAGTTCACGTCAAAGGCATATACATAATAGGTGTCCACTTTTTTTCCTATTCATTCTATTTGTCGTTTTGGTTATTTTACAAGTTTGATTGTCATTTGTTGTTGTTAGCAAAACGGTTTGGATGCTTGCAAGCTGTTGACAGGCACATTTGCTTGTGAAAGCCTCCGGGTGATCGTGTGTATGGAAACCTTTTTTTTTTTTAAGGAAAAGGTTTCAGCTTCAGTTTAACGGCCAATGGTGTCATCCCCTTGTGTGCGTGTATGAGACACAGCCGTGTTCTTCTCGTCTCATTTGCTTCCCAGAGCAGCTGGGGCCTTTTCGGCGCGCTCTGTGTTGTGTGTGCTAGATAAATACAGGTGGAGTCCTTTTTCTTCCCAGCAGCACACAAACACAACACGGGGAGAGGGAGGCAGAGTTGAAGGTGTTCATAGTAAATGCAATAGTAAACCAGTGGCCGGCAAACTTTTCAGAGCTCAAGGGTCCACATTTGATTTATAGACTGGACAGAAGAAGCACAAAAGAAATGTTAAGAAAAGCCTCCTCAAACATCTGAACTGTTGATCTCGGGGTTGATCATGGGCGCTTTAAATGACGGCAGGTCATATATAGTCTCAAACTTTCCCGTCGTTGCCATGTGACATTGTGACAGTTGAAACCGTGCGACCCCAAGCAAGCACGGGCAAGACTGAGACGTCAGCCGCCAAGACGCTGCTCAAGAATTCCCTTTCCCATGCCTCCTCCCGCCTTCTGCGTATGTGGGGGGGATCGTACATACCAAACGTGTTTTTTTTTTTTTGTACTTGTTGGGACTCGGCCCCTGGATTGGGAGTCAACCTGTTTGGCAGCTCCAGAACCACGAGCGAGTGCAGGCAGGTGCAATGGAAGCATTTATCCTACACATGAAAAGAAGGACAAAGACAATTTCACTCAAATATCCTGCAAAATCGCCACATCCGAGGTGTAAGAGACGATTCGTGTGGGTGAAATGGTCAAAATGGTAGTTACATGCTCCCTCTTATACGTTCCGGTTCAGAGAGAAAATGACGGATTTTGCATGCGGCCTGAGAGAGGCACTCGCATTCACAACTATGGAGCTTTCCCAGTCAACGTTTGAAACCTCATGCTCCAAGGCATGCCACATCATGCAGTGTTGCAGAAGTGGGGAACCCTTTTAGGTCCTCAGAAAGCACAGCTCAATTCAAATGTAGACATTTTTGTCTACGTTGTAGTCATTCGTCTATTCACTGTCATATATTGTTTTATGAATCATAAATCATTTTTTATTTACTGTGAGGAATGAAATAAAACAGAAATATAAAAACAGTTTGAATACACCTGTATTTTTATTTGACTAAATAATTGGTAAATAGATTGCAATCAAATGAATTATAAACAATGAGATAAAAACATTAGCATGAATTGCATTATGGGCATTCACAAATTAAGTTGTTGAAATAATTCTGCTGTTTTTTTGGAAAATTGTCAGTCAAATTAAATGCAGCCCTCAAGCACAAAAGTCTGCACACCCTGATCCAAAGCATACCACATCGTGCAAATTCTTCTTGTTGTGATTTGCGTCCATGCGCCGCGCTGCGCCGCGTGTGCGCGGTTCGACCGGTCCGGCAACATTGTGGCAAAACCGGTTGGTTGGAAACGGGAAGGAGAAAGCGTCAGATGAGGAAGGTTAAGAGGCCCTCTTCCTCTGCCGGTTGGGAACGGGTGATGCGGTAACCTTTCACGCGATGTGATTGAAGTAGTGAAATGTGGATTTGGGGAGCGTTCGGGGAAGGGACTAAAAGACATTCCATTTGTTATCAAAGTTTGTGTTCATTTAGCCGCTTTGTTGAGCCGGTCAGTCGTGTACCTCCCTGTTTTTACAATATGTCACTGTGTCCGCCATATTGGATGTGGCAGACCTGATCGTGCCGTAAACCAATCCAAAAATGTCATAAAGCAACAACTGACCGACTTAATGCCGCTTGTTCACGCGTTCACACCCACACACATTAGTACACACATTAGTACATTTTGTGAAACGGATCGATGCAGAGGTACCAGGTTCGATTCCAGTTCCGGCCTCCCTGTGTGGAGTTTGCATGTTCTCAGGGCCTGCGTGGGTTTTCTCCGGGTACTCCGGTTTCCTCTCACATTCCAAAAACATGCATGGCAGGCTGATTGAACACGCCAAATTGTCCCTAGGAGTGAGTGTGAGCACGGATGTTTGTTCGACTCTGTGTGCCCTGCGATTGGCTGGCAACCGGTTCAGGGTGTCCCCCGCCTACTGCCCGAAGACGGCTGGGATAGGCTCCAGCACACCCCGTGACCCTTGTCGGGATAAAGCGGAGCGGAAAATGGTTGGAAATAAATGTTTCAATATCCCATTCCTCCTTAATACCGCTTATCCTCAGTAGGGTGTGCTACACCCTGCCTCACCCGACTGAGTAATAAGAGGCGGCACAGTATACACCTTGGACTGGTCACCAGCCAATCCAAGTAAATATGCTGTGCTTAATTCGCTTTAGTTTGTTGTGTCAGTTTGACAGTAAACTTTAACTGGGGCGAGCAGCTTGATGCAAGTACGTGTTGCCTCTTATTTGGAGAACTGTGCAGGGGAGTCTTCTTTTCCCTTTCCTTTCCACAGTCTGATATTTCTTGACATCATGAGAGTGAGAACAGGCACAAAGGTACGCTTTTAAAAAGTGTGTTTGGGGCGAGTAAGAAGACCATACAGTATATTAAAAAATGTTTGCTGACACCTGGTAGATTTGTTTTCATGCTGTCCAACCCCCTGGGGCTTGACAACCCCACCCTGGGTCTTGTAATCTAGCAAGTGACTGCACAACAGCAGCAAGGCGCCTCTGAGCCATTCGGGCGTTCCCCTCACACACTTTCCCCCATTCACAAAAGGCTCATCTCGCTTTTCCTATGTGATGGGAGGTGGGGGGGGATACAGGATAGTGATAAGGACAGGTGGACGGCTGGATAATTTTCTCACCTGGATAGGATTTCAGTCGTGACACATGATTTGAATAACTTGCATTCACGTGATGTGATATGCTTTGGATCCATTCGTCCATTTTGTACATTTTTTGTCAGAGAAGTGGGGCACAAAACACCAATCACATTTACGCCTATCAATTTAGAGACTTTCATTGACCCGATAAGCACTTTGCTTGAATTTTAAAATGTTTCTTCACAATACTAAGTGCCGCAATCGTCTAAACACGTCATTGTAATTGATATTACGTTTTTGCAATATGAATTAAGCGACAAAATGTGCCCGTTTGTAACTTTCGCAATCCGTACCACTCTACGATAGTACAATAAATGCTTATCGTCACTTATTTGACATGTATTTATCTATTTTGAAATGTTACATATTTTAAACTTGGCGAGTTAGGCGCAACTGACTAGTGCAATTTAGTCAAACGAGGACGAAAAATGCGTACCGGCCCCATTCTACCACGTGGGGGCAACGTCGTCAACGTCATCGGTCTTGATGGCTGCTTCAGTGCTTGCTCGAAAATTTCTGAAAATATGTAAAAATTGCTGTCCGACGCACGATTCAACAGGACAGTCGTCTTTATCTAGAGGGGTTTAAAAACACACTTACCTATTAGCAGGATTGTATTTTCCCTCTTTTCGTTAAATTGTGTATGTTTGTATCAGCGGCGGCCGTGTTTACGGCAGTCTTTGAATCTACCAGCGACGTCATCTTGTCAGTGGGATTTTAGCAGCTGTCACGTTTTCGTTGAGGCTCTGTGGGAACGACACTTACTTACTTGCATACTATTTTCACAAGGTATGTTCACTCAACATTATAATAAGATGCAAAACAGTGTAGCATTAGGGTGCTAGGCTGTCTTACTAGCGGCGATGAAATGCCCACCGAGTTCCCGAATGGAGGCTGGGGGGCAGTTTTGCTAGCTGGACTGCTAATCCACGTTTCAACCACTGTCCCGTTTTACCCAATTGTCAAAATGTAAACGATTTCGAGTACATGTGGATAACCTTTTAAGGTACTTTAATGTCTCGTGCCTGACCCTGTTCGCGTATTCTTTTAAGAACACGCAACGTTTGACCGTCAATTTGTGTTAGCATAACCCTAATTCGAGATGAACTAATTTCCCCTTACTCCCATAAACGCATCGCTAAAAACGGGGAAAAAGAATGCAAGGAAACCGAATGATTTTTAATTCTCGTAAATGTCATAAAACTATGCATTAATTATATTTCTGTCATGTCAGACAAGCTTGGTTACGTCTTTTAATTGTGTGTAAGACTGAATCCATTCCTGGCTAGGAGCAAACGGGCTTCATACCATTGAGAATTTTTTAGTTGGAAACGTTTAAACCATTTTAAGTCAGTTTGCCCCTTTAACAAGGGTAAACGTTCGATTGATTGTATGAGCCCCCCCCCCCCCCCCCCCGCCATGCAGTATCAACATTAAGGGCCATGTGGTAGTATGCTTTTTGTCTTCCCTCGTAGGGCAACTTCGAGTAGGTCAACTGCTGCTCATGAGGTAAAACTTCACACTAGTAGGTAAATAGTCTAGTAAAACTAGCGACGGGACATTTTCACTCACATTCACACCTTTGGACAGTTTAGTGTAAAGTCTGTACCGTACATGACCTTTGGCAAGAGAAGTGGGGCACACCCAAGACCGGTTGCCAGCCCAATCACTGGGCACATAGCGTTCGCCAAATACATTAATCGCCCGAGTCATTTTGAATATGATGTCACGATACCACTGTGCTTGCTAATGACTCACATTAACTCCTATAGACAATTTTCAAAAGTCGGCAAACTAAACACTCGGGTAACCTGAAAACGTATTTGTTGGTTATTTCACAAAACCGGTTTACTTTAATTTGCCCTTCAATCGCCCAACAGAATAGCAGTTTATTGTTCATTGTTGATAACCTAAGAAATGATTTATAGTAAAGACTTTTTTCACTGGTTTCATAAGAGTCCCTGCATTTATTTCACGCTAGATTTGATCACCATGGCCCGCGGACATCAGAAGATCCAGTCACAGCAGAAGAATGCCAAGAAGCAGGCCGAGATGAAGAAGGCTAAAGGGCACGATCAGAAGACGGCGGCCAAGGCGGCCCTCGTCTTCACCTGTGCCGTGTGCCGGGTGAGTTTTTTTTTTTTCTCGCTGGTTGACCCTCCATATGATGACTAGGTGGTGAGCAACTAGCGTGACAAACTAATGTAGCAGTCGACATCAGTACTCGGTGTCCCTTGTTTTGCACCATCGCAATTGGCCTCGAATGCACAGAATTAACTAATAATGCCATGCAGAACAATCATAACCGACGTACAACAATACATTTCGATCACAGCTAAATTGTATTTGTATGGTACTTTTCACAAAGGACCTGCAAAGTGTTCGCATAGTTCAAATAGTCATGTAGTAAATACACATTTTACCGTGAAAAGTCCCTGTTAAGTGTATTCAGAGATTTGGTTTTAAATCCGTTCAGTAACTGCTGAAAACACATGCGAAGGCAGAGAACTACGTCATACTCATTTGTGGAGAGAACAGTTTTTCAACATTGGTTTCCTTGACTATTAGGGCGGGGTGCACTTGTACTCGAGTCCTCCTGCAAGAACCCGAGCACCTTTCTTTGCATCAGCAGTTTACCAGCGCAGTTGCAATTAGCTGTGCAACATGGTACGGCTGTTTTTCAGAGCTTTCGTGCTTTTCGAAAGCCTCATTTTATAATGTACACGTAGCAGTTTTTGTTGTATTCCTCAAATTTGGCAGGGCTGCGAAAACCATCTCTCTGGTGTGTCACATTTCGACTTTAAAGTCCTATTTTTATCAACGTCTCAATGCGCTGGAAGTTGGTGGTTCCTGCTAATATGGTCTTGCCATGTTTCTCGCCACAGTCTCAGATGCCTGACCCCAAAACCTTCAAGCAGCACTTTGAGAGCAAGCATCCCAAATCCCCTCTGCCCCCTGAATTGGAAGGTGTGGAGGCATAAAGAAAAACAACAAAACAAAAACACGTCTCCGCCATTCTTTGCCCTCCCCAATCACTCGGATGATGACTTCCGTGAGGCCCTTCTCGTACCGGCTCTGCACTCTTGGTCCTTTTTTTATTTTTCATCATTTAAGAGTGGCGTCGCCAAATGGGAAGTTACAGTAAACGAACCCGAAGGTTCGATTTCCTGCTCCCGCCCGGCAAATGAAGACTTCCTAATGCGTCGTGCGCGTGGACTGATTGTCATGCTGAGCCATCGTTATCAATTTTGTGACGATTAACCCCCCCCCCCCCCCCCCTCTGTGCCCCCACAGCTACTCTTGCTCCAGGGTTGGACCTCGTCTCTGGGGACTCGCACATGATTTAGTTCTAATCAGAACGACAATTGCTGTTGCTATTATGAATTCACTCTTGTCGTAAGAGGGGTCTTAATTGCCGTCATTGTTTTAACACTGTATTCGTTTCACTTCGCTAATGCTAATTCTCAATGTTGGCTCGTCACTAACCGGCCAGGCTGCTACTTAAACAAAACAAACAAAAAGAAAAAGCAAAGATTTAATTTACAGGAAAGTGTCAGGAACTGGAATGTATGATCACTGATGTATAATAGTGTTTTATTAAATTTTACTTTGTGGTACAGCCGCCTCTTTGTTGAATTTCTTTCCACCTATGCACAGGAAATTAGTTAAAGCGACACCGCCGTCGTGACTGAAAAAGAAAAGCCTCTTTCCTGTCTGAAACCATGTTGTCAAGCTCACAATCAAACTACGCTAAAACCTATTAAGCCAAGGAGGAAATGGCTGGACAATTACTAAAACCTGGGGGGGGGGGGGGGGGGGGGGGGGGGTTGTTTTTTGTTTTTTTGTGGCTTCGGTATTCAAAGATGGATACATTTCTGTTACGGTTAACCATGACCCTAATGCAACCAAGTGGCAAATGGACTGATGGCTTGTATAATTAAATGAGGGCGTTGCAGATGTCACGCCTATATTCGGGGTAAGACGTATTTCTTCTTTCAAATGATCGTTTCCTTGACGAAACGAGGGAGGACGGCTCCGTCGTGGGCACAACGTTGGGACCGCCTCGGCAGCCACTGAGTGTTTGCTCGCTAATGTCTTGGAAATGTTGGATTTCACTTCGACGTGCCCAATCATGCTCGTCAGATATGTCACTGAAAAAGTCAGAGCGAGCGGGCCGGATTAATGGGTAGAAAAAATGAAATGATCCCTTTCCGTGAGATGAAAGAATTAATTCCCAGCAGCTATAGGTCATCTATTTTCAGACACACCCCAGTGGGAACTGCACAATTCTGAGCTCAGTGTAGAATTCAAGCTCACGTGTTGTCGTGGTAACAGCTTTTGTGAATGCACAGTCTGGTTTTGTTGGGTCTCTCTCCCCCCCCCCCCCCAAGTCAATTCAAGGATGTTTTGTCGCCACAGCCGCCGACTTGGAGAGACTTCAAACCCCACCCAAAAAACGTCACTGGCAAAACCTGATGAATGGGGCACATTTAACACATTAGTCACTTCAGAGCCTTTTTACCCATGTCATTGTTTTTCTGAGGGAAGAAATGTAGAAGGCTGACAGGAGTGAAGGCAGGAATTCAGGAAGGAAAGAAAAAAGCCGCTCAGACGCTAAAGGAATAAGGAAAGAAGGCAGAAAAGCAGGTTTAACAATGGAAGAAAGGATGTATTAAAAACAGGTATGACAAGGAGGTAGGGAGGGAGCGAAGGAAGGAACGCAGAAAAGTAAGTTTAAGACAAAGGCTGCAATGTATAAAATGTGGCTCTGAGGAAATGGAAGGAAAATGAAGGATGAAAGACAGAAAGGAAGGAATCTGAGGTGGAAAAAGGGAGGGCTAAAAAGATGGTGGAAAAAGCAAGTTTCAGCAATGCAAGCGAGGATGTAAGGAAGGAAAGGAGGAGGAACAGAAAAGTAGCTTCAACCAAAGGAAGGGACTGAATAAAAAGAGGTTGAGGGGGAAACGAGGAAGGGCAAAGGAATTAAGGTAGAGGAGAGGGTTAGTGGAAAGGAAGGTCTCAGGCAAGGAGTTAAGGTACGAAGGCAGGAAAGCGGGTTTAACGAACGTAAGGATGCGTGACTAAGAATAAAAAAAGTAGGTGTATTGAAACATTGATGGAGGCGAGGAATGAAGGAAGTCGAGGAAGAAACATGCCAGAAAAAAAAGTCCAGTATCTTTCAGTATGTGTACCTAAAATTCTTCAACGTGTTTCTCGCCATTCTTCCCCTCCTCACTGTAGTTGCCGCGGCAACCGGCCCGTGACGTCAGCCGTCCCAGCGCGACCCTGCTCGCGCGGCTTTGATTGGAGGGAAACCCCGTGGACGAGCGCGAGCGAGCGAGCGAGCGAGCGAGCGAACGTCAGCTGTGCGGCCCGGGAATCAGGAATCAAGAAGACGCTAGCGCCGTTTCAACGACGTCCACAGGTTAGTCGTGGGGGTGGGAGTCCCCGCTCCGGCGGACCGGCAGCGGGGTCGCATCTCCGTCGACGCCGGGCGGGGGTCGTAAAAACGCATTCTGGGCTAGCGGGCTCGCTTGAATGGAGAACCGCGGCGATGATGCGCGCTCATTGTTCGGTGGGCTCGCGCGATCGCGTCGGAAGGGTCCGGTTCCCCTCCTGATATCCGCAAACGACGAGGTCTCCGCGCGTCTACTTTATCGAGCCATCTGTAACGAACGACTTAATCCAGCTACGTCTCATTTTTTTCGGGCTCGTTTTCCGGGAAGGGGGCTGGGGGTGTGGGGGTGAGGGCGTTCACTAGCGACCGTGCGAGCTAGTCTCCCAGCTCCGAGGTGACCAGCACAAAATGAGTCTTCGGAAGAGGCCCCTCGGCTCTATTTTAAATGTCCGAAGATGACATTCCATACTCGTCCCGGTGGCTTGGGTGTGTATCATTTGTCGGTTCCTTGTGTGCAGGTGTGTATGACGCCAAACCTGGTTAGCCGACATTCCACAGAAGGGCGCAGGTGGATGTGACTCACTGGCTCGTAGTGCCATTTTGACTCTAAATGTTGCTTTTCTAAGACGGTTCTTCTCGAGTCTCACGGTAAGACGTCGCTGAACGCGATCGTTTCCGCGCTCGGCACGCGGAGCGGCCGGGTGACGCTCCGGGACTTAAGTTTTGCCTCAGGTACGCGTTTTTACCTGCGCTCTAATGACGGCTGCCATTTTGAGGAAAGGTCCTCGCCACCTCTGCGCTTGCTACCGGAGACTGTTTTCTGTCAGTTAACCATCCCCGAAGCCGTACTAAATTCAGGATTCAAGCAATCAAACCGACCGGGTTTAAATGTGATTTCACGTTTGCGCTGATTGTAAGACGGTAAACCCCCGAAATTTTTTTTTTCAGTCCACCATTTTTTCCGATTAACCCATCCTTGGCTATTCAACCTATTGCCGTTTTCTTTTTTAAATTCATGTATTTTTGGCTGCTGACCTTCACGTAACACCATAAAATGCCACCAAAGCCAAGGATAATAGAAAATAAGCAGTCGCCGTCAAGTTGCAGTGATCCAACTTGATGGTTCTAAGACGCGAGAGGAACTATATTTGGCTTGGCTTGTGGTCGATGATACGGCGATTGTTTACCACATCATAATGCTGCTCTTAAAAAGAAACGGAACCATTGCGTATTTTCAAATACGGCGATGCAAACGACAGCCCTCGGGGCCGAGGGCGTGTGGTTTTCTTGGCGTTTGCCGCGGGGCAGCGCGCAAGGGCGACCGCCAGCTCGGCTGTATTGGGAAGTGCCTGCGTAGCGGGCTCCCGGGAAGTATCGGGGAGGCTTTTCTGACTGGTTGCTCTCTTGCTGTTAGTCCTCTGAAACGACTCTGACGGGCCGGGCCCTCTTCTATTGGATGCGCCTTCAAGCATCACTGTGACGCCGCACTCGTTTTTTCCACCGTAAGGGTGCGTCACGCCGTGACAAGACGCAGCCTTGCATGCTCACCCCCTTGCAGCGCATACGCAGCGCATGCGCAGCGCAAGGGCTCGTGACGGTGCAGTGTGAAAAGGCCTGACGAGGAGACGCTCATGTTTTTGGCTGGAATTTCAACTGCGATCTTCCTGTACAGACTTTGCACCTTCCTGATCTGGACCTTTCTCTGCATCATCGTGAGCCGTTTACCACCTTGCTTTCTCCGGGGTCAGCCCCATAACGTGCCCTTGTCTGGAATCTTCGATTGCGCTCCTGTCAGCGTCGTCTTTGGGTTTGTTACAGAAAAGGCCCTGGAAAATATGCCAATTGACCCGCCCCAAGTGCAGGAGAAGGTGAGGGTGCACAATGGCGCGTCCTAGCCGATGCCCTCACTGCCATGTTCTATGGCCCGCTGGCCTGGGGTTCGCCATCCCGGTACGTCGGTATAGTCGGGACGCACGCTTGTCGTCGCTGCTCGGATGTCAACGTTTTGCGGTTCGGCGCCCATTTTTACCTTCTACCGAGGGAGCAAACTGCTACAGATTTACCGGGAAAGTAATTTGCCTGCCGTTGGGTGCAATCATTCAAAAAGTGATCATCTGGTGCGCTAGCCGAGCAAGATGGCTTTATTTAATGCCCCGTTGGTATTTTAAAAGTCAAGAAGGGGGATTGCCTCGACATCCGTTGTGGTTCCGCATCAGCCGCCCCTCCCCCTCCTCCCCGACACTCTCTCCCATCTCCCTAATCTCCGTCTCCTTTGTTTTCTCCCCGCCGCCCCCCCCCCCTCCTTTATCCTTCCTTCCTTCACCCTTCCCTCCTTTGCTGGCCACCCCACTGTTTCCGCAGCCCGCGTAGGAACCATGGCAGACAGGGAGATCCTGGTACAGAAAGCCAAACTGGCCGAGCAGGCCGAGCGCTACGATGACATGGCGGCGGACATGAAGGCCGTGACGGAGGAGTGCTCGGCCGAGCTGAGCAACGAGGAGCGCAACCTGCTCTCCGTGGCCTACAAGAACGTGGTGGGCGCCCGCAGGTCCTCGTGGAGGGTGGTGTCCAGCATGGAGCAGAAGTTGGAGGACAGCAGCAAGGCCAACCAGGCCAAAGAGTACAGGGTGACCATCGAGAAGGAGCTCCATAACATCTGCACAGAAGTTCTGGTAAAGTTCTCGTGCGTGCTTCGAGGTTACTCCGGGACCGAGAAGCAAATGAGAAAGGGCTCATTGGGAAATTGGAATCCGAGAGGGCTTCGTGTGTTCAGTGCGGATTTGTGACGCCGATTTAAAAGAAAAAAAAAATTGAGAGATTTTGTTTTCATTTTCAAGTTTGACCCTTAAAAGCCAGCGCCATGCAGATTTGACCCATGACCACGACATTGCACCTGTTCCCCGACCCAACATTCTTAAATTACCATCGGAGTACAAATTTTCGTGATCACCCGATGCCCTCCGGTAAAAAAATGGAGAGCACATTTAAAAACAAAAGCTTAAACTATGAAAGTTTATTTGCATCTTTGATTTAAAAATGGGTTGTAACTAAAACGGATGTGACGCCATTTAAACAACTCGGGCTTTGATTTGAGGGCTCTAGAATTCTTTTTCGAATTCATTCTGCCTGAAGTTTGCGGCGACACCGTCGGCGGCCGCTCTCTGTCGACCAAACCCTCGCATTACAAGAGTTTTGCATCTGGCCCGGGGGGTGACGCAGCCCAAAGCCAAGCTGGAATTCCAAAGTGTTGAACTCTCTTATTAACGTGTCGTCCGTTTCCATGAGGACATCCTCGGTGAAAACGGCCAGCCCGCTATACTATATATAGCGCCGGAGTTGCCGACTTGAAAGTATGCGCCCTCGCGCTGCGTTGCGGCCGCTTTGGGCCTACCGCGTTGGGAAGGGCTGGATGTGTTGCGGCTGTCCTGATGGTTCAAAAAAAAAAAAAGAAAAACTTTCTCTTCTTTGTGAGCGGGCGGTTCAAATCGCAAGCCTCCGACGCGTTTCCTTCCAAATGACTAAATGGGCACCGTGCTTGGAATTTTTGCATTCGTGGGTAGGGTTCCCCCACGCTTCAGTCTTAGGTAGGAAGCCCGTGAATGTATTTTGAAAGTAACGGTCGCCGCCCGATAAACTATTTAGCGGCACGCCGCGAGAATGTCGTCTATTCCTTGGTCCATTTTTTTCAACATCTGTGGATAACGATGCAGCTTAAACCTGTGAGGTAAGGGCAACTGCGGCTGGGATCTGAAATGAGGTCCCCCCCCCCCCCCCCCCATTCAAATGATTGTTTCCTTGACGAAACACAATTATTTTGGGATTATTTATTTTTTAATCACATTTGAAGCAAGTTATCAGAAGGGCCACTTCAAATCATGAGCAGTAAACGTGCAGTTTTGGTACACGCTAGAGCAGGGGTCCCCAAACTACGGCCGCGGGCCGGATACGGCCCGTCAGCACATTTGGCCCGGCCCTCTAACCCTCCTGTTGTCCTTGGGTCAAAATGACCCGTCACTGTGTTAAAAACGCCCCAAAAACCCCCTAAATGATAATTTTTTAACTTGAAATTTTATGACTTCCTAGATTGGCCCCAACTGCAGAAAAATTGAAATGTTGTTTTTTAAGCTCCCCTACGATCGTCACACTTTTTCTGTTACAAACTGACACCGGCCCCCCATCAGAGAAGGGAAAAGTTATGTGGCCCTCACAGGAAAAAGTTTGTGGAGCCCTGCTCTAGAGATTTTTACTTGGACCGGAGTGGAGGAATCGAATGAGAATGCCGTGGCCTGTGGGCCACCCAAGCAGTCCTGGTTGCGGACCTATCGGGATGGGGGATTTGCATATCGTCGCGCCGTGTCTATTTCAACTCGCGCGGTGACGCAAAAGTTCCCCCTTCGACAAAAACCCAAAAAGCCAGCTCATAAGCCGCGAGATGTGTTAACTGGCAGCCAAACGCTCTTCTGTCCCGCAGGGTCTGCTGGAAAACCACCTGATTCCCAAAGCGGCTTCCGCCGACAGTAAGGTCTTCTACCTGAAGATGAAGGGCGACTACTATCGCTACCTGGCGGAGGTCGCCACCGGAGATGAGAAGGAGAGTGAGTACGACGGCCCGAGCCGAGCGACCGGCGGGGAGGGCGGGGCACCCAAACTTGCCCCCCCGCCCGGGCACGTTGACGTTCGACCGTTTGCGCCCTCACCTTTGACATTGAGTTTAAGGAGCCCGCACTCGTGCGCTTTGCCCTTCCTCTGAAAACAAATTCAAATAAATGCTTCCGCGGCTCGCCACAAAGCTGCGCGGGCGCCTCTTTGGTACCCTGACGCGTGCGCTCTTATCATGAAAATTGGCCTCGCCTGCTCAACGTCCGGTTGTAGCACTACGGTCGTGTCGTTTGCGCGCAGGCTTTTGCACGCGGCGTCTTAACGGCTACATTTTAGCCACGCGTGTCCTTTTACTGAAGAACATCTACTGCTCCGTCACATAATAAGATGAGACCCGTTGTTTGTCGATACAGTGAAAAGGCCGACATGAGCGGCCCTGCTCGTGACGTTAAAGTCAAATACCTCGCGCTTCACTAGTAGCATATACTGGTGTCAACTGCACCCCCCCCCCCTTCACCCGGCATGTTGTTGTTGCTCGTGAGGCCAAGAGCATCGCATAATGTGGAGCGAGAGATGGACTTAGCCGGTGAAATGGCTTTCCCGACCTTGAGCGGGCCATTTGTGACGCTTTCAATTTAGCGCTTGTCCCGCACTCTGCCGACAGAAATCATCACGAGCTCAAAAGATTCGTACCAGGCGGCCTTGGACATCAGCTACAAAGACATGGAGCCCACTCATCCCATCCGCCTGGGCCTGGCACTCAACTTCTCCGTCTTCTACTACGAGATTGTCAACTCGCCCGCCGAGGCCTGCAACCTGGCCAAAAAAGTAAGAATCTCCCTCTTCCGCGTTGGGTGACGCGCACTTGGCATTTTGGGTTTTGATGTTGGCTTTTTTCATGAAGGGACCTCTGTAAACACGCCGGCTGATTTGCTTTCCAGGCCTTTGACGAGGCCATCTCCAAGCTGGAGTCGATGAACGGCGAATCCTACAAAGACAGCACCTTGATCATGCAGCTGCTCCGCGACAATCTGACCGTGAGTTCATTGAGCGAACGCAGGAAAAAGAATCTGCCTTTTGTTTTGTTTTTAATGGGAGTCGCCGCACACGAGGACTAAGTCACGTCAGGCGGTAGCGTCTGTAGACGAGTCGTCATGACTGCATGTCATTGCTCGGCGGCATACCCGTCGAGTCATAAGACTTGAGGGAGTGGCTGGGAGCGGTCCCATTTCGCCGGTTGTCTGGCATGCGCTGCTGCCTTTGACCCTGACCCGGCACTAATGTGACCCGTTTTGTTTTTCGCGGCAGCTGTGGATGTCCGACACCCAGGCAGAAGGTGATGAGACGGAGGCACCGGCTGAGGCTGTCAAGAACTGAAGTCCTCCGCAAGATGGAAAAAAAGAAAAATACCCCCCCCCCCTTTTTTTTAATTTTTATTACCTCTCACCGGCCTAAGTTGTCTGCGTGGTTGTGCATGTGCTCATACATGCGCATATGTATGTTTACGCTCTACTCACGGTGTGTAAAGTACAGTATGTTCGTTCATTGGAAGAACACCTCCACTGATTTAAAAAAAAAAAATGAATCGAATATTACTCAATGTGTCCAAAAAATGGATGGTAAATTTTTCTTCTGATATAGTTTAGTCCCATTGTAATTTTTTTCTCCCCCGAAATTAGACAGTCATTTGTGGTAATAAGCTGCCACTGTTACAGGACAAAAATCAAACCTCAAACTTTATTTTGATACTTTGTGTGTTTTTACTAGAACTATTGTGACACTTGGGTCCACAATAACACCTTGAAACGCGTCTACTGAATCAAAATCGTCACCGTTGTCTGATTCTTGTCCAGTTTACACAAACGCACACACAAAAAAAATAGATCCAGGTTTCATCTGTGGTTAGACTGCGGTGAACGTTTTCCTGTAACCCGGCTATTACGTTTTACGGATGGTACATGCGTCACGATGGCTCGGTGGGATCTCGGTGCGCTTCAGCAGCATACCTGCTAAGGTTCTTGGGGTGAATGGACTTTTTCTTAGTTATTTCGTCCGTCTTTTTGTTTTTTGGGGCTGCGATGATTGAGTTTCATCACGCTGACTTGTCTTCAGTTCATATCCTGCATACTTTGCGTAAAAGTGAACAACTTGATTAAAACAAAAAAAAAACGGCCTGATACTGTAACTTTGTTTTGCTACTTTTTCTATTCAGGTGTTTATTTTGTATGACATTTTTTGTGTGTATTTTATTCCCCCTTTGACCCCAGGAATGTGTGCGTTTCTCGTAGTATGATGTGAGAGGTCGGTGTGCTTTGAAACTGGCACTTTTATTTTTTTTTTTTTTTTTTTTTTTGGATTTCGCTTCGGATTTAACTTGAACCGGGTGAAGATCTGCACAGTCTTTAATCAGAAGTCAAAGGTGATGCTGATTCGCAAAGTAACTCCGTAGGAAGCTGCGTTTTGGACCGTTGAGTAGACACAAATTAGTGCTGGTTTCTTCTAATCATGGTGGGTCCAACAAAAAAAATTGGATGCAGGAATTGAAACGTGTTGCAGGTGGCACTCTTGAAGTAGGTTATTTGGTTATGTGCTTTCATGTGAGACCAATTAAAACATTAAATCCAATTATGTCGTGCTTCACGCCCGTTCTGCATCTTTTGTGTTCACATGATCTCCAATTTCTTTCCCCCCTCAAGTCTTCGTCCCCATTAGGAGTCACCAGTGAGCTGGAGTTCACCTTAGCTGACTTTCAGAGGCAGGCGCACTGAAAGAAAAAGTTTGGGTTTTTTCTCCTGACAAGTTAACTTTGTGGAAAATCATACATAACAATATGATTCCATTTCATTTAAACATGAACATATGTGGCAATGACATTGTTCTCTTACATTCTTACTCTGCTCAAGTTTTGAAGTCATGAGTCAGAAAACTCACGACTAAAAGATGCGACGATGATGACATGCGGTACTCGGTTATCGACGGCGCGCGCCTGTGGCGTCAAAAGTGTCCGAAGGGCTGACCACAGCGCATTAAGTACCATTTTTTGTCGGATATTTTGTGGCTCGACGTATATTGCAGTCAAACACTGCGTTATTCTGGCTCAATGGCAGGGGTGTCAAACTCATTTCGCATTGTGGGCCACATACGCCCTTGATAGATGTCAAGTGGGCCTGACCGTTAAAATGATGCCATACTCTGCTATAAAGAACCAAAATGTCTTTCATTTGTTTTGGTCCAGAGAAGCACAAGAACGTTGGGAAAATGTCAACATTTAATGAACATATCTTTTACAAAACATTTCATGAAGCACCTTAGATTTCCTTAGACAAATGTGCAATTGACTTTTATCACTCACAAATGCATTGCAACTGACCCCGCTGATTGTACACGGGCACTTTAACAAGGAATTGGTATTGAAAAATATTGTAATGCACTTTAAGATTAAATGACATTTATAAAGAAAGGAATTTTTAAAACATTTAAACGTGCGTGTACATACAGCTTTCAATGTTATTTAAAATAACATTGAAAGCCACTCGATAAATAACTTATTTATTATGGTAGAATTTTTAACCAATCGTATTTCAGCTAGCTTGTGTTGCCAGGTAAATTAAACTTGCTCGGGGCCATCAGATTAAACCGAGCAGGCCCCTGTGCGCTGTCAATGAACGGGCACAGTCAGCTTGCAATAGCCAATCAGATCACGAGTCTGCGCACCGGGGCCAGCTGGAATGGCTGACGTCGACGCCGGACGTGCGCGTTCGCTGATTGGATGAGCGCCTGCTAGAGGGAGCTGTCGCTGCATTTTGACCCAAAATGGCCGAAGAAGAAGACGTTGATCTGCTTGCAGAACTACTTTCCACACAATTTTCAAGACGGACCTTCCGCTGGATTTACCAATTGAAGTTGTTTTACCAAGGCAGCAAGGAAACATCAGAGCACGGCTGGCCACTTACAAGCTACGGTGCTTTTCAAAACGTTTGGGGACACTCGCGTCCATCTGCAGCTCAGTGAAAAGGCACTACATTGGTGAGTAAATGATTTTTATTTGACATTTCTTCTTGTTATTTTATTTCGTTAGTATTAATGGTCACGAAATAAAATGACAAAGATACAAAAATGTATCAAATAAATCAGCTCACCTGCAACTTATAATCAGCTTCGTGCACGAAAGTTCGTTCGAGCTCAGCTGCTCAACATTTTCAGTTATTTGCTGTTGTATCGCCGATTCTCAAAATGCAAATGATCAGTTTACTTTATTTTCAAAGAATAGTTTGTTTTGTTATTGTTATTGTTTGGTTGGTGTCTTCTATGAAACTGCGACATTGCGCAATTTATTGGACAGACTTGTTTATGATCGCACAGCGTACTCTGGGTGGCATCTTATTTAGTATTTTAAATCATCTTTTTATTTTGACAATATCTGTAAATGTAGTTTCCTGCTCTTAATTGTGAATGCATACTTGATGGTTTTAAATGCTCCTGAAATGACGTGCCGCCCGACGAGCCCATACTGTATTGTGTTCACGTATGTGACGTCACTGAAGGCCTAAGGTTGAAATGCACGGCCCGCCACTGCAAAAGGGCGATGAACACGTATCAAAATTGGTTTAAATAAAGGCTCTACAAATGAACTCAATGATTGTTTTCTTCTCCCTTAAAATGCACGTAGACATTGCCCGGATGCGATATGACTGCACATCACAGCACATTCGCAGATGATTAAATTCAAAGGCTGGCTGACAACTTGGCACCCGGATGCATTTTTTCATCTGCGCGGCTGTGCTAGGAAAGTATGCGGGTTAAACCGGCTCTGAGAGCGTCAAAGAACTGTTAGCGAATCTCGTCTCGGATTTCAAACGCTTCTATTGCCTGTTCCGAATTTCAGGCTTTCTTGCACTCCGCTTCCCTTTTTGTCTGTAATCGACCTGCTCCGGCTGCTGCGAAGAACACTTTCAAGTTGTTTGAACAAGTGGCGAAGCACGCGCTTCAAATGAAAAAGTCATTGCATCAGAATACCGTGCCGATGACCGAATGCCACAGGGCGCGTGCATACGTCGTTGGAGATCAGCAGCATTCCACATCGCAAACCAAAACTAGAGAACAATTCTGCTTACCCATCTCCGCGTAAAGACTTGGGCAGACACTACGGGCTATTTCAAATCTGTTCACGATGCCGTTTCTTGACTAATGCGCGAATTATTTCTGTCTTGTGACCCGTTGTAACTGTCATATGCTTGTGCAGGAGTTTTTTGCCTCACTCAAATTATCCTCAAATGAGGGTAGTTCGAGCGTGGGGTTTTTTTTCTCCCCCTCTCCCTCCCTTGTTTCTTTCTGACTTTCGGGTTGAGTGAACGCTGGCGCGTTTTGGCTGCCGCTGCTCAACCCGTATTGTTTTGTGTTTTTTGTTATTGTAAAGTGTCCTCGGGTGTCTTGAAAGGCGCTTATAAATAAAATCTATTATTATTATTATTGCGATGCGATCGCAAGTAATGAACCCCCCCACCCCCAAAGGTTGACGTAAATCTCGCACCACTGTACAGTCCAGTCGTCCTGTACTTCCTTCGTCATTCGCGCGCGTCCCAAACATTGCGACCAGCTCCGTCCCGTCCCGTCAATTCGTCAGACGAGTTGGACAAACGCGCAAGGACCACGTCGGGTGACGCCGTGGCCGCCGTCACGCACATCGCCCTGTTACCTTTTTCACGTCGTAATAAAGCGCCGGCTGCCTCAATCCGCGGCGAGGTGATTATTTTTTTTTCATTTATGTGACGATCGAGACAACTCGGAGTCACGAAATCCAAAAGATACAAACGCCGGTCGGCGCTTTCGTCCGCCAGCGCGAATCGGAGGAGGCCGTAGAAAACAGGGACGGCGCGAGCTCGGAGCTCAGGGGGTGCCCCCGCCTGCCCCTCCGGCATTTGACTTGATATAGTTGAGGAGATATCCATGAATTCTTTTCTCCGAACCCCGCAGCCGCGCTCGGTGGCAAACGGAAACGTTTTGCCCGCCGGCCCCTAAAAAAGGTCCGGCGGGCGGCCATGGCCGCGCTGTACGTCGGCGATCTGCACGCGGACGTGACGGAAGCCGTCCTTTATGAACGACTGAGCCGAGTGGGGGTCATTTTGTCCATCCGCGTGTGTCGGGACGCGATGACCGGCCGCTCGCTGGGCTACGCCTGCGTCAACTTCCAGCAGCTCGCAGACGGTAAATCGGGAACGACGCAAACGTCGGCGACGCGGTCGGCCCGCGGGCCTCGCCGTCTACGGCTTCCGGCTTTCGGTCTTTGGCCGTACGCCCGAAAAGTCACCGGCCGAGCGGCAGCTCGATGAGCGGGAAAACCGACGAAGGAAGAACGTGGCGGTGGCCCCCCTGCGTTTTTCACATCCAGTTTTGTTGTTTTTCTTCTTCCCACAGCCGAACACGCGCTGGACACGATGAACTTTGACCTGATCAAGGGTCAGCCCATGCGCATCATGTGGTGGCAGCGGGACCCTTCGCTGAGGAAGAGCGGCGTGGGCAACGTCTTCATCAAGAACTTGGACCGCTCCATCGACAACAACGTCCTGTACGACATTTTCTCCTTCTTCGGCAACATCTTGTCCGGCAAGGTACGGAGGGAGGAACGTCTCCGCGGCTTCGCCGCTCTCCCGACACGGAAAGCTCCATCCCCCCCGGCGGGCGCCGTCGCCGACGACTTGCGTTGTGCCGCAGGTGGCGTGCGACGAGAACGGCTCCAAAGGCTACGGCTTCGTGCACTTTGAGACTCGGGAGGCGGCCGAGAGAGCCATCGGCGAGATGAACGGCAAGCTTATCAAAGAGCGAAAAATGTACGTTCTTCGAATGACTCGGAGGCGCCCCCCTTTTCCGCCGCCGCGGTGTTTTTACCAAACCGCGCTAGCGCCGCACGTTTGCCGTTCGCGCGCCCCCCCCCCCCCCCCCCCCCCCCGGGCGAGGCGTCCGGAAAACCCCCCATTTCGCACCTCCTTCGCTCTCTCTTCCCGGACGTTTTCCCACTTGCCCGTCTCGTCCGTCCAATCAGATTTGTGGGTCACTTCAAATCGCGCAAGGAGCGCGAGGCCGAGCTGGCGGTCCGAGCCAAGGAGTTCACCAACGTCTACGTGAAGAACTTTGGCGACGGCGTGGACGACGGCGCGCTGAGGGACATCTTCGGCACGTACGGTCAGTCACGCGGTCGGCGGGGCGGCGGCGGCGGCGGCGTCGCCGAGGCCCCGCCTCCATTGCGGACTCTCCCGTGGCGCCCAGGGAACACCACCAGCGCCCGCGTGATGACGGACGAGCGCGGCTCGTGTCGAGGCTTCGGCTTCGTCAGCTTCGCCAGGCACGAGGACGCCCGCAAGGTAAAGCGCCGTCGAGCGTTTATCTGGCGGCTGGGCTCTTTCTCGCAAACGCTCGGGCTCGCTCCCCCCCCCCAGGCTGTCGACGAAATGAACGGGAAGGAATTCCGCGGCAGGAACATCTACGTCAGCCGCGCCCAAAAGAAGGCGGAGCGGCAGGCCGAGCTCCGGCGCAAGTTTGAGCGGATGAAGCGAGATCGCCTCTCGCGTTACCAGGTCGGTTTTCACCCGAGCGCGGCGGAAGCCCTTTTCGCCCGGGGGGGGGGGGGGGGACGGAAGGCGGGACCACCCCGAACGTGGCGGCTTTTGCCCTCCGGGCCGTCCGACGTCGCGACTCTCCGGAAACGCCGAGGGGATGAAATCCCGAGCGGCGATGCTGCGCCGTCATCTCCATTTCGCCCCCGCAGGGTGTCAACTTGTACGTGAAGAACCTCGACGACGGCATCGACGACGAGCGGCTGCGGGAAGAATTTTCTCCCTTCGGCGTCATCACCAGCGCCAAGGTACGGCCCGGCCCGCCAAGGTACGGCCCGCGGGGCTTTCGCTCTCCGACCGGGGCTGCCGCCGTGTGTCCAGGTGATGACGCAGGGCGGGCGCAGCAGAGGCTTCGGCTTCGTAAGCTTCTCGTCCCCGGAGGAGGCGGGCGAGGCGGCGGCGGAGATGAACGGCCGCATCGTGGCCGCCAAGCCGCTCTACGTGGCGCCGGTGCAGAGGAAGGAGGAGCGGCGGGCCTACCTGACGCGGCAGTACATCCGACGCATGAGCGACGCGCCGCCCGCGCCCGAGCGGGTCGTCGACGCTTACCGGGCGGCGCCGGCGGCTTACTTGCTAGCTCCCGCCCCTCAGGCGCAGAACCGGAACGCCGCCTACTTTCCGCAGCCGTGTCCCGAGCCCCGTTGGGCCGCGGCAGGTACCCGCCGACCGCGCGCTTTGACGGTCGCTTGAAAAAAAACCCGCGGCCGCCAAGTTTTTCAGTCTTTCCGGAATTTGAGCCGCGCCGTCGGGAGTCGAGCGGCGCGGCTCGCCCGGGAGGGAGGGGCGCTCGTCGCTCCCGTGCCCGTTTGGCCCTTTCACCCTACGCCGCCTTCTCGCCTAGACTACCGGGACGCGGCCGCCTGCGCGCGCACCTCGGCGCCGAGCCCCCCCGGTTTGGCTTCGGGGCGCCCCGCCTCCCGGGGCCCTCGCGGGATCTCCGCCCGGCGCGCCGGTCAGTCCCCGTTGATCTCGCGGTCGGAAAAGTGCCGGCCGCTTGCAAATCTCTGTCCTTGCAGCGTCCCGGAGTCTGAGCCCCCGAGCCCGGTCCCCGCTCTCCTCCGTCTGCGCGCTTCCTCGATACAAGTACGGGGGGGCGATCGGTGGCCCTTCGGACCCCCCGCCGCCGCCGCCGCACGCGCAGGTAAGAGACGCCCTTTGAACCGCGCGTGTCAACACCGAGACTTCCAAATTTGGCCCCCAAAAACGCAACGTGAGATTGAACATCCACGACTATCGGGCGTAGATGCCCCCCCCCCTCCTTTCCCACAAAAAAAGTCTCACAGTGCCACGTTTCAAAAGACACAAGAAGATTTGCTATTTTGTTTGGAAATTGCCATTTAAGGTTCATTTTTTTGGGGGGGGGGGGTCCATTTCTATGGACCTTCAAAGACGTAAAACGCTTCAAAATTCAGCCGCGCCACCCCTTCCCTCGGCATCGTATTTTTTGTGGAAACGTGTGCCACAAGAAAGTGCAGGGGCGCGCGACGACGCTCTGCGGGACTCCGTCGCTAGGACGTAGCCCGTGGCCGCCATGAGTATGGCGGCCACGAGGGAGGCGCCGTTTGTGGCGCGGCGTCGGCACATCTACGTTTGCCGCTTGTTTTTTCCCTCCGCAGCCCGCCGGCCGCGCTCCCGAGCCCCTGACGGCCTCCGTGTTGGCTTCCGCCCCCCCGCCGGAGCAGAAGCAGATGTTGGGTGAGTCCGCGCGCCGCGTCTTCCCGCCGCGCATCGTGGGGACAAGTCGCCCCCCCGGAGACAATTTAGCCTGCGAAAATGATATTTCCGAGTCGCGTCCGTCCACGGAAAGTTTGGTCATTTTCTTCCCGCGCAACCATTTGAGGTTCTTTTGGGTTCCTTTCTCGGTCCTTCAAAGACAAAGTGACGGCTACCTCCCAAGTCGCTTACCGATGTGAAATTTCCAGCGAGGAATAACCTTGGGGAGAAGCCGCGCCCGCGGCCGTCCGGTCCATGGCCCGCTTTCCAAACGGCCGTCCTCTCTTTTTCCCTCCCAGGTGAGTGTTTGTTCCCGCTCATCCGGAGCACGCATCCGGACCTGGCGGGGAAGATCACCGGCATGTTACTGGAGATCGACAACTCGGAGCTGCTCCACATGCTGGAGTCGCCGGAGTCGCTGGCGTCCAAGGTGAGACGCCGCCAAACCCGACCGGTACCGCACCGCCATAGCAAAATGGCAGTCGGCCCAAACACCCAACGGCTTGTCGGTCGTCGCAGGTGGACGAGGCCGTGGCCGTCCTTCAGGCTCATCGGGCCAAGGGGTCGTCCCGGAAGGCTTACTGAAGCCCAACCCGACCACAAGACGGCCTCGGTAGGGAAGCCGCACGCATGATGTGAAAAGGGATCGAGCCGAGGAGGCTTTTTTTTTTTTTTTTTTTCTTCTCCTGGGATACATTTTGTGATTTTTCTCATCAGAACGAGAGCGTCGTCAAGTTGTGATGCGCGGATGGCCGTGAGGGAGCCCAGCCCGACGCATCCGAGTCAGTAGAAAACATCGGGAGCCCATCAGGACAAATCGGGATCGTCAACAGCAGAATATACTAAACGGCAACAAAAATCGGAATACCACTTCAACCTGGGGGGGCCTGGGGGGGGGGGCACACCAGCAAACAAAGCATAAAATATGAAATCAAAAGAAAATAAAAATGACCATCAATGCCACTGGCCAAATTAAATGACGGAAATGGAAATATTTTTCTATGGAGTTTTACAGTGAGTCTTTTGTGCCCTGGTAGATTTTGTATTTGTACTCAGTTGAAACGGTTGAGCTTTGACAAGTCGGCCCGTATTTTCATTTTTTTTCTCTATGTGCTTATTGACTAAATGGTCTCGCGTCGTTTGTGGGCCCTTTTGTATTTGTTTGAATTGGCGACGTGTTGTCGATTTGAGTCTTTTTCTTCACGTTGCCAGAAGATTGAGAAAACCAAATTGACTTGTTGCATGAAGATCCGCGTCGGTTGGAGTGAGGCTGAGGCGCTTTGCTCCAAGCGGACAAACGCACATTCTTTTTTTCTTTTTTTCCAGCTTGGTGTGAACGACCCCGTGCCCATCTCGATTTCTTTTTAACCGAGCGTCCTTTTGTATTCATGGACAGTTTCGAGTACTTGTATGTTTTTCTTGAGAGCAATAAGAGGCATTGATTTGATTTAGCCTATTTGTTCAAGTGGGCGATGCACCCGCTGACTGACCCCCCCACCCCCCAAGCCTCCTGTGCATTTATGTACTGTTTGAGAGACGAAAGAAGACCTCTATTTGTTTTTTGCAACAGCATTGAAATGGTTTGAGCAGTTAACACGTTGTCCTTGTGTAGTTTTTGTTGTTGAACCCCCCCCCCCCCCCCCCCCCGACATGTTTTGGGTGTCTAAAAGCCTAATTGACGCCGCGTTGAGCCGACGCCCCGGTCACCGAGGAAAAGGGGCCACGCGGCTGTGTTTGAAGCTTTTATTGCACTTCCTGAGTTAGTTTTGGGGAGCGAGTCCTCCCTCGGCCAAAGGTACAGAAAGACGTCGGGAGCCGGTCCATGATGGCGGAAGCTTTAGTTGGTCAGGGCCTTGGCCTGCTCGGTCAGCTGCCTGAGGATGGCCTCCATCTGCTCCTGGAAGCGGAGCACCACGGGCTGCATCTGCGCCTGGAAGTTGGCGGCCACGGGCTCCAGCTGCTCCTGCACGCTGGCGGCGGCCGCCTTCATCTGCTCCTGGACTTTGCTCATCATGGGCTCAAACTGGTTCCTCTGCTGCTGCAGGTAGGTCCTGCCACACGCGCGAGGGACGTCAGCGGCGCCTCCCCCGGGGACGGACGGCCCGCCCGCCCGCGTTTCGCTCGTACTCACTGAGCCTGGCTGCCCAACTCCTGCGTGTTGATCAACTTGCTCAGCTCTTCCGTCATTTTGTTCTTGATCTCCTCGAATTTCTGGCTGATCATTTCCATCTCGCCGGCGTCCGCGGCGAGGCTCCCTGCGTAAGCCGGCGCGTTTTAGTGGGTGCCTTGCTTTTTGGTTTTGGTTTTGCTTGGGCTGAAACTACCTTGAGCCAGAGCGATCGCGACAAAGGCGGCGATGAGGACTTTCATGGTTGCGGATTGGGTGAGACCTGGGAAGAAACAAATTGCTTTTTGGGTCAAAGCGATGCAACCCCGCTGGCGTTCATCGTCGTCTGCGCGGGTTGGGTTCGGGGAGATTTCTGGATTGACACAAGTCTTAATCATCACAACGATTCGCGCAATTTTTAGCCGCCTTTTTTTTTTGAAGAATCGACCACAAGAGAACAAGCCGTCGGAATCATCGTGTGAGAATACTCGCCGACCAATGAGATCGATGTGGATGACGAGCGGAACGGAGCGCACCTGGAGCACGGGAAGATCCGGACCGGTTGGTGGCTCCTTGCCGGCTCGGAATCCTTCTTATAGCCACTCGGTCGGGCGGGGGGCAGCGGTGTGGCTCCTGGTGGCGATTGGACGAGATGACGGACATCTAAATGCCATTGGACGCTTTGCGGTGCTGACAAAACATGGTCGTGACCCTTGTTGCTCCGAGTGCCACTTGGCCAAAGTGAGCCAAAGTCCAACTGCGCGTGTGTCGGCGTGTTTGCGTGTGGGAGGGCTTGCAGTTGTGTTATCGTGCTGACTGAACCGAGCACTGTCGGTGACTTGTCGGTGAACGATGACGCAGAGGCCGGTACCTTTCGTCCTGCCACATCAGCTTGCAAACAAACACCTTGCATCATTTCCTCATCGCTGACTTCAGATGATTTTTTTTTTCCCTTCATTTTGGGCCATTTCAGCTGTCACGAGGACTCGAATTCTGACAAGTTGTCTCATTGATGCACGGTGGCGTTTGAAAACAAGTGATTATTCCTCTCCTAGGTGCTCTTGTCAATCTATTGCTACCGTGCGATGGCAATGACGATCACATAAAACAGCAATGGCCACCATTAAATAAGTTCAGAGTGTCGCACAACATTTGCGAATGAGAGCAGCAGTAGTCGTCGCAACGTTTGTTTTCAATGGTCTTCCTCGCCTGGAGCTTAATTCTAATGCGGCGTGATATGAAATTGCTCCAACAAGACGTAAACTTCCACCTTTGCTTGCCAGGTGTCCTATTTGCTCTCTATCTTTATGGCCCCTTGTAAAAAAAAAAAAAAAAAAAGTCATTAATTTGCCGATCGCACTCCTGGCCAGCCTTTGCTATTGATTTTTTTTTTTTCCAACGCCAGGAGACCACATGTGCTCGTAAACAAAACCTCTGGCAAAAAGAAAAACGTTTAATGAAAGCCAGATGTTGAGCATTGTGGGAATGCGCAGCATGTTGGAGATTTTTTAGTGGGGACTGGGGGGTGTCTTATCGTGTCCAGCACTGGCAATCTGCACACGTGACTACATGTAATCATCCAAATATCTGATGGGGTTTTTTGGGGGGCATGTTTCTAAAGATTACATGTAAACTGCTCCCGGATTGTGACGACGCTTCCGTGCAGCCTTTGTTGTTGTTGCTTTAAGTTGGAAAAACCACTTGCCCATTCAGACTGACAAGTGAACAAAATGGACCTAAAAAGACAAAAAGCAAAAGGTGCCCAAAATCTTTGTGTGAATGACTTTTTGGTGTATCTACTCCCCATCGACATTTCTCTTCAGCTTTGTCCTCCTCAGTCCGACTGTCTTCGGAGGCTGAACTTTTAAGTTTGCCTTTGAAGGACCACTTGCGATGGACCCCAAAATGGCCGCTTCAAACCAAGTGGCAGTTTGTTCATGTTTGCAGGCTCGGGTTCTGAAGACTTTTTGGGGCACCAACTCATGGAGACCGACCTAACCCAATTCCATGTTGTGAGACAGAATTTCCAAAACATAGGCAAAATGGAGGCCTAACGGAACCCGATATGTGCATTGACATCATCTCGATCGCAATGTGGATCTCTTTAAAACAATGTTCCATCTTTCCTCCTCTGGCGTCCTACCAGACCGCAGAAAGAATAAACACTTATAGACATGGGGGGGGGGGTGTTATGCAGGGGCCAGGTCCCATTTCCTCCTGCTTTTTCCATCACAAAGTTGACGGTCTTTGAGTCTCAAAGGTGGACGCCATTATCGTCATTTTCCATTGTCACGTTGTGGTAGTCTGTTAAATGAAAACATGGTGCATTGTGTAAAGTTGCGGTGAGGGAGGCACATTTGTAGGCCAGACTGGAACGAACAAGAGTGGGCTCGGATTTCTTGCCCTAATATTTCCCACTTTCCAATGCCGCCTTCAAGTCACGTACGAAAATCGGCAAAGTCAATATTTACCTGGGGACTAAATGTTTTATTCGTTGGAAAGTTACACAATTTAAATAATTGTGCACACAATGTAGCCGATATGTGATATATTGTCTTGTCGTGAGACGTGCGAATGAAAAAAGGTGGTGTGAATTGTTTTTGATGTAGTCGTAGGTTTTACGTGGCGTCCCTGAAAGCAACTGGACGAGCCGTCCAAGCAGGCAGGATGCAGACCAGAAGAACAGTCAAGTACAGTTCGGGTTTCCTGGCGGACAAAGCCCAGTTCAATTCCGTTGAATCTTTTTTTTTTTTCGTCTAACCACAACCGAACGTCTGCTCTGTCGGTACCGACTCCACCCAGACCCGATTCGACCGTCGCGTTTGGACTATGGAATCTCACGTCCTCCCGGTCCATATCCGCCCTCAGCGGCTCCAGCCGGGGATCGGATACGGTTCGGGGCCGAGCGGCAGTGGAACGCTCCGCTCCTCCTCCGCGTCGTCGTCTCTCCGGCCCGGAGTGACGGTGCCCATCCCTCCACTGTTGCCGTCGCCGCCGTCGCTGGCCGCCTGCTCGGGGCCTCCGCCGCCCCCGCCGCCGCTCCAGCTCCACAGCCTGTACGGCGGAGGCGGAGGAGTTGGCCTGGCTCTCCCCGCCACTGGCCACTCTAATCCCGGCAACCCGGGGGTGTTGAAGGAGGCGGTGGAGGCGGTGGTCCGCAGTTTTGCCAAGCACACGCAGGGCTACGGGCGAGGTAAGCACTTTAATAGACCTTTTGAACACACTTTATGGACCTCTCAACTTTTGGGGTCCAGGGAGAAATTATTCCAACCCCCCCCCCCCCCCCCCGCTCCTCTCGAAAATCGAACGCCAATGAAAATTACTACGTGTGCCCCTAATTTGCTTCTCAAACTTTTTTACACCAAGTACCATCCAAAAAAACCAACAAAAAACAAGAATACATTTGCACTTAAATAATGAACAAACTCAAATGTATTCCACACGAAAGTTACATTAAGAATATACTGTAATAGTGGTTTGAAAACACAGTTCTTCGTGATTATATGTTCTCCACTTAAAGGTTCAACTCAAGTGAAGAATAGCTGCTTCACATGTGCTTGCTCTACTTGGAAAGTAAAAAAAAAAAAACAGACAAAACTTAAAAAGGCTAAAACTCCATGCATTCTCATGTTTGGTAGCATTCCGTCTGTATTTAATTCAGTCATATTGTCGCCTACCACTAGAGGGAGTGCGCGTGGCATTTTGTCTTTTAATGTAACGGAATACAAATGCCTGTACAGTACCTGTACTCCATTTTCATTTCTACAGCACTGTGTTCCCAAAATTAAATGTTAAATGTACTTTTATTAAACTTCTCAACTAATATTCTACAACATGACCTTTTGCTCCGCCAAATGTCTTTTCTGTTTAGACACCTGGACTGAAATGCCACTCTCGGGTACTTTATGCAAGACTGTTAATTTTGTTTGATATCAGGAAAAAAAAGAAGTACAAATCAAAGAGAGAACCAAGTCACATTTTTTTTTCCAGGATGAAGTCGTATCATGATATGAAAGTCAAAGTTGAAATGTTCTCAGTTCTTAGAAAAGTAGGTCTTTCGTCCTGGAAAGAAAAGCTTTATTCTTGATAAAATGCACTTTGTTTTTGCGCTTCATTCCCCAATTGTGCTCATTTCAGGTCTATTACCGCGTCAGTGTAACATGTGTTCTAATTCATTATCGGATTAACTGCTGAGGCTTAAACAGGGATTACATGAAAGATCGATAAGCTTCTACAGTCGTTTTGAACAACGCACAACCGCGAGCGTCTCCAAAATGATTATTCTTATGAATGTCCTGTTTTAGTGTTTCATTCTAGTTATTAGTTTGTTGATATTCCATATTTTCTTGTGCTTGGAGTCAGCCAATCCTCCATGAAGCATCTCCAGTTGTCTCCGGACTGCCGCCGCTCGCCTCGTAAAAGGGAGCGCGTGACTCCTACTCCCTTCAGCGGCTCATTTTAGAGTTTGTTGAAGATTCTGTCCTTTGTTTTCAAATCTTGAAGTGGCATCGGCCTGCGCACCGGACACCTTGAGAAGGTAGCGAGAACTAAGTCCAGTTGAGTGTTCTTTGCCGTGGTTGTACTTTGCGTAGAACTGCGTTGCATGGTCACCGCAGGTGTACTTCATAAAAAGCGTCCAGTGACTGGAATCAAACATAGTGCTTCAAACGCTGAATAATAATCATCCCGATTGTAATAACGGGGATATGGATCATCATTATAGGCTCAGGAAAAGTCCGCGGTCGACGGTGCACATCTTCCACCGTCATCCGGCCAAGTGCTCGACGCGGACCGCCCACGTTGGCACCCTGCCGCCACTTTTGACACCGCTATCGTATCGTGCTGCTGGGCCCATCCAAACCCCTTTTTTTTTTTTTTTTTTGCATCCTTTTATGCTAATCCGGAGCCGCGCCTGTCGCTGCCCCACACCCTCATGATTCGCAGTGGTGGGAAGGAAGCAAGTGCAATATTCCGTTACTGTTGCCGAGCACATTTCTGAAGCATCTGTCATTTAATTCGGCGCCTGAAAAATTCCCCAAAGTGCCGGTCCTTTGTTTTTGAGTCTCATTTCAGATCCTGTGCATTCTTTGAAACTTCACCGAATCGGTCGATTGCTTTTCTTTCACGAGTATCTGTACACTGAGCCGAGCGCCTTTGCACCTGCGCTCACGAAGCTTCTCCTCTCCTCTGCGGTGTGTCGCGGTTGAGCGCAGTCAACGTGGTGGAGGCCTTACAGGAGTTCTGGCAGATGAAGCTGAGCCGCGGCGCCGACCTGCGCAACGGAGCGCTGGTGGTGTACGAGATGGTGGCGGCCAGCGGCCCGCCGTACGTCTGCTACGTGAGCCTCCCGGGGGGCAGCTGCTTCGGAAGTTTCCAGGTAACGGAGCCTTCGCTCGACTCTCGTCTTTCCGAAGCAAACGCGCCTCGAGACGTTTTATCCCTGCGTTTATTTCTTTTTACAGTTCTGCCCCACCAAGGCGGAGGCCCGACGCAGCGCCGCCAAGATCGCCCTCATGAACTCCGTTTTTAACGAGCACCCGTCGCGACGCATCACCAACGACTTCATCGAGAAGAGCGTCGGGGAGGCCTTGGCTTCCTTCAACGTAAGTCGGCGGCCGCCGACGTCGAGCGGCGGACGCCTTCCCCGTCAAACGCGCCGCGTCCCCCGCGCGTCATTGGCGGAGTCGGCCGCCCCTGACGCGCGGCTCCTCGCGAATCGCAAATTGGCGCCGCGGCAAAGCCGCGTTGGCCTGCGGCTCCCGCGCCGGATGCGTTTGTCGGCCATCTTTTTCAAAATGCCAAGTATGCGAGCTCTTCCGTACATCCCAATCGTAGCGTTTGCCGCAGGGAAACAGAGAGGAGGCCGACAACCCCAATACAGGAATCGGGGCCTTCCGCTTCATGCTGGAATCCAACAAAGGCAAATCAATGCTGGAATTTCAGGTGCGTCACCGAGCGGCGGCGACTCGTAAACAGGTTGGGACTTGCGGATTTGCATCATATGCATGTGCGTGGGTGTGTGTGTGTTCACCGTACAGGAGCTGATGACCGTCTTCCAGCTCCTCCACTGGAACGGAAGCCTGAAAGCCATGAGGGAGCGCCAGTGTTCCCGTCAGGTAGCAAAGCCATTGTCACCGAGATGAGAGACCTGAAAATGAGAAGCGTCTTTGAACAATTTCCAGTCTAAGATCTTAAAAGGAAGCCGCGCACCGTCGCGATTGTCATTCCGGATAAGAATGAAGTTGGCACACCACAGTTGGCGTGCGCCGCTTTTCACCCCCCCCCCCCCCCAAAAAAAATAGATCCGTGGCGACGGCGAGAGTTTTTAACCGAATTGAACTTGAATTGCGGTCGGTGTCACAGGAAGTGCTGGCCCACTACTCGCACCGGGCGCTGGACGACGACATGCGCACGCAGATGGCGGCCGACTGGGTGAACCGCGAGCAGAGCGTGGCCGGCACCGTCTCCCAGGAGCTCGCGGCCACCGAGCGCGAGCTGGAGGAGGCTCGGCTGGCCGGCCGCGAGCTGCGCTACTACAAGGAGAAGAAGGACATCCTGATGTTAGCCGTGGGCCAGCTGAGCGCCGCCAACGCCGCCACGCTGCCCTCGCACTAAAAAGAGTCCTCGGGTAACGCCGCCTGAGGATGACCGCCAAATGGCAACCGGCCACAGAACGAGCCACGAGTCGGTCGTAGCTCGTTACCTTTTGGTGCCCGACGGCGTTTGTTTTTGTCCAGTTGGCCAACCAGCTGCCTGGAGTCGACATTGTTTTTGTCTCGTCTCATTCAGCCGCCTTACATTGTTGGGGAGGGAGACATCTCTCGCAGGGCCAGGCATTTTCCGGCGGCTTGGTTGGACTCGTTTTAAACAATGTTACGGTTCAATTTATGTCAAGTGACTAAAAAAGTAGTGTTGCGAAAATCAAGGTCCATACTGTGTGAACTTAAGTAGGCTCTCTCTCAGTCGGGATGTGTCGCTGAAGCATTAGACATTGGTGCCCTCTGGTGGCACTCGGGGGCATTTCAGAAAAAGCACAACCATTGCCGGGAAGAGGCGACGCTTGACTGACTGTTCGAGGGCAAGGCAACCTGATTGGAACTCTGCCTGGCGCCCGCAAAGATCCCGGCGGTCTCCCGCAACCCTAATTGTCATTTCGCCTTATTTCTCCCCATTTTCACTTTGGGCCGCGCCTTCATTCCAGAAGACGCCAACCCGCGATTCACATTGTTTACTTTTATCCCCCTAAATCACCCGCCCGCCTTTTATTATGACGGAAACGCGCAGCACAGAAAGGAGGTCGGCGGTATTATGCATGCAAATGACCTGGTGCGATTGTTTTGTCTTATTTCGGTCGCTCTGACAGCAGCTCAGGTGGAGCAGCACTTGCTTGTTGTGACTTGGAATGACTTCCATGCCATCGCAGTGTGAAGGACGCCTGCGGTACGAGTGGGACATGAGGCATTTCATGCTACAAATGTGACATAGAATTTGAACCGTCTATTTTCTCTGTGTCCAAATGATTAGGGAATTCAGATCGGGAGGTCCATCCAATTGCTCGAGTCATTTCCCTCCTGTGGTACAGACACAACATTAGATTAGGAAGGATTGAATCGTCCCCGTGACCACTCTTGAGGCATGTTTAATTCCCTACGGTCATTTTAGTTTGGGCAGAAATCGTGAACAATCGACCGTTCGTTCGGGTGATGTCATGCTCACTCTATTGGGCAGCTGAAATATTGCTCCTCTTTATACGCCCGGCCTTGCCTCTCACTTTAAGTCTTGGATGATCGTACGGTCTCTCATACGGGGTACAGTATGTCCAGGTCAGCAGGAGATATGTTACCTCAGCCGTTTCCGTCTCCTTTCTTGTTTTATTCCTGCTTCTGTTCTCCGATGCGACAGTGCGTATAAAAAGTCCATACACCCCTGCAGCTCATGGCTCGTGCTGTGATGTGACTGCAACGATGTCACAGAAAGCCTACTCGAACATCAGAACTGTGTTTGGGGCTACCCAAAGGCACTGCAAATTGTGACAGGTGTGTGCTGACTCATTGAACATGAGTTTGACTGTGATGATGTCATTCGGAGATTAGCCGAGTGCCCGATTGTAAAAAAAAAAAAAAAGGCACTCGCGACGCCTTGCTCGTTTGTTTTTATTCCCTTTACAAGAGGTACACTGCGCAAAGTTTTGAAACGATTTACCTTACTATTTTTTGTATGTTGCAAAAACCTGGCATTTGCAAAAAGGGGTGTTTGGACTTTCTCTATCCGCTGCATCTTCCGCCTTTGGCGCATGATGTTTCTGTGATGTCTTTTAACCAAACAGTATTGTTAATTTTGTAAAGGATTTCTTAAGGTCATCATGGTGTGTATTTTATATGCCCGTTTTTGTATTCACTGTTTATACATTTAGTAGATTTATATAGAATAAAATACACAATGATCCATATTTACACACGCAACGTTTCACCTTCTTTCGATGTCATGTCAAATTGACTTTCGTGCGCTTCCCAGCCATTGTTATCAGGCGCACACTTGCTGGCGAGATGACAAAGCTCGGGCTCCGTCCGGGTCCTCATGGTTCCGACAGCCTAGTTCACCATTAGCGCAGGTGTCGATGGGTCGAGGTGAGGGCCGGCTCCTCCAAAGGGGCTAATTCCTGCAAGGCTAGTTAAATAGGGTGCTGTTCATTCTTGATCCTCGGGCTACTTCTGATGAAAGCATGTCCTAAAAATGTTATGAAGACACTTGGGAACGGTTTGAGAGTGTGTAAACATGCACAATGCGTTTTAAATGTTTTTGTTTCTTTTTTTAAATGCATCTATTTCTAAAATTAGCATAAGCTTTCATTTACCGGGACAAACTCTAGATATTGATATACGGTATTGAAAGAGGTAATGCTGGAAATGACAACAAATACAAAACTCCACAATGAAGTTTCTTTACATTTGGCGCAACACAGCTAACATGTTTCAAAATAGGATGGCCAAACGGCTCATAAATACTATTAATAGTTAAATGGGAGTCAATATTCTTGAAATACTGTACAGCGCCCGTATCTTAAATTGAGAGCGTCCGATTATTTTTTCATGACGTATAAACTTCCGCTTACGTGGCGGAAGGGGAGGGGTCTTCCTCAAGCGGTTGCCCACCGTTGTTCATTCAACATGGCAGCGGGACCGATTTCCGAACGAAACCAAGGTAAGTTAAGCGCGCAATTAAGATATTTGTTCCTAGCCGTGGCTTCTTTTAACTTCTTTTTGTACAAAGAAGTTGCGGCCCTCCTCTGTTTGCGCTTGATTCTTTTGCGACTGTACGAAGGCTATTAAGCATGTGCCGTAGTCGTCAGCGCCACTCTCCGCTAATTCTTCACTTTTAATCGACGCGCGGTCGAATAAAACGTTGTGCTATTTGTAGTAGTGTCTGAATTTATCATTTTCTCGGGTGCTCCTTTTTGGCCGTAAATGAGTTTGATACGTGCTCAATGATGTGGTTAGCCAAGCAGGCCAGTTAGCTAACGAGGATACCCGTGACTGAAGTACGGCGATTGAAAAGCAAGAATTCTGCGCTTGCGTTCATTTTATATATCAACATATAAAACCAATCTTATTATTATTTTTCCTCAAAAATCTTTAGTCGTTTTTAGGTATACTCGCTATGGTATGTGATGAATATTCACGTGACTTGTCTTTTACGACACGGGCACAAACGGAGTGTGCCAAATGAACTGATGTTTTTCTGATTTTTCCAGATGCCACGGTGTACGTGGGCGGCTTGGATGAGAAAGTGTCCGAGCCACTATTATGGGAGCTTTTCCTGCAGGCCGGCCCGGTCGTCAACACGCACATGCCCAAAGACAGAGTGACGGGCCAACATCAAGGTATGCACCGATATATCGGAGGAAATACAATGCCTCCCTGCCGATTCGCAATTTGCATCGAAATGATCTTTTAATTTTCATTTTTCCCCCTCCTTCACTTGAAGGATATGGCTTTGTGGAGTTCCTGAGTGAAGAAGATGCCGACTACGCCATCAAAATCATGAACATGATCAAACTGTACGGCAAGCCCATCCGAGTCAACAAGGCGTCGGCGCACAACAAGAACCTGGACGTGGGTGCCAACATCTTCATCGGCAACCTGGACTCGGAGATCGACGAGAAGCTCCTGTACGACACCTTCAGTGCCTTCGGGGTCATCCTGCAGACGCCCAAAATCATGCGGGACCCTGACACGGGCAACTCCAAAGGCTACGCCTTCATCAACTTTGCCAGCTTCGACGCGTCCGACGCCGCCATTGAGGCCATGAACGGCCAGTACCTGTGCAACCGGCCCATCACCGTCTCTTATGCCTTTAAGAAGGACTCCAAAGGCGAGCGGCACGGCTCGGGCGCCGAGCGGCTGCTGGCCGCCCAGAATCCGCTCTCGCAGGCCGACCGGCCCCACCAGCTGTTTGCCGACGCGCCTCCCCCGCAGGCTGTGCCCCCGCCCGTGCTGACCTCCATGGGACACGCCGGCATGGGCATGCCGGGCGGAATGCCGCCTCACGGCGTCTTCCCCCCCATGCCGCCGCCGGGGGCCATGCCGCATGGCATGGCCATGCATCACAACCATCAGGCGCAGCCGGGCGGCCACCCTGGGGGGCCGCCGCCCTTCCCGCCTGGCTCCATGCATGGAGGTGTGTGTTTCCGTGGGGATGCCATAGTTGCTTCTTTTTTTCTCTCTTGACTGTCTCAATCTTCCTCTCTCCCTCTGTGTCTGCCAGGCCTCTCTCTTGGTGTCATTTTGCGCAAGATTATCTGTCGACCTCTCGCCGTCCGTCTCCACCTCTCTGTCTGTCCCTCTGAAAGTCTTTATCTGTTGTGAAAAGAGAAATCTTCTCTCGGCACTCCACAATGTTAGAAGCAAATTCATCAATCGTGTTGAAGTCACTCAAAGTGTGATTTCCAAGAGATTCCTCTTTCGTGACGTTTTGAATGACAAACTCGTTTCGAGTGGAAAATATTGACGTTCGCTTCCCTCAGGTATGCCTCAGATGCCCATGCCCCCTCCGGCGCCTCCCGGCATGGTGCCCCCGCCTCCTGCACCCCCGGGCTCCAATCAAGCCCGTGCGCCGCTGCCTCCGGGCATGCCGCCACCCCCACCCATGGGCATGCCGCCCCGATCCCCCTACGGACCTCCTATGGGTATGTCCAAAAACCACCGCTTCCTCGCTCCCGTCATCTTTTTTTTCACACATTTTTGCCTTCCCGCCTCCCTTCAGGTCACCCCGTGCCGCCCGGTATGAGAGGACCTCCGCCCCCTCCCATGCCTCCACCGGGCTACGGCGCCGCCCCTCCTCGCCCTCCTCCCTTTGGCTACCAGAGAGCACCCCCCATGCCGCCCAGGCCGCCGGTCGCGCCGCCTCGGGTTCCCTTAAGAGCGCCCATGCCCTAAAAATACTCCAGAGATCTTTTTTTTTTTTTTAAGAACGCAAATCAAGTGAAGTTTGTATGGTTTGATTATTTTGATAGCTTTGTATTTTAGGGGCTCACTGTACAGATGAAAGACCGCTGTTGAAGAAAACCTTTAGTACTAGGGATGTTCCTCCGATACCAAGTAGCCGACACCACTGGTAGTTTTGATACAAAAAATTTCTACTAAACCAATGACGGATCGTTTTAAAGAAATACCTTTTGTTAATTTCTCACAAAAGGCAGAACACGCGCTCTGCATTTGAGAATTTCAGTCCAAAATAAACCCACTCACTCACTCTGATTTAGGATTCATTTGTAATACATTAACATAAGTGCCAGTAAAGCAAAGGACTCCACGAGTTTTAGTCAGTCCAAAATAAAATCAAATCCAAAATAATACCGTTTCAGCTGTTAAGCAAGCCGCCATGAAATTGGAAAATAGGGCTGGGTGATACGGCTGAAATGAATGACGTTCATAGCGGCCAATATTTCTTTTACCAATTCAAAATAGGATTAAATATGAAATGCCACCATCTAGGCGACTTAGCCCATTCATATTCCGAAACGTAGGTACTCTATTGAAAGAGTATCTTCAGGGCCATTTGAGATGATCGACGTGGTTGCAGCTGATTGCGAAAAACATTCGGCCAGCCATGCATGCCATTTACTGTACTTGCTGAGAGTAGAGCGGCCACAAGAGGGTGCCAGTGAGTGCTTTCAGCAGCCTTTGTGGATGCCCGATACACGGAAATAATTCCGCTTTTGTTCTTCGCCCATCCCCTTCGTGGGCGAATTTCATTTTGTCGCGTATTAAACGAGACAATGTCCACCCCCCCCCAAAAAAACTGACTTTTTTTTTTGGGGTGGACATTGTCTTGACCGCTGGTCAAAAAAAAAGTGACCTTTTTTTTCTGACCAGCGGTTTGGATAATGAATGAAGAGTTTTAAGAGTCTGAAACTTTTTGTTTTTCACTATTCAACGGGCAATTTGTAAATGTCCATTTTCTGAATGTTCTGAGCCCATTTGCCACATCCATCCATCCATCCATTTTCCGAACCGCTTGATCCTCACTAGGGTCGCGGGGGGTGCCGGAGCCTATCCCAGCCGTCTTCGGGCAGTAGGCGGGGGACACCCTGAATCAGTTGCCAGCCAATCGCAGGGCACACAGAGACGAACAACCATCCGCGCCCACACTCACACCTAGGGACAATTTAGAGCGTCCAATCGGCCTGCCGTGCATGTTTTTTGGAATGTGGGAGGAAACCGGAGTACCCGGAGAAAACCCACGCAGGCCCGGGGAGAACATGCAAACTCCACACAGGGAGGCCGGAGCTGGAATCGAACCCGGTACCTCTGCACTGTGAAGCCGACGTGCTAACCGCTGGACTACCGGACCACCTGTAAAAGCAAAATATTGCAAACGGAACTTTTTCTTATTCAACATTATCTCAATTTGGAACCCGTCCCCTTTGAATGACGTTGCTATTTGTGTGCCATTATTGTATTTTTTTAAAAAAACGTGTGCTATTCTTTGCGAATTTTAGCTACTCGTGTAGTCCCAAATTTGACAAAATGGCCGACATACAGGAGTTTACATAAGAGTTCCAATATCAAACAATCAGATGAAAAATATCTGTCTCCTTGAATGGCTGCAAAAGCTCCAATTTTCTTTTTCATCGTTTTTCCACGAGCGCAATATTAATCACATTATTGCAAAGAGAATTGGACTTGTGCTTTCATTGAAAGTCGGTCGGAAACAAAATGCTCATGTTGAGAACAGATACCGGAAGAACTTACGGAAGTAGCTGCATTTGTATTTCATTCCGTTCCACGCGCACGCGCGCACGCCACAAAGTGTACGTGCGTGTTTGTGCGTGGGTGGGGGGGGGACATGATGACAGCGTGTAGGCGTGGGCTCCTCTCAGCACCATCATCACCAGCGCAGCAACAGCCTCCTCCTTTTTCCTCCCCCTCCTCATCCTCAGCACCACCACCTTCATCCTCCGAAGACCGAGAGCCGCGGTGAGTACTTACCGTACGCGGGGGAAAAAAACGCCACGTTTCCACGTATTTGCACTCTTTTTTTTTTTTTTTTTCGCGACGGACACGTTGGACTGCACGCAACAATTAACATTCTATGAACGAGTCGGGGAAGGGGGCGGGGCCTGCAGGTCGTGACAAGATTCCAGTGGGGCGGATTTGGACTGATTGCACGCAATAAAAACACCAAATTGGCCATTTGACGTGCCCCCCCCCCCCCACTGATGTGAGTGGCGTTTTGGTTGCTATATCTCGGTGCGACGGAGGCCTTCCCTTCTTTCCGCCCCCCCCCCGCCCTCCTCCCCGGTATGAATGCACCGGAGGCTTCATTTGCACAGTTGCACCTGCGAGAGAGGGAGCCTAATGCAAACAGCGGACAATAACGGCAAGCGCGCGTGCAAGTACTGCGAGGTTAGGCAATGTTTATTTATTTTTGGGATGTATAAATGGAAGCGATGGCATGGCAATGTTGTTTTTTCTTCAATGGGGCACGAGGCCACCTGTAAAATGCGCCTCGGAAATGCAGTTCATTCGCTGGCTTTCGGTGTGTGCGTAGGCATAGCGCGTTTTGCTGAATATATACTGTAGATCTACATACATAGATATAAAATGCAGGATGTGTGCGTGTTACCTTCAGAGACGGTCTGAAATCCGTTTTTCTTGGCCCATTGCTTTAAATTTTAAATGTTGATGTCAAGTCTGTCTACCTAACTCAGAAATCCCAGCTTTCCTCAACAAATGTCCAAATTGTGCTCTACCAATCGGCAAAATGGTACGCGATGCCTTCAGTGACATACTGAAAACAGCGGTGCCTCACTCCCGCTCCCTCTCCGTCTCCGTCTATCTCAACCATCCATCCATCCTCCTGTACTGCATCCACAAAAGCAGCTTTTCTAAAGATCCGATCAGAAAGTGTGCCCTCACAAAGATATTCATTCTCATTTTTTCTTTTCATATTTTGAAGGCTAGCATATGCAGTCTCCTTTGAGAGCCGTCGTTTTAGGTGTGCCTAATATTTTGGACTAGACTACCTTAGCACCCGCCGACCTCAAAAGGGGATGCTAAAAGCCCATCCCGGCAAGCGCCACGTGCCGTGTTGTTTTATTGTATTGCAGACACACGCAGCAGTGCTCTCCCACTCAATGCAAAAGTCTGGTGTCCCGTGAGGAACCGGGAGAAGAGCAAACACTTGCCCGCGGACTTTGTCCAAACACGACCGGACTTCTTTTGGGCGTTAAAAAAAAGAAGGCGTGGTGATGTTGTTTTTGTTACACGCGATTGGGCGTACTTTCATGAACGCTCAATTTCAAGCCTGCCTGCTTTTAGCACTTTATTCTCATTCGCATTATTATTTGAGCAGCCCGTGTTATTTATATGCCACCGCGGTGTTAAATCTCGTTCAAATTTAGAGAAGAATGACCACCATGGACAACTGTGAATTCATTAGTTTCTTTTATTCTATTTGAAGTTAGTTAGCTTAGAATACGGAGCATTAGCAAGTCCATTCAGATCGGCGAAACTTAGATGGAGTCTGCTGGGCAAGGGCGGGATAGGTGTGCATTTGATTTGATTCACGAGACCCCGATTGCGGATGGCATGAGAAACAATGAGCGCTGACCTTGCAATCTACGCGTCAAAATCGAAACTAAACCTTCGTTTCAACCGCGCTCTCTGCGAAAGAAAAGCATTGTTGTTTATTTCCGCGCCTCAAAACGGAGTTTTGGTGTTCCCTTCCAGTCGGTGAACTCATCCCGGGAAAAGCCAAGCGTCCGGCACAAGATGGAGGACGGCTACCAGAACCGGACGGCCTTCATCAAAGGCGCCAAAGACATCGCCAAGGAGGTCAAGCGCCAGGCCTCCAAGAAGGCGGCCCGCAGCGTGGACCGCGTCAACGACGAGTACAGCCGCCGCTCCTACAGCCGCTTCGAGGAGGACGACGACGCCGATTACCCGGCGCGGGGCGGCGGCGGCTACTACCGGGGCGACAGCCGGGCGGCCGACGACGACGACGACGAGGGCGGACGCAGCGACTCCACCGAGGGCCACGATGAGGATGACGAGATTTACGAGGGCGAGTACCAGGGCATCCCCCGGGCCCAATCGGACAAGGGCGGCCCGGCCGGCGGGCCCGGCTCGGTCCCGCAGCCGTTCCGGGACGCGGCGGCGTCCGAGGCGGAGAGGCGCAAAGACCAGGAGGAGCTGGCGCGGCAGTACGAGAGCATCCTGCAGGAGTGCGGCCACGGAAAGTTCCAGTGGACGCTCTACTTCGTCCTGGGCTTGGCGCTCATGGCCGACGGCGTGGAGATCTTCGTGGTGGGCTTCGTCCTGCCCAGCGCCGAGAGGGACATGTGTCTGTCCGAGCCCAGCAAGAGCATGCTGGGTACGTACGCTCCTTTGAGTTCCTTCTCCCGAGCCGCGGTCGCCGCGCGCGCGAAAGCTTTCGGGCGTAGCTGATCTCGCGTCCGACAACCGCGATAACATTTGCGTGATCGGCGCGTCCTCAGGTCTGATCGTGTATTTCGGGATGATGGTGGGAGCCTTCTTGTGGGGCGCCATGGCCGACCGGATCGGTCGCCGCCAGTCGCTTCTCATCTCGCTGTCCATCAACGGCGTCTTCTCCTTCTTCTCGTCCTTCGTGCAGGGTTACGGCACCTTCCTCTTCTGCAGGCTGCTCTCGGGCGTCGGGTAAAACAAAAGCAAAACTAGTCTGTCGACAGACGCGTACGCGTCTTCAAGGGTGAAAGGGCAAGAATTGACATTTGCCGTCGTGTCAGGATCGGCGGCTCCATCCCCATCGTCTTCTCCTACTACTCGGAGTTTCTGTCTCAGGAGAAGCGGGGCGAGCACCTCAGCTGGCTTTGCATGTTCTGGATGATCGGCGGCATCTACGCTTCTGCCATGGCGTGGGCCATCATCCCCCATTACGGTGAGACGGCTCTTCATTTCCGCCGCTATACGTGGACAAAGAGCGCCATCTGTCGGAGGGAGCCCTTTATTGTTGTGAACTGATGTGAGTCCACTTCCTGCCCGTGGGGGGGGGGGGGGGGGGCGTCTATTTGAGGCTGGTTTCGATTGGCCTTCAGCCAATTACGCCGGCCATCACCCGAGGCGACGAAAAACTGCAACCTGTTTTTTTCTGAAGGGGATTGGCGGCCATCTACTCGAGTGAGGCGTTTAGGCGGCCGGGGTTTCTTTTCTCCTTTATTTGCTAACAAAAGTGTCTCCGACCCCGCACGATTGCACTTCCCACCTGTTTTTTCACTGATGGGAAAAGGCAAACGTCTGTTTGAGGAAGGCATTTTCTATTTATTTTTCCCCGAGGCATTTGAAGCCTTTTTTCCTCTCTTCTCTCAGGATGGAGCTTCCAGATGGGTTCGGCCTACCAGTTCCACAGCTGGCGCGTCTTTGTTCTGGTCTGCGCCTTCCCCTCGGTCGCCGCCATCGCCGCCCTCAGTGCCATGCCCGAGAGTCCGCGCTTCTACTTGGAGGTCGGTCGGTCGACCCGACGCCGTTTGAGACCGAACGGGCAAAAACTGCGCTTGCTTTTCTTTTTCTGGGAACAGAACGGCAAACACGACGAAGGCTGGATGATCCTCAAGCAAGTCCATGACACCAATATGCGAGCCAAGGGACACCCAGAGAAAGTCTTTACTGTGATTGCTTTTTTTTTCTTCTTTGTGCGTGTGCGTGTGAGTGTGAGCTACCACGGCGACAGTAAAAACCAGGACGAGTTGTCATTCTCCATCTTCATGATTCAACCAAGAGTGACATTTTTCCATCCAAGGTGACCACCATCAAGACGGTGAAGCAGGCGGACGAGCTGGCGGAAGGTGGCACCGACACACCCGTCTGGCAGCGCTATCGCCTCAAGATGATGAGTCTCTCACGTCAGGTGAGATGCGGAAAACCCCCGTTTGTCACCAGGATATCTTCCGCCGACGATATATTACCGTCAAACAAATCAAGCAAAGCCCAAAAAAATGTAAGATTGTATTTTTCCACACCAAGAGGTTCAAACAAACCGTATCACGTACTTTACTTTCATTTCGCCAAAGTCTGCCAGCTTAATGCTAAGATCTACAGGAATGCCAAATGGCACGTATGAGCTCATTCACTCCCAAAGACGTTTTTAAACGTCTTTTCGGACTCGGTCTAGAATCGGCTGCTACCGAATGAGTTAAATGAGCGTACGCGCGAACAATCGCTGGCGCGCCTTCCTTTGCGGCTTTGGATTGGCTAAATTGAGCTTCCGTTTGGGGCTTATCTACGCAACGTAAACACCTTTCCGCGTGGATTTTGTCGTTTAGTCGCTTAACTCGTGTTCGTTTTGATTACGATAGATCCGGAATAACATTCTTGCCTGCTTCGGCCCGGAGTACAAGCGGACCACTTTCATGCTCATGGCTGTTTGGTTCAGCATGTCCTTCAGGTAATCGCTCATAAATAAATGAAGATTTGAGATTTTTGACGAATGAGTGAAATATATATTTGCTATAGTTGCTGCGGTGTTTTTTTTCTCTGTTTTTTCCCGCCAGCTACTACGGCCTGACCGTGTGGTTCCCGGACATGATCAAGTACATCCAGAAGCAGGAGTACGAGTCGCGCACCAAGACCTTCAGCAAGGAGCGTGTGGAGCATGTCACCTTTAACTTTACGCTGGAAAATCAGGTGCACCGCCAGGGTTACTACTTCAACGACAAGTGAGTGGCTTTTTACGCAAAAAGTCTACACGCCCGCGTTCAAATGTCGGCTTTGTGAGAACCTGGTCCAACCTCGTTTCAACGTAGCCGTTGATGTTTTCACCGCTGTGACGTTCGCATTTCAAAGTCCCGATTTCGCACCATTTATTTTCCGTTTGCCGATTTTGCTTGCAACGAGCAACTTTTATCAGGTCAACTTCCTAAGAAGGAGCGGATTTTTCCCACAAAAAGAGTGAAAAGGCCTTTGGCAAGCCCACGGCCGCCGCAACCTTGCTTAGGAAACAAATGTACAGCGCGTCGGAAGTCGGAACGCGCCGGTTGTTCGTTTCACGTCTTGTAAAATCACTTTGACTTCATCCACTCGTATTTGAATTGCCGCGTTTGCGCCGTATTGCACATCGCGGCGGGCGGCGGCCGTTTTATTGCAAACGGTTACGATGACCCGCCGTCGTAGCGTACAGTTTCGTCATGTCCCTCGAGGCGCGGCGCGTTGTCACGAGGTTGGACTGTACGACAAAATGACCCCGCAGGTTCCTCAATCTGAAGATGAAGTCGATGGTGTTCGAGGACTCGGTGTTCGAGGAGTGCTACTTCGAAGACATCACGTCCACGCACACCGTCTTCCGCAACTGCACCTTCATCGCCAGCTTGTTTTACAACACGGGTACGACGCACAAACCCGCGGTCGGAGCCTTCGGTCGCCGCGGCGGCGTTGCGCTCGACCCTCGCGGCCGTCACCGCGGCCGCGGAGACCGAGACGGGATCTTGTTCGCCGATCGGCGAGAGCCGCGTACCGCGCCGCTTTGTTTGCCGGCGTGTCACGGGCCGACGCGGCGCCGCGACGCGTCGGCCGCCGTCGTGAAACGCTCGCGTCTGTGGCGCAGATTTGTTCAAGTACCGGCTCGTGGACTCCAAGCTGGTGAACAGCACCTTCCTGCACAACAAGGAGGGCTGCATGCTGGACTTCAGCGACGACTTCAACAACGCCTACATGATCTACTTCGTCAACTTCCTGGGAACTCTGGCCGTGTTGCCCGGCAACATCGTGTCGGCTCTGCTCATGGACAAAATCGGCCGTTTGAGGATGTTGGGTAAGCGCGATGACGTCGCCCTCAAAAACATTACAAGGCGGTTTCGCCAAAGGCCACCGGCTTCGAGCCGACATATCATACGAGATGCTCTCGACGGGCTAACGCAATTAGCATCGACACCCCCCCCCCCCCCCCCTTAATCCACGCAGCGGGTTCCAGCGTCATTTCGTGCATCAGCTGCTTCTTCCTGATGTTCGGCAACAGCGAGTCGGGCATGATCGCCCTCCTTTGTCTCTTCGGCGGCATAAGCATCGCCTCCTGGAACGCCCTTGACGTCATCACCGTTGAGCTCTACCCGTCTGATAAAAGGTAACGTCACATCCTCGCTGGGTGGCTAACAATACCATACACTTCATCTATTTGAAGACAAATAGAAATGCCACCGTTCAACTGAAATCCACGTGCTACTAATGTAGATCATCAAACATGAATAAAGGCTCTTTTAGGGGGGGGGGCGTATTTATAATTTAAAATAATGGCCTCCTCATTAATAACACTAATATACGTGCTGTATTTTGTTCGTAATATCAAAAGGTATTTTCTTTGACAATATTTAGACCTCCCCTGTGAAGGCATTCTTTCTCATGAAAACTATGGGGGGGGGGGGCGTGTTCAAGTCGCCTTCAGTCTCAAATGAATGCCCCCTTTCAAAATATGTGTATACTGTATTGTTCAATGAAAACTCTCCGTCTAATCGGTTCGGTTTGTGTATTGAACGTAAAACATATACAGTAATCATTTGACAGAAAATAAGCTCAATAAAATGGCAAAAAGGAAAGAGAAATCGGTCATCATTCGACACGGTTATTACGTTGAAGGGAGTAGGAAGAAGTAAAGAACTTATCTAGTTCGACTCTTTCTTGATGGTGTCTGTAGTAGTCCCCTACCCTGAAACGTAGACATTTGGTGTTGCGTTCAGGACCACGGCCTTTGGCTTCCTGAACGCCTTGTGCAAGCTGGCAGCCGTACTGGGCATCAGCATCTTCCAGTCCTTCGTGGGCATCACCAAGGCCGTGCCCATCCTGTTTGCTGCCGGCGCGCTGGCTGCGGGGGGCTTCCTTGCTACAAAGTTACCCGAAACCCGGGGCCAGGTGCTGCAGTAGTAACCGCCGGCATCGGCAAGGGGGGGGGGGGGGGGGGTCCGGGTCTAAGCGCCCCCTCTTACAAACTCTGCATCCACATTTAAATTTTTCTTTTTTTTTCGGAAGCCCCAGAATGCTCCTCGATGTAGATGACGTCATCTTCTTTGGAGGGGGATTGGTATCGACCTCAGGGGATTCCCATTTGTTTTCTGATGCAGGCGAGTGCGTGCGTGTTGCATATGAGTGTGGGAAAACTTGCGTCATTCCACAATTTCTTTTTTTCTTCACTTGAAATACAGCCGACCGGTTCTCAAAAGCAGAATGTACTGAGAGTAGGCGGAGTTTACATCCTTGTAAAAAAACACATCGGAGCACTAGCTCGGGTGAGTGCTTTCATTTTGTATTTTAGAGCGGCGGATTTGCCCAAAACGGGTGCATCGATCCAAAATGGCTGGTTTCATGTTCGATTTTGGGTCCTTTCGGTGGGTCCTGTCATGATCCACTTGTGTACCAAACACAAAAGCTAATCGATTTGCTTTTCACACTACAACCCAGCTCAGCTGTAAAATGGAAGATGGCTCTATCGTAACAGGATGCACAGAGGCAAGTCTCAAAGACCCACCGCTGAAATCCAACAGCGAGGTGGCCATTTGGGTGGGAGGCGGCCATTATGAGGCCAATTCGGCCGCCTGTATTCCCCGCCGAATGTCCTCGGGACGCTTCGATTATTTCTCATTGAAATTCATGTTAGTCAAAAACACAAAACGGGACCAAAAGAAACATTGCTGCATGAGAGTGACTGATTACATAAAGGCACAAAGCGTGACAAAATATTTCATTTGAGTTCAAAACAAACAAACCAAAAAAAAGGAACGTCATCATTTCCCCGATAGTTAACATCCAGCTCGTGTGCGGACAATCAACGACTGAGGATATCATTTTGTGTGCATCCATGTGGCCTATACTCGCCTCTCCTTTTTTTCACCGAGCCTAAACATCAGTTAGCTTAGCGTTAACACTGGAGGAAGACAACTAGCTTGCCGATTAGCTTTAAGTTACAATACACAAAATAACGTCTCGTTATGTTTACATTTTTGCAACGTTTCGAAAAAGTCGTCGCCATCCATTCCACAACTTTGACTGTTAGCCACCCAAGCGGGCTGCTTCCTGTATTTTTTTATGCTAAACTAGGCTAACGACTCAAAGGAGAGTACCAACGGCCCCTCAAAAAAAAAAAAAAGTTGAATACCAGTAACAAATTTTGCCCATGTTTGAGATCACACGACGTGAAATATTTATGAAAAGCAGCTAACTTTACGTAAAAAATAATCATAAATATCAGACCCAGTCGTGCCTGTTTTCTTTAAAAGATGTGAGAAGAACTAGAACTGAGCCCACCTTGGGATACATCTGGAAACATATTTGACTAGTAACCTTTTGGGATAGCTGTTTCCATCTCTCCCCAACGGGGGGGGGGGGGGGGGGGGGTTGTCAGAGCATATCCCAGCTGACACTCTGAACTAGTTCTCAGTCAGTCGCAGGGCGCATTTCCAGACAAACAACCATTGACAACATCACCGAGCGGGAAGCGATCCCGCGCCGACTGCTCACAAGTCGGCCGAGTGCGCCACAACACCATCAGCGACCCCAGCTGTTTCCCTTTTTAAAAAAAAAAATTTTAAATATATAAAGCTACCAAGTCAAATAAAAGTAGCCCATTTCTAACCCTAAAAAGCCATTTCTGTCCATGTTTAAGAGATAGTTTGCACCAAAGTAAGTGTCTTGAAGTTATTCTTGTGCATTTTAGCGGCTTAGTTGAGGGTAATCATGTCTGGAAAACAGCCGGTTAAAAAAACCACCCAGCTTTCCCCATGTTTTCAAAAAATATGATCCTTGACCTTAACTGAACCCATCAGGAGGACATTGAATTTATTTGGAGCAATTTGACTGTTATGTAATCCATACGAGCTGTTTTTTACTCTAACACCTTAAATCATTCTTTTCATCCCTCAAACTTTCCGAACCAGTTTTGTCCACGTTTGAGAGAGTTTTTACAAATGAAAGTGTTTACGTTCTCATGCAACTTAGCAGTTGGCGGAGCTTAGCCTAAACATGAAGAACACACGGAGACTGGGGGGGAAAAAAAAAAAAAAAAAAAGACCAACTCAATTCGCTGTGCAATCGTGACGCATGTTCGTGTCGTGTTGTCTGACTTTTTGAGACGTCTTTCACGTGCCGGCCGTTTGTGTCTTTGAAAACGCGACGAGTAGCTTTTTTTAATTGTAATTTACATTTTTCCGTCCTCCTTCCATTGTTCGACGATGTCGCTGGCGATGGCGATGACGTCGCCGTTTGTCGCTTGCAGTGATTGTTCTTGATCAAAGTGGGGTTTTGACATTGGTGAAACGTCTTCGCAAAGTGGTGGCTATGGTCCTCCTTGACCTGGTTGATCTGTTTCGGGTGAATTTGTGATTAGGCGGGTTTCAAATATATGAATATTAAATGTTTGAAAGGTATGAAAATATTTTAGGAATATTGAAAAAGTTACAATATAAATATTAAAAACTTGGAATGTGTTAAACATGCAACTATTTTGAATACATATTTAAAATATATTTACCTTTTGAATGTGTAAATTAAACGGTTAATATCTTTTGAAGATATGATTAAAAAGAAATTGTGTGTGTGTGTGTGTGTGTGTGTGTGCGCGCGCGCACGTATTTGTGTAGAAAACATTTAAAATGTATTCCGTGAAAAATATATTTTCAATATTTCTAAAATACATGAATACATTTTGAATAGGATTTCAATATGTTGACTTATTTCCTTTAGTATATGTGAACATATTTAAAATATATTCACAAAATGTGTCCAAAAAGATGCTTATGTCAGCTATTGGAGGGGCGGGGGGGTGGGTGATAGATTAAAAAAAATAGATAATTGAGCTGGACAAGCTTTTATTTTAGATTGGGACAAACCGAAGCCTTTCCTGCTCCCATTTATCCAAAGAGTGCCCTCAAAAGGTTCAACCATTAAATGTTTTTATCTATGGATAGAAAAGAGAGAGACAGCGTTTATGTTAGCTATACTGTACCATGTGGTTGAAATGAAGTCTTTTCTGGTCAAGATAAAGTATTGGAGGACTGTTCCCACCACCCCCTTTCAAAAATGGCACAAGGACATTCCCCATGCCAGGAAATGAGGAACTGTGAGAATGCATTACACTTGGATGGGGATTTTTAGTTTGCCTTGTTTATATGAACAGTACCTACTCTAAATGTGAGTTCAAATCAAAGAATTAATGTACCGTGTATAAAAAGAAAAAAAACGATGTATGTGCAAGTATGGAATTTGTGGAACTTTCAGGAAAATTGGAGGAAAAAATCTGCACCAAAATTTAATGGCGTGTTGTCTTTGTTTTGTAAATGACAAATGGATTCTTGGTGATTTCAAATATGAATATATTGGTGATGCCGAAATAAAAAAGTGATGTCGTTCTTTTGAGTTGTCCCACCATGAGAAAAATCACATGGGAAATATGTTCAGCGAAAGGGGGTAAACAAAGTAAAGTCGATCTGCGAAATTCAAAACGAGTGCAAAGAAGAAAAATACCATATAATACACTGTATGTGGAAAAGAAATAAACATACCTTAAAGTGTGCACTTCTAACGTGGGGGAAAAAAATTCAAACGCACACGTAAACGACTTTAAATTGTGCAAAATAAAAAAAAAGGGGGGGCTGGAATCTTTTTTGCAATCCAAACCCCCCACGTTGACCGTGCCAGAAATGTGCGGTGCATGCTGACAACACTGCCCAGACCGCTTACACATTCTCAAACACTTTAAACGTTACTTTTCCAGGGCTACGATCATTTTTGTCCCGTTTCAGTTTTTTTAAAATCCGATTTTCATTGATCACCCAGGGGGACGCCATTTTGTAGGGTGACAGAATGCTCAAAAGAAAAATGAAGCGTATCGACTAGAATGCACGGTGAGCAGAAACATAGCGCCGTCTTGCGGCCAGTCTAAGAAATGTAGGGCACCGCTTCAGTTTTCCATTCGCGTCTCGCGCTTCATCCCGTTTTCGTTTTAGAAATGCATTGAAGATCAAGCTACACTTGTACCAGACAAAGGTGAAAAAAATGGGATGGATTTTAATGTTGCCGTTTGCATTAAAAAAAAAAACTGTCATTTAGTATCGTTTCCAAACCTAATATCCAATTAGAGCCACAAACTGCACCCTGCCAACATCAAATTGATATCCCCCCCCCCCCCCCAAAAAAAAAAGTTGATTTAAAACCCTTGATAAAATTAGCACATGTACTCGGTAGACTTTAAGGTGAAATCCACTTTATTTATCATTGTTAAAAGAAGACGAACGGCTGTACTCCATGCAGGATGTGGCGGTCACATGACCGGGAAGCAGGCGTGGAGCGCGATGCCGCACTGGTTCAGTCTGTTGCGAGCCATCTTGATGTAACCTTGGTCACCAAATTTCACACCCCAGCTACCATACAGTCGGGGGGGAAGAGAATGCCTTAAAATCAGTTTGAAAAATAAAATTCACATTTAAAGAAAAAAAAAAAGACATACCTGTTCTTGACCAGCCAGTAGTCTTTTCCTTTTTCCTTGCCGTAGCCCACAGCCAGCACACCGTGGTTCACTTTGTGGCTACATGCCACGTCCTCATATACACCTAATAAGAAATCCCCCCCAAAAAAGATGAATCCGAGAGTCGTGAGAAGTTAAAGTTCGACTCACCGTGGCGGTAGAAGTGGAAATTGGAGCGCGACGCATCAATGGCAACCGAGATGGGGCCGACATTAGCGAGGGCCACCTTCAGTGCGTCTTCGTCGCCTTTCGGGACGAAGGAGTAACCGGAGCAGTTGGCGGCCCGATCCCGAGGCTTGTACGCGCACTCGCCACGCTGACGAGACGATCGACACGTTTGCTCAAGCGGCATAGCCGAGGCGTCCCTTCGGCCGCGACTTTGGTCATCAAAATTCATCGCCGTCCGCCCTCACCTTGGCCGTGTAGGGGTAGGCCCGGTCCGAGTCGATGCCTCCGTTCTTGTCGACGTAACGGAAGGCGTTGGTCATGAAGCCCCCGCGGCAGCCATGATTGCCGAAGTCCAGCGAGCAGTCGACCAGGTTCTGGGGGCTCAGCGACGTAAGCGCGCCCGTCGTCTTCTTCAGCTGGCCCTCCAGAGCCCCCACGGCGCTGAAGGCCCAGCAGGAGCCGCAAGAACCCTGCCGACAATCCGCCGGATTTCAAAAGTCGCCTCGCGATACAACGACTGCCGCAGACGCGTTGCGCGGAGCCGCCGCGAGATGAAAATCTGCAAGTATCGAATGACGAGAGGGCTCACCGCAACAACTTTTGCTCCGACCAACCGAATGGCAAAATTCAGACATCGGCGGGCCGGCCCCGCCGGATCGATCGGACGGCCGTCTCGTCGCAAAAACGGTCAAAGTCAAGTAGCGATCGACACGGCGACGCACCGAGGCCGAAATCCGATTGGACAAAAACTTAACGTGGACCGGAAGAAACGGGGCCCGAAAACGGAGACGATCTTGAATTGCGCTTGACCTGCGTTTTGACTTCGGTCACCATGCCGCGCTTCCTCCAGTCCAGCGACGGCGGCGGCGGCGGCGCGCTTCGCTCCCAGTTGAAGTTGAGCTGGATCCTCTCCAGGTCAGAGGGCACCGCCGTGCCGGTAAGAGTGCCGCTCACCTCCTCCTTGGTCTGCAAACAACCGTTTTCAGATGGCGTTTTGAAACCGGCATTTTGCCGTGGGAATGTCGTTACCAGGTCTCCCAGGTGGTTCATGGCCAGCTCGTAGGTGTGCAGGCCCAGCGTGGCCTCCAGGTTGTGGAGGTTAATCATCTGCAGGTTCTCTTCCCAGATCCGCCTGCGACCCGACTCTTCGACCTTCACGACAACAACAAGAACTTCACGAAGCCGCAACGGCCATCCGCCAGTTCGGAGGCAACCCGATCTGAACCCGAGTCCCTTGCCTGATGCCAGTAAACTTTATTGTGGGCCTTCTTCCACAGCTCCCAGTGTCCGTTCAGAGCCGGGCTGACGTCGGCGCCCAGACACCCCCCCCACAGGACGGCCAAGAGCAGGCTCCCGAACATGGCTGCGGCGACGCCGTCGGAAAAACGCAACGCAACGCAACGGAGGAGACGTCGCGTCAGCCTGACGCAAACACGCTGAGGTACAAATTTTCAACTGACCTGAGAAGAAGGCGATGAGCAGCTTTTATCCCATTGGCCCGTGCTGCGCACCTGTCCGCGATTAAGCAGATGACCTCATCATTTTTGAAGCAAGAGACTTTTTGCCCCAACTATGTGTGTGTGTGTGTGGGGGGGGGGGGCTTATGAAGACTGATGAAGAAATAGCAGCTTTACTATCACCTGGGAAAAAGCAACTTGCACAGCAAATGAAGGTGATTTAGGGAGGGAGGGGGGGGGGGGGTCCCTGCGGCTGCGGCTGCGGCCACGGGAGCAGCAAGCGCAGCCCCTCGGCCCCTTCCCGGCCTCGCCGGCTCCCCCTGCAACAAAGGAGCAGACGGTGATTGGGCCCCAGCTCCTTTGTCCGCGTCGGCATGGGGTCGCGGTTAAAGCGCTTCCGGTCACCCGGGGGTTGCCGCCGAGGACCCCCCCCCCCCCCCCCCTCTCACGACAGCTCCTCGACCTTGGCGCCGCGACCGCAGAGACGTCACGAGAACGGGAGCAAATATTAGAAACGGCCCCCCCGGCGTGGACGTCGGCCACTTTTTTGCCTTTGATTGGGCCGCGCACTTTTTGACACGTTCGGCCGCGCGCTTAAGCCAAGATAAGCCACAAAGCGGATTCCAAAAAGATTCAAAACATTGTCCGCCATTCACGCGACCTACAACCTCGACGACACGAAAAGTCAAAATCATTGTAAGAAAGCGCGACAAGGCGGGACGCGGCCGTCTTCAGAACGACGCCATCACATTCCGACTCGTGTTGAAGGCGAGTCGGCACGCGCCCGCCGCCGAATAAAGCTCGGCTGTTCTCATAGGCTGAGCCCAAAGCTAATGCGCACACACCGACTGCTGTTTGCAAGTCTTTGAGAGATTTGAACAAAACGCACCCCGTCGTTCACCCGGAGGAGGTCGACGGGAGATCGTTGTCACTTAACAAGCCGCACTCGCCGGAAATTCCTGCGTAACCAATTGGCCGGTTTGCGTGCCGTCTTTCTGTCCTTTTTGGCTAAGGTAACGCCGCCGTTGCGCCACATTTCCTCCACCGTGTTCCGCCGTCCGTGTCGTCGACGGGAAATGAGACGGCTCGCGCCGCGGGACGCGGCTAGCGAAACCTTGGGAAAAGCCCACCGCAACGTCTCCGCTTGACCTCGGCGTTCGTCAAAGGCGTTTCAATGGCCGGCGCGCGCGCCAAACCGAGCGCGCGCACTTCTGCGAGCGCATTCTCCCAGCTGTTGATTTGGACTCGCATCTCAGATTTCACAGAGCGCTTGAAAGGAAAAAGGAAGCGGCGCGAGGAGCCGGGAGAAGATGAAGGGCCGGCAGAAGAAAAGGGGCAATTACTTCTCCTTTCTTATGGAAATGCTAATGAAGTGTGGACGCGGGGTCTCTCGGGTGGGAGGCCGCGGGGCCACAATAGAGGACGCGGGCAGGTTGAGCGTCACCGCGTAAACGGCTTCCTGTCGGAGGAGGCCGTTTAAGGCCCCGACTTTTACTGACTAACAAGCCATCTCCAGGCCTCCACTACAAAGAGGCGTCCCTCCATCAAAGCGCCGCCTCGTCCTCGTCCCGCCACCTTTTTTCCCAGGACGGACGCGGGGCGCGCGCGCGCCGGCGACGGCGACGACGACCACCACGACGCGCGCCTACGCAGCTTCGACGCCCGTGATGCGGCTCAACGCGAAGAGAGTTCGGGGTAAGAAAGGCAGCGCAACGTCAACCGAAGCATTGTTGTTTTTCTTCTTTTTTGGAGACTTCAAGCTTACTCATCGCGCCATGTCGATATGAGCTTGACCACTGGTTCATTTATTGCTTTATTTGTTTTACACTACATAGCGCATTAAAAAAAAAAGAAATACAAGTATCACCTTCATGACGGCTACTGGGAATGTATTGACATGAAAAGTTAAATACAACTGAACTAGACTTAAGTTGTGATCACGTATATTGATCATATTTGAGAATTTAAAAATAAATGATACATTATTCGTCGTCATTTCCATTAGCTACGGTACATTGGATGCCAAATTCGCAAAGCTGGCAGATTTTTTTTTTTTTTTTGACAAAATCAAACCGTGAAAAAAAAAACAAAGCCCAAAAAAATCATTGCTGGGAGCCAAGTGGCATAAAAATAGGACAGGTTACGTTGACTCCACTTGAGGTTTTTTTTCCCGCCAAATGACTGGGCTCATATACAAATCTCATTTCTTGAGGTGCGTTTTGAGTTTCTTTCCGTTACGGATTGGCTGGGAGAGGTCACATGGTTTCATTGCAGGTTCCCAAATATGATTCTTTGAAAGGGTTCGTTTTCTTTTAAACGCTTGACGCACACAAACCAATTGCATGTACTTGAACAGAAGGGGGGGGGGGCTCCTCATAGGCGGTGGTGTCTCGGGGCCCGATGCCTCTATTGTCTTTTCATGAGAGCCTTTGATGTGCCCTCACTGTTTGCCGTTTGTACACCTGGGACCCTGTGCCGGCATTCACATTAGCTTGTGGGGGTGGCGGGGTAGGGGGGGGGGGGTCCGAGGGGGATCGCTCGCCATATTCCAGGTAACACTTTTCAATCAGCTGGCGTGGGAAGGCAGTAAAAGCGGCCGGCCCCCTTTGTTTACCTCCTCCGCTTTACGGCGCGCTGTGCGGAGCGCCCCCCCCCCCCGCCTCCCACCTTCCCGCCCTCCCTCGGCCACGACCGTCTCAAATGTTCCTCGCCGCCTCTTCCGTGGGCCCCCCCCGCTGTCAGTTTTACCGACCCGCACCGGATTTGTCGATGAGAGCTTTGATGGCGATTGTTTGGAGAGGTATTGGAAAGTGTCCCCCCCCTCCCCGTGCCACTCGTTTTACAAACCAGCACGAAATTGGCTCGACATATCGACAGCAACCAGAGGCAGGAAAAAGTCTCAAAGCCCCACGTATAAGATTGAGTAGGAAGTCGGCCATTTTGCTTTGAAGCGGCCATTTTGTAGGAGCTGGGTTTTTTTTTTTTTTGTCCTCATTTTTGGCTTTCCAATGTGTTCCAGCTCATTGCCCCTGCGAGTGGAGGCGACGGCGTCTTGCGTCAGCCTCTCATTTGAATTGTGCATTTGCAGAGGCGAGGAAGTGGTGCCCCAAGGTGGCGGCTCTCAAGTCACACGTCCTGTGAGTAAATAACGTCTGCTGCCCGCCAGCTCCTTCATCATGCCGTCCTTTAACACTTACTGTTTGTCAGTGCAAAGTGGCCTTTTGATCACCCCCCCCCTCCCCGGCTGCCCCCCCCCCCATTCACCCAATCCAAGCACACTGCTCCCACTGGTGAGATGATAAAAAAAAAAAAAAAGTCTATTTGTGATTAATATCTGCTAATATTTGCCCATGTCTTTCTTGGACCCTTGCGTCATGCGGGCCCCCGAAGTGTGATCTCACTGTGTGTGGCTGCAGATGTGCGTGCGTGTGTGTGTGTGTGCGCACACAGCTGGGGGGGGGGGGTGTTAACTGTGTTTTCTCACACACTGGTGTCTGCTGACTTCAGCTGCTCATATTTACATCAGGCAACGGCAACAGGGGCCCAAACACACCCATCAAAAATTGACGCTATCCGGCACTCCAAGATGATCACGCAGTGGTGGAAGTGCCAATCAAAAAAGATTCGGCTCTCCGCTTACGACCTTAGTCTTAAAAACAGCAGTTATCCAAACCCAAATCGGACGAGGTTTTAATCCCACAAAGTGTCTTGTAATATTACTCAAGTGCGTTCCTGGAGAACTTTCAAACAACCACCGCTGTCCACGCAGCAAAAATGAACTGGTACAACGACAAAGAAGAAAACAATCGATTCGTAGGACTGTAGAAACTAAACATCCAGTCAAAAGCCAAAGAATGAAAATGAGTTTGAAGATTTGAAAACAAATCATAGCATCTCTGCAATGTTTAGGGAGTTACGAGTAGCAGTCGAGAGGCGATCGGCGGCATTCTGGATCAACTGGAGACGCTTGACGGAGGATCGGCTGACTCCGAAGTCAAGTCAGATGTGACAAAGGCACGAAATGACTTCTTCAACGTGCTCTCGGGAAAAGGAGAGGCTTGACTTGGAAAAGGAGCAGTTTGAACAGAACACTTTGAAGGCAGTAAATGGACCAAAACAAACAAACAAACAAAAGAAAAAACATTCCATTCAGTGTAGCGCACATGAAAAAAGCTGTTGCAAAAGAGTAAATGCAAGCGTATTTCCAGATTGTCCTACTCCATTTAATACCAGAAATGAGAGTCATGGAAGCTTGAACTATTCTGTTTTGTTAAACCTTTCAAATTGGAGATTCTACACACACTCCTATACGTGCAATGCCACGGATACTTCATATTCATTTGATTCGATGAAGCGCATCCATTTTTGTTCATAATAATTCCAAAATTCCTGGCCGCTGCTTTGACATGAGACCTTTTTCATGTGTCAAAAGCGCCCAGGCCGGCCTCATTAGCACGCCAAAGGGCCCGAGGACCCCAAGATGAGGGGGGGGGGGGGCTAATTACTGGCCCCACTCTTTCTTTTTCTCCCTTTCAAAGGGCCCGGGTGATAAGAAGAGTTAAGTTTAGATTTCCTGAACTTGAAGTGGAAAGGCCAAAGCGAGAGACGAAAGCTCGGCAGCTCAATCCACATCGCTCTTCGCTCTTGGCGTGTGCGCGCGCACGCGCGGTGTGAGGAAATGAGCAGAGTGTATTGTTAGGCGGAAAATGCTACCGTGGCACTTGTGTTGGAAAAAAAAAATCTTTTCTCGCTTTATGATATTCATTGCTGTTGAATTATAGCGGAATGCCATTCTTTTTATTGCTACCGTGGGTAGGACCCGCGGTAGCAATAAAATCCAACAAAACAAACCCTTAACGCAATTATTTGTTGGCACTTTTCAAATATAACATTTTTGGTTGTCTTTAGGAAACGAAAAATGATGTTGCTAACATCATAATAAAAGCACAATTTTACAATATTTTTGTATTGAAAGCAAGAGAAATGACTAAGCAAGCGCATTTGCGTTGACAATGTTTTGGGGCAGGCTTGTTTCGGTTGTGGGCTCGATCCCCGGATGCGACATTGAACGGAAGACAAAAGCAGCCCAACTCGCTGAAAATGAACGCAGGGGGGGATTGTTTTGCGCCGACGAGTGTTTTTGTAGCCGGTGTCCGCCTTCTTGAGGCTCGTGACTCATCCCGCTGGCCCCGCGCTGATTTATTTCGGAGCCGTGTGGAAAAAAAATGGCCGCTTATGAGTGTCTCTTTGTCAAGCGGCAGAGCTCTGCAATATTTCGCACCCGGGTGACGCCGCGCCGCCGCCTTCCCGAAGAGCGGCGGCGCCCCATTTGGGCTTTTCTTTGGGCGCGCGTGTGAACAGAAAAGCCGATGGAGCGCCTCACAATGTCGCCTCTTTGTGCGAAGGCAACCCTCCGGCTAGCGTTTCATAGCAATGGCAAGCTTCATGCTAAGGCGGATGTGGCGCTCGACGTCACCTGCGCACCTTTGGGGGGGGGGGGGGGGGGGGACAATCAGATGGCAATGTGCAAGCGAGATTGGAGTTGGCTTTACATCAAAGTAAAGACCACTTTTTATTGTTCAATGGAACTAAAAAAAATATCTGCAATTTACTTTCACTGGAGGGAAATTGCGACATTTGGCAGTTGTTTCTGAAAATCGGGAAGTGATCATCATCGTAACAATTTCCATTGACCCTTTTCAAAGGACGGAAGCACATTTGAGTTAAAAAAAAGGGATACGGTAAATCTCATTTGTAATTTATTGTACTTTTTTTACAACCACATCAAGAAGACCGACGACTATTCCATCATATCGAAAACAGTCCAAATATTGTTTTTTCTTTTTATGAATCATATGCCAGTTTTTGTTATTCAGGTTTACAATACTCATTTGAAGGGACATTTTTCGCTTGAATGTTTAGATGTTTAATCCTAACCTGTAGAATGATTCATGATAAAAAAAAAAATCATGGCAATTCATCGCAGAAACTCACCTGAGCATTTGATTTGCTTTTACGCCATTTTAGCCCACAGAAATGAATTTCTGATTTTTCTTTCTTTTTTTAAAATTTGAAACATGACAGTTTTAGTCTTACAGAACAAAGTCTAATGTGTTGGGGGGAAACGGGACATGATGCTTTAAAAATGTTTTCTGGAATACACCTTTGAGGGTTCCAGACTAATTTTTTTTCCGGAAATATGAAGATATCTTATCATATAAGCCAGTGAGGCGGGATGCACACGTGTAGACGGACACATTATGCAAACGCTGGCATGACTTGCAGGCCACGCAGGCCCATGCGAGCACTAATGGGCCGAGCTCCGTAAACATAGTGGCCCCCCCCCCCACCCCTTTCCTTTTCTCCCATGTGGATTTGAGACAACAAAAGATTAGCACTATTTGCAAATATACAACCGAGTTCAAAGGCAAGGCTCTTCGCGCTGGCTTCCCCTTCCTTTGTCTCGTGTGGGCGCACTAAATCTCGCGCCGATTTCTGGGGTCAAATTGGCCATTCTGTACTTGATTCCCATGCGTAAAGTGTGCGTTTGTCCTCTCCGGACTCCGGCGTGGGGCGGTTGTTATGAAAGCGCCGTATGAAATTGGGGAAATGCGGCGGCGGCGGCGGCGAGGCGGTTTTGGAGAGCGTCGGAAGGCCCGGGTGGGCGGGTCCGAAGCCCCGCCCCGAAATGCCGGTCTCCGACGGCCCTTAAAAGCGCGGGGCCTCGAGCCGGTGCGCAGTCAGTAAGCGGCGGCTTGCTTCGGAATCCGATCGCGTGCGTGCGTGCGTGCGTGCGTGCGAATTCAAGCGGAAATATGAGCTCTTCCTCGACGTCGTCCTCGAACCCGGACCAGCGGCTGGAGCAGCTTCTGAGCGCCGTGGAGAGCGAGTTCCAGAAAGGCAGCGAGAAGGGCGACGCCTCCGAGAGGGATATTAAACTGTCGCTGGAGGACGCCGACTTGTGGAACAAGTTCAAGGAGTTGACCAACGAGATGATCGTGACCAAAACGGGACGGTAGGGCCCGCGTTTGGCGACCTCGCGAAAGTCGTCGGCGCGTGTTTAGTTTTTTGGTTTGTGTTTCCTGGCAGGCGCATGTTCCCGGTGCTCAGGGCCAGCGTGAGCGGGCTGGACCCCAACGCCATGTACTCGGTGCTGCTGGACTTCGTGGCGGCGGACAACAACCGCTGGAAGTACGTGAACGGCGAGTGGGTGCCCGGCGGCAAGCCCGAGCCGCAGAGCCCCAGCTGCGTCTACATCCACCCGGACTCGCCCAACTTCGGCGCGCACTGGATGAAGGCGCCCGTCTCCTTCAGCAAAGTCAAGCTGTCAAACAAGCTCAACGGCGGGGGGCAGGTAAGGAGGGCGGGAGGGGGGGGGGGGGTCGCCGAGGACCCGAACGGCCCAAACGACACCTGCGCATTTCCGCAGATTATGCTCAACTCCTTACACAAATACGAGCCCAGGATACACATCGTGAAGGTGGGAGGCGTCCAGAAGATGATCAGCAGCCAGTCTTTCCCGGAGACGCAGTTCATCGCCGTCACCGCTTACCAGAACGAAGAGGTCTGGTCTGGTCGTCGAGCCTCGCGGCCATTTTCATTTTCATTTTTGCAAAACGAAAGCTTCAAAATCAATCACTTTGCGACAGATTACGGCCCTGAAGATAAAGCATAACCCTTTCGCCAAGGCCTTCCTGGATGCCAAAGAAAGGTAGTGCAATCAAACATTCTTCCGCTAGGTGGCAGAAAGTTCAATTAACTGTGCGGCCGCGTCGCCGTTCGCGCGACCCGATCGATTTGGTTCGGCTTGACCGACCCGCTTTTTTTTTTTGTCATACGCGGCTGCGGTCGACTGTCTCGACTCCCCCTTTCGATCAAATGCCCTTCTGCGTTGCAGGAGCGATCACAAGGACATGCCGGAGCACAGCGCGGACAACCAGCAGTCGGGCTACTCCCAATGTGAGTCTGCCCAATCCCAAAATTCAGAGAGGAAAACAAACGCGTAACACGTTGACGTTGAATTGGACAGTGGGGGGTTGGTTCCTGCCGGGGCAGGGTCCCATCTGCCCCAGCAGCAGCCCGCCGCAGTTCAGCGGCACCGCGGGCCCCTCGTCGGGCTCCTACTGCGAGCGCTACTCCGGCCTGAGGAGCCACCGGGCCAGCCCCTACCCCGGCCACTACCCCCACCGCGCCTCCACTACCAGTAAGACATTCGGCGCGTCGCCGCTTGGCTTTGCTTTGCTTTGCTTTGAATTGACCCCGCTTTTGCATCTCCCCGCGACACAGACAACTACATGGACAACACCTCCGCCGCGCTGGCGCCGACCCACGACAACTGGTCCGCCCTCCAGATCCCAAATTCCACAGGCATGGGCACCCTCTCCCACACCACCAACTCATCGTCCAACTCCAGGTGATAACAAACACAATTTGGATATTCGGGAGGAGGGGGGGGGGGGGCATAAAAGAGTCCTTTTCAGTTGGAACAACTTGAACATGGAAATGACTGGCGATGGCAATGCGAATTGGCACAACAAAGCGAGTCGTTTGTTTCTGCTTCGAGCTTTACGTTGAGGGCGTTCTTTGTTGGATAGCCGCTTTTCGTGGTTGCAAGACCTTAAATATTTCATTCCAGTGCCCAAGTTCGTTGTCTTGAAATGTTGCTTAGAGTGGACATATTTTGATGTATTTCTAAACAAGCCATGAGCAAACCGACTGCCTCCATTTCTGCTTCTTTAGCCAGTACCCGAGTTTGTGGTCGGTGGCGGGCACCACCCTGACCCCGTCAGGCTCGGCTTCGGGCTCCATCGCGGGCGGTTTGAGCTCGCAGTTCCTGAGGGGCTCCTCCTACACGGGCCTGACGTCCTCGCTGCCCGTCTCGTCGCCGTCCTCCATGTACGACCCGGGGCTGGGCGAGGTGGGCGACGCGCAGTTCGAGAGCTCCATCGCCCGGCTGACTGCTTCGTGGGCGCCCGTGGCGCAAAGCTACTGAGGGGAGGGGGGGGGGGGCTGCGGTCGTTTTGTTCCGCTCGCATCCAAGTGTATATTGATGTATATAGACTAAATTAACTCGTTGTGATGTTCCATGTCAAGCTTCCTTTTTGGTTTCAAGTGCCTTCCTCGCGAGGGGGGGGGGGGTATGTCTCCCCCCCCCCCCTGCACATGTACATAACTACTGTATTTGTATTTGAACTCAGTGTGAGTTGGTATTTATGTCATTTAATAATAAATTAAAAAACACCGTTGACTCCACAATGTCTTTCGCTGTCCTTGTAACAGCAGTGAGACGGGTTGACCGAAATGAGAAAAAGTCTGCACGAAAGCACTCCACCGGGGTTGCCCAGTACGTCGATCGCGATCGAGCGGTAGCTCGCGAATTGGTCCCGAGTCGATCGCGGGGGGGTGTAGAAGGGAAACAAACAAACAAACAAACAAACCAAAACATTTATGAGTCTGCGTACGTGTTATTCACATCCTATATTTTTGTTTTAGTGCACACTGCACCCTAAGGATCCCCTCGGTTTCACTTTCACAAGAAAAGAAAAAACGTTGTTAAAAAATCAAATGAACATCCGGCGGCGCGTGACCTGCATCACCGGAAGTTGTTAGCCGTCTGCGGTCTGCACTTGCAGCTCGCGATCGGACCTCTTGCGCTCTATCTTTGAATTGTATTCTTCTCAATCCGAGTTTGTTTCACGTCCAATTCGCCGAGGCCGCCGGCAAAGAACGGCAGGCAATCTGGGGCGTCGGGAGAAACATTTGAAGCTACGACGGTGAACACGCTGCCAAAGTGCGTCCGGCGCTTCCGCGTTAGGCCTCCCACGAAGGTAGGTAGCGATTTGCGTCTCGTTTATTTTTCTGTCTCCTTATGGCCGTTGCTCATCATGGCACGCGTGCGGGGTAAAGGGGGTCGATCGCGGGAGGTTGCTTGGTCGAAAAGTAGATCTCGTGTCCGAAAAGGTTGGCCACCCCTGCGTGACTACACATTGCCGCGATATGCTGAGGTCGTCGAATACATGTTGTTGAGCAATGTACCTCGAAAGAGGGTCCATTTTCTTGAGCGCCATCGATGACACACCTGTGAAAATGAAAGCTCGTTCTTTATGACACATGCTCGCAGACATTTGTTAAGATCGTCGCCTTAAAAAGTGCTTCGGTACTCCCAAGTTGATCCGCAAAGTAGATCTCGCAGCTTGACGGAGTGTCCACTGTCCGTCCTTTCTTGGCATTCGACTCGGCATGACTTAGATTTGTTCTTGGTTTTACCGTTCGGTGCTTTCTACCGTCTTTGTTACCGATTTGTTGTACTGTTTATTGTATATGTTCAATTGCTCCACGTACAGCGCTTTGTATGCAGCGATGGCTGTTCGAAAGTGCTCTAGAAATACAATTGAATTGAATTGAAGCTCTCAGACCAAAGCGGTCGGTCACCAAGAAATCCGAGAACCCGAAGGAGCCTGCCTTCAGGTGCAGTCTTCATGACGGCTGCTCTGGTGGCAGCATGGCCTTTTTATTTCAGTGGCAGTTACGAAATGTCAGGAACCGAGACGACCGAGAACGGAAAGCGTTCACCATCAAGTACTGTCTTCATGAGCGGTGGCTTTTCGCAGCGCCCGCTTTGCTCAGATATTGCCCAGACACCCTTTTGTTGAAGTTGAAAGAACGTTTGTGAAATGGCCACCAAGACGATCTCCTACAATTTTTGTCAAGCTACTTGGTGTCAAAACGCGTCCTTTGCCTGAAGCTACGAGAGTGAAATGATGAAGCAAGATGACCGAATGTCACCGGTGCGATGCGAGCGTCGGGTCCTCGGAGCAAGATTGCGGCGGGGGCAAATGATGGAGCGGTCCTCACTCAGGTGCAAATGAAGGCCGCAGGGTCACGGGGCCGCGGGCAAACAGAAGCGAAGCAGCAATGTGACCTGCAGCTGGCAGGGGAAAGGTGGGGGGGGGGGGGTGAGCGAGGAGCATGGCACGTAGCGTAGAGCGCGTAGCCTCGCGCAGCGAACCCAACCCAACTGCACCGGACGATTGTTTTGGTGACCTCGGTGCCGAAACCGAGCGCAACTTTGTATTTCTCACCCTCAAAGGCCGATGAACACCTTGCCGACAAGCAGTTCTTACCAAACCACAGCCAACATATCCCAAGGCGTAGGTACGGAATAACTTGAGAAGTCTTCCGCGGCAAACAAAAGCGGATGCGCTGTCCCTCCCTTTCAGAACACAATTGACACGCTTGGATTTCATTTCTCTTCATTTGGCGCGTTGATGTTGAAGAGCGCTCGTCTTGACTTTGCGGGGAGGATGTTTGCCGTCGCTCTTTGCTCAGGCCGGCGTTGTAAACCTCCGTCTGCAGTTAAGTCCGAGCTGCGTTTGTGTGTGTTTGAATCGAAGCCTTTGTCCTGACAAAATCAATCCATCAATAACGACTTAAAAACCATTGGCCTATCTCCTCGGACCTGCGTTGGTCTTCCCTAATTGTCCATCGGGAGTTTGACTTGGAAGTGTGCATGTGTTGCAAATATACGCTTTGGCAGAGTGTGCCTGACACCCACGTGTTGGAGGCCCAATAGAAGCACATGCCAAGAACGCTGGCCTTCGGTCATGGATCACTGGAAGAAGAGGGGGAAAAAAAACAAACCCTCAATTATTTGGCAAAAAAAAACATGGCCATTTTTGGCACCGCATCACGTTAGCTTTCCAAAATCTCAGAGCTTTACGCTAGCATGCGATCAAAGATGGCATGAACGGGCTAGCAAAGCTAACAGAGTTGCTGTCGTAGTTGTTTGAACTCTGCAAGCGACGGATATTTGGACACAGTTATGGAGATGACGTAATAGTCACAATTCGGGGACGCCCCGATCACATTGTTTTGCGCCCAAGTGCAATCCGAGTCACAATCCGATACCGCAACCATCCGTTGTGTAGAAAAAACCTTGTGTTCATCAAATGGATGGATTTTTTTTGTTTTCACATAAATTCATTTCAACGTGATAACTTTATTTGTATATACGACTGTAAGGAGTGGTTCAACAAATAAAATATTTCATTCCTGACTTTAGAAATTAATAACGTTCCAAAACCAAGATGTGACATGGTCGACGACAGCATTTTCAATATGGCGGCGGGTCACGCTGCCCTGGTGCCACAGCGGGAGATTTACGAGTGTCCAGTCGTGGAGTCTGGAATAGTCTGAGGAAGGGTGGGTGCGGGGAAGGGGTGGTGGTGGTGGGGGGGGGGGGGGTGTTTGCAGAACCTCTTCGGGCCAGTCCCTCTGATGTCTGTGTGTGTTCGTTAATGAACAAATTCTGCTACCTTGGTGAGACATTGCTCTCAGCTGAGTGGACCGAGAGAGACCTCCTCCGTGCCCTCAAAGAGCCCCCCCCCCCCCCCCCCCCCCCTGGCCTCCCCATTCCTTCCCACCATCGGGCCCCTGCTCCACCACTGCCACCGTGGCTACTCGTGACCGTTGCGGATGATATTAATATGGCGATGCTATTGCAGAATTTGTGTCACGTGACCCCCAGTGCCTTGCATTGTGCCCTTTGTCCACCTTGTGGACCGGACAAAACATTTGGCACACTTGCCTCTTAGAGAAATGTTCCAAATGATTTCTTTCTTCAAAACAGAGATGCTTTACACTTTGTGAAAGATCAGTGTTTTGTTTGTTTTTTTTCCAATTGAGATTGAAGCAGAGTGAAATAACACCGCGATGGTCCGATTCTCTTTGTAAAGACTCACTCGTTTGTTTTCCATTTTAGTTCACTTTTGGGTATTTTTTTTCTATTTATTAACGTCATTATTAATATGTGTTTTTCAATTAATATAAAAAGATTCCTTTCTCAAGTGTCAACGATACGATGGCATTTATTACATTTTCAAGTGTTCAATTAGTTTAATTATTCAATGGTTTAAATGGTGTTTTTATTCGGCTTAAGAATCGTTGTTCACTTTGACTCCGTTTTATTTCAGGACCGACGCAATGTCCAGCAGCACCGCGGCCTTCGGTCCACCACGAGCCGTCAAATTGCCAAAGGACAGGGATGGCAATGGCCGGTGATGAAAAAAGCGCAAAGGGGCGTGGCCTGGACGGGGCGACCAATCGCAACGAGTAAGACATCATACACGTCCAATCGCGGGGCTGTTTACAATCGGAAGATGGAAAGACTGATCGGGAGAGCTCGTGAAAACTCGACGATCAGGTACCTGACCCCGCCTAAAATTTTCTCATTTTCAAATGATCAATTTAAGAAATAAAACGGCGGATTTCCGCGTATCCGCGGAAAATTGCCATCCCTGCCGACGCAACGTCCAGCAGCACTGCGGCCTTCGGTCCGCCACCAGCCGTCAAATCGCCAAAGTAACAAGGAGGCCCGAGGCGTGTTCCGTAGCCACACGCGCAATTCCACACACGACAAACACTTGCTAGCCGGCAGAAGCTAACGCGTGTCGGCCCCTCGCAGCGACCGTTCGGCAAACTGCCGCGGAGGCGAGAGCGGCATTTTAGCAGTGCCGCATGATAGCGTGCGCAAGAGTGCGAAACAAGACTTTTAACTCGCTGGGAGAAACACGGCGGGTTGGGAACCGCGTGTCAATGATGGCGTTCACATGAGAAAGGAGGAAAGCGTGCTCTTGTTTGTATGCGATGTCTTCGGGAAAGGACAGCCACGTCGATGCTGTGTTATTAGCTGATCAAAAGGGGAAAAGAATGGCATAGTTAAGCTGTTTAAAAAAGTAAATGCTTAAAAAAAAAAGGCGGGGTTTCATGTTATTTCTATTATTTAGTTTCTCTGAGGTTTTACTTGCGTTAAGAAATGCAGGCCAGATTATACGTGTTATATTGAACCCAGGGCCGGTGGTAAAAAAAAAAAAAAATACATTTGGTTTCGGGAAATGCTCTACCCGCATACGTAGGTTTAATGTTCTTTTTCTTTGACTTCCATTTTCTGTAGGTTGCTCAACCACAGTCAAAAAAGTTTCATGTTTAAGGGGAAACTGGTGCCCTACTGTGGTGATTCTAACTCAATAACAAGACTTGAGAAGAAATAGTTAACTTCAAGGCTTTCATTTATTTAAAAAAAAAAAAACATTTCACACCACACATACAGGAGAATGACTTCTTGATACCTGGACGTGACTGAATCACATAACCAGTTGATGTGCAGCCAGGCATCACGGAGGACACACACACACACACACACAGACAGAGACAGGCAAACAGACATACATGCACATATGCAGATCTCAGCTGAATTTGGCTTTGGAGAAGTCCATCTCGGGATGCTGCTCCATGAACCTGCGGGCAAGAGCGGCAGTTAGGGCTGCCTCCTAGAGGAAGTTTGATGAAGAACGAGCATACTTTTTCAGGATGTCCTGCTTCTTCTGCTCTTCGGACGTGGGCAGGCCCATGGACTTCTGCCGCTGGTCGTACATCATCTTCTCCACCATGCCGCGTGTTTCGCCGTCCAGGTCGGACAACTGCTCGACAGGCAAATGCACAGGTTTTAATTTGGGATATTATGACTTCATCGTTTTAAAATGGAGGCTTTTTCCTTGAAATGACCTCACCTAATTTTGGATCATTCTCACTGTTTATGGTAAAAGATTTTGTTTCCCGGGAAAATATGATTAAAAAAAAAAAACTTTACGTGCTTCCATTTTTTTCTTGGAAAATGGTGTCAAAACGTCAATTTTTTTTTTAAATTGATTGATCTGATGAGATTCTCGTCGCAAATGCAATCAAATATTTGTCCTGCCTTTTCAAGCCACGTGCGCTGAAGTCACAAGCGGTAGCCTGTGATAGCAGTGCCACCAAGTGGACAAAAAGTTTTAAAGCGCAAAATGACTTCTCTCCCAATTACTCAATTATGGGTGGGATAATCAGGAGACTACGCGCTTAAAATAATATTCAATGACTTCATTTGTGTACGATTTAAATATATTTTTGGCTGAATATGACACATTTTCCCCAGATTTCGAGAGAAGCCCTCCCAACGGTCCTTGGACAGTGCGAGCAGTTTGAGAAAGAAATGTTGCAAACTGATGTCACCTTGGAGTTCTCTGGGCAGATCTTTTTGGTGTTTATTTCCGGATCCGTGTCAACGACCTTGCTCCACCACTCCATTTTGTTGATCTGTAATTCAAGACAATAATGCGTTTGGCCGTTGTTTGTGCTCCTTCACAATGACGGTAGAAAGACAGCCCGACCTTCTCCAAGTGGACCACCACCACCTTGCCGTCATCTAACAGCCAAGAGCTTTCCTCCACCTTCACCTCGTTGAAGAGCTGCCCCTCCACGACTGGCGGCTGCCCTTTCAGGCCCACCTTGAGCGAGCGCCGCTGGATGTCCACCACCACGTCTCGGCCCTTGATGCGGAACTTCACCTCGAACGGCACCGTCAGCTGCGGCCGGCAGAACACGAGCTCGGATCAACGCGCCCCGAGTGACTACCTCCAACTCGAGAGATACTCACGTCCAATTCGGACAGCGTCTGACTCCACTTGTAGCTGGGTAGGTCGGCGCCGTTCCCTGCATTCGGCTTCAGTTTATCTTTGTCCTTCTCGTCCTCTTCCTCAGAGTCAGACTGGACACGCAAAACAAGTAACAAGTCAGCACAATCTAACGGAGTTGCATTACACCCCCCCCCCCCACCAATGTTATGGGTCAAATTAACCAGTGTGTTTATGTATCCTTAACTAACGTATGCTGCAACCTGTAAAAATCAACTGAACCCCCCCCCCCCCAGCTTATTCAAGGAATAAAACCTGGGAGATATCACCACAATGTCTGATATGTGAGGATACTCATTGGGCTGAGCATTCTTTGGAAATAAGTCTTCATTCCGTAATGGCAAGTGGATGTGCATGTTCATATCCTCACCCCCTTATCTTTGTCTCCTTTGTCCACTGGCTTCTCTTCCTTTTCGGTTTCCTTCTCCTTTGTCACGTCTTTGTTCTTCTGTAAGACATGCGCACGGTGGTGAAACTCATCATGGGAAAATTGGGGCGAAATTCGCATGACCAAAGAGGACAGGAAAAATCACGGTACTTTGTCGAGTTCCGTCTGAAGTTTCTCCGCTTCCTCGTCCGTCAGCTCCTGAATCCTGGGGGCGTCCTGGCTTTTCCTCTTGCGCTCTTCCTCCTCGGCGAGCTGGGCGGCCCGTTTGGCTTTCTCCTTCTTTTCCTTCTCGTGCTTCTTCTGCTTTTCCCGCTGGGCTTCCTTTGCCATCTTGCTGTGGTGGGCGAACGCATCCTTGACAAGCTATGAAAACGCACCCACAGTTACAAGAAGAAGACACGTTAGCGACACGTCAGACAGCCATTGTGAACCATTCTCACCTTTTCCGCGCCACCTGCATCACCGCCGGTGAAAAAGTCAGTCTTGCGCCGCAGGAAACTGAAAAATGTGTTTACTAACTGGAGACAAAAGAAGACATTGTTAAAACGATAATGACTTGACGTCAAGCATTTCCTCCCCTCCAGAACTTTCATAAGCTTAGCAACTGACACATCTGTCGTATCGAGATGAACAAAATGGCTGACAAGTGTTTAATACCAGGCACGTTCAATTCATTTTCATTCTCAATTACACAAAGAAAACACATGAAACCACTTTATTAAATAAGCTACGCACGACATTAGTGCAAACGGTTTCATGAAATATACTGTCGTAATGACAACAAAAAAATGTGCTTCGAAAGGCGGCGTGCGACGCCTCGCTACCGGCCGCCCGCATTAGCGTCACCGTTAGCCAGAGTCACAAAGCTTCCAATTCAATACCTCGTGCACGCCCCCTTCGTGCTGCTGCGCCATAACCATCAGCATCCCGTCATACTTGTCCTCGTCGTCGCCCATAATTCTTCAAAATGGAACAGCGTGGGGAAAACTCAAAGCTGGAAGCCTCAACTGCAAAACAGCATCAAACGAGGCAGGCCCGGTAATGTTGCCCGACTCGCTTCCTGGAAACAAGGCCCGCCTCTGAGGCGGAAACCCAATCAGAGGAAGGGGTTTTCGTGGAAGGCGGAAACGACCAATAGAGCGAGGGCTTGGGTTGGCACGGAAGTGACGTCAGGGCCGGGTGAATTCTTTCTAGAGAAATCCAAGCGGAGGAAAAATGGACGCTTCGCAAGACGGAGATTCGCGGTATCTTAAAAGGAAAGTGAAGGGATGTACCCTCGATGTCCACCCCACGGAGAAGGCCATCGTGGTCCAGTATGAAGTAGAGGCGACGATACTCGGAGAGCAGGGCGATGCAATGGTCGGAGGTCGCAAAGAGTGTCAGAAAATCATTCGCCTGCGAAGCCTGAATCCGAACACCGATACCTCGGCGTTGGCTCGGAAGGTGGTGGAAGAATGTCATTTGATTCACCCGTCGAAGCTGAATGAGGTCGAGCAACTGTTGTTCTACCTTCAGACCCGCAGAGCGTCAAATGACGACCGGGAGAAAAAACAGAGCTCCCCCGGAGACTTCGCACCTTACGCCGGCGTCGAGCTCAACGAGGAGGTGAACATCAACAACATCGATGAGTATTTAGAGCTGCTGTACGAGGACATGCAGGAAAAGATCAGGGGGGCCACGCTGATCTTCCAGCTGGCCCGCAACCCAGACAACTTGGAGGAACTCAAACAGAACGAGATGGCTTTGGCCGCACTGGCTCGGGTCCTGAGGGAGGACTGGAAGCAAAGCGTGGACCTGGCGACCACCATCATTTGCATTTTCTTCTGCTTCTCAAGCTTTTCACAGTTTCACGGACTGGTCACACATTTCAAGATCGGGGCCCTGTGCATGAGCATCATTGAACACGAGCTCAAGAGGTACGACCTGTGGCAAGACGAGCTCCAAAGGAAGAGGAAGGCCTACGAGGAATTCTCGGAGAACCCGAGTCTGAGAAAGGAGCACGAGAAGTCCCTGAAAAAGTACCAAAGCCTTCTGGCCAAGCAGGAGCAGCTTCTCAGAGTTTCCCTGTGTCTGTTGCTGAACCTCGCCGAGGACACGCACACGGAACTCAAGATGAGGAACAAGAACATAGTGAGCATGCTCGTGAAGATTCTGGACAGGAAGGACGAAGAGCTGCTTTTGGTCGCGGTCTCCTTCCTCAAGAAGCTTTCCATCTTCTTGGAAAACAAGAACGACATGGCCGAAGCGCTTGCCGTCGAGAAGCTGGCCCCGCTGCTTCCGTGTGAGCACGAAGACCTGCTGAGCACCACCTTACGCCTGCTGCTCAACCTCTCCTTTGACAGCGCTCTGCGCAGCCAAATGGTCCAGGCCGGACTCGTCGGCAAACTCTCCTCGCTGCTGGCCGACGAGGCCCAGCGGCAGCTCGCCATGTGCGTCCTCTACCACGTCAGCATGGAGGACCGGTTCAAGTCGGCGTTTTCCACCACGGACTGCATCCCGCAGCTCATGAAGATGATTTACGACTTCGGAGATCAAAAGATGGACTTTGAACTCGTCTCGCTGTGCATCAACCTGGCGGCGAATAAGCTCAACGCCCAAGTCATGTGCGAGGGCAACGGTCTGAAGATGCTGATGAAGCGCTCGGTGAAACTGAAAGACGTTCTGCTGATGAAGATGATCAGGAATATTTCCCAGCACGCCGGCCCCACCAAGAGCTTGTTCCTGGACCACGTCGGAGACTTGGCGGCTCAGATCGACGCGGAAAAAGCCGAAGAATACGTCATCGAGTGCCTCGGCACGCTCGCGAATCTGACCATTCCCGACCTGGACTGGGCGCTGGTTCTCAAAGAGTACCACTTGGTGCCCTACCTGAAAGAGCGACTCAAACCGGGTGCCGCCGAGGACGATTTAATTCTGGAGGTGGTCATCTTGATCGGCACCGTCTCCATGGACGACTCCTGCGCGGCCATGCTGGCCAAGTCGGGCATCATTCCCGCTCTCATCGAGCTGCTCAACGCCCAGCAGGAGGATGATGAGTTCGTCTGCCAAATCGTCTACGTTTTCTATCAAATGGTCTTCCACAAAGCCACCCGAGACGTCATCATCAAAGACACGCAGGCCCCCACCTACCTGATCGACCTGATGCACGACAGCAACGCGGAGATCCGCAAAGTCTGCGACAACACGCTGGACATCATCGCCGAGTACGATGACGAGTGGGGCAAGCGCATACAGAATGAAAAGTTCCGCTGGTACAATTGCCAGTGGCTCGAGATGGTGGAGAACCGGCAGCTGGATGAGACCGGAGAGTCCTTACTCTACGGGGACGACGGAGACCCCTTCACCGAGAACAGAGACGTTCTGGAGAGACCCGATTTCTTATACAGCGCCGACGGGATCCTCTCAACGGACGGCGCCGTCAGCCCCGAGTTCTACGCCAACTTCAAGAACGGAGAGCTGGGCCCCTCCTACCCGGGAAGCGTTTGCGACGACTTTGCCGCGCCGGGTCACGGTCCCGCGGACCGTCCGGTCAGCGCTTACGGCTTTCGGCCGGATGAACAGCTTTTCAACTACGCCGCCTCCTCCCAGTTGACGTGGAACCTTGCCAGCGTCAATAGCGAGCCGGCGATTTAGGGTGGCGGTCTGCGGAGAAATACTCAAATCCCGTCACCGGTCTCCAAGCCGTCGAGACCGTTTCAAATGTTTAATGCGGTCAATGTTTGCAACGCGGTGAAGCGTCGAGGAAATTTAAGCAACGCCCGGCTACGCAAAACACCTGGCGATTTGGCCGATGTCTCCGGTAGATGCGCGCGCTCCCGTTCCTCGTCTGTCGTACAGCGTCCGAAATGGGGGGCCGTGCGGCTTCATCGCCATTGGAATAGTTGCACTTTTGTGTCAAACCTCAGTCTCGGTTTGTCAATGTCCTTTACCAAAATATCGCGGTGGGCTTTCTGTACTTGGTCGGCCATCATTAGCTTGTATTTATTCTCTCACCTGTCGATTAGCATGCCGGATGCCTTTCGTCGTGACTCAATAGCGAGCCCATTAAAGAAAATAATCATCCAAGTGTGTTTCTAATTCCCGTTGTAATATTTTTGTGATGCGTGCAGTTTGACGTCTCGGTTTACCCAAGGCAGAAACCACGTTGAGGAAGTACAAATAACTACACGGCTGTTTTTTTTTTTTGAAATTGTAATAATGTGGCCACTCACAAAACGGAAGACGTGCTCAGGCATTTTAAAATACGGGCACTTAACCTGACAGCATAGGTCGAGACACATCAAGATGACTAAATACAAGTAGACGAAAGACAAGATATGTAGCCACTGGATTTATTTCCAAACCACTTAATTATGATGTTTAAAAAAAAAACAGTTATAAAACATAGAGTGTGATCTGCATGCATATATATATATCGCATCTCGCCCATCTCCGCTTCCACAGATCCCGGGAACAACATCGGACATCTCAGTCCAGAAATGTGCAGTGCTGGGAACAGCAAGGATACTGCGCAGAACCCTCAAGCTTCCTGGCCTCTGGTAGAGGACCCGAGCTGAATGAGGGACGGACACCACCCGAGGGGTGAGACGAGGATTTTTTTTTGTATATATATATATATGTATGTACACACATATACATACGCACACACGCATCATTGATTGAAAGCAAAACCCGAGGCGCACAAGTCCAAAGTAAGCACCAGATAAGCGCGCGCACAGATGCAGGTGAATGACTTCCCCCAACTTCTCACAAGCTATTCGCGTGAGAAACTAACGGTGACGAGTTACGTTTGCATGTTTAGGACAGCGTCGTTAACTCACGGGGCCACAAATGCACCTGGAAAAGCTTGCTTCGTTTCAACTTGTGAGGATGATTAGCATGCAGCGGGCAACTCCCTTCATGGCCATACATTCTCCACGCGAGTGTAGCAGCCACAAGACGAGATGTAAATTAGATGGAGGACAGAATGGATGTTGGAAATAAAATACGGTGAGCTGCTGGCAACGTGGCGTTCAATTCCAAGAATAAATCGGGTACGCACAAACGTAGATTAAATCTAAAAGCGGGGAGCCCTGAGCTGACGTGTCGTCTGCACCCAATTCTAGCTCCTTGAATGAGTCGCGGGGGAACGTGTATGGGCGGTCCTCGGTTCACGACGGTGCAGAGTTGAAAGGTCGCAAACCATGAGCTTGTTTGTGTGGCGGCGTGAGAATAATGCTCAGTGACCACATCAGATTGTTTGATATTTCACGACGTTTTTCCTCCAATACCGATTGTAATGACTTGGACTACGGCGACTTACGGGCAAATTCGGATGTCACCGCAGCAGCGGAACTCGCCCGTGAATCGAGGACCCCCTGTAATTTGCGGACAGATTCATGTTCTAACCGACGTGCGAATGAGCGGGACGCCCGAGGAGTTGGTCTCGGCGTGGGAGGGCGTGTAGCTGGTTGACGTCGAGCTGGACGCGCGACCTGCGCAAACACAACACAAGGTTACGGACGGGGGATGTCGTCTTGCTCGCCGTCTTGCCGGTTCACGGGGCCCGGCGCCAAGAGATGATGATGCTTTACTGCGCGGCAAATGTCCAGGATGGCTTTCGTTGCCTGACGACGCCAGCTTCCAACGAGGCAAAATGTCGTTATGAGCTGCGCAATGTCAATAAGGATTCTACCGTAATTGGAGTTCTCGGAGCATGCATTTCATTTGCCTCATCCAGTGAAAATCCAGTTACCAAATGACTCTTCGCAAATAGTGTCGGGGATCTGTGCATGTGGCGCATGCAGTGGCCTCAACACAAATGTTCATTCATATCGGAGTGACATGAACACCGTTAACACTTTGGTCTGACTGATGCTTGAAAATGGCAGATCTTCACCCAGCCTCGCTACCAAGTGATGGGTGGAAGAACTCGGTGTTGAGGCGGTCTCATGGAAATTAGCCCCGCTGTTACATAAGAACACGCCCCCGTGCAAAGAAAAAAGCGGATCGCAAAAAATGGACTCTGGTGTTTCATTTCACGCTCGATGGCACTCCAGAAACGTAACTATTTATATACACGCAATTACAACCTACATTTTACAGAGTACGCCCCCTTTAAGAGTTAAGAAAAAAAAAGAACTCGGATAATAAATAACGGACAATTCTCACCACCAGTGTTCCTCCAAATGTCGCGGGCACACTTGTCAGAGGAGGTCAATTCTGATATTTGGATGTTGGGATTGGATTTGTAGTCGTCTTTGAATGGAGGGGGAGAGGAGAGACAATCGTAAGGTGGGAAAGTCACTCCATCCTCACCTTGGGCGGCCATGAACAAAATGCTTTTGCATGATGACGCACCAAAGAGCGCAGGTCACGGAACACCTTCAAGCGGTACGAGTGGAACTTACTGTTGTTGCTGAAGGCAAAAGAGGCGCTCTCCCTCATGGTCTCGTTGCCGCTGTCCGACAGCGTCCTCTCCCGGCGCGAGGCCACCGGACGCTTCTTCTTGCTGCGGCGCGTGCTGATGCGGATGATGCCGCGCACCAGCCGACACTCGGCCTCCTGCTCGTCCATCTGGTGCTCCTCGGCCAGCGAGTTGATGAGCTGGTTGATGGCCTTGCTCTTGCGCAGGAACACCGAGTCGGTGGTGCAGCGGGCCAACTCCTCGATCTGGTACTCGGTGTAGAGCTCCAGCAACTTCTTGGTGATCAGCGAGTCCACGTTCTCCTCGCCGTCCTCCCAGTCATCCAGCCGTATGACCTCGTCCAAGGACGGGTGGCAGGGCTGCATCTGAGGCACGTAGGTCATCGGGTCGTCATCGATATAATGCCTCGGGCTGTCCACTTTGACTCCGGCGATGCGGACGTCCCCCAGCCAGTCGGCATCGTCTTCCTCCTCCTCTAGGCGGTCTGCCGGATTCTCTGCGCGGAGGCTCACTTTTTCCGGCTCCTCCGGGACGCTCTGGATGGGTGCCAGGCACGGGGCTCGCAGGCACACTCTGTACAGGCCGCACGTCAGGACGCTGCACATTAAAGTCCCGCAGGCCCTCGGAGAAGCGCAGGGATTGCAGGTTCGCGTGGCAGGCGGGAGTTCAGCTGACGAAGGCAGGAAGGTGTCACTCTCCTTCCCGTTGGAGTCTTTCGGAGGGGATTCCGGCTCTGGCTCGGAGGGGTCCACGCAGCGCTCCTTGTAGGACGAAGACCCCCGATGACTGCTTTGGCTCGGTCCTCGGTTGCGGCTGCCGGGCCTCGGGCTTTCTCTCGCGCTGCCTGCACTGCCGACGGACATGGCTTACGGACTCCGGGGTCTGGACACAAATACAGAGAGGTTAGTTACAAAGGGACTTCATGGAAAATTGCTTTTGATGGCCTTGTATGGCGAACCGCTGTTCATCGCTGGGGATAAATTCCAGATCTCAAAAACCCACGACAAAGAGAGCCCAGGGATGAGCTGATCACATTGTTTTGAGTGACTTGAGATTGAATATCTGCTAAAATGGACATCTTGGCCATTAATTCAGAAGAAGAAAAAAAAAGTGTGCACCAAATCCAAACCTATAGTGGTAAAGCACAAAATAATAATCCCACCAAATGACAGTAAATTTACTGTAAATATCCTGCCTTAAATGACCACACTAAAATCTAACCCAGAAATTAAATCAACAGAAATGACACTCGGTGCGACCCCGCCCACCACACACACATCTTCATAACAGGGTAAATTATTCTATTATTCTAAAAAAAGGTTTTTATTTATTTTTTTCTTAGTTGTCGCGATCCAATCTCATGATCTGAAGTCAGGGACAATCAGATAATTCAATCCAATCATTACCATTATACTAGCAAGGATAACCGGTGCAGAAAATGGATGGATAGAACGTATTTACTTTTGTTTTCGTTTTAAATGGGAACATGGAGGAGGAAAGCGTCATGGCTGACGTTATGTTGTTTTTCAAGACATGACTAATCAATCAACACAGTTCTTTACGTCAACAGAACGGATCCATTGCTTCGCCCGCAACGAGTTATTTCTTACTAAATGAGCAAGTACGCATATTCGTCAGAGTTAACTATATTTGTAGTACCCGAGGGAGGAAAAAGTCAATAGGCCACATTCCCGTCGGCGTATCATAATAAATGCAACTTCCACGGGGGCGACGTCACTCTTTTTCCTCCATTACAGCACTGACGAGTATCTCATTAAATACGACTTACAATTCACGGTTCCTCCACGTAGCAATTCGTAAACGATCGCTGCAGTCTTCCCCTTTCATTCACCATGTCTTGTTAATGCATCCCGAGACGACAAACTTTGTTGCGGTCGTCCTTCGGGAAGTAAGTTTTGGACAGTTCGACAGTGCACCTGAACGTCAAGGTGGGAAGTAGAAACAGGTAATGGGGTAGGACTTCCGGGACTTCATGGGGTTCAAATTAAATGTGAATAAAGACTCGCGGTGACTCACGTCATCGCGTAATGGCCCGGCAATGATGATAGAATAGCTGAAATCGGTTAAACTTGTTTGTATTCGCTGAGACACACAACCAATCACGGAGTTGTCTTCGGCGGTTTGCTTTTATTTTGGTACTACTATCAGCGAAATTCCTTGGTGGTAACGGCTAACTTGACGTACAGGAATGTAGCAGGAAGCGGATTTTTTCAGATTTTTCTTTATGCCCCGTTCTTGGTTAAATGTATTGCTACAAAAATAATAATATATTTGATATTGTTAATTTACAGTTATTTTTCAACGGGGACACTTCAATCACAGCCCAAGTATAAAAGGCTTTTATTTCGAAGTTGACAATCCGGAAATGTTGTTTCTTCTGGTTGACAGGCATGCACTGATGAGTAAACATTAAAGCAGTTTAATTCATTCAGGACGAAAGCCGAAGACTTCGGTGAGAGACGTCTTTCTCCTTGGCTTGAGCTCCTTTCCGGAGCTTCTATTTAGTAATATAGGTCGATTTGTGTGAGCGATTAATGGCTAACATGCTAAGGATGCTCGGTGGGGAAGCCTTTCAACGGACGCCACTTTTGCATTTGAATCAAAGGGGACATGTATAACTACCAGTCCGCTATGGAAAATAACGAATGTAAATCCGCGGATGGCGTTTTCGTCTTCTTTGTAGCTGGCTATTCATAGTGCCTCGTGTGAGCGTGACTGTTGATCCCAAACGTGATGACGCCACTGGTTCGTTCGGCAAAGTCGTGCTAAGAGTAGCAGAGCACATCCTGTCATGAATAAAGGTGACTACCAGCAAATTGACCCGAGGACACCTGGGACTCCCACGCCCACCTCTTCGGGTCACCACCCCCAACCCAGACCCCATCCCCAACCTCAACCCCTGAGAAAACCTCGGAGGAGGTGGGAGGTCTTACCTGGAAAGAACCGCTTCTTCTGCGATGGACGTCTCATAACGGCCAGTCAGAGCGGTATGCTGCCCCTAACCCTAGGCCTCATCTTTGTCACCAGTGGATTATTCTTTATATTCGAGTGAGTTCATGGCTGTCTTATATTTTTGTATTGCGCATCGTATACCTCACATAGCAAACCAGGCTGTTTCTCTTGTACTCTAGCTGTCCTTTCCTGGTCAAGCACCTGACATGCTACATACCCGCCGTGGGAGGAGTCCTCTTTGTATTTGTGCTGGTCACGCTGCTTCAGACCACCTTCTCAGACCCCGGCATCCTGCCTCGAGCGGCGACGGACGAGGCGATTGACATCGAGAAGCAGATCGGTAGCCATATTCTCAGTTTTTTGCGGAAACACGTAATGAAATCCTCCGAGGTGCTTTGAGATGGCATTCAAGCCTTGGCTGAGAGAAATATGGTGCTTTGGCATCCCTCCGTTTTGCTTAATGCAAACAAACAATGCAAAACGCCAATGATGGGCTAACAAATAGCCCAGAGTCAGAGTGTCGTAATAAACAACGAATGTGTGAACCAGAACAGTGGCGCAAGACGCGTAAACCCATAACAATACTCGCTGGCATAGATTCTTTATCCTCTGCGTGAGGAGCTGAGAATGGGTTTGTGTACAATTTATCCATATATCAGTGTTATACTTCCCCGACGGGACGCACGCCGATATTGATTGAATCTTAAGGAGAAAAAAATGTGGCCCAAACTTTTTTTTTTGTCTTCCCAGACAACACCGGCAGCGCGAGCTACCGACCCCCGCCGCGCACGAAGGAGGTGCTCATCAACCAGCAGGTGGTCAAGCTCAAGTACTGCTTTACCTGCAAGATGTTCCGTCCTCCTCGCACTTCCCACTGCGGCCTGTGCGACAACTGCGTGGGTGAGCTTTTCCTCGCTCGACAGGAGATGCGTGGCGTTATTTTTGCCTCAGGATCCAAATGACAATGACTTTTTTTCCTTAAAAAACATGTTCCAAAGACTTCCAATTTTATATTGAATAACTCTTGTCACTGTCTGTACTGTATTTTGTGTTTGGTTTTGTCCTTCAGAAAGATTTGATCATCACTGCCCCTGGGTGGGCAACTGCGTGGGCAAACGAAACTACCGTTTCTTCTATGCCTTCATCGTGTCACTCTCTTTTCTGACGGCGTTCATCTTTGGGTGTGTGGCTATACATCTCACAATGAGTAAGCGAAATAAAGGATGTCAGCGATAGGGATCGGAAGTACGGTAGTGATGGTACCATTGATGTCTTTTCCTTTCAGGGACTCAGAATGAGAAAAGCCTAGTTCTTGTCCTCCAAGAGAGTCCTGGCAGATATCCTTTACCTTTTGGAAATGACATTTGTTGTCTTTCACTTTCACCTGCATTTGGTCTTCTTGACTCGACTATGCACTGCCGTGGAGCTGGTGGTTTGTTTCTTCTCAGTCTGGTGCATCTTGGGTCTCTCAGGCTTCCATACGTACCTCATCGCAACCAACCTCACCACAAACGAAGACGTGAGTAACGCTGTCGTCTTATTGCGGACCTGTATTCAATGAGATCTGTCAAGTCATCTATTTGAAAACCTTAAAATGTCATTGAAATATCCGCCCTCACTTTTCCCAACAATGAACAAATATGAAAAATCAAATTGTATTTGTTTCAACGGTAAATAAGCAATCAAAAAAAGTATTTTCTATCATTTTGAATGAGACATTTTCATCACTAAGAGCAATTGAAAAATAAAATTGTGTGTACGTGCGTTTGTGTGTATAGGTTTGTCTTTTTGGGTGAATTCAAGGAACACGACAATTTAGTTTTTTTACCCAATATGAGTTGAAAATAAAGAGCAGATTGGCACAAAATGTCCCTGCGATGCCTTGGGGGTTAATAAAAGGGCTAATGGAGGTTTTTCCATTCGCAGATTAAAGGTACTTGGTCAGGGAAGAGCGGTGCACAGGACCTCGCCAACCCCTACAGTCACAGAAACCTGTTCATCAACTGTTGCTCTGTACTCTGCGGACCCATGCCACCCAGGTAAGACTCATTTCATTGTCACTTATTTACGGGAACATGTCTGCTCACTTTAAAACATTTTTTTTCTTCCGCAGTTTGATCAACAGACGAGGCCTCCTCTCCCCAAATGAACACCTTCAGGCAGATGCAGACATCGAAATGCCTGCCACAGCCGACTCAAGCTGGATAAATGTGGTAGGTTGGCTTTCCTTTGGGACGCTTAAAAAAAAAAAAAAAAAAAATAATTGGGGTGGGTGGCTTCCTTGACACACTGGAATGACATCTAGAGTCTATGATTTAGTCTAACTGTGTGTGTGTGTGTGCGCCATATGCAACATACAGAGCTGATGAATAATTGTTGGGCGTTTTCATGCAGCAGATGTGCATATTTGTTTGACGGTACATTAGAAACAGGATGTGGGGTAGGTAATCCAATTAATCCGATTATGCCACAGCTCTTAATGGAAACATTTAGCCCTCTCCCCCCGGTTGTTTATTTTTACAGTTGATACGGAGACTAACAAGTTGTATACGAGCAATTAAAAAGTCGTTTTTAGATGTACCCCACCTTTTGTGGTGTGTCCTCAGCCCAAGCATGAAAGCAAAGGTCTGCCGGAGTCCAGCATTCACACACTGGTGCTGTCTGCTCCGTGTCTTCAGGGGAAGTCGCAGTTGGCCAGAGGCCCGGCGGCGAATGCCGAGCCCACCCCGGACGTCTCCTCACACTGCGAAGCGCACCGGAGCGCCGGCCCACTGCCTAGCGATGCCTCTCATATGCTCCCCGCTGAGACAAAAGCCAAGAAAACAAAAAAGCGCATGGCCAAAGTTGCCTCTGATGTCCAGGCTTCACGCCACGGCCAAAAGGAGGAGCCATAAAAGTGACGGTTCTTTACCCCTTTCACCCTGATGGCACTTATTTGATATATTTTGATCAACCTTTTCAGGGAAAGTTTGGGAAAGGTGCACTTTTTACTCATTTATTTTCAAACTATTTGTTGTTGTAGATGTCCCATTTTTATTGGTGAAATGATGCACTAAAAACTTGGGTCCATGTGCTGATTCTTTTCTAGATCTGTTCGGACTGTTGAAACTGGATAAAGGTTTGATTTGTGTCAAAGGAAACGCCAATACGCATCTTGTTTTGCCCTCATATTGAGCTTTTATCCATTAATATCGTGTAGTTGTCCACTGGAATGTTTACTCTCAATGAAGACAACTTTATCTCTCTTTTTGGCCAATTTGCACCAAGCTGGCTGGCAAGTCATATATGGAAGAACATATGTCATGTTTATCCACATTGTAATCCCCAAGGCAATAGTCCTAAAGATGCAACAAATATCCGCCTGGACCGCGTTTAGAGGGAGAAGCATGTTGTGCTAAATGAAAATGTGAAGAATATTAGAACAATCAAACGCTATGGTAATGAAACGTTTCTCTTGCTGCTACAGTCTAGCTTTTGGCCACTAGATGGAAGTGAAAGCCTTTAAAAATATAGGAGGGAAAACATGGTAACTAGGAAGCCAAGGAAGGCTGTTGTAGGATTTGCTATGAGAACGATTGTTTCGTGGTTTGAGGTTCAACAATGTGGGAGTTTTAATAATTTGAGTTTTTTTTTTTTTTTTTTACATTTTGGCACTGACTTGCTGAAACGACCATCACGGCTCACCGGTTTTCTGGTTGGTCACGTGACGTTCACAAGTTGAGCCATTTTCAGTCAACAGTTGAGTGGCAAAATGGCAGCCATCTGGAGAAAAACGGTGAATTTTGTCGCTTAATGTTTCATCAACGAAATATCCATCAGAATGCCGTGTTTGGACTAGTGATGCCGCTGATATTATACTGTCAAGAAAATTATTGACCTGACTTCCTCTTTGAAGTGGCTCCAAAATGTACCGAAATTTCATATTGCGATGGCGATCTTAACAGGCTAAATTTTCAGGACGAATTTTTAGAAACGAATTTTTGACTAAACGAAGCATTTGTTTTTGCTCGATTTTACAAGAGCTGAACACAAATTTAAAAATTTCATATGGCCTGCTAGCTTAATGCTAACAATGTAAAAAATGCCATTGACATGCTAACATTTAATGTCATCGTTTGAGAACAAAAATGGTGGACCAACAGAGAGTTGCAATGCTCAGTTGTACATATTTTATCCTGTGAAAAAAGACTGATATTGCAATAATCGAATGACTGAATACTGATAATGTGACTCATTTGTCAGACTTTATTGTATTGTCCTCCAGTGGTGAGGGTAGGTACAGCAGAAGGACCAGCACAATGAATTGGATTTCAGTCTAAAATCATTGATACACACACTGTTTAGTGCTCAGAGATTTCCTCTTATACAGGTTTAGTGTTCCAACTCCGCCACACTTTTATGTAGAGTAACATACGCACCAGCTAAAGTGCTCGTGAAAGCAGCAATAGGATGGATGATAAGAAACACTGCCACCAGCTACTCACACGGGCTGTTTTTTTCTTATTCTTGTAAAAATAACCGCTTGCTAACCCCGTGTGGGAGTTGGGGGCAACTTGGAGATGGTGCTTGTATAGATGTGGTATGCACTTGGTAACATGAATGTAAACTGTATGTGTGTGTGGCTGTGATAAGATTTGATAAAATTATTCTCTCAAATTACACTGGCATGTAGAAAGAAGCAAATAAAATAATAGTCCATGAGGCATTGTGATAGCGGCACGCACTCACTCTGTTGGTGTGTATGTGTGTGTGTGAGTGTGGGGGCGGCAGTGATGATGATTCAAGTCAGATTTCTCACAGGAACAGACACTTCACTGGAAGCAGAGGCACATCGCAGTTGGCCAGTGCAAAGAAATATTCAAACTTTTTTTATTATTATTAAGTAGCCACGGATTGAGTCAAAAATTAACAGCGGATATTTAATTTAGTTTTTATTTCATTTTTCTGGAGGAGATACAACATGTCCCGGGTGGCCAACCTGTCCAAACTGCGGCAGGAGAGGATGAGGGAGATCAATCTGAGGGTGAGTTACCATCATGAGGTTCTATTTAAAAAACAAAAAAAAAAACAAACAGGCAACTTTATGATACATGAATACCAAGTGCATGAATTTTTCGGTGTTTGTGTGTGTGTGTTACTTCCTCTTCTTGACTGCCACTATGGTTTCCTGATTGTGACACACGCATGCAGGGGCCCGCTCACACAGGCCTGCACCCATCATGCCTATCGAGCCATACTGCACCGAGTAATGATACCCGGGGTCCGTGGGTGTCGAGGTGTGTGTTTGCTTATACGCAGTGTGTGTGTGCTCTTGCTGAGTAGTCGTTGCCATAGAAATGGCCATTCGTGTATGTGGTATCGCTGCTCTGTGTGAAAATCTGCAGGGCCTCTGTAAGGTAGCAAAAATATGTCGGTGTAGGTTTGAGGAATTTGGATTGTGATGGGGGTTGGGGCGTAAAAAAAGTTCATTGATTTATTTATTCTATTGTTCCCCATTCTGCTGCAGCTAACCTTGAGTTAAGAATGCTCACGTCGCTTAGCATAACGCCTACACACGCACACAAAATATTAAGTCCCAGTGTTGTAAACTCTCGAGAAAACACGTCTGCGTCACAGTCCAGTCATTTGTGTCTGACTAAAATGTCTGCATTTCAGCCAACATGAACTCCACTTAGACCTCGAGAAACTTACAAAAGCTTGTCACGATCTGTTTGCAAAATGTAAGGCTTTTGAAACATAAAATAGCTGGTCAAGCACAGTATGTGCATGCAAATTTCTTGTGCATTCAAAATAAGCAAAGGGGAAAAACCAATCGGCCATGTGTGTGCCGTACTAAGGATAAAGATGAGAGTTGGCAGAACTCAAATTTTTTGGTGGAGCTTTCACTTAAATCCTAGTATTCTATATAAAGTTGAGTCGAGTAAAGTAACACTATTCCACACGTTTTGACTACTCTAGCCCCCTTTGGTACATCGCCCAGCCTTCTCCCACATCCCTAATGAGAAAAAGGGCTGTTAAAAAAATAAATCAATAAGAAATTCCAACTCTCTGGAGCGTTTTATACCAACTAACTTTCTATTATGTATTCACACATTGATGAAGTGACGGTGGGCTTACGTTTGTGTCTAAAATTACACTACCCGAGGTGGCAAACAGGCCCCCGTTGTTAATCATTAAACTGGGTTAGTGGACCGCTTACCTGAAAGTGGACCGCTTGACACACATAAGGTGCTTGGAATCCACCAAACTCTGACCATGAGCGTTTCCAGTGTGAGGAGCAAATGTTGGCAGGTTCGGATCCCAGAACAGAAAAGCTAGGAAATCTCTGCCCCTGACAAAATGTTTCACCGGTGGACACAAATTTGTATGGACGTGTCTATTTTAATATTACAAAAAAAAAAAAAAGTCTCAAGGACCCATGCCTGAAATTGAACAGCAAGTTGGCCATTTTGGTTTGAAGCAGCCATTTTAGGGCGAATTCCACAGAATTCATCCAAATGAGGCCGGTAACTTCCGACCAGTGTTTCCCAACTTTTACTCAGCCGATGCACATATTTTAACATCAAATCTCACCACACAAGACTAAATTGTTTCTTGTTTTATGTTGAGAGGGAAGAAATTTCATCTGTGCACATTTGACAATAAAGTTGTATCCAATCCAATCCAATAAAAATGTCCTAAAAAGTGTCTGGTGCCTCCACGGGTCAATTACGTGGCACCTGCCAGCGAATAGAAGAGCATTTATTGATGTAACTGTCGCTTTAAAGCATTTTGTTTGCCTCAATCTGCTCACTCTGACTTCTGCTTTTACAGTGTGACCATCATGAGATTGAAACACGCGTCCGAACTGAGGAAATCCATGCGTAATTGCAGAAAACCCCCTTGAGAATAAAGAGACTATTAACCAATCTTTTAACTGTGCAGACATGAATAGTGTATTTGTCATGATGCATTTCACTTTACGTAATCCCATTTACTGACTCCTTTTTCCCCACATCTCTCCAGAATAAAGAGCGTGAGCGCATGAGGGAGCGAGAGAAGGCGGCTCGGGAGAGGGAGGCCCGCTACAACAACGGCCACCTGTTCACCTCCCTCACAGTGTCGGGAACCACGCTTTGCTCAGCCTGCAATAAAAGCATCACGGCCAAGGAGGCCCTCTGCTGTCCCAGTAAGTCGCAGCCAAAACAAAGTCCATCTTTTTAACATAGAAAATCGGCCCGTAACAATCAGTCCAAGCAGAATTGTGATGTTTGAAAAAAAAATGATGGACGTCTTATCTACACCTCCCACCCGCCCCCAGCATGCAACGTGACCATCCATAACCGCTGCAGAGACGCTCTGCCCAACTGCTCCAAAGTCAAACAGCGGGTAAGATGCCATTTTGTAATTTGTCCTGAGGCATCTTAACTTGAAACGTTGCTGAATGTGTGGCTTTCTTTGACAATTCTAATGGCGATTTACATTTTTGTCATACACAGCAGCAGAAGACAGCCCTCATGCGTAATAACGCCTCTTTGCAGAATGTCGCGCTGCGCACCAGAAGTGAGACACTTATTGCCATTCTTCATCCTACCTTAATGACTTGTTGTTCTTATTATTTATTTATGAGATTTTTAAAACGACGTTTTGGCTCATCTTTAATGTATAGATCCAGTAATGCGCGAGCGTCCCACGTCGGCCATCTACCCTTCCGAAAGCCTCCGGCATTCCCTTCTCGGATCTCGTCGAGGACGTTCTGGCCTCGCACTATCCAAAAGTGTCTCCACGAACAACATTGCGGGGTGAGCAAGTTGTTTGCCACAGTTGATTTTTTTTTTTAAATTTAAATAAGACAGGTGGTTGCAGTTATTTTTAAAGTTCTTAAAGTTTGTAAACTATTTAAAATACAGTATCTGTTCTTTTTAACAATAAAACCGTAATTAAAGCCAATCAGTGAAGTTAAAAAAAATGCTTCATGGATGTGTACAATTTTATTTTAACCATATTATTATGCTACAAGTAACTAAACCAATTTAATCAAAATAACGACTGTAAAATAAAACGGTTGAATGAACCAGTTTTAGGGAAAAAAATGTCATCATTTATGCAATTAATCAGGGGTTGTCAAACTTTTCACACGAGTACCACCTCAAAAAAATACTTTGCTCTTTACGAACCAGCAAAAAGACAAACCTTCGGACATTGGGTCGTAGTCCCAAGTGTTCATCGAAAAACAATAAAGGTATATTGAATATGATTGTAATCCACTTTAACATTCTGCACAGGTAGAACATTACACTGCGCTTGAATATAGGAATAGTAAAACATAATAATAATTCAAATAAAATGTATGAAAAGTGTTCCTAAAGAAGTGTGTAAGCAAATCGTTCAAAAAGATTAAACGCGACGGTATAGAACTGAACTGCACTAAACAAGCGCATTGTACTGGATTAACCAAAAAAGATGCATTTTACAGAATAAAATATACACAGCGTGAATATTTATTATTTGTTTTTCACATATCCCGCTTCATACTGGAAGCTCAATGTGCTGAATGAAAGAACACCAAGTGCAATGAAAGATCGCAAACGAAGTGTTCGAATGTGTCTGCCGCAGGAACCTGAACGACGACTCCCCTCTTGGCCTGCGCCGGATCCTGTCCCAGTCCACGGACTCCCTCAGCTTCAGGAACAGGGCCATGTCGGTGGAGTCCCTCACCGACGACGGTCGGTACACGTGGTCTCCTGTGAGGACCGCCACCGAACCTCGACCGTTGTAAGTTAATGTTCTCGTTAAAGGGGACTACTACACTTCGGTCTTGGAGGAGATGGAGCTGGAGGGCCAGGACTTCAAGGCGGACTCGTGGAGCATGGCCGTAGACATGGATTACCTTCACGCGCATAGCAAAAATGTCATCAAGAGGCAGGATGTCATTTACGGTGAAGACCTCTCACTCCGCCCATCTGCGGATGAGTAAAAGAGACCACGACACGCAATCATATGCCATTTTATGTCTCCACCCAGAGTTGATCCAGACTGAGGTGCACCATATGCGCACGCTGCGCATCATGGAACGGGTCTTCCGGCAGGGCCTGCTGGAGGAGCTACAGCTGGACCCGAGCACCCTGCACGCCTTGTTCCCCTGTCTGGATCAGCTGATCAGCATCCACTCGCACTTCCTGGTGCAGCTGCTGCTGCGCCGCAACGCCAGCCTGCAGCCCGAGTCCGACTGCAACTTCACCATACGCCGCCTGGGTGACATACTTTTGGAGCAGGTGCTTTATGCATATTCCAGTCACGGTGGGCTGCCACCGTTGGTCTGCTTCGGTTTGGAAAAATGGCTCCCTGTGAGGTACAGTTATTCACATCCCAGAAGTAAGAAATATTTTCTCTGTTTCCAGTTTTCCGGCCAGAGTGCAGATGACGTGCAGAAAACGTACGCAGAGTTCTGCAGTCGCCACATGAAGGCAGTCAAGTTATACAAGTCCATGCTGGCCAGAGACAAGAGGTTTCAGTGCTTCATTCGGGTGAGAGGGGAAAAAAAAAGTAACCCCCCCCCCACCCAAAAAAATTTAAATAATGTGAGTGGATAGCAAGTTTGTGTACATATGCCTGCAGCGTGTGAGTAGAGGACCCTGGCTGCGTTGCCATGGCATCCAGGAATGCATCTTGTTGGTGACGCAGCGCATATCCAAGTATCCTGTCCTCATTCAACGTATTCTGGACAACACCGTCGGTGAATTGCCACACTTTGATGACGCTATCAGCACAATTACAAGGTGACATCCACGACTCCATGGGATTGCATTTATTTTGTCTCACAGATGATGAGGAGGAAGCATCCTCCATAGCCCAAGCTCTATGCATGGTCAGAGATCTTCTCAATTCAATAGATCAACAGGTATTGTCACCTTTTTGGAAAAAAGACTCGCACACCGGTTTTTGATTGCGCTGTGAGTGATTTCGTGTCCTGTCTGACAGATGGAGGAGCTGGAGAAGACGCAGCGAATGCAGGAGATCCAGGCCAAGCTGGACCAGCGGGCCGAGACCCGGGTGAGGGACGGCGGACTTTTTCGGCCCGCCGAGCTGCTCCGCCGCAAACTCGTCTATGAGGGAACGCTGATGTGGAAAACCCCAGGATCCCGACTCAAAGGTGCAAAAAATATTTAGGGCCACAGTGAAGTTGATCTGTCCATTTTATATCGGCTGCGGGTGCGCTGGAATCAGTACCGCCTGGTCTAAAGAATTGCACTAACGGGTGGTCACCACATTACAATTCTTTCGTTGGAACCAAAAAAGTGAAATACAGACATTCATAATGTAAATATCATATCAAATCCACCACGAGCCTAGCTTTTTTCACCTTGTCTGGTTTTCACTGGAAATACAGACATAAAACACAATTCCATTCATCTGTTGTACCGTCTCGTCAACGTCACACTCATAACGTCATTCTGGAGTAGTCAAGTTGACTTGTAAGCAGACACGAATTTTACAGAGCAGGTTCTATAAAGCGCCGCAATGTGACCGAATTGCTCTTCCTGTCCCTCTCAATTCTATGTCCGTCTTCAAATGGTGAGTAGTTCTTCATTCTCGTTTTATGTCACAGTGATGAACTTTTCTTCACCGCTACAATTGTCAAGCTGACCCTACAGCTTCCAAAACAAGACACTTGTACTTCCCTGGCACCCACTCATTATCTCGCTCTATATTTACACACATACAGTACTATTTGATACAAGTCTTTTCCAAAGCTCACCTCACCCCACCCCTCTAATCGCGCTGTCAAAATGAAGCGCCCTCCCTTAGAACCCGATGCGACTGAGCTTTGAGGGGATCATTCGTACCCTCTCCACCCATCTTGGTCCTGGCCCGTGTTGTTCTGGCCTTATGCTCTCTTGCGAGTCAGGCTCGGGAGGTGCTGCAGACTCATTAGATCTCAGTGTACAAGTTGGTGCCATGTCAAAGCACCTTCCCCCCAGTGTGAAATAATGCCAAGTCACTTAAACTGCAAATGTCTGAAAAAACATTATTATTAAACTGCACAGGCCTGTTGTAAACAGCATTTTAACATTGTTAATTGTCACTGACTAAATGTAAAACGCGGTTCCATCTGTGTAGCAGTAGATCTGGATCCAATAGGATTTGATCGAGTGGGAGGATGTTAACAGCAGAGGGGTCTTAACGAGGAGAGGGCTGAAAAAGGAGCCTTGAGGAACACCAGATTTGACTGAAGAGGGCGAGGAGATGGAGATTTTGAATTTGACAAAGTGTGACTGACCAGGGAGACTTGACCCAGGGTAGATGATTGCTGAAAAAACAACGGAACCGTAGCAGAGAGAGAAAAGTCAAACGTTTTCAGAGCGATTCTGTCTGGAATTAATAAAGCATTCAGATATTCACTCAATTGTACCGAGCTGCCTAGCCCATTCTCCTTTGCGGCGAGTTCAGCTTAGTTTTCGAGTTCCTCTGTGCCCTTTTTGTGGTGGTATCACAAAAAATACAAAAGGTCTGTTTTTGTGTAGATGTGCAGGTCTTACTGATGGCGGACATCCTGGTCTTTCTTCAGGAGAAAGATCAGAGATACATCTTTCCATGCCTGGTAAGCTTCACACAGACGTAGTTGGGATGTAAGGATCGACGGTATCGCAGAGGTGTACCGATAACACTTGTCTGTCTCCAGGACAAGCCTCCTGTACTGTCCCTGCAGAACCTCATTGTGAGGGACATTGCGAACCAGGAGCGGGGCATGTTCCTGATCAGCGACTGCTCACCGCCGGAGATGTACGAGGTGCACGCTGCCTCCAGAGAGGACAAGAACGCGTGGATACGGCAAATCCAGCGCACCGTCAGCAAGTTGGGGGAGAGACCGAATACGGACCACCGCACATGAATAATTGCCATACGATGTTTGTTCATCCATGTTTGTTTGTCGTTTGCGCTCAGGTGTCCATCGCGGGAAGAGTTCCCCCTCATAGAGACAGAGCACAAGGCCCATCTGAGGAGACTCAAAGGTCTGCTTAAGCCTAAATGAGCCAACCAATCAACGAGCGGATTCGTTGATCGGTTGGTTGAATTTTGCACGTTTTCAGCGGACCTTCAACAGAAGGATCGGGAGATGCTGGAGCTCCTGCAGGAGAGGGTGACCCTGTTCTGCGAGTTGGCCCAGGTGACCACTTGCCAAGACGACCTGGAGCCTCCCGTCACGCGCTATCTCTTCCGGGCAGACACCCCCCAAGCACCCCGGGCGGAGAAGTTCCTGCTGGATGCCACAGCCGAGGGTAAGACAAAAAAATATGACTACGTTACTCTATCGCTAGTGGTAACACTGGTGCGATTGGTGATGTTTCCTTGCAGTGGACCGACTGAGCGAGCTCCTCCTGGGCTCCAGCATTGATGTCCCGCTCTTGTGCCATCACACTCACACGGACGCCAGTAATTGAATTTGACTTTTAAATCGTTCGACTATTTATTTTTCTTCTTTTAATGCAGTGCTTTTTCTTCCGTCTAGATGATCAGGATCTTCTCATCAATGGCGCTAATGAGTTGTCAACAACAAAGGTGAGCTACAGTTTAAGAGACGCTACAATATTAGGTTACACGCTAAATATGTTCTATCGTGTTGTCTTGGACAGGAAGTCTGTCAAAGGCTGATGAATCTCAGCGTATACCTCCATGCACTACAGGTGAGTTGCATGGATAATGGGGTCAATTGATTGGAAGACTCAACAGTCACTAGTGACATCACATTGTTGTTGTTGTTTTTTTTTTTTTGAAAGGATGAAAAACAAACCAAAACGTGTTTTTTAACATATTCAGATGTAAATTTCTGGTTTCGACTCCATTTATGACTTAAGAAAAAAAAAAAAAGTGGACCACGACCCATAATGTGTGTGGCCTGCAGGCTGCTGTCATCAAGCAAGACTCCATCCTAGAGCTGCTCCTGCAGCAGGAGGACACAGCATCGCCGGCGTCGGCGGGTTCCTGGCGACAGAACCGCGAGGCCGCCACTGGCGCTACCATCGGCGAGCTCGCCCTGCTACAGAGACAGCACAGCCTGCTGCAGGAGGAGCTGCTGAGGCTGCGCGACGCCGAGACTCGCTTCAAAGACAGCGAGAAGGCTCGGGCCAAGCTGGAGAAGCAGGTTCGACATATGAAGGGCTGCGGCGACCCATCGTCCTCGCAGGAGTACCTTGTGGCGCCCTCGCAAGTAAGAAAAACATTTTAAAACCGAAAGATGTCATCCTTAGTTGAGGTGAAAAAAGCAACTGTGTTTGCAAGAGAATTCATTTTAATCATAAAATATTTCGTTCTTGTTTTTCAAATGTTATTATTCACTATATAATTATTTAAAATGTTGCTTGTAAAATCAAGTCAAAAAGTTAACATTTCTTCCATTTACAGTATATAATAAAGGAACTAAATTATATGTATCTTTGTAAAATGTTTTTTTTTTCTAACCTACAATTCATCAATTAAACAGCTATTTAATGAAATTATTTAATAAATAATAATAGTAAGAATAAAATCAATATCAACAAGTATCACATGTATTTTTACTTAACGCGCTTTATTCATACACTAATTTGAGACTTGTCCAGTCCGGAAGGGAAGGTTTGAGTGCAAGTTCCCACTGGGACAACGAGGCACGCCAATCAAATGCTCCTCAGGAAGGCAGCGACGAGGAGGTCAACATGACGTCTGACGACGATGATGTTGAAGAACAAGAGGCATCTGAAAGCTCCAGAGGTTAGAACATACGGGCGATTCAATTTCCGCGGGCGAATGCATTTTGTTGTTAGGCAGCCATTTTAGAGTCATTTTGGCCCATTTTTAGGGGGCGAAGTTTGACAACTTGCCAAAAAACAGACTTCAACCATTATAGTTTGAAAATTCAGCCCCCAAAGCCGGTTTAACTTTGTACCGTGAAACTTGGTCAGTGCATCAGTCATGAGCGTCTGCACAAAAAAGTCTGAAAAAGCCATGCCTGAACGCGGACAGGAAGTCAGCCATTTTCATTTTAAGTTGCCATTTCGAGGTAGTGTTGCCCGTTTTTGGCGTTTTTACCAAAATGTTACGCCTGATGGGATAACCTGAAAGTCATAACTACAACTACCAGCACAGATTTCGTCCATTTCCTACCAAAATGGAACTTCCGGTTTGCAGTATAATCATAGTAGACAGATTGAAGATGCTAAATTGTAAAAGAAAAATGTAGTCGAGGCATAGTAGTTATTGCCTGTGGGCGGGGGATGGCAACAAACTTTGATGACTCACCATAAAACAGGAGCCTGATGCCTGTTCATTTCTCACTAATCCCGCTTTTTCCCCACCACAGATTTTCAAGACATTCCAGAGGAGATTTGATCTTCCGCTAACAAGCTAAGTGACCCCGGCACACTCCAACAGAAATGGCAATATGCTGCAATGTGCGCATCTACAGTATATCTTGAATCAATGATTTAATTTATTGAGCCGCTTTGCTTTCCCGTTTAAAGGCTTGTGTGTGTGTGTTTGTGTCATTTGCATGATTTACTTACCGAACAAAAGGGATGAAAAAAGAAAAAGTGTGTGTGTTATAAATACATAAAAAGATGAACTGATTAAAGATGACCTATTTAAAAGGGCATCAAATCAACTGTGTGTGTGTGTGTGTGCGCGCTGCACAATTCTTGCAAAATTCGTCATCAGTGCAATAGACTCCAGTTTTTCCTTTCAAAAGCCCTTTGACAATCTTCTGACTGGAAAAACGCTGGATTTGTATTTTCCAAATGTCTCTTCAGCTCCGCTCTCAGTTTTCTGCCATTCACATTTGTTACGAGGTTCCCAGGTGATGTTTCCAGATACAAAATGATTCATTCACATTATATGAAGCTCATACTGTATTTGTTTACTGTATAACCCGAAAAGAATGCTAACTCTTTGTCGGATCCATTGTAAACACGGACGAATGAAATAAACGCCGTCGAGCTTTAAAAACAGTTGTCAGTTTGGCGCAGTGTACAATAATGAATGGACTGACATATTCATGTGGAATGTATTGTTTCCTCATCAGTAAACTTTTCATAGCACCAAAGTTAAGATGTCAAGGTTCACGCCACAAAGAAAGAAGCACACGGACACTTATGCAGAGTCCCTCATCGTAATCCTGCAGACAATGTCAGCCAAAAGATGTTTATTAATAACCTTCAGGGGCCCGCAGAGGGGAATAACTGACATAGTCATACCCCCCCCCCAACAACCCCTTGTTGCCCCCCCCACACCCCACCCCGCCCCCACCTCTGTCAGTCCATATATACGCTTGTCGTTGCCACTGTACCCTCTCTCCCAGGAGACCCCCAATTATAGTCAGGCCAGGCCAGGTGATGGACTACAGTTACAAGGCAGGAATGTCCAGCCAGCGTCTCTTCTGTGCGTGCCGTCCGGTTGGACGTCTCTCACTCGCTCACTCGCTCGTTCACTCGCTCATTCGCACCGTTACAGGCACCTCAGTGACAATGCATTTTAATGAGCTGCTTTATTGCCTATCACTTCTATTCAAGCCTATTGGAAGATGCACGGCACCCTTTTGATATGTGTTATTAGGCTGAGTTCTTGTACTATTAGCACAATAGTAAAGAAACACGAGGGGTAATGTATTGATGATTTGTGATTGATTATGATGCATATTGAGAAATATATCCTTCATAAAAAAATACATTACATATTCTGGTAGTGGCGTGAGAACTGGTTGATTGAGTGAGAGCTAATACTATTCTGCGTGTGTGTGTGTACATATTGACATATAAATACAAATCAAGTGCGTGAGTATAAAGTGGTTATGAAAATTCTGCACATCTCTGTTCAAATGCCGTTTTTGGTGACCTATTTCTATACAGTTTCAAAACTCCTATAACCAGTGATGTGACTGCAAAAATGTCAGGAAAAGCCAGCTAAAACACTGAGACTTTATTTTGGGTTCATTAGAGGCACTTAAGAAGGGTGGCAGCTGCGTACTAATTCCCATTTCGCTTGTGTTCAAACGTGATCGGTGCATCCAACACCGTCACATCCCCTGATTGTAACCGCAACGCTTTCTCAAATTTGTGCGCGCCCACATGCCATCTCTCAAGTTTGTAGGCTGGTGTGGGACACGCTGTTGTTGACGTTGAGTCAGAGAGCAAGCGGCGGGGCTGCGGCATTACAGTATGTCGCAGTGCAAACTCACTGGGTGTCACACTAGATTAGAACAGACTTGTGCTCACTTGACGGCGCCAACAGCTGTGAGTCAACATCCTAAACTAGTAGCATTACTCAGGAATGAGGACATACACGCACGCACACACGGTAACCTTTTCTTATTTCAAGAAGAAGAAGAAGACTCACATGGTGGGTCGGGATGAAAAATGAGCACATTTCAATTCCAATGATATGACCTGAGAAGACCAGGGTCTTGGATAGATTGACAAATGTGATACAGAAAATAGTTTTCAGCCCAAGGTGCCGGTTAACAACATTTGATTCAAATAAAAAAAGTCAGATACCACATTTAACTTTGACACTTGATATAACGAAACCCCGATCAGACAAAAAGACTGCTGGAAAAGTGTGGAATTGTTGAATTAAAATGAACAGGAAATCAAATAAAGTTGGTCAACTCATTCGCCGCCAAGGACGGCTAAGGACTCCAAATATGCATCGTAACCTACATGCGTGCAACAACGTACTTAAAATGAGATACAACATTTTGTTGAACCGCATTCTTAAATGACTACTTTAATGAGAAGTGCAAAATGCTGGAATCGTGTGCCCAAATGAAATAAAGTGAAAGGAGAAGTCCAAACGGAGGGTGCGTCTATGGGGATGATCCCAGAGCGGGGGCGTCCCCCTTCTCTGCCCCCCGTATAAAAGTCCAGCCTCCATCTTGGTCAGAGTTTGGTGTCTCATCCCCGTCGCCAGGCTTGGGCATCCGCCATCCTGTCCTTCTGTCTGTCCTTCCTTTTCATCTCGGTGTCCTTTCTGCTCAAGAAAAAAAAACAATAACTCGAGTTAGCCAAGATGGAGGCCATCAAGAAGAAGATGCTGATGCTCAAGCTGGACAAGGAGAACGCTCTGGACCAGGCCGAGCAGGCGGAAGCCGACAAGAAAGCGGCGGAGGACAGAAGCAAACAGGTGAGCCGCTCCATGCTTGAAATGAAATGTTTGGCTGACGCAGATGCGCTCACAACCCACAAAAATGACCGTCTGCGGTTTTCTCTCCGCAGCACGAGGACGAGCTCCTGCAGATGCAGAAGAAGCTGAAAGGGACGGAGGACGAGCTGGATAAATACTCGGAGGCGCTCAAGGATGCTCAGGAGAAGCTGGAGGTGGCCGACAAGAAGGCCGCTGACGTGAGTGACGCGCTGGCACGCAAAAACACGACTCGTTGTTTTTCACCCGGCGAAAGCGAACCGGCATTTTCTAAACCGGTCCTATCGCCTGATAAAAGCCGCCAGTGTAAATCAAGCCTCATCAAGCCACACTGCATTCCATTCTCCTCATGCTCTGGATGGAGGGACCCCCACCCCCCAACACACACACACGCAAACACACAGCTGTCGTGGGGATTCGGGGCCCCTGCTTGGGCCATGATGTCAGCCGCTAAACCTCGACTCGTAGCTTAACAATGGCCCCACTCCTTTTTAGGCGCAAGCCTGTGTGAGAACTACGTCATAGCCTCGAATGTTAAATGAGCCCGCAGTATGCCTCTTCTGCATCCAAATACAGTGGAGATAAGAAGTTCACATGCTAGGTTTTCACAATGCAAAAAAAAAAAAAAAGAGAGAGACCATATCACAAATCACTCAAAAGCATATTAGAACGGCCAAACGTCATTTGTGGTCAATCAAAGGCACCTTAAATGATGGCAGTTGTGTGTTGAGGGTGCTCACACGTTCGCAACCGCCTATCAGCTTTTTCTCTTGGGATCGAGGTCACACTAGCGCTGGGAAGAGTTTTGACAGCATTTCCTTTGGTCTCAGAAAAAGCTGGCATTTCAGCAGGGGTCGGGGACTGTTTCGATGGTTCACGTCGAATATAATGTCGCGAGTATAATGAGTTTTTGCAAAAAGTCATTTTTCGGTGTCGATTTGAAGTTACATACATTGTTGCGTATTGTGTTTTCAAATAGATCGTGAAAACAATAGTTATTTGTATTTATACTGAAGTCACACCATGTACATTTAGCCATTATGTTTGCAGTTTATACATGTTACATTCATTTTTGTATTTGAACTTTTTATCCGTCCATCCACGATCTGATCCGCTTCTCCTCACGAGGGTCACGGGCGTGCTGGAGCCTATGCCGGCTGTCTTTGGGCGGTAGGCGGGGTACGTCCCGAACTGGATGCCACCCAGTCGCGGGGCACGCATAGACGAACAACCGTTTGCGCTCACACGCAATTTAGAGGCTTCCGTTCACCTGCTATCAATGCTTTTGGAATGTGGGAGGAAACCACCGAGTACCCAGAGAAAACCCAGGCGGGCATGGGTGTGCGAACCGGTCGACCGCCGAGCCGCCCTGAATTAAATTCATTTCATTGTATTTATTTAATTAGTGGGAAAGGATTTATTTCGTATTTGGTCATGTTTGTACCTTTTTTTTTTTTTATATACACAATCAAGTAGAATTATGTCTAAGATCGAAATACATTTTGTTAATTGTTTGCATTTGATCTATTATTTTAATATGTGAATTCATGTCAAATTGTACTGTTACCGTGATGCGGCCACTGAGCAAAATTAGTGACCCTTCATCACACAATTTTTTCTGACTCAGCATGTACAAATTGCGCGCGTAGGCCGAGGCAGAGGTGGCCTCCTTGAACAGGCGCATCCAACTGGTGGAGGAAGAATTGGACCGAGCCCAGGAGAGGCTGGCCACCGCTCTGCAGAAGCTGGAGGAGGCCGAGAAGGCAGCCGACGAGAGCGAAAGGTAGTCGTCAAAAGGGCGTGGGGGGGGGGGGGGGTCAACATACAAAGCTGACGCAAAGCAAAAGAGAATGAAAAAGTGTATCTTTAAACACCAAAATGTTCAATGGAACCATATTGCTTTGGGCAACATATAACGCAAAACATCATAGAGGGTTTTATGGAAATGACTGAAGCTGTTAGGGCAGATAAGAACCTTCAACAATTTTTTACTTTCAAACTCTCCTTCTGACCTCTACACACAATGGCAAAATCGGCGACATGGGCTATGAGTCAACCCGGTGGACGAAATAACCCTACGAACGTCATCCTTGTATTGCTCGTGCGCGCAGGGGCATGAAGGTGATCGAGAACAGGGCCCTGAAGGACGAGGAGAAGATGGAGCTCCAGGAGATCCAGCTGAAGGAGGCCAAGCACATCGCGGAGGACTCGGACCGCAAGTACGAGGAGGTGAGTCGGACTTCCTGCGTCGTGTCGCGGACTTGCTGTGAGGAGGCCGGGCGTTAACCACGGAAGTGTCGCGGTGGCGCAGGTGGCTCGTAAGCTGGTGATCGTGGAAGGGGAGCTGGAGCGTACGGAGGAAAGAGCCGAGCTGGCTGAGGCGTGAGTGTCTCCGCGCACATTTACTTCTCCTTCACCCTCAAATTCGTCTTCATTTAAGTCTCAGCATTTGTCCAATTTTTAAACTTGCCGCATCGATATCGATCAGGCAAGGTTTGCCGGTTCCCTACCAGCCTATCAAGGTCGCTAGCTAGCTCTCTAACTAACCGACCTACATCGCATCTTCGCCACTTATCTACCAACTGATCAAGTTAGCTAGCTAGTTAGCTTTGCAAGCTCCCTTTCTGTCAAGATAGCGACCTATCTCCATATGTACCCGCAACCTGCCCCTCAACCTACTTAGTTTCCTCGTGTCCTTGTTATAACACAACTACAACACGCGCTCCAGTAAATGTGCCGAGCTGGAGGAGGAACTGAAGAACGTCACCAACAACCTCAAGTCTCTGGAGGCGCAGGCGGAGAAGGTAAGCCAACGCAACTCGAACATTTCACAGCATCGCAACAAAGCAAAATATGATGTGCACCGTTTCGCACGCTCACTGGAGTGAATTTGTCCCACGCAGTATTCACAGAAGGAGGACAAATATGAGGAGGAGATCAAGATCCTGACAGATAAACTGAAAGAGGTGTGGAAGGCTGTATATATATATATATATATATAATCTTTTTTTTACTCTGGAAATTGCTTCAATAATTGGAAATACTGATTTGAATTTTTTGTGTTGATCAGGCCGAGACCAGAGCAGAGTTTGCCGAGAGGTCTGTGGCCAAGCTGGAGAAGACTATCGATGATCTGGAAGGTAAGGGGGAAAAATCTTATATCATTAAGTCATTGTTCAAAAAAATGATTGTTTGAAAGAATCCGTAAAGCAGTTATCATTTGTATTTTAAATACTATCAATCCAATCTTATTTTTACACGTAAAATAGATAACACCTATGCTCTGGAGACGTTGTGTTTCATTTGCAGTCGACCGTTATTTTGTCCAGAACATCAAACGTCATCCGTACATCATGTTTTTAGACAAATAAAGCTTTGACCCGTCCCATGCCGCAGTAGCAGAAAAGCATCCCACATTGCTCACGCCGTGTTCCCTTTTTCCCCAGACGAGCTGTACGCGCAGAAGCTCAAGTACAAAGCCATCAGCGAGGAACTGGACCACGCGCTCAATGACATGACCTCCATGTAAGACACACGGGACGTTGACATTTTCACATTGTCACGACACCTTTTTTTCCTTTTCAAACTGCCTTTTGTGTTTTCTAGCTAAACACCCAGGGAGCCCTAGTCTCCTCCTCAAATGTGCCCCTTCTCTTCCTCTTCTACGACATGTTTCCAGCTCTTTCTCACCTTTTTGCAAAAGCCCACTAAACGGCGTCGTTTCGGTCCCAGTCAAACCTTTTCTTTGTCATTCTTTGTAACGGTATTAAAAACAAGAGGAAGGTCTTGCTTTTCACGCTTGTACTCGTTTTTATGAGTGGAAGAATATCCGGACTAAAATCAGTTCCCGGGGTTCATTCTATGAACTAGACGAGTGTTGATCAAACTTTGTGCCACCTCAAAAAACATCTCGCGTGGTAGGCCAAAGTGTTCATCAAGAACAAGACAAGATTTTAGTTCTGAAAAGTATATTTAGGATGATTTTAAGCCATTGTAGCGATGCACAATTTGAATAGGAAAATAAAAAGAAATCTAAACCGCATAGAGAGAGAGAGAGAGAACGGACTGTCTATTAGACCAAATAAGTGTTTAAAAACAAACAGTTCATCAAAGTGGAATGAAAATGTATTAAACTTAGAAGTGAACTGTACTTTGGCAGTGATTATTTCCCAGACTGTTTTTTGAGAATCACTCATCTAGACGGCATTAAAATCGAGCAAAAACAAAAGTGAAACCAACATGTAGTCCAACCAAAAATATTCTGTCATTGTATTGATGATTAGATGGCAAAATCACAAGTGTCCACGATCCAATTGGCTAACGCAAACACCACGTTTTTGCTCTGTTGCAAGCCGAGTTGTTTTCTAGTCAAATTTCATGAAGCAAATGCTAAACACAGAATTAGCGTGTGGATCAAAGACAAAAGGCGACAAAGCATACCCTTGATATGATTACTGATAAGTGTTGTAGAAAATGGCTCTCGTGGTGGCGGCCATGCGACAACGATGACAGGTGAGGTGAGGTAGGAATGTTTTTGGAATGGAAATTCATCATTGAGCTTTTCCTTGGGCACAAAATGTGTGGAGAAATCAAGGCAATGTTTTCCGTCTGCTGTTTTTTTTTTGGCTACATTATATTATAGGAAAATAATGGTAATTATTGGGTCGTGTATTTGCATGCGTACTTGTACATGGAGGTCAAGGACATGAAATCAATGCTTAAACCCTTTCCATTATCGATCTTATGCTACATCCAGAGTGAGAATGCTGCAGATCGGCAAATAAAAACAGTCCGTCCTTAGTTTCACCGCTCGCCGGTGCCCGCTCTAGGAACTGCTACTGAGACGTCTTCGTAGCAACGACGCAGGTTTGCTCTCTGTGTCCTCCGCGTCGCTTTCACATTGTCTCTGTAAGGCATTGAGAAAAAAACAAAACAAAAAAAAAATGGAGTGACCACAGCTCAGTAGGGGACCTTCTCTGCTTCCTATGATTGTCTTCCAGTCGAGCTCGGTGCCGCCCCAAATGTTGTGGTACGTTGTGGTAGCCGTGCATCTCTAAATTGGGTTTAAAAGGTGATATAAATTCTGAAATTTGGACGCCGCATGTTCATAAGAAGTCTTAAAAATCTGCAATGGAATGGAAAATGTGAAGCATTAATCGCAATACAGCGGAGGAACATTTTAGATTTATTATCACGTCACGGTTGCATCCTGATCTTTGGTTCAAAATCGGTGTAAATGAAAAGCAAGCTTTAGTCTGCTTTTTCTTTATTGACGCTCTTAGACCGGATGCGGTGGACTTGTCCAGGTGTACCTAATGAAGTGACTGCTCAGTGTATTGATTTTTACCTCGGGTGCATCTGAGCTGCCTTTACACAAGAGTTTTAAACGAACCAGACGGTTGCAGATCCAAACCATGTTGTAGGACATCTGGAGATACCGAAAACACGGCAAAATATAAAATACTACAAGAAGAGCATCACGTGTGCAAAAAAATATATGATGTACCTTCCACTTCCTTCTGGCGTTGAACTTCTTGAAGTTCTTCATGTTGATGGACGATCGATTCCTGTTAGCTTTTTGTTGGCGCGTCAGGGGCTGCATCGGATACGGGCAAGTCAGCGCAAAACAAAACAAAACAAAAAACGCGTGCAACATAGATGACCTTGATCCACGGGTGAAGAAGACACTCCTTGGCTGTCAGTCTGTCACTGGAACACACATATTTGCCTTGTAATATAGATATGTTCAATTTTAAACATTAAATCTACACTTATCATAAATGTGTTGCAATAAGACGGTAGTCCACACGAGACACCTACTTGGGATTCCTGACCAGGAGTTTCTGGATGAAGTCTTTGCCTGTGCAGCTCGTGGTGCTGAAGCACTGCGGGTCAAACTCGTAGTCCACGGCCAGGACGTTCCTCAGTGTGTCTTCATCTGTGTTGCCCTGGAAGGGCGACATGCCACTCAATCTGTGGACACGGCGTATGGGGAAAAACTGTAAAATCACAAGCCAGTCTGTTCGTTGATAGTCCACACCATGCCAAAGGCTTCCGACTTACAGTATGTATGTAATGACGCCGATACTCCTGAAGGGGACAGAAAGGGTCATCAAAAAAGCGGAAAGGCGGGTACATGTGCTTCAAGAATCGTGCGGGACACACAGAGTGAGCAAGGCCGGGAAGCGTGCGGCATAATCACCACATATCGGTCGCCGTGGCCAGGGCTTCGCCATTGATCACCTCCGGGGCTGGACGAGACGGGACAAAAACATTAGCACTACCTTCGATCATAACCTAAAAGCTATTATATTCATCCAGAAGAAATGAGAGGAAATTATGTTTTCTGTGCAGACGTGTACCCGCAGTTCACATTTCTCCGACGAGGAAAAGAGTCACATACAGTAATCCGCCCTCCATTGTGGGTTTCGGGTTCACGGTGATGCATGTACTGTATCCAACTTCCCCCTCCTAATTTTTCCCCCCTTAATTTCATTATCGGCCAGTAGATGGTGGCAGACGGTTGGTTATGTTTGACACTAACTTTGAAAGAAGAGTGAAAACGCATTACAGTATTTTAAATTCATCCTAGTATGGAAGATTGAACGTGAACGGACTATTACATTGGCCTGACCTTCATGCCTTCCTTTTGGCAAAATCTTTCTGCATACACAAGGAGATTGCGTTTTAATCAAAAGACAATTGTCGTTTTAAATATCTGATTCAAAATTCAACCACTTTCCTGTCCGTGCTGATGTTTGAGCATTTCAAGCTCTCGTGGAAGCCAAGTTGCTTCCACCTTGAGGAGCAAGCGAGTAACCCAATGAGAGTGACACCATTCAAAATGGCTTAAACAAAGCCAGGTTGGATTCGGTGAAGTTTTACAAGTCATCGCTCATCCTGGAGCTGACAATTTTGCATCAGGTTTTCAAAACGTGACAAGGGGTGTTTGTGTATCTCGTGCGGCGGTGTCAAACATGCAGGCCGAAGGGGGTTCTATCAGGCCCGCGGGACAATTTAAAAGTGAAAAAAATCACAAAAGACACTGAATGAATATTTTTAGTGAGCTGCAATTCATGGTTCCTCCGCTAGGGGAACTGTTTTGATCGCAGTAGAAGACGGCATTGTTTTGATCAGAGAAGAAGACATCAGCACTCTCAAGTCTGTCACTGACACAGACCCAACACAGCAGTAAAAGCCCCAGCTCCCTAATTGCTAGCGAAATAGCATTAGCATCAAAGCCGTATTCTGACGGTGATTTTGTTCAACGATGCATGATGAAGGCGGCTGAACCTGTATGCCCCGAGAAGCGACAAGCTTTTGCCAATATTAGCCTGACGAGGAAAGGATTTCGGACCTATCAGCGGATTTAGACAGCCAATTGAAACAGAGAGTCAAAGTCATTTTTGTCAAATGTTTTGTAAAAGATATGTTCATTCAATGTCAACATTTTCCTCACGTTCTTGTGATTCTTTCTACCAAAACAAAGGATATTTTGGTTATTTAGAGCAGAGTATGGTATCAATTTGATGGTCCGGCCCACTTGACATCTATCGAGGCCGTATGTGGCCCACAATGTGAAATGAGATTGACACCCCTGATCTAGTGCCATTTTGATTTTACAACACAAACGTTCACTCGTCGTAAATCAAATGAGTGAGGCTGACCGATGTACTGAGGGGTGCCACTGGTGCTCTTGTACTCCTCCCCAGGTAGAAATTGGTGGGCGAGGCCAAAGTCAATGAGTTTGATGTTGGGATGGGGCGATTCTTTGTCCGACAGCATGATGTTTTCTGGCTGAATGAATGCAGACATAATGAGCTCAATACTCGCAGCTCGTTGTCCATCCGCATCCTAAAAGTTGCTACCTTGAGGTCGAAGTGGCCGATGTTCTTGCCGTGCATGAAGCCCAGCCCGTCCAGGATCTGCTTCATGAACTCGATGGTCTCGTCCTCCGTCAGTACCTCCTTCTCGGCGATGAAGTCAAACAGCTCGCCGCCGCTCACGCTGGGATTCGTCCGTAAAAGGTGATGGAGAGACACAGGATTTGCGGAACGGCACACGTAGGTACCGACTTTTCAGTCTGGAAAATTTGTGTTGGTGCGGAGACGTACCACATTCACATGTACCCTTCTAAACATCCGGTCAACTCACATCTCCAGGATGAGCACCACCTCCGCGCGACTCTCAAAGACATCCTTCAGGGCGATGATGTTGGGGTGCTGCAGGGCCTGGATCACCTGCACTTCCTGCTCCACGCGGCTCCGTTCCATGCCCAGAAGGCTGCACGATGTCTTGCGTAGCTTCACGAACTTGCCCGCCCAGTACGTTCCCGTGGCCAGCTCTCGGACCCGACGGACTTCACCAAAATGGCCGCTGTGCAGGAGGAGAGAAGTTACAGGGAATGCCGAGCTTGAGGTACAGAAAAATACTAAAGGGATCCCACGAGGTTACGTTTGTGGGCCCCTTGTGTTTAGCTTTGACATCATTTTAAAATTGTACGCATCCCTACCTCCCCAGTACCTCCCCGAGCTCATAGAAGTCCTCCACATTCTCAGGCTTGAACATGGCCATGTCGATTCACTTCACACGGGTTCTTCCTTAATCTTTGTCCGTGGAAAGGTCATTTATATTAAACCACAAATGGCACATGGTCTTCCACTATGGCTGCACCTGAACAAAGACCAGCACCCAATACGTTTATGACAAACTTACAGGAAATGATCAATGTTGGTAATTGACAGATTCTTTTTTGATGCTAAAATGTGTTGGGTTTTATTTTTTAATTGTTACCCACTAGTTTTCACGTTTACTGTTTTTGAAAAAAAAAAAAAAAGCTAAAAAAAATAGTGCGGGAAAATTAGGGTTGTTTCCAGATTGAGAAGATTACAATTTACTTATTTACCCGTAATCCAGACAAGAACGGTGTGTTGCTTTGGATGTCAAAAAAGAGAATTCACTTTGAAATCTCAATAAATTGACAAAAATTGCGTTGTACCAATGACGCCACCGATTAATTACACGTGAGGCGCAGCTATTATTTTTGTCACTTCTGATGCGGGATGACGACACATTACTTTTGCTGTCGCCCCCCCCTTGAGCCGCCTCAAAGTATGAGCACATCAGTTGTGCTCAACTTCCACTTTTTGTCTGACTTGAGTGGTTGCGGCAAGCAGCGACAGTTAAACCATCCAAGCCGTATTCTATTAGGCCCGGATGGATTTGCACAGCCCAAAAAAAAAAAAAAAGAAAGACAGGATGATAATTTAACTCGGAATGACAGCAGTATTCGTGTAGATGTTTTTTATAACCGCGGCTTGTAATGTTGTTATCCATGAACTTATATTTCTCATGTTTCTTTTTCTGTCTGGCATGTTGTGTTGAAATCCAGTCAATGAAGGAGTGGCCAGTCTCCAGGGAATGACACAGACGTACATACGCCGCAGTCATCTGAAAGCAGGCCGATCATTCATTTTCTCTCATGCGTTAGTCACGGAATTGCTTTTGTTTTATTGCATCGACAAGCGAGTGACGACGCGTCCCAGAATACTGGGAAATTTCCCATACCGTGTTATGACGTGCTGCAAAATTGTAATTCCTAAGGAACTCGGGTTACAACTCCCGTTTTCGCATTGGGCCGAATAATGCCGCCCACTTGACAATAACGGTCGTTCGGCCTCCTGCGCGGCATGTAGCACCCCCGCTGTGAACCCGTCATACTATCATGAGCAGGCTGTCATTTTCACTGTCCTTCCAAATCATTATCATGAGTGCAGTGTTAAATCTTTTTGGGTCTACTTTTGCGCTGATAACACGATAATTAATCATAGTCACCCAATTCCAGATCCTCAACAATCAGGAAAAGCTTCCAATTTTTCTGTGAGCCTGCGTATCCCGGTGAAAATGTATTTATCTTAGAGGTCCGTAACACCACCCCACCAAAACTCACTCGGCACCGCTCCCTGGAACGTTCGACACCCATGTCAACTACTGACGCAAAAAATTGGGTGCACATAGCGACCGTCACGAGAGACACAAAAAGTTCCCGGGGCCTCTGCCTGAGATTGTACAGGAAGTGGGACAGTTTTGCTTAAAGCAGCCCTTTGGGACGCTTTCTGAGGCTTTGCCAAACTCCCAACTTGGACATTTGTCCAAATGAGGCCCAAATAGAAGCAGGTATACGGGACAGATGGCTCGGCCACCTAATGTGGGCAGCAAACCATCATTTTGAGGATTTGCCATTAAAAAGCGAGTGCAAGTGCCCGTGGAAAGTTAGAAAAATTTGCCACCCCACACCAGTTTCATCTATTAACTTGTAATTGGCTGGCCATTTTGATCATGATGGGATGCACCAAAAAACTTCAAGGACCAAGACAGGTAACTGAGATTGAACAGGAAGAGTTAAGTCTTCGCGGATTCCTATGAAAAAGGGGGCGCGAGGGCCAGTTCATCCCCCCCGGATTGTATTATTTCAACACTAAACATTTCAGTGGTTTCAAAAATCACATTTGTTTTGGCATCACCTTACATAAAAATGTGAAGATTATTATTATTATTTTTTTTAGGAGCGTCTACGAACAGGCAACCTTTGTGTCTGACGAGCTATATAATGCAAGACTGGCGCTCTTTATCTTCTAAAATAAGTGAAAATATTCCAACATTGGTGTGTATCGTCTGAACATGTACGTCATGTATATCATGTCCTGTATATGTAAACCTGTTGTGACTTGTCGAGGAAATGGGCGCCATACAAATACCAGCACTTGTCTTCAAATGGCAAGACTATGGAAGATCCAATCACGTCACGTGCCGAACAATTCGAAAGAGCGCCGAGTGCAGGTACGCGGGGTCGGCGATCTTACTCACCCGGCGGGTGGTGCGTTGCTCTCGGCTGGGCTCCCGGGTAAATGCTCCCCGATTGTCAACAGTCAACCTCGCGACGGTGCACGACGAAGGCTTGGAGGCTGGGAATGCGGAAACGACTCTCACTGCGCCGATGTCACGTCCGAATGACGGTCACAGCAGACGGGACTTTTCGGTTTCGAACGACGACGACCAATCGCGGCGCCTCCTACTCAGGGAGTGGTGAGGCCCCGCTGTCGACTTTTTTTCTAAATTTCACTGTAAAGATTTCACCGATTAATGCGTCTTTTTGTGTGTGTGTCAGTAGCGCACGAACGATGCACGCTTTCACAATAAAACCGGAACTGCTTCAAAAAAAGAGCGCAGTTTGTCTTAAGAGTGTAAAAACGAAACGTTTCCAAATAAAAAGATGTAACAGATTCGAATGTTAATTTGCTAAATTACATTTCGTTAATTCGATTAAAATAGACAACAAACTGATCGTCGGTATAGGAACAACTTGACGCAAAACAACACACCAAGACGAGGGGTCATAAATTATCAAATGAAATGCGCCGGTGGTATCGAGTTTTAGGTCAGTTTTATGGTTAAAAACGCAATTGGAGAGCAATTTATTGAAAGCTGTTCCAAACGTACCCTGACGTATAACTGTGGGCGGAGGGAATTAACACAAAGCGGGTGTAATGACTACAATATAAGGGATTAAAAAAACGATGTACGACTGGCTACTAAGTGGCTTTTCTAGTGTCAGCCATGACCTGAAGGTTGATTTTTATTTAGTAATGAAGTACCCCGGTACACAGACAAAACCACTCGGATCCAGGTTTATTAAAAAACAAACAAAAAAAAAACACCTTCAGAACTGAGTTGAATATACAGCACAGTTACAAACAGTAGTAACCACCACTGTAATTGTTCTCTCATTAAGAACTGGTTTGCTGCATACATGTAATCACTGGCACACCTTTCACCCCCCAATATGGGTTATTAAGCTTCTCAGACCTCCTGCGCCCACTGAAACCCAAACAGACCCTCCCGCCCCTCCAGTCTGAAACCCAAATAAAAACAAAAATAAAGGTGTATTTTTTTTCCCCCTCAGTTCTTCTTAGGTTTGGGCGAGTCATACTTCCTCTTGCTGGAGTACCAGAGGAGAAGTGGGATGCCGATGGAAGGGAGAGTCATCACACCGAAGGCGGCCCAGTCAAGCTAGAAGAACAAAACAGGTGAGCGGGGAGAGACAACAGAAGTGTAAATGCGTGTGTGGCTTACATAATGTGGGGAAAAGCGGCGGTCAAACTCCCTCTGAGCCAGAATGCCTCCCTGGCCGGGAGCGCTGGTGTAGCCCACCTAGAAGGCGTACAAAGCACTTGTCACTTCGGCGTCAACTTTTACAGTCAATTTCCCCCTCAAATTTGAAATATCTGTACCACAACTTGTCCACCCTCCTGAGCCAGGTAGCTGACAGAGGCCGAGGTGAAGTTAAAGTAGCCGGCCTTTAGTGGACGCAGCACCACAGTGTGAGACACGTTGCTGGCTCTGAACATCCCCCAAGTTAAGATTTCAACATCATTAACAGGGAACCCGTTCCGAGTCGACACACTTCATTTAATCTGAGACTTGTTTGTGTGTTTTAGTGTGTCAAATAGGATAAGCTTCGGCTCGCTCACGACTGTAATGAGGATAAGTGCTCCAGAAAATGGACGGAAGGACGGCTGTTGTTCAACTGCTAGATGTGAGGAAATATGACTTTTTCACTGGTAACACTCTCTCAATGTACAGACACATCCGGTGGGTACAAAAAAAACAAAGTTGACAGTCGGCGAAACGAGTGTCGGTGTGGATGAGACTGTAGCCAGCAACATGGAGGTGTGCTTGGTGAGCTGTCATCATAGATTTTACTACTTGAGCGTTAGCAACAAAATCCAAAATAGACATTTGGGTTCAAGGATACGGTGCGATCCTGTCCCACTTCACGTTCAGCATTCCCGAAACAATTCCAAAGTCCTCAGGTGGGAAAGAATCGTCCGAGAGCTCCACCTCCAAAGCAGCACTAGAACACAAAGCACAAAAGTGTTGTTGTTGTTTTTTTTAAATAGGCACAGGGACGTTTAACATTCATACATACATGAGCTGAAATTAATAATCAAATAACTTAGATAATGAGAATAAAGCCTGCCTCAAAGCTTTGCAGTGGCCAATTTTCCTCGCTATCTAATGTCATGGACCACTCTGTGTCGATCTAAATTGGCATTTTGTCCGATTAGTCAATAACGGATAGTCGGTAGATAAGCGGTAGGAAAATCAATTCTAAAAATATTCAGTAGCTGCGGTCTTAATTCGGTGTAGACACCATTGCTACGTGCATCGTAAAAGGACACATTCCCACCTGGAGCCCACGTTGTAGATGTTGTATTGCAGGGTCAGGTCTCGGCCTTCCACGGCATAGCGGTTGAGCAACGACTTGGATGCCAGCAGACGGGCGCCCTCTTCTCCAGAGCCCAGGGCGAGCAGCGCCAGGACCAAAAAGGCGTGCAGCATCTTCATCATCTGGAATCTGGATCATCATCATTATCTTATCTTTCTCGGTAAGAGACAATCTCATACCGTTTGTATACATTTGTGTCAAATTGTCGTTTTGAAGGTTCCGGTCACACTTGATGTGCTATTAGCATGTAACAGCAGACGTAGGTACAAAGGTAGCACTGCATATTAACATGTATCATTAGAAAGGTAGTATAAGCGCATGAATGTAGAAGTCGAGAATATGGAGCAGAGCTGTGCTAACAACGTGGCCAGCAAGAAAAGTCAAATGCAGTCAACACTTTAGGGTATTTGACTCCAATGCATGTCATTTATTTATTTTTAAATTAAAAAAAAATCTTTGACTGTCTAAAGTTCCGCTCACTCGCATCCGCTAGATTGACTCGGAGACGCTTACGTGGACGGGACCACGCAAGACCATTTCCATAAAAAAAAAAAAACGATAGTTACACTAACAGCGCTAGCAATTACCAAACCGTCCTTACAGTCACGTTGAAGCGTCTTGTTCTAAAGTGACCATGTCGATTTTAGAGCACAATTTGATGAGGAAAAGAAGAAAACGCAAGGACAGATGGGTTACCTTCTATAGCCTCTTTGCAGACCCGAGTAGCGAAGGACTTGCCGACGCGCATGCGCAGAAGTTAAAAACTCCAGTTGGCATGACGTGTACCAGGAGGTGCTGCATGTAGCTCGTTAGTTTTAGAGCGCCCTCTAACGTCTTGGAGGTGATACAGGTTCTTCTGTCGACTGCGTTTAAAATAAACTTGAATGGGTTTTTTTTCATTTCATATTTCAATACAAGGGTTAAATAATGATAATCATACTTAAAGCAGGTATTTTTTTTGAGAATGACGAGATAAAATAAAACCATACTATATGAACACGTTAACAAATAAATATGATCCCGGATTCTGCATACAGATTTTGGATGTCAACAGGTGTTTCATACACTTTACATATGAAACTTACTGTAGATTATCATTATGTCATTATAAAGGTAGGAAAGGAGGAGGGAAGGTGGGGGGGGGGAGGTTGGTAGTGAGGAGGTACCGTTCTTTATCTAGCTAGTTCTATTTTATAAGTAGTTCTAGCTTTTTTCTTCTTCTTCTTCTTTCTGCCTACATTCTTGCTGCTGGAGGCTGTAAATTTCCCCAGTGTGGGACTAATAAAGGATATCTTATCTTATCTTAGCTTGGCTTATTAATCACAAGGGAAAATATTATTTTTTGCAAAACATGAAAATATAAAAACAAGGATGTTTTTTCTGTCTGTCTGAATAAGAAATGCCACTCCCCATCACTTTCAGCTTTTTATTGTAAACTGCTACACCTTATAAATACAAAATCTTTGTTAAATAACATGAAAATGTAAACAACAAGGATATTTCTTTCTCTCAAAATTCAGCGTTCTATTCTTGTAGCTTGAACTCAGGTCAGCACTGATAAAGTCAATCGCACCGACAAGAGTACTTCGCTGTGCATGGCTTATCTGGAGGAAGCGTCCTCCTCCTTCCTGTGTTTTGTTGATTCGGAGGCAAAAGTGCTTGAGACGGTGACATTAATGTCGCCGTTAGTGTTAGAGAAAAAAAATGAAAATTGCCTCTGGGTCTGTAACGTGATAAAAGTATAGAATATGCGCAGCTCGGACTCGAGCGAAAAGCTTTAGCAGCTTGAAAAACCATAAAAAAGCAGAGGCATCCTCTGTGCAACTTCAGCTCACTTTTGCATTATGAAGCCCAGTACATTCTGTGAGTCATGACAGGGCACTGAGTCAAAAAGTATCGAGAAAGACAAGCAAAAGCTTACAAAAATAGACAAAAACACAAGAGATGTTTTTTTTTTTTTTTAGCACCGCATAGAACATTTTTCATAACATTTAAGTATGACAAAGAAAACGTTTGGTTGAGTCTCTCAGGTGACCGAGGAGTTATGAGGGACAGCCGCAGTGGAGGTTGTGTTTTCAACGGCGCTCCAGCTTGTTTGCAACCTTTTAGGACTCGGGAGAGGACTTTGACAATAGGAGTCTTCTATAGTCACACTGTAGGAGGGCGGGGGGCTCCGGGACCTCTCGCCGCCGCTTCCCGACTCGCTTTTGGCTGCCAGTGGGCCGGCGCTCTGTCCGTAATTGTCCGTGAGGACGTTACGGTTGGGAGGGGCGCAAATGCAGGAGCACCTCAGCTCCGGATGTTGCTGGAAGCAGCGGGGAGTCTTGCGGCGCTCCTTTTCCTCTGCGTCGGGCAAGCGGATCATGGGGGGCAGGTTGACGGTCTCCTGCAGCATGTCGGGGTAGGTGGGCTGCAGGCGACACAGGCGGCGGTGCTGCGCGAAGACCGGTGCCATGTGGTTCTGGAGGCCGCGGATCGGCTACAAAAAAAAAAAAACAGGAGAAGAAACCATGAGACTCGGCTCGGTGTTCTTTGTGATAACCTCTACAATGCCACAAGATCCCTCTCCAAACAGAAAGTCTTGAGGAAGTAGTTGATCTTGACTTTGGATGGATGGGAGGAGCTAAATTTAGCCTGGGTTCTTTGCAGTGGAGGCGAGTCGGCCAATGGGGGCTGCGGTCCCGCCCCAGTACGCACGGTGGTCACCACATGACTTGCATTGAAGACAAATGACGAAATAAAACTAGTGACGGTCAAATAAAAATATGTTGTCGACTCCGGAAAAATGCCATGCGGCCACAAAAGCGGTTTCTCTCACAGAAACGGACCTTCACCTCTTGGAAAGGACCGCGGTGGCTCGTAAAAATGACTAGCGATACAATTAGCTTGAGAAAGAATCAAGTAACGTTCACCGGTGACCGTGGCTCTCCTTTCCCGCGTGCGAGGGAATTGTAGTCAGTAAAGAAAACAAAAACAAACAGTTGTTGAAAAAAGCGGCGATATCGTGGGATGGGTGATTCTTGGGGAAGGGGTGTCAAATACGGTATTTGCGTGTTTTGGCTTCCCGTGGCAGAGCTTCCCGTTAGACTCCCGTTAAAGCCGACTCGCAGTCCCGGAGATAGAACAGAAAAGGCAAAAAGCGTGACTCACCTGGCCTTGCCCGTGTCGATTCCGCATGCCGTTTTGCCAGCCGCTCGCGCCCTGACGGAAACACGCGGAGACTCGTTACGACAAGTTCACCGCCAAACGAAGGCCCAAGCGTCAGCCGCTCGCCACTTACCCGTCGCGCCTCCTCCGTCGGGACTTCCTGAGCGCGGCCGAGCCGGCCGAGGAGGGACAGGGCGACCGGGCGGTAGTGGATGAGAAGGCACGCGACCACGGCCGCCGTGACGCTCATCGCCAGCAGGATAATTATTATCTGAACCAGCTCCAGTTCAGCTGCGGGCACGCGAGACATTGCAAAGAAGGCGAGATGACATTAGAAAGCACAGCCGACGATTACAGTCGCGCCGCGGTGACCGAGCCGCCCGGCTTTCCCCCATAAAAATAATAAAAGTCGCGGCTTTCGAGCTCGTTTTGACTTCAAACTATTTATTGAGACGTAAAAAAAAAAATCCTACAAATGAATTTCCTGCCGACAACTTAAGTTGCAGTTACCACTTTGAGACCGCGGTCAAAAAGTCACCGTACTGAGGAAAGTTGACATCAAAATGCTCTCAGTTCTTCCATAATTCAGTTTGGCTAAGCGACGCGACATTTGGCAGCCATGTCAAATCGTGCGCAGACACGCCAAAAAATGCCATCGAGCCATTCTTGAAAAGACTCCCAAGGTCTGCCGTTTTGCTTCGAAGCGGGCGTCAAATTTGAACCTTGTGTGGCGAACAGATGGGTGATGCCAGATTGTGAAGAACTTGACTTTTTTGTCGTGTCACGTGGCTAGAGAACGGAAGGAAAGTTTTGTGACTGAGCGAAAAACTCAAGGCACTCTCCTTAGACGCAGCCGGCGAGTTGGATATTTGTTGAAAACTCAGCCCCCCGATCCATTTTCCCTTGACAAAGAGGAGCCATCCCAATCATGGCGTCGATGCGCATCAAAGTCTCAAGAAGCCATGCCCTAAAACTCCCAGGGAGTCTTCTATCTTGGTCCGACGCGGCCCATTTTGGTGTCGTTTTCGCCATGTCCTTCAAGGAGACCGAGAGTTTTTGCAAAACTCAGGCCCCGAATCCAGCTTTACTTTGTGCCATGAAATTCGGGAGGCGTAGACCCGCCAAAAGGTCCCAAGCAGCCACAGCCAAAAACACACAGAGAGGAAAGTTGGTTGGAATCAGCCATTCGAGCAGCCCCCGACTGGACCGTGTTGCTCACGTTCTCAGTCGAGCGTTACGCCTTGACAATCACGATGCGCGTCTTGCCTTGACTGACATGCATAAATAGAACCCTCATGGGATGAATCCCTTGATCTGCTGTGATCAACAACAGCGGGGTTTTTATTGATTTCTTTTTGCTTCATTTGAAACGGGGGAGTCATCGCGTTGGAAGGGGACCAGGGGAGACGGGTGAAGGTGGCGGGGGGCGGCGATAGAGCTGGATGAGCCATGTGGCCTGGCTCGTGGGGGTTCATTTATTGGACCATTTATTAGCCAGACGCGTCTAGACACAATACATACACGCACACACATTGTTGTGTGTGCCAGTCAAAGCGAGAGAAGGCGGGGCGCAGCAGATCAGACGCCATCTGGCTCATTGGCTTTGTCCCTAATCCCAATCTAATTTTCAAAAATGCCGCATGCAAACGTGAGGCCGCTTCCGTCGTCTTGCCTCTCCGACCTTGATTTCAGAGAAATGTCAACACTGCACGTCGATGAGCTTTTTTTTCAAGAGCTCTAGTTCCAATTAAATTGGGGACGCCGTTTCATATACTTCAATAGAACATTTGTACATGTACTGCAGTGCCAACGTCGGTGCCTTCTTTTCCCAGAATTCTTTTGGATCTTCGAGCGTCGATATTCAATCGGACTCAAACAAAGTCAAACTGCTCACTCAACTTATTGCGCGCTAAATACAACTCGAGTAAATCTGCCCGGCCTCCCTCGCCACCGATCTCGATACATGACACCGCGTAAATAAAAGGAAAATAAAAGTCGATCTTTGCATCTGTTTGTTTAGAGTACAAAAGGCTCCGCGTGTAAGAAGGTTGTCTGGCTCGTTGAGGGGACGGCAAGAGAAAATTCAGGGTCTGGTGACCGCCACGTTGATCTCGAAGCCCTCTGAGAACAGTACAATGAAATGCATACCAACAGTGACTTTATAGGTTCACTCTTGCCCCTAAAATGAGGATTTAGAAAAATGGGCTGCATTAAAAATATGAACGACCGAATTGGGCGACATGCGTAGAGAAAAAGCAAGAGAAAATGTCTCGCGCTGACGAAGCGCCGTGCAAACAAAGAATTAGACACAGACCCCGGCTGACAGACCTTCACCTTTCACCCTTGACCCCCGCCCGCCTACCCCCCAGCCTTGGGGAGGAGCGACCCCAAGACAGACAGACGGCTTTAACGAGGGGTCCGGTGCATCGCAAATCAAATCTGAACGTGACTTTTTGTTGTTGTTGTTGTTTTGTTGAGCCCCCCCCCCCCCCCTCTCCCCCCAGTCCGATCTGGTTCCCACCACAACAAAAACCAGCATTGGTGCCCCTGCATGTTTCCTGTTCAAAAAAAATCAGTCCGGCTGTGGCGCAGTTAGCGAATGGTGAATTGACGCTCAACAAAATGGGCATTGTTATGTGAGCAAATGCAGAACTGTTGATAGATCTCGTCTCTCGGAGAACCACACCGCTCCGCTTCTACCCGCCCACCCATCCGTCTATTTGTAATGCAAACAAACTAACACCATGTAAAACTACTCAGCCTATCTGCCCCGTGTTCATTTGTGACGTTCTTGACGTGTCATTTGAGGAGTTGCTACACATGGAAATAAATCAAACGAGCTAACAACCCAGAAGCTGCTCTAAAAAGCCACAAATGCTCGCTGCATCACATTTTTTTCCCCACATAAAGGACATGACATTTCCATACAGCCATTAGCCACACCTATACATGAAGAAAAGTCTGCTGTTATCCACAAAACAATGCAGATATTATCGGTCTACTGAGTAAAAACTCGTGCAGATTGCTAGTCGGATTCTTTTTTTGGCATGATATCGTTCTAAGCGTTGCAGCCAACCATGACGAAAAAGACACAAATTGCTGCAAATACACGGGAACGCCTGCAAACCATGCATCCTCCTTACACTGCAGACTCCAGAAAACAAACAGCAAAATCGTCATATACACGAATGCATAAAATGCAATCGGGCAGTGGAAGGTGCACTGCGATGTTGTGTCCAGGCTGGGATACACCTGCAAACATCATTCGGGCGTTCACATTCAAATAGACAGAAAATGCAGACGATCTAAGAGTAAACAAACAAACAAACAAACCAAAAAAAGGAGGTGACTTACATATATCCATGCCCTGTGGCTGGGGTCCGTTGCAAGGGCAATGACCATTGGACTGCGTGGGGCTGGAGCTTCGCAAATGGGCCGCTGGGTTTCGCATGAGACGGCCGCCGGGGCGCCGGAGAAGCCGTCGGTCCGGGTCCGAGGAGGACCCGCCGTCGTTGCAGGCAGCCCGGAGCCTCCGCATGCAGCCCTGGCTACATGCGGATCCTGCCCACTCCGAGCCCCATTTCGACTTCCAGCAACTTCGCCATAGGATGGGGAAGAAAGTAAAATGCGCCGTCTGGTGCTTTGCATCCGTGTCAGACAACTGCGAGGCGTTGTGATTTACACAAATCACCCACCCACCCCCCAACTTCGTGGGGGAGGACTGGATCGGGGACAATGGAAGGGAGGGACGGCCAGACACATCCTCCAGACGGCCTCTGCATTAAAACACACACGCACGCGCACACAGACACGCACACATACATACACACGCGCGCGCCACAAAACTCCCCCATCTCTGACCGTGACCTGCAGAGCTCTCTTACAACACACATGCGTGAGAATATGCACTCAGTGGCCACAATATTAGGTACACCAGGCGAGCGTAAGACTGTAATATAGTTTGTCAACAAGAATGTCAGTACTTCTTATTACTTATGAACTCCGTCAAATTCAAACAAACATCTATTTGGAGAACTCAACAATGTATTTGTTTTTGTTTTGTGCCTGTAAGGCTACCGCACTGCTAATCTGTTTTTTTTTTTAGGGGGGGGGCATACTTTAAACGGATTTCGAAAATAATGTATAATGGTACTTCGAAAAATACGCCGCTATTGTGTTTTCTATTTTTTACGCCCGTGGTTTGGTTGTAAAAGTTACTAGATAGCTAAATCGAACATCGCACATTGATAAAGGTTTACACACAAAAAACTGTGACGTCAGTAAAACCGGAAAAACGTAGTCGGAAAACACAGCGGCCATCTTCCTGAGGTCAACTCTTCGGCGAATGGTAGTATACTTTAACAATAAACCAGCAAACATTCAAATGTTAGTCATTTATTAGTTATGAAGCAAAAAACGCGTACGCCGTTCTGTCGCGTTCACGGCGCGTTGGCGAGATGGCTCGTTTCGTTCTATCGTGCTAATTGTTTGGTGCTCGCCTAAATTAGCATCAGAAAGTTAGCTCGACTACAGTTGGCAATGAGGTGAGAAACCCTACGTGGTGGAAAAATCACACTATGGGTGTTTTTGCTTATTTTTGTAGTTCGGACTGAAATTCGAATCATTAGATGGCGGCCCTGTTAGCATTTAGCATATGGCAGCTACACGAGCACTTTTTTAAACCGGTGTCAGTGTAGTTTCCATCGGGTCGACTCATTGCTCCGGGGTTGTGTCTGTTTACAGTACATTTGTATTATTTCAGTGTCTAGTCACTCTTTTTTTTCATGATTGCAATGTATCTTTTAAAAGTTAATTATCATTTTGTGAACAAATCGCATTTTTTAAGAACTCACCCCCGATCCCCTTCGTGAATCCATTTTGTAGCTAAAATGTGACCCTCCAAAATACGTCCCTTTTTTCCCCTTTACTGGTTGGAGTTCAGGTTCACAAATTCTGTGTTGGTTTCGTGAACTTCACACAAGCAAAAATTGCATTATTAACAACTTATGGACACGATGTGATAATGATTTCAAAATGTTTTATTTTCACTTTCAGATGCCCAGACACTGTTCTGCCGGCGGCTGCAAATCGCGTGACAACCGTGAGACTCGTAATGCCGGCATCACATTCCACAAGTAATATGAAGGCATTGTCCACACGGAAACATCTTTTTTCATTCCCGCCTAGCTGATCTAAAGATTGACCATTGATGACGTCACCAACGACCAATATTTGATGGCGCAGGTTGCCCAAAGAAGCCTCTCGTCGAAACCTCTGGATCAGCAACTCTCGCCGCGCCGACTCCTGGGACCCTCGGACCAACTTTGTCTACTTTTGCTCCAAGCACTTCACGCCAGAGAGCTTTGAGATGGCCAGTTGCAGGTCAGTAAACATCAAGACCATATAACCCGCATCGCTACTTGGTTATGGCCAATAAATACAGCATTGGCGCAATTTAGAATAATATATGCAGTTTCTAAGGAGTTAAAGTGGAATTGTTGTTTTTTTCCTCCCCCAACAAGCTGTCGGCTTCCCCGTAGCATAAACGTGTATACGCGTAATTTAGCGGAGCAACTGCAAGTCAGTCTGCTGGAATTATCGACAATACTGGCCCATGAACTTTTGAAAGCATGTGCTCAGCGCTAAGATGAGACAACGAGTCACTACCTGATTCTTTTTGTGTATGTGTGTGCGTGCTTTGAAGTGGCATCAGGAGACTGAGGGAAGATGCCTTTCCCGCAGTGTTTGGTTCCTCATCTGTGAGCAGTTACAAGTGGCCGGGGAAGGTCCTGAAACAAGAAGACAGGTAGGATGGCGGACGGCTTATGGAGAATTATATTCTTGATTTCTTGAATATAAATAGTTGGGGTCTGAAGTGCCAAAGTTCACTTCCAAGTAAGTAGTCACGACCAAGTACAGTAGTGGCTTCCGAGTTTATTCATTCTCTGACCATGCTTGTTACTCAAAACACTCACATCTCAAGTCACGTTTCCACATTGGAATTTTTGATTTTTTTTTTTAATGATTAAATAAGAAAAATAGCCTTCCAGTATATTGTGTTTCAAAAGAATATACAGTTTGACAAGAAATGGGATATGAAGAAAGAAACGGTGTCATGGTTTCACGTGTTCATTGCTCGGCTCCTTCCGGTGTGCACGCTTCTGCCACCGGGGGGGGGGGGGGGGGCAGTGTAATATATAATATAAAATCCATGCCCACAACTACAGTATACTTGAAGAAGGTTACAACTGCTAAGTGAGCTGCCATAATATTAGTCCATTTTCAGAGGGGATTAATAACATGTGCCTGGCTGTGAATATTGTTAGGTCTTTCAACATTTTGTGTTTAAAATAACAAGTACGTTTGTTATGTACATTTGAGTTTGGAACTCACGAAAAAAAAAAAAAAAAGAATTCAGCCGAGTGAGCGCTCATATCAAAGCGAGTGCAAGTGGAGGTACTACTGTACAACGATGGGTGCTGCTACCAACCATGCCGATTTGCTGAGATCGCTGTGTCTGTTTTAACTGCGCAGAAACGGACACGTTTCAAGCACGCAGGGCACTGCCAAGTATCAAACTTTGGACGGATCACTGGTTGAGTCGTCGCTTGAAGCCGAGGAGACCAGCGAGGAGCTACCCGGATCTTGTCTCGAGACAGCAGAAGCTAGGGGCCGCCTTTCGCCCGGAAAGAGGACCTCTTCAACTCCGCCCACGTCGCCACCTCGCTCCGTTTCGCCATCGCGCTACATGCGGCGCCTGCCCCCGCGCCCGGGTTTCTACCTGCCCAAGGAGCACAGCTACGCCCAGCTCTGCCCCCTGCTGTGGCGGAGGCGCTATGACAAGGCCGTGGACTACTTGGAGAAGACCCTGCGGCAGCTGCACGCCGCCCGGCGTCGGGAGAATCGGCTGCGGGGCTCCCTGCTGAGGCTGCGCGACAGACAGCAGAAGACGCAACAGAGCGGAGATGACGGCGCGAGCGGGGCCTGCTGCAGTCCTCGAGGAAGCGACGCAGAGAAGTACTGCCGCTACTGCGGGAGAGGCGACACCAAGTTGGAAACGGACAAAGATCCAATGCTCCATCAGGACTCGGTGACAACTCCCGAGAAAGACTTCACCCAACAACTTGACTCAAAGGGGCCAAATTCTCAAAGTTTCCCACTCGCATTCCAAGCCGCCGGACGTTTGCCCGACTGCCTTTGTGACTTTGAAGCCGAGTCTCATAGTCAGGACCCGCCACAGTCGTCGCTGTGGGTGCAAGGTGACGCCGAGGCGCAGTTTATTCTGGTCCCCGTTGGCTGCGAAAACCCGCTCCAGAACTCTCTGACCATGGAGGACCTCGTCAGCCGGACCGTCCCGGTGCCCGCGCCGGAGTCCGGGAGCGGAGGCGGTTCAACTGGAAGAGGAGGCCAGCAGCGTCCAAGCCTCGACGCCCCGCTGGAAGAACCGAGTGACGACGTGAGGGAGAAACTGAAAGAACACCTGGAGGGCTTTCACCTGCAGCTGAGCAACGAATTTGCCGACTGACAAACCGACAAGTGATTGTGTTCAACAGACGAGCGGAAATGTGTTCATGACGGTATTAAAAAATCAAAAAAGTCAAACCAGAATGACACAAAATAGAAAAATAAATGTGGAGAACAGAGAATTTTGGACCGAATCATTTGCATTCATTGCCAATGCGTAAGGATTGCCTGAATGTTTGCTCTGTCGCGAGATGTTGAGAAAGCTGTCCAGTGATATTCGAAAACAGAAGTCACATTAAACGGGTAACAACACAATCCTGTCATCGGCGCATATTTAGGAACAAAGTGGCTGTTTTTATAAAGTGAAAGTATATTTGGAATGACACTTCGGGAAATGACAGTTTTGTTGCTCAGGTCCGACGATACCTGCGTTGGTTGCGTGTCCACAGAGAAGAGGATGGTTGTTTTTTTCGGAAAAAAAACCCCTTTCTATACATGGTCGTTTTTTAAGGGGTTAAAAATGCCTTCCTAAAAATGGTCAGTTTTCTTTCCGGCAAAACCCCCCCCCCCTATACATGGTCATTTGTTTCGGCAAAAAAACGGCTTACTATACATGGTGATTTTTTTTCGGCTTAAAACGCCTTACTATACATGGTCGCGAAGAAAAAACCACCATGTTTAGTCGGGTGATTTTAACCCCAAAAAAACGACCATGCACAGTAAGGCGTTTTTAGCCCAAAAAAACGACCATGTATAGTAAGGCGTTTTTAGCCCGAAAAAAACGACATAGTATAGTAAGGCGTTTTTCGCCTGAAAAAAAGACAGTATAGTAAGGCGTTTTTTAGCCCGAAAAAAATGACATAGTATAGTAAGTCGTTTTTAGACCGTAAAAACGACATAGTAAGGCGTTTTTTGCCCCCAAAAAAACGACATAGTATAGTAAGGCGTTTTTTAGCCCGAAAAAACGACATAGTATAGTAAGGCGTTTTTTAGCCCAAAAAAACGACATAGTATAGTAAGGCGTTTTTCGCCCGAAAAAAAACGACTTAGTATAGTAAGGCGTTTTTTAGCCCGAAAAAAACGACATAGTATAGAAAGGCGTTTTTTTCCCGAAAAAACGACATAGTATAGTAAGGCGTTTTTAGACCGAAAAAACGACATAGTATAGTAAGTCGTTTTTAGCCCGAAAAAAATGACAGTACAGTAAGTCGTTTTTAGCCCGAAAAAAACGACATAGTATAGTAAGGCGTTTTTCACCCGAAAAAAACGACAGTATAGTAAGGCGTTTTTTAGCCCGAAAAAAACAACATATTATAGTAAGGCGTTTTTAGCCCGAAAAAAAAGACATAGTATAGTAAGTTTTTCGCCCGAAAAAAACGACATAGTATAGTAAGTCGTTTTTAGCCCGAAAAAAACGACAGTATAGTAAGGCGTTTTTTAGCCCGAAAAAAACAACATAGTATAGTAAGGCGTTTTTCGCCCGAAAAAAACGACATAGTATAGTAAGGCGTTTTTAGCCTGAAAAAACGACATAGTATAGTAAGGCGTTTTTAGCCCGAAAAAATCGACATAGTACAGTAAGTCGTTTTTAGCCCGAAAAAACCGACATAGTATAGTAAGGCGTTTTTAGCCTGAAAAAACGACATAGTATAGTAAGGCGTTTTTAGCCCGAAAAAATCGACATAGTACAGTAAGTCGTTTTTAGCCCCGAAAAAACCGACATAGTATAGTAAGGCGTTTTTTTGCCTGAAAAAAAACGACATAGTATAGTAAAGCGTTTTTAGCCCGAAAAAACGACATAGTATAGTAAGGCGTTTTTTAGCCCGAAAAAAACGACACAGTATAGAAAGGCGTTTTTAGCCCGAAAAAAACGACATAGTATAGTAAGTCGTTTTTCGCCCGAAAAAAACGACATAGTACAGTAAGTCGTTTTTAGCCCGAAAAAAAACGACATAGTATAGTAAGTCGTTTTTAGACCGTATAAACGACATATAGTAAGCCGTTTTTTGCCCAAAAAAAAACGACATAGTATAGTAAGGCGTTTTTCACCCGAAAAAAAACGACCATGTATAGTAAGCCGTTTGTAGACGAAAAAAATGACCATGTATACTAAAGCGTTTTTAAGCGAAAAAACATTTTCCTGCAAACCCTCCAGAGTGCATGTCAAATATACCTATCGTGCAAAGCAACTCACAGTCACTGGTGGTGTAGGGGTATACACGCTGGCTTTCCGTCCAGGCAGCGCGGGTTCAAACCCCGCCCAGTGAAGTAAGAAAAAAAATACCAAACAGTTACTTTTTCCTGCATACCCTCCAGAGTGGATGTCAAATATGCCTATCGTGCAAAGCAACTCACAGTCACTGGTGGTGTAGAGGTATACACGCTGGCTTTCCGGCCAGGCAGCGCGGGTTCAAACCCCGCCCAGTGAAGTCAGAAAAAAAAAACCAAACGGTTAATTTTTCATGCATACCCTCCAGAGTGCATGTCAAATATGCCTATCGTGCAAAGCAACTCACAGTCACTGGTGGTGTAGGGGTATACACGCTGGCTTTCCGTCCAGGCAGCGCGGGTTCAAACCCCGCCCAGTGAAGTAAGAAAAAAAATACCAAACAGTTACTTTTTCCTGCATACCCTCCAGAGTGGATGTCAAATATGCCTATCGTGCAAAGCAACTCACAGTCACTGGTGGTGTAGAGGTATACACGCTGGCTTTCCGGCCAGGCAGCGCCGGTTCAAACCCCGCCCAGTGACAGCATTTACGTCAGTTCCAAGGGCCGAAAGCTGTGATGGTGTCTAAAAACGCCTCACTATATATACATGGTCGTTTTTTTCGGGCGAAAAACGCCTTACTATACTATGTCGTTTTTTTCAGGCGAAAAACGCCTTACTGTACTATGTGGTTTTTTTCGGGTAAAAACAACTTACTGTACTATGTCGTTTTTTCGGGTGAAAAACGCCTTTTATACTATGTCGTTTTTTTCGGGTGAAAAACGCCTTACTATACTATGTCGTTTTTTTTCGGGTGAAAAACGCCTTTTATACTATGTCGTTTTTTTCGGGTGAAAACGCCTTACTATACTATGTCGTTTTTTTTCGGGTGAAAAACGCCTTACTATACTATGTCGTTTTTTTCGGGTAAAAACGACTTACTGTACTATGTCGTTTTTTTCGGGCTAAAAACGACTTACTATACTATGTCGTTTTTTTCGGGCGAAAAACGCCTTACTATACTATGTTGTTTTTTCGGGCTAAAAAACGCCTTACTATACTATGTCGTTTTTTCAGGCGAAAAACGCCTTGCTATACTATGTCGTTTTTTTCGGGTAAAAACGCCTTACTATACTATGTCGTTTTTTTTCGGGTGAAAAACGCCTTACTATACTATGTCGTTTTTTTCGGGCTAAAAAACGCCTTACTATACGATGTCGTTTTTTTCGGGTGAAAAACGCCTTACTATATACTATGTCGTTTTTTTCGGGCTAAAAAACGCCTTACTATATACTATGTCGTTTTTTCGGGCTAAAAAACGCCTTACTATACTATGTCGTTTTTTTTCGGGTGAAAAACGCCTTACTATACTATGTTGTTTTTTTTTCGGGCGAAAAACGCCTTACTTTACTATGTCGTTTTTTTTCGAGCTAAAAAACGCCTTACTATACTATGTCGTTTTTTCGGGTAAAAACGCCTTACTATACTATGTCGTTTTTTTTCGGGCGAAAAACGCCTTACTATACTATGTCGTTTTTTTCGGGCTAAAAACGCCTTACTATACTATGTCGTTTTTTTCGAGCTAAAAACGCCTTACTATACTGTCGTTTTTTCGGGCTAAAAAACGCATTACTATACTATGTCGTTTTTTTCGGGTAAAAACGACTTACTGTACTATGTCCTTTTTTCAGGCGAAAAACGCCTTACTATACTACGTTCTTTTTTTCGGGCGAAAAACGCCTTACTATACTATGTCGTTTTTTCGGGCTGAAAACGGCTTACTATACTATGTCGTTTTTTCGGGCTAAAAACGGCTTACTATACTATGTCGTTCTTTTAGGGCGAAAAACGGCTTACTATACTATGTCGTTTTTTTCGGGCGAAAAAAGCCTTACTATACTATGTCGTTATTTTTCGGGTGAAAAACGCCTTACTATACTATGTCATTTTTTTCGGGCTAAAAAACGCCTTACTATACTATGTCGTTTTTTTCGGGCTAAAAAACGCCTTACTATACTATGTCGTTTTTTCAGGCGAAAAACGCTTTGCTATACTATGGCGTTTTTTTCGGGTAAAAACGACTTACTATACTATGTCGTTTTTTTGGGCTAAAAACGCCTTACTATACTATGTCGTTTTTTTTTTAGCTAAAAACGCCTTACTATATATACTATGTCGTTTTTTCAGGCGAAAAACGCTTTGCTATACTATGGCGTTTTTTTGGGGCGAAAACCGCCTTACTATACTATGTCGTTTTTTCGGGCAAAAAACGCCTTACTATACTATGTCGTTTTTTTCGGCTCAAAAACGCCTTACTATACTATGTCGTTTTTTTCGGCTAAAAACGACTTACTATACTATGTCGTTTTTTTTGGGCTAAAAACGCCTTACTATACTATGTCGTTTTTTTTGGGCGAAAACCGCCTTACTATACTATGTCGTTTTTTCGGGCAAAAAACGCCTCACTATACTATGTCGTTTTTTTCGGCTCAAAAACGCCTTGCTATACTATGTCGTTTTTTTCGGGCCAAAAACGCCTTACTATACTATGTCGTTTTTTTCGGCTAAAAACGACTTACTAGACTATGTCGTTTTTTTTGGGCTAAAAACGCCTTACTATACTATGTCATTTTTTTCGAGCTAAAAACGCCTTACTATACTATGTCGTTTTTTTGGGGCTAAAAACGCCTTACTATACTATGTCGTTTTTTCGGGCAAAAAACGCCTTACTATACTATGTCGTTTTTTTCGGCTCAAAAACGCCTTGCTATACTATGTCGTTTTTTTCGGGCCAAAAATGCCTTACAATACTATGTCGTTTTTTTTCGGCTAAAAACGCCTTACTATACTATGTCGTTTTTTTTCGGGCGAAAAACGCCTTACTATACCATGTCGTTTTTTCGGGCTGAAAAACGCCTTACTATACTATGTCGTTTTTTTCGGGCTAAAAAACGCCTTACTATACTATGTCGTTTTTTCAGGCGAAAAACGCTTTGCTATACTATGGCGTTTTTTTCGGGTAAAAACGACTTACTATACTATGTCGTTTTTTTGGGCTAAAAACGCCTTACTATACTATGTCGTTTTTTTTAGCTAAAAACGCCTTACTATATATACTATGTCGTTTTTTCAGGCGAAAAACGCTTTGCTATACTATGGCGTTTTTTTCAGGTAAAAACGCCTTACTATACTATGTCGTTTTTTCGGGCTAAAAACGCCTTACTATACTATGTTGTTTTTTTTGGGCTAAAAACGCCTTACTATACTATGTCGTTTTTTTTAGCTAAAAACGCCTTACTATATATACTATGTCGTTTTTTTCGGCTAAAAACGACTTACTATACTATGTCGTTTTTTTTGGGCTAAAAACGCCTTACTATACTATGTCGGTTTTTTTTAGCTAAAAACGCCTTACTATACTATGTCGTTTTTTTGGGGCGAAAACCGCCTTACTATACTATGTCGTTTTTTCGGGCAAAAAACGCCTTACTAGACTATGTCGTTTTTTTTGGGCTAAAAACGCCTTACTATACTATGTCATTTTTTTCGAGCTAAAAACGCCTTACTATACTATGTCGTTTTTTTTGGGCTAAAAACGCCTTACTATACTATGTCGTTTTTTCGGGCAAAAAACGCCTTGCTATACTATGTCGTTTTTTTCGGCTCAAAAACGCCTTGCTATACTGTCGTTTTTTTCGGGCCAAAAATGCCTTACAATACTATGTCGTTTTTTTCGGCTAAAAACGACTTACTATACTATGTCGTTTTTTTTGGGCTAAAAACGCCAATCTATTATTATTATTATTATTATTATTACTATACTATGTCGTTTTTTCGGGCTAAAAAACGCCTGACTATACTATGTCGTTTTTTTCGGGCTAAAAAACGCCTTGCTATACTATGTCGTTTTTTTCGGGTAAAAACGCCTTACTATACTCGTTTTTTTCCGGGTGAAAAACGCCTTACTATACTATGTCGTTTTTTTCGGGCGAAAAACGCATTACTATACTATGTTGTTTTCTCGGGCTAAAAAACGCCTTACTATATATACTATGTCGTTCTTTTCGGGCCAAAAACGCCTTACTATATATACTATGTCGTTCTTTTCGGGCCAAAAACGCCTTCCTATACTATGTCGTTTTTTTTCGGGCCAAAAACGGCTTACTATACTATGTCGTTTTTTTCGGCTCAAAAACGCCTTACTATACTACGTCGTTTTTTTCGGGCCAAAAACGGCATACTATACTATGTCGTTTTTTTCGGCTTAAAAACGCCTTACTATACTGTCGTTTTTTTTCGGGCCAAAAACGCCTTACGGTACTATGTCGTTTTTTTCGGCTCAAAAACGCCTCACTATACTGTCGTTTTTTTCGGGCCAAAAACGCCTTACTATACTATGTCGTTTTTTTCGGCTCAAAAACGCCTTACTATCCTGTCAGTTTTTTCGGGCTAAAAACGCCTTACTATACTATGTCGTTTTTTTCGGCTTAAAAACGCCTTACTATACTGTCGTTTTTTTTCGGGCCAAAAACGCCTTACTGTACTATGTCGTTTTTTTCGGCTCAAAAACGCCTCACTATACTATGTCGTTTTTTTCGGGCCAAAAACGCCTTACTATACTATGTCGTTTTTTTCGGGCTAAAAACGCCTTACTATACTATGTCGTTTTTTTCGGCTCAAAAACGCCTTACTATCCTATGTCGTTTTTTTCGGGCCAAAAATGCCTTACAATACTATGTCGTTTTTTTTCGGCTAAAAACGCCTTACTATACTATGTCGTTTTTTTTCGGGCGAAAAACGCCTTACTATACCATGTCGTTTTTTCGGGCTGAAAAACGCCTTACTATACTATGTCGTTTTTTTCGGGCTAAAAAACGCCTTACTATACTATGTCGTTTTTTCAGGCGAAAAACGCTTTGCTATACTATGGCGTTTTTTTCGGGTAAAAACGACTTACTATACTATGTCGTTTTTTTGGGCTAAAAACGCCTTACTATACTATGTCGTTTTTTTTAGCTAAAAACGCCTTACTATATATACTATGTCGTTTTTTCAGGCGAAAAACGCTTTGCTATACTATGGCGTTTTTTTCAGGTAAAAACGCCTTACTATACTATGTCGTTTTTTCGGGCTAAAAACGCCTTACTATACTATGTTGTTTTTTTTGGGCTAAAAACGCCTTACTATACTATGTCGTTTTTTTTAGCTAAAAACGCCTTACTATATATACTATGTCGTTTTTTTCGGCTAAAAACGACTTACTATACTATGTCGTTTTTTTTGGGCTAAAAACGCCTTACTATACTATGTCGGTTTTTTTTAGCTAAAAACGCCTTACTATACTATGTCGTTTTTTTGGGGCGAAAACCGCCTTACTATACTATGTTGTTTTTTCGGGCAAAAAACGCCTTACTATACTATGTCGTTTTTTTCGGGCCAAAAACGCCTTACTAGACTATGTCGTTTTTTTTGGGCTAAAAACGCCTTACTATACTATGTCATTTTTTTCGAGCTAAAAACGCCTTACTATACTATGTCGTTTTTTTTGGGCTAAAAACGCCTTACTATACTATGTCGTTTTTTCGGGCAAAAAACGCCTTGCTATACTATGTCGTTTTTTTCGGCTCAAAAACGCCTTGCTATACTGTCGTTTTTTTCGGGCCAAAAATGCCTTACAATACTATGTCGTTTTTTTCGGCTAAAAACGACTTACTATACTATGTCGTTTTTTTTGGGCTAAAAACGCCTTACTATACTATGTCGTTTTTTTCGAGCTAAAAACGCCAATCTATTATTATTATTATTATTATTATTACTATACTATGTCGTTTTTTCGGGCTAAAAAACGCCTGACTATACTATGTCGTTTTTTTCGGGCTAAAAAACGCCTTGCTATACTATGTCGTTTTTTTCGGGTAAAAACGCCTTACTATACTCGTTTTTTTCCGGGTGAAAAACGCCTTACTATACTATGTCGTTTTTTTCGGGCGAAAAACGCATTACTATACTATGTTGTTTTCTCGGGCTAAAAAACGCCTTACTATATATACTATGTCGTTCTTTTCGGGCCAAAAACGCCTTACTATATATACTATGTCGTTCTTTTCGGGCCAAAAACGCCTTCCTATACTATGTCGTTTTTTTTCGGGCCAAAAACGGCTTACTATACTATGTCGTTTTTTTCGGCTCAAAAACGCCTTACTATACTACGTCGTTTTTTTCGGGCCAAAAACGGCATACTATACTATGTCGTTTTTTTCGGCTTAAAAACGCCTTACTATACTGTCGTTTTTTTTCGGGCCAAAAACGCCTTACGGTACTATGTCGTTTTTTTCGGCTCAAAAACGCCTCACTATACTGTCGTTTTTTTCGGGCCAAAAACGCCTTACTATACTATGTCGTTTTTTTCGGCTCAAAAACGCCTTACTATCCTGTCAGTTTTTTCGGGCTAAAAACGCCTTACTATACTATGTCGTTTTTTTCGGCTTAAAAACGCCTTACTATACTGTCGTTTTTTTTCGGGCCAAAAACGCCTTACTGTACTATGTCGTTTTTTTCGGCTCAAAAACGCCTCACTATACTATGTCGTTTTTTTCGGGCCAAAAACGCCTTACTATACTATGTCGTTTTTTTCGGGCTAAAAACGCCTTACTATACTATGTCGTTTTTTTCGGCTCAAAAACGCCTTACTATACTATGTCGTTTTTTTCGGCTCAAAAACGCCTTACTATCCTATGTCGTTTTTTTCGGGCTAAAAACGCCTTACTATACTATGTCGTTTTTTTCGAGCTAAAAACGCCTTACTATACTATGTCGTTTTTTTCGGGCGAAAAACGCCTTACATACTATGTCGTTTTTTCGGGCTAAAAAAACGACATAGTATAGACAGTATGGACAGTATATTTTTGTATTTTATTGATTAACAACACAGACATGCATTTTGTCAACATACTTGCAGGTTCATAAAGGACATGTACCATGCTCATTTCCCAAATGAGGAATTTCTGTTATCAGGACAAATTGGACAGCGCAAACACGAGTCTGTACTAGAGAATATTTACTGTACATGGTCGTTTTTTTCGGCTAAAAACGCCTTACTATACAGTACATGTTTTTTTTTTAGGGTTAAAAACAACCGACTAAACATGGTCAGGTTTTTTTTTTCCCGCCTAAAAACGCCTCACTATACATGGTCAGGTTTTTTTTTCGGCTAAAAACGTCTTGCGCTGACTTGCTTGGCATTTGCACAGAAATCAAACTCAAACTGTTTTAATTTGATTTTCTATACTTTTTCAAAAGGCTGCCGTTTTATTTTTAAATGCAGGCTATGTTTTATTGAATTCTGTTTGTTGCCTCGATAAGAGGCATGTTATGCACTTTCTATTTTGTTGTGTTTTCAAATCCTCAAATTAAAAAGGACATCAAAAAGGGGATTTCTATCTTGCATTTCTTTAATTTCATCAAAGCAATGAAACATAATTCATTCACGCACACACACACACAAAATCACTTTTATCTGTTTGTGATTGAAGGGTTTTATTTGACACATTTAAACAATATGCGTGTCCCAGAATGAGAAACGCTACAATTCAGGATGAATGATCTCCTTTGATGTCCTTTGTAAGTGGTAGATCATGAAAAAAGGTCTCATTCGTTTCCATTAATGTACTAGATTTCCTCAATGAGTGACCGTCCCTCTCAACACCTGTTCACTGAATTTTTTTCCAAAACAGGCCATTTTTATCTGTTCAGTAATCCATTGAAATAAAACGCAGAGAATACATGCATCGATAATGGTCCCTTTTCCTTTCTCCTAACTGCCACAAGACAAGGTTAGATTCCAAAAATGCCCACCCTGACAGCAGTTCAGTAAAGCAACGCCCCTGGCCACTAGTTGCATATATACAGTAGAATAAATCATTTCTTTTTGTACAGAGCATCATGACTTCTATCGTGGCTTATATTTGACATTGAACATTTTTGGTGCATTCACGTTCTGATCACGTTTGTCACCTCCCAATGCATCGGGATTTATTCACACTGTGTGTGAGTGTGTGTGTGTGTGTGTGTGTGTGCGCAACAAGACTGTTTAAATGGGCTCCACTTGAGGTTCGGTAGGCGGTGTAGCGATGTCTTCCACCAGATCAGAGTCGGGTTCGGTCACCACCACGGCCACCTGCTCACACGCCAACAGCCATTTTCGTGTATCTGTGTGTGTGTGTGTGTGTGTGGTACCTGGGATGCAGAGCGCTCTGTTGCAGCTGGGGGAGCGACCCGCACAGCCTGAACTGCGGGCGATGGTGGGGGGCGGGTCTGTGGATAGCGAGGTCGCTCACTCTGAGCCTAAACCACCAGAAAAATGAAAAATACCAATTGAGACGGTGAGAGGGGTTTGGCGATTCCTAAAAGTGAAAGTGCGCAAACAAAAGAGGACATCTGAAGGAAGGGTCACGACCTGAGTCCTGCGCGCGGCCAGCACGGTGAGACCGAAGAGCATGACGGTGATGCAGATCAGCAGTTCCAGCACCAGGAAGAGCACCAGCGTTCCCAGGATGCCGTCAATCAGCATCTAAACGGCGCAAGACGCGCTCAGTTAGCACAAACGCTAAAATGTTGCACAGGGGCCCAATGCGTTGAGGGGAAAAAAAATATGAACGATGGCCGTCCGCTTACTTTGCACTTTTGCTCGATCAGCTCGGTGCATTTCCTGAAACAATGTAGCTGCGAAGACAAAACATCAAAAAGTCGGCTTGAGGCCACTAATGGATAGCCACGGTTAGCATGTTAGCATTTGAGCCGCTTTTCATTTTGAAAATACAGTCAACCCCTGCTATAGCGCACATTTTAAGATTTGTTTTGAACAGTTATCGATTTTTAATCACTTCTTTGGGGGGGGGGGGCTATTTTTACAATGCACACAACTTGTTAGTGGGACTTTAGTGTGTAGTACTGCGTTGTGCCACAAGACGCCAGGCAGCGCCGAGCACTCCTGAAAGAGATGAAGCGCAATGAAGGAGCATGAAAAAGAAGAGAAGGTCTGCTCTGTTGATTTTTGTTCTGCGAACATCGATGGTCATTTCGCTATCCCGTCAATTGCGGTTTGCCCGATACGTTAGCACGAAGCTACTCATGATTTGTTCAAACGCATTGGTGGGCATTTGATTGATTTTTGCTCCATCTTCTTCTATCTTTTAGCAGTTGGCAATCAACATACTGCACGATCGTCTCAACTCTTGACAGAGTGAGAACACGTATGAAAGAATCCTTTCAAATGCGTTGTGAAATTTCAGGCGAAACAGGGGTTCACGGCATCCACCTTTACACGTCTCGCAAAAACATTGTTTCAGTCTCGCACCCGACAAGACTCGAATCAAGCGACCGGTACGAACGGAACACTCAACCGGGTACGGCCGTGCAATTCACCAAGATGAAATACGAGCGCCGGCATTACCACGGCATGGTACTCCAGCCGGCGGCAGTGTTCGCAGTGGTACGAGTCCTGCCTGTACGGGAGGTGCTTGGACATGAGCCCCAGCGCGGCGGTGGAGAAGGCGGCGCTGATCAGATGAAGAACCAGGGTGCATTTGACCTGCAAAAGCACCGGAATCAAACAATGCGGCGCGCCGTTTCGCCAGCAATACTCAAAGAAATGCAGAGTCAAACATTTCAAAATACAGTAGATACAATGCATAAATAATACTTTGTTGTTTTTTGTGCATGTGATGGATTGGCCAAACGCATACAAATTATGAATTTAGGCTGGCAAGCGCTTCAGGGCGTCCCCCGGCCTACTGCCCGAAGACGGCCGGGTTAGGCTCCGGCACCCCCCGCCACCCTTGTGAGGAGAAGCGGATGGATGGATGAAATTGCATTTTCCATTTGAGCCCAAACAAAATGGAATAAAAATCAAGTTGTTCCATTGGCTTGGGAGAAAAAATGAACATGAATAAATCCGTAATGATCGCATCTATCTTGAGACACTTAGTGAAGCCCGATGTAGCTCACTGGCCAAAGAAATGAAACTTTTTGGAAGGCACTTTCCAATTAAAAAATGTATTCTCTGCACATGTATAAAATTCAGGGGAAAAAAACAAAACAAAAATAAATGAATCAAAATGACATTTTCAAATCCACTCACGCAACACAAAGAATGCATCCATAATAGCGCTGCCTTTGTCTTTTTCAACTTGATGAAGCTCCTCGCCTTCAATTATTTCACACGCACAACTGCGCAAAGGGTGGCGGACGCGCACTCACCCAAAAGAGAGTGGGCCTCCTCCCACTGTGTATCAACACCGAGCCGGATAAGATGACCTGGTACAAGGGAGTGAAGGACGTCGGGGTCAGAGCGACGCCAAACATGAGCGCGCGCCAGATGTCGCCCACCTGAACGACCGCGACGAGGAAGAGCGCGACGTCGGCCGTGAAGTGGATCTCATGGACGCGCAGCACGGACATGCTCAGGCACAGCAGCAACACGCCGATGACCAGCTGGATGGCCTGAAGAAGACGAGGCGGTCGACGATCATCGGGCTTTCCAAAAAGGCGCCATTCCGGCGAGGGTCGACATCAATCACCTTCGTTACGGTGCTCTCGGCACCGTAACGAAGAGATACAAAAACCCGATGGATGCGTCTTAGTGCTTTTGTGAAGTTTTCTGCGCTCAAGTGATTCAATTTTAGACCGGTAGCATGTTAACCTTTGATCCAGTCTCACGAGCCTTTTGAGAAGATGTCAAATTGCTTCGGCGCGGTCCGAGAGCTTTCTTTCATCGGGTTTGAATTCATTTTATCATACGACCTCATCGCACGTTGGCATTTTCTTTGGTCTCATCAGGCTTTTGAAACGTTAGCATCTTATTTGGTCTTATTGCTTCTTCAAAACGGTCCATTTTTTAACCGTTGGCTCGTCATAATCTGCTGCTATTTTGGTTAAATTCAGTCTACTGTTAGCATTTGATTGAAATCCCAGCCGACAATAGGACATGCCGCCTCCAGTCTTACATCTGTCACTTTTTTTTTTTACCCGATACACAGCACGGTAGCATTTCCAGCTTGTCCAAGTAGGATCTTAAAATGGTCTCCCACCCCCAAAGTCTTTGGCTCCATCTTGAAGTGGGACTGAAGCTGGCCGGGGCTCAGCGTCCCCGGCGGGGGCATCGGCTCCTTTGGGTCGCTCTGGGCCATCGCGCAGCCTTTGAGATCGGGCGCAAACAAACCAAAGTTGCGGGTCAGTTGGTGATGGCGACCACGATGCGGCGGTGACGCATACATTTGTACGATTTTAGGGAACACGTTTCAGTCGTCAATGCGGGCGAGCGCTTCCGATAGCGGGCAGAGGTCGTCCCCACGTCCTCTGACTCAGAGGCCTCTTAAAGGGACAGGTGCCCAGCCAAAACATTTGGCACAGCATCCATCTGCCTCCCTGCTCTTGTTCAAAGCAGCTTTCGAGAACGTGCAGTGAAAGTGCCGTCGACTATGAAATCAAACATCTATCGCTGCCGTGGATTTGTTGTTTTTTTTTAAAGGCACACCGCAGCAAAGTCGGATGCGGCTAGCCGCACCGTGACTTGGCTGTGGTTTTGAGGGACATTGATCAAAGACATCTAGCCCTCCTGCATCTCGTCAGGACAACACACATTATATATATATATATTGGATAGAAGAAGAAAAAAAATCTTACCTGTGCTGAGTCACTGAGGAACCTCGTCTCGGTCAGGATACGGCTGCTGTGCAAGCCAGCTGCTCAAATAAGAGTGCGGGTGTGCGCGTGGATGTGTGATTGCACTGCAGCAATGGGCCACTGCAGACTTTTTGCAGACTTGCAGTCCAGGATGGAAGGAAGGAGGGAGGGAGGCGAGGCGAGGGGAGGGGAGGGGAGGGGAGGGTATGCACTTCAGTGATGTCATCGCATGATGACGCTGCAAATGATTTATTGATGGTTCTCTTTTTAGTTTTTGCCCATTTAAAAAAAAAAAAAAAAAAAAGTAACACCGATGAGGTGACGATTGTTCTGATTTACGACTGCCGCACTGAGGCGCCATAAATGAAAACGCTAACACAAACGTGCCATTTTATTTCCGATATTCCTTTTTAAATGAGCTGGGAAATGGAATTCAAATAAAGAAAAATAACGAGGGGATTTCTTTTGCAGTTGGTGACTCATTTTCCAACGCGTTTACTCTGGACTTGATCACGTCTGTACCTTCACAGTCTTTCTCTCGAGTGCACGTAACATGTAAATGCGATCGACTCGGTACACCCGCGCAAATCTAATGAGGCTAAATCACGAGTGACAATGAAAAGCATTTAGCATAAAGCGCAACAGTTACGACGAGAGCGCTTGGATTTCGTCATGTGAATTTTCGTAGCGACAGCGGATTTGGCCCGGATGCGAAAGTCGACCGTTCCAAGCCGCCCAACGGCGAGCGATCAAAGGGGAGTCAAACGGTCGTCCCCGGATGAGTGAAAACAACCTCCCGTATTTGGTCCTGGTTTCACGCAGCGCATGAGGACCACGTTGACATTTCCCATTCAAAATGAACACGGCAAATGGTTCAGTAGTCACATTAGGTCCAAGCGTTGCGGTGTCGCCGAGGCACGTCCACGCAGCGGAAATGCCATCCGACAACACGCCACCGTTTAGTAGAAACGTCAGACAAAAGAGGTCCACAAAGTTGGCGAGGTGACCAAGTTGTGCAGAAGCCGACTCAAAGCAAAGGCCTGTACGCAGAGCGTCAACACTGGGTCAAGGACAAACGTTGTCCGGTTCAAGACGCCCGCCCGCCCGCCAACAAGGAGCGTTTGGGCCGCACGCTATTGGGCGAGAGCAACGTGGCTCTCGGAAAACAACGATTCCATTCTTGTCGCATTGAGACTTTCTTCTCGTAGCGTAATATTATTTGGGTCCAATTAAAACATGGATTCAGCGTAGGAATGGGACTTGATGCTTTGGGCTTTTTTGACCAAATGAAGCAACTTTCTATCTCATCATATTTGGACTTCATTTCTGCCATATTATGAATCTATTTGGGTACCACCCCCCCCCCCCCATAACATTAAGAAATGATTCAGTTTCTTATAATATTAAGCTTTACTCTCAGAACCTGACTCCCCCCCCATTCACTTCATTTTACGAGCTTTTTTTTTTGTCTTGGAGCGTTTTCACATAACTTTGACCTTCTCGATCAAGTTTTGTCTCCATTGTTCTATTCAGCGTGGTCCAAACACTCTCAGGCGGCACGTTTGGCCATTTGAAGTCACGCAATAACGTCGTCTTCCCTACCTGGAGCGCCGCGTTCAGATGGGCGTGTTGGGCAAGTGCCCGTTGGAGGCGGCGTCGAGCGCACGTCCGTCGCGCTTGCTCTCCTCCGGCCCCAACCGGAGGGCGCGGCGCTCCGCGGAGGTCCGTCCGCGGAGGTCCGCCCGCTGCGGGGCGGTGCGGCCGCGCCACCGCTGTTTGACGGCGCGGAGGAGGACGGCGAGTAGCGCGCTCAGGCAAAGCGCCAAGAGGACCGACACGGCCACCAGCTCCTTGAAATAGGAAGGGGTCCGCGCGGCGAGAAGCGGCTCCCCGTCTCGGAAGGCCGCCTCTTTCGCCGCCCAGAAGGTGAAGTTGGGGCCCGAGGGGCCGGGCGGCGGGCCGCTCTTCCGCTTGACGTGGTAGACGGCCAGCGTCTGCCGGAAGCCGTTCTCGGCGGACAGGCACAGGTAGTGGCCCAGGGTGGCGGGCGTGGCCACGAAGCTCAGGCTGCCGTCGTCCAGGTGCAAGAAGAGCTCCGGGGACAGCCGGCTGTCGGGGCGCTCCCACCACTGGCGGGAGAGCCGCGACGCCGCGGGGCACGGCAGGCGCACCACCTCGTGCAGGGACACCGGCAGCGGCTCGCCTGCGGGACAGCGAGCACAGATGGAGATGACGGGACTCCCTTTTTTCACTGATATTTATTTGCATTTTTAATCCCGTGATCTTAAAGCATCAATCTCATCTATGCGTCTAAAAATAAACGGGTGAATATCAAAATGACATCAATGTTTTTTGTATTTGCTTTGCGTCACAGATATATTTTGAGGAAAAACCAGCACACAAATAAAATGTACTAAATGTTTTTTAATCAAATTCTACAAATACATTTTTCTCTATTTTATTCAATTTCTGATTCTAAAATGATGATATAGCTTTTGTCTTTTTTTTAAAGGCAGTACTGTATATCATTTACATGTCGTGTGTTTTTATTTTTAAGGCATTTGGATTTTTGTTTTAAATGAAAATCTTTTTTGTTGAAAAGAATATATGAATGAAGATCAATTGACAAAGAAAGATTTTTAAGGATTCAAACGTGGTAACAAAAAGAAGAAAAAAAAACACTCTCTCTCTCCCAATGCCCAAATGCATTCTCTAGTTGACGTCTTTCTCTAGTCCGAGCAGTACAGCAAAAGTATTGTGATGACAAATGAGTGGAAGTTGTTTTTTGTTTTGTTTTTTACGTCCCCCATCCCCACCGCACTCCAAATTGTTCCGTGAATGCGGAAACGCGGGTCCGAATAAGCTTTGCTCACCCGCGGGCAAGCCGTTTGGCCCGAAGCGAGCTCGGTGCACGGACGTGACGCTCTCGCAGGCCTTCTCCACGTTGCCTCCCTCCACGTCCTGGCCCAGGTGGGGGGCGGAGGGTCCCGTGCAGACCCGACGGGCGGCGTCCCACCCGCAAAAGGGGTCCCGGGCGAGGACGCACTGGGCGCAGGTCCGGTAGAAGGAGCAGTTGGCCGTCGGGAGCCCGAGCACTCCCTCGGACGTTCCCACGTAGATCAGGCCCTGTCAAAGAGATGGCGGCCAACGGCGTGAGACTCGGGCTAACGGCCGGACTCGGATCGTCGGCACGCTGCCGCAGAAGGCTCCCGATCGGGTGAACCTTGGCGACGGACAGCTTCAGGCTCTTGACGGCTTGCGGCGCGACGAACACCCGCACCTCCTCCACGACATGCGCCCCGGTCCGCAGCGGCACGGCTTTGTGAAGGTACCCCGACTCTGAAACGTCAACCGATACGTTTGACACTCGAGCCGCCCCGATTCCAAACGAACACGGCCTTTTCAAAAGCTCACGAGGTGGCCGGACCTGTCAGGAGAAAGAGGACCGCGTAGTCCGCGCCGTTTGCCGCCCGGACCCTTTGGACGGTCAGGTGGCTGTAGCGGTGCTCGGCGGACACCAAGGCGGGACGCCCGCCCGCCGGCCGCACGCTGTCGTCCGCCAAGAAGTTCTCCTTGACGAAGCGCAGAGCGTTGTCCGACGCGTTGTGCAGACCGCACTGAAGACGAGAGGAAAGGACGGCCTCAAAAAAAAAAAAAAAACGAACCCAAAGGCAACATGTCCGCGATATTCAATCCACCTTCTATGGCCCCGCCCATGAAGGGAAAAATGGTCAAAACTGGTGTTTTTCACACGGACGCTTGACAACACTTTACCTCGCCCGGATTGGCCACCCTCTCTTGCACCCTGGTGCTCCACTGCAGCGTGTCACGGTTGAGGACCTTGTAGCCGCCCGAGAATGCCGACTTGATGTCCGCCAGGCGGAACGAACACACGGCCGACAGTCCCAAATTGACCGACCTGCATTAAAAGGGGGAATAAAACGAGCAACGCGTGACTCTCCATGAAACAATCTTTTCTTTTTTTTTTTTTTTTAAATAAAAGACGGCTTTGTGAAGGAGAAGCCATGTGGATGTCCGATGACCTATCACATGTCACTTAATACATGTCACTTTTTTCTTTTCTGATTGATATAAAAATGATTAGATACAATCACATAACAGGGTAGGACTAGATACGTTTTTTACTTCTTCCTACTCCCTTGAACATAACTGTGTTGAATGAAGATTGATTTCTTTCTTTTTACTTTTTTTATCTACCTTATTTTCTGTCAAATTATTACTGTATATATGTTTTATGTTCAATAAACAAACAAACAATAATACGTTGTGGAGAATCTTGACTTCCTTTTGTCCATGCTAGGAAAAGGTCAATACCCAACTTTATTTCTGGACTGCTTGAAAAACAAGAAGCGAAGCTGTAACAAAGGGCGCTATGTAATAATAATTGATATTCCAAAAATGAATGAATTAAATATCATCGCCTACTTTGGATACACGACGTGAAAAGCGTTCCTGCGGCCAATCATTCGCGTCTAACCATGCGGTCGTCATGGAAGTACATGTACACCGTGTTGCGTTTGAGGTCCCTGGGGTGCGCAAGCGCTCAATTGTTTGAAAAGAGAATGGTGCGGTTTTATAAACAATAAAATCATGACCGTATTAAATAATGACACAATGAGCTCTCTTACGTGACATTCCAATCAGTCGAACGGCGAGTTGAATTGGACGCTAAAAAATGAGCTCGTATTAACCGGGGGAACGCTTTTGACCGTGGCGACGCCTCACTGACCACTGAGAGGTGAAGATGCCGTAGAAAAGCGTGTCGTCGGCCGGTGCGTCGGCGGCCGGCGGCAGGCTGTCGATGTCCTGGAGGACGTTATACGGCAACTCGCCGTCCGCCTGGCACAGCAGCTGCGCTTTAGCGAAGGTGGTCCAGCGCCGCTGGAGCGTCCGCTGGCCTCCGACGTCACTCTAGGAAAGAAGGAATCGAAAAGAAATGCCGTTATTGCAGTTGGATACTCTGCATTCCCCCAAACGTTGACCGGCCCTCTCGTCAACGCTGCAACTTCTATATGCTGGTTGGCCTACGCCCCGCCCCCACAATCATCATCACCCTTTCCATCCGTTGTTACCGTGCAGACTTGGGAAACGCGCGAGACGACAAACTTGTCGACAAAGTCGTACTCTCGGCCCACTTCGCTGAAGAAGAAGTAAATTTTGCCCTCGTCTGGAACAAAGGTGGAGCCGATGAAGGTGGGATCTGCACACGGAGAGAGAGAGAGAAAAGCAGCTTTAAAGGTGCACCGCCACAAGCGGCGTGCGGCGTGCCCCGTGGCGCCTCCTGACCCTCGAGCCATCCCAGCGTGTCGTCCAGCTTGAGGTCCACGCGGGAGCCTTCGCTCAGGTGGCGGGAGATGAGCGGCCAGTTGCCCCGGTAGTCGGCCACCGTGCCGGTGTAAAGCTCTCCGTCTGGGGACACGCGGCGACGGGACGGTCACTCAACGTTTGTTTCCGATCGGCGGCCTCGTCGCGTCGCGGTCCGCGCGCTATCGGTTTGGAACGGCCAAAGGGAGAAGGAGCGGTAAGCCGCCCGGCCAAGAAACAGCGCGGCGCCACGTACCTACGATGATAGCCGTGTTGCGCTGGTAGGGATCATAAGGGCAGCGACCTCGCCCCTCATCCGGCTTGAGGCTCACCGTGAATGTATCGGAGTTCTACAAAATCAATCGAGAGAGACGCATTATATTAGGGCCTGAACAATGCGGGTGTTTTGCAGGCCGATGCCGATCCTCGGTCGAGTAAAGTTCCCCCAACGATTAATCGGCAGATACATTTTTTTTTTAAATGTGGATAGTCACCAAAATACCTTTTTGGGGGCTCTTAATGCCGACAAAAATCATATGAATGACAAGACACAACATTTGACGGTTTTGCAAATCCTTTGGGAGGGGAAATCGTTGCTAACAACTAACTAAGCTAACAACACGGCCAAGTCATCAGTTCGGCCCGAAGCTAATATAACGTCGGCGCATACGGAATCCAAACTTACAATGTAGATACAACGCGGACTGAAGGCAAACGTTCCGCAGGCGTAGATGTGAGTGGCGTTCAGGAAGAGCAGCACGCGGATAAAATTAGGACAGTCCGCCTGGAATAAAAAATAACAACCATCACTTATTATTTCTACTGATTGATACACTACAATTGTTTTATGTCAAATAAATAAACTCGTGCATATGAAAACAAAAGTCCAACTATATATCCATTGAACAGACCCGTGCGTTTTTATAGGATGATGCCGATTCAGATGTTTAAAAAAGAAAAAAACGTTTTGTATCTTTCCTAATCTTAGATTAACACAAAGGCATCAGCGTTATCTACATTTGCCGGCGACTGCGACACAACATGATTCCAATTCAAGAGGCAAGACAGGAAATGGGATCGTGTGCAAACGAGCTACTTGCCATCTTCTTGCCTTTCATTGAACATTGCTCCAGGTCTTTCTCCGAAGGCCTCCAGTCCAGCTACGAGACCAGAGAGCAACGCCTGGTGAAAAGAACGCAACATCGCGTACACCTCCGAATCACCACGCCTTCCCTTACCTTGTTTCGCAGGACAATGCCGTCCTCGAGGCTGACGTCCAGCGCCAACACGGCGTCTCGTCCACCCACGTAAAGCGTATCGCCGTCTTCGCTGAGCAGCAGCGTGGTGGTGTTGCCTACGTCGGCGCTGCTGAAGTGGGTAAGACGTCTCCCCGGACTACCTGCGATCGCACGCGCAGATCGGGGGGCTTTTAGGCCAAGGCGACGACAACGCATGGAGATGTTAGCGAGAGGAAATAGAATAAACGGCACGGACGCGGAATGGGCGGGGACAAAAAAAAAAAGTCTCCACTCACCCATGGAGAAGGAGACCCGAGGCATCAGCGTGGTCACAGAGGAGTTCAGAAAGCCCAGCAGAGTCACGGCGAGGGGGAGCAAGCGGCAGCCACTCGCCATCCCGGCGGGAAGTTGAGGCGAGGCTGCGAGGCTGAAGGCCGATGGGCGTCGGAGGGGGTGGGGGTCAAGGAGACGGCATTCGCAGGGCAGGCGACCCTCGCCGAGACCACATTTTCTGTTTGCTACGTCCCACCATTGCTGAGACAGCTGGGAGGGACAAACGGGTTACAAGTGGCCAATGCCCTCCCAGTGACTTGCAGATGTAGACAATTATAGGTGCTGGTAGGTAGTAAGCCAGTAACTTAGCTGCCTTGTTTGACTACATAGAGAGGTAGTTAGAAGCTTAAAGAGTTACCCTGTTCGCCGGCTATATAGAGAGATAGGTAGGTAGGTAGTAAAACCGTTAGACAATGTAGAAAGACTTCCATCTGTCCTTAGTGATGAGGTTCCTGTCATCGAACAGCATAGCCCCCGGGCAACAAGTCGAATTATACCGAGCGTTACTAAACAGAAAAGAGAATTTAAATAGGGCATAATGAACTTCAAATGAATTATAGTGCTTATTTCTTTTAAAGGAAATGTTTTTTGTTTGCGAGAAATGCGCACTTCCCACCGTTACGTTACCTTCCATGCTAGCGGTTAGCGCCCCTTCGAGCCGGTTAACTATCGAAATACGCGATGAGCTGTTGAAATGTGTCTCTTTTAAGGTTAAAATTACCCCCGCCCCCATAAAACCGCATCGTGTGCGACCTAGCCCTCCTTGGTATCGTCGCAGGTACGGACGGACGGTCTTTGTGCAAAAGAAAAACATTTTTTAACAGCCGTCACTCGAACGAGGCGTCCAGGTTTCAAAGCAGCACCCACGAATACTTTCATTGTTCTTACGTCTCGTCCGGTTCTATCCCCGGGAAGAACGTGAAGCTGGAAGGGGCCACAAGACAAACGCGTGTCCCTCGGCCTGGCGAAAACGCTGAACCGTGGAGGAGAGGGCTCAAGTGAACGTCGTCTCGACTGTGTCAACAAACAGCCTCGTTCTCCCACCAGTGGGGTTGGCGAGACACGAGTTGGGGGGGGGGGGGGGGCGTGCGAGCGTTTCCGCGAGCCTGTGTGACAGCCGGGCTTTCGGGCAACCTCCAAATGACATTTTCCTCGAGTTCACAATCAAAGCTGCTCCCCAAAATAACCGAACTGCCATAACATTGAATCAAGCCTGATGGGCCTCCCTCGGACTAGGTGAGAAAAAAAATCGTTTCAATATGATATTAGTCCTCCATTCGAGAGAAACAAGGAGAGATCTTGACTTAGAAAAAGGACAGTTGGAACATTCAGCTTGAAATGCATCGCGTTACAGTATTTGGACTTCGGTTTCAGTGTTAAATGACTGCGGACGTTGTCCGATGATCCCAATCTGCAAATCAAGTGAAGCATCTGGTGTTATTTTAAACACCTTCCAGGTCGGTCCATACTGCCCAATCGGCACAGGTTGATTCCAGTTCTACTACCTAATTCATGCCAATCGGTTTGGTGTCATTTTGTAGAAGTACCTGTCAAGTCATCCATCTTGTATGAGTAGACCGCCGTGACTCCACATCGAAAGGGGAGCGGTCAAACCCCAGCGCCGATCTTCAGTCGCTCGATTTCAAGTCTACAAATTGCATTCAAACGACAGGAGGTTAGCCCGGTTTTAAAAGCGGGGAAAGGATAGGGAGAGGGTAAGATGGCTAATCAGAAGGAAGGGAGATTAGAAAGGATTTAGCGGGGTGACCTGAAAACAGACACGTGCTGAAAAAGACGGACGGCTGAAATGACCCGCCCACGCCGCCGCGGTGACGTCACTCAAATTTCATGTACCTTTTCTCTATTGACATGCCGTGAATCAATCAGTTCAACCCCCCCCCCCCACCCCTCTGAAAATACAACAACAAGAAAATCACCAAGAAAAATAGCAGCGTGGTTTCCAAATGTCATTGATGCGGACCGATACCGGTTGCCTCTTGCCCCCCCCTAGCAACAAGATCCAGTCAGGGGCCCCGCATGGAGGATTCCCGACATGTCGTCGATGGATCGCCGGAGTGTCTGGGCTCGAGTTGAGGCCTACGGCAGCTTCTTCTGAATGTTGTCCGTCGGTGTTGAGACCGTTTTCCGCGGCCTGTGAAAGCCACCGTCGTTGCAAGTGGACATTTTGCGGAAGCGCGCGGGTAACCGTTGGATGCGTCTCACGGGAGGAGCCCTTTTGATTCCAGATCACTGCGACAACAGCTCGAGGTTAATTGTGCACAAGGAGTGAATTTATTCAACATGATTTCACAAACTGGTTCTTGTCAACGCCGATCTCATCCAACCGCCAATAAACGACATGTAAGAAGTAAACAGAAGCCTTTTGGGCAACACCCCGACTATACACGAAAAGGAAACCAAAAAAAGCATGCGAGTTAATGATTCGAGCGGGTATGGCCTTTTGTACCTATTAAATTGGACGCATCTGACACGATATATTCATTTCTATTCGACTTTGGTTACGAGCACCGGCAATCCCGCCTTCCCGGTGGAAGAAGGTTAGTCGGTTAACAAAATAGAACAAACAAGAAAAATACCAAAGCCGTTGTGGCGAGTGGGTTTGGTCGGAGAGAAAACTAGCCTGATTTGGATTCGGATTTTATTACACAACATATGGTGGGGAAGTTAAAACCCGTCATATCGAGATGATGGCGTAGAAAAATGGAATGCCTTGTACTTGGGTCGTCTTTTTTTGTATTTGGCCCGACGCCCGATGATGATGCGGCGGCGGCGGGTTCTACATTTCCAAGGAGGATTTGGCCGGCCGGAACCGCGGAGCCGTTTATTTCTTTTGAAACATTTTGTCGGTTGTTCGTCGAGGGCGTTCACAGGAGGGCGCAGCTGCACGAGGTGCCCTTGTTGCCGCCGAGGAGGCCGTGCTGCGAGGTGGCGAGAGTCTGGATTAAGTTCCAGAAGTGGGAGAAGGAGATGCCCTCGCCGTCGCCCACGCCCATCTTCCGAAGGACCTCGCTCAGGCCCTGTTCTGTCAGGAAGCCCTGCGGAAACGTGGAAAGAAGTGAAAATGTCCGACAACAGTTTTGCCTTTTCAGAAAAGTGCAACGCGAGAACTCGACTCCACTTTTCCTCCCGCGACTGTCAAACGGGTGAACTTGAGCCGCCACGTGGAAACGACCGCGGGTTCCCCCGCCGCGGAAAAAGACCGGCTTCCGGTCGAGGGGCGCGTAAAAGGTAGCCACGGTGGCGTTTACACGCCCGGACGATACGCGGAGTCGCTCCCGAGGCCGCGAGTGCGGTTGGCTAAGGTTCGCGCCCCCGCCCGGCGCGCATCTTTTCCAGATGTCGCTCAAGCCCACGGAGGCGTTTACACGGCACCACCGGACACTCGCGCCTTCCTCGCTCGTCCGCGTGCGTGTGCGAAACATGCGGCCGCACCCCAGCTACTAGAAATCTCCTCTATGTGTGTTTTAATGCTCACACGCTTTCTCACCTTGCCCAGGTTGGGCAGCTGAGAAGTCAGAAGCCCTTTGAACTCGTCCACCTTTAGCGCGGAGCCGTTGTCGGCCGAGGCCGAGTGGAACTGGGTGACCAGTGTGTTGATGGCGCCCTCCAGGTCCGAGTACTAGGCAAAAAAAAACATTTGGAAATGACCTCTATGCTGCGAGTTGACCTCCGGGCTGATTTCACAGTGTACAGAATGCGATGGAGAAGAGGCAGAGAAGGCCGGCCCTCGACTAAGATGCTCTTTTTCGCGGCGGAGATGCAATAGCGAGCGAGGAGTACGCTTGTACGCTCCGTTTGCAGACGGCGCCCTGCGTAATGTTCAAGGGGCGCTTGTTACAAGGTGGCGAATTCCAGCTCGCCGGACTACGGCATGTCACGCGTTAGGATGACGGGAATGTTGCGAGGAAAAGAAAAAAGATGTGCTTTGGCGTTTAAATATACAATGTTTCATGCTATATACACACACATCTATATATTATAGCTTGACACAATCACGCTTTGCATCTCATTTGGAGAGCTGAGCAAACAAGCGGGAACAGGAATCCTTTGCAAAGTGCGTTTGAATAAGTTTCATGGCGGTGAAAGAAGGGTAGGAGGGGCAAAAGCAAAAGACAACGGTTTTCCGCGCCAAATCGGGAACGTATGGCCCACTCTAGATCGGACTCGCTCAATGGCTTTTTGCTCCTGCTTCATTCCGATTCTTTCAATGGGCTGCGACGTTATCTCCGATTCTCACAAGGCGGCGGTGGCGTTTTCCTCGTGCCCCTTGAAAGGAGCAGCTCCCCGAATCGAGCGCGTCCGATGACAATCGAGCCATTCGAGCGGGGACTTTCTTTCGTTTGCGGTAATTCCCCCCAAACTACGGCGCAGCTCGCGGTTCGGCTTTTTGTTCCTTCCCCCTGCAGCGTTTGTTTCTTTGGTACGCCGAACATTTCCAACATGCTTGTTCAGCCATCCCCAAAATCAATCGAGCAAGCAAAAAAGCTTTGAAAGGTGTGACTCTGTTCAGTTCAAACAAGAGGAGCCTTAACTCACGAGGTGGCTTGAGGCTTACGAGCATTCAAATCATCAACGGTCACCGCCGACGATGGTTTTCAACAAGAAACGCAGGACCGCAGACCACGGCTTCTAAAAGGTTCCGAGACAATTGACTTTGTTCTCTTTTGAAGATACTGTATACGAAATGAAGTACGATTCAATGAGCTCCCGTTGACCTCGGCGGATAGCCGACGATCCGCGACAGATCACGTAAAACGCTTTTTTTGTCATGCTTTTTACCCCTCTCGCGCTTTTTAAACTTAAACGTGTATTTCAACTCTCTCTCTCTCACACACACACACACACACACACACGTGCGCGGAAGCAAATAGCGGGGCCGAAATGTATTGAAAACACTGCACGCATCGGCCATGAGCTCATTCCGCTTGTGCGGACGGTCCAACAAACTGCTGAAAAGTGCGCCGGTGGCTACGGCTCTCCTCTCCACGTTTCTGGATGTGGAGCGGGGGCGCGAAGGATCGACTGCAATTCAGCCAGCTAAGACCGGAGTGAAAAAGCGTTCAACGAAGCTCCTCAAGATGCCAAAGGATGGCAAGGTAATGCCTATGCAGTATTTTGGCCCGAGCACAAAAACACTATTTGGGTTCATTGTCGTGTCATTTTGGGATCATTTGAAAGTTGTACACGCAGCGTGATGGAATCATTCATTCCCCTGCATATTGGTAAGACAACCGACAGATTGTTTGGAAGTTCCGATCAGCATCCAGAGGGTCGAGCGGGGCTTTCTCCGAGGACAATTAATTCACTTACGAGCACCATTTGGTGACTTCTATAACCACACTTCCTGTGCAGTCTGACTTTTTTTTTTTTTTTTTTTTTTGGAAATGCAAGCAAGCCGCGTGAATACGTCCCAAGGCTCCGGGTCTCCCCCCTCGGTCGCCAAGATCAAGTCACATGAGACGCACTCAAGTTAGTCATTTCAAAAAATGCAACAAGTAGCTGTGCTCTGCACGCAGGCAGGCCGCTTTGTGTCTCCGTCTCTCTCTCAGAGAGACGCACACGCACAGGGGAAAAAAAACACCACGCCCTTGTTCTTTTAAGAATGACAAGCTCCTGCAAGCCCTTCACCTCTGCACTTGATGTCACTTTTCTAGGCTCGTTGAAATAGACCAAACCGTTGGATAGTTTGATGAGATTCTTTTGCTTTGGATGTACTTTAGCCGCTTCAAAGCATAAATTGCATCGGAGTTTTCGTACGACTGTACAGTCGAGCCCTAATTTAACCGACACTGTATTGCCGTCACGTCAGTCATGATCGTCATACAGTATATGCATTTGACACTTTAAAATACGCCCCATTTATGTTTAGATGTCGGTATTTTGGGGAATAGCCGACTTGCCCAATGGAAGACTTTTACATTTTCGAGTGCGAGTACGTGAATGAGAACTGTTTTTTGAGACTCATTGTTCCTACCAGCTCAGATTTGGACGAGTAATAAAAAGAATGCCATTGATAGGAGGGATGGACGATTAAATACGGAATCCATTTATGTGTGCATAAACGGTTTCAAACACTCCTGATATTCAAGTCTACGAAACGATTTATTTGTAGCATTGTCCGGCCCTTTGTGAACTTGACAAAAATGGCCCCTGATGATCAACTTCAGTGGTCAAGTGGCCCTCATCCAGCCTTTTTCGAGTTGATTTCACTTGGAGGGGGGGAAAAAAAAGAACGCCATCTTGTTTTAATTCAACTAGTTAATGACGCGCGCGCGCGTGCGCCGTCCGACTTTTGGAAAAACTTCTTCATCTACTTAGGGAGGGGCCGGCCGCTCGCGAGCGACGCCGGACGCCCAAGTTTCGCCTCGCGCGCTACTTCAAGTGTGTGATCGGTGACACAAAAGCAGGCGACCAAGTTGTTTGATGCCAAGAAAACGAGTCGAAAATGGCGCCCCCCCCCACCCCCGTCGGCTGGCTCGGACGCGCGTCCTCGACGGACCGCTTCGTGTTTTCAAACCAAACATGCACGACTACTTTTACGGTTCCCGAGACGTTATCGGTGGGAAATCGGCTGGTTGTTTGCGTCGGTTTCCTACCTGAGGCATGTCGACTGTCGGCTCGAATGTGGCAACTTTTACTGGTCCTGCGTGTCTATCCACTCCTCTGACTGCGCGCGCCTGTGTGTGTGTGGATCTGCGTTCTTGTCAGCAGCTGGCAGCCGTCCGGGATCCTCCCTCCTTCCTCGCTCTGCAAAAGACAAGAGGACGGGGTGGGGGGTGGAAGCAGGAAGAACGAGCTGTAAAAAAAGGGAACCAAATGCGCCAGAACGTCACACCGTGACACCGCGTGTGTCTTTGTGGGATTGTGGGATTGTTATTGTGTGTGTGTGTGTGTGTGTTGTTCAAAAACGGTCATGTTCCTCTGAGGTCCTTCCACTCCACATCTGGAAAATTTAAGTTGAGACAGTCTTGTCGTTGTCCCCCCGTTTGACAAGCCCCATTTGGAGTTTTTTTTTAAACTTGCATCGCACTGATCTGCATTAAAGTTCAAGCATGATAGTAAAAAGTAGATTTGAAATCAGCGTACTGTAATAAAAAAGGGAGGGAGAGGGGGGGAGGAGACGAGGAAACAGGCGCAACCGCATTCCTTCGATCTGGTTTTATGAGCGGAGGCCGTCACTGCGGTGTGTGCGCGTGCGCGTGTGTGTGCGAGTGAGGGGGACGCTCCGCGTTTTGGCTCAAATTAACCAAAGGAATTTATTCTTGAAAAAAAAAGAAGAAAAAGGCACAATTTTGCAACTTTATTCAAAGATGATGTCCTTGAGGGTGTGTCGTCTTAAATCATCCAAAACAAACCTCCGCCCACTCAAGCCACTCAAATATGGGAAGAAGGGGTCGCCCGCCACGCCCGACCAGCGAATTGTTTCGCTATGATAACATAACATCGCGCACGGGAGTGTTTTGCATTTAAAACACACACACATAAGTAAGAGAGCGTGAGCACAAACTCCAAACACTTGCAAACACTGATGTTTCCAGAAGATTATTAGGGCTGTGGCTGTTAGGGAAAAAAGAAAGCTAATGTTGACTTCCGGTGATCCCAAGAACGCACAGATCATGTGGGTCCAAAACCGTTGCACTGTTAGCAAGCCCGAGAATTGATATACAAAAAAAAAAAAAAGACATATGTGGTTTTTCAAAATGTAAGATAGCGTTGACTTCTTAAGATAAGACTTCGTAAGATAGTGCATTCGACTCAGCATGACTTGGATTTGTTCTTGGTTTTACTGTTTGGTGCTTTCTACCGTCTTTATTACCGATTTGTCTTACTGTTTATTGTGCATGTTAAATTGCTCCATGTACAGCACTTTGTATGCAGCGATGGCTGTTTGAAAGTGCTCTATAAATACCGTTGACTTGACTATGCTCTTTAGTTGGAATTATTGTTTAAAATCCTATGGCTCTTGTTTTTGCTTATCTGTCTTTATTCTGTACATAACCTGTTCGTTTTGTTTCCCTGTGACTTGTAATTCGACTTGTTCAATAAAGATTTTTAAAAAAGGACCTCACCAAGATGGCCGCGATGAGCGCACTGAAGTCAACACTTCCGGCTCGGGCTCAACGCGAGCGCGGATATCAGGGCCTCGCTTCCGGTTGTGCCTCCTTTTCGGCAGCGGCTATTTCCTCGCCAACATGCCAGTGAGTATCCGCATCACCTCATCCAACGACATTTCCCCCGTTTAATGGCGCTTTTGGAGGCGCATTCACGACTCTACGTTGAGCTGAGACCATTGCGATTCCACCGGTACCGCCGAAGTCACCCCTGCTGGCTTTTAGTCGCACTTTGTCACAAATTAAACTGCAATTTTGTTGAGCGCATTGAGACTCAAGATGGCGGCGCGCACACGGCAAACATGGAGTCGGTCCGGCCGACGTGTGTGCTTCGATGATTCGCTCTGTCCTTCTCCGTTCCATAAACGTCCCCGTTTTTGGGTATTCTGAAGCTAACTTTATGAGCTTTGCGGTGTGCCTTAAAGAGATAACGGGTACGTAAACCGACCGGTAACGTACGCCAACCTGGAAGCCAAATCCGGAACAACCAGTTGGAAGAAATGAAAGAACGCCACCCTACGATATCTCTACCATAATCATACCACGCCTTTAATAATATGATTGCCAATCATTTGTGTCGCCCTGTTAGCTCGCGAAAGACTTGTTGCACCCATCTCCAGAGGAGACGAGGAGGAGGCACAAGAAGAAGCGCCTTGTTCAGAGTCCCAACTCTTACTTTATGGATGTCAAATGTCCAGGTAAGGTGCCTCAACACTGTCACGTGGCTTTGGGGCAAAATCTCCTGTCAGAATTTAAGTGTCTGTCTGTTGCAGGATGCTACAAGATCACAACAGTGTTCAGCCACGCGCAGACGGTCGTGTTGTGCGTCGGCTGCTCGACAGTCTTGTGTCAGCCCACCGGAGGAAAAGCACGCCTCACAGAGGGTCGGTATTAACCAGCCCCTATAACCTTAGGTTTTGTTGACTTTATTATTATTTTTTTGGTGGCTCTACTTGAGCAACATTCAAGGACAAGGTTGCCCACCAACGGGCCTGTTCTTGACATAAGTCACCAGTGATGAGACCGGTGCGATTTGCTCGTCTTCACGTAAAGAGGATGGTTGCAACTGCTCAGTATGATGCTGTACTATGGTTGCTTGAAGGGTTAAAAATGCCTTTTTTTTTAAAGCCCACTCTACAGCATCTTGTATTCTATGTTGGCATCCAGCAAGCATATGTTAATAAGTCAAAGCAACGTGGTTTTGTTCAACACACATGTAGTTCTTTAGTTTTCCAGTAAAAGTCAACAGGGAGTGACACTAAACTTGAAACAAGGACTTGTGCAACGTATCTTAAAATTTGTAAATGGGTTCACGGTACACTTAGGTACCAATGAATAGTGTTCGTTTTCTGTCTGATCAACAAAATGTTGGTTATGGAACACATGTTAAAGTCGAAAGCCAAAGTTGGTTTTCTGTTAGATTTGTTTTCCCGCACTGCATAAGTGACTGGACGTCCTTTTTGGTGGTCTTCTAGTCTCATGATTGTGCCAGATGACCCTCAGTTTGCAGAAGGGTTGAGCGAGACCACTGGCTCCCCCCTTTCGAAGGCTGAGAACAAACATTTAGCTCCCAGTGATTGTAGTCAAAGCACAGTGATAGTGGCTCGAAAAATGCTGACTATTGTCCTTTTTTTTTTTCCTGCTCAGGGTGCTCGTTTAGGAGGAAGCAGCACTAAAATGTTTCCGGTTCGACGAAGGGACAAATTGTGGAAAAAGGATTGCCACCGCGGCGCACTTAACACTGTACCACCACCACCACCAAGTTCCTCGTCTCTCAATAAAATGTTTTGGCTAAATGAATGAGTTGGATTTTTGAAGACAAGTGCTGCAGTGTTTATTAGAAATGACATCTGCCATTTTTTTTTATCTTTGACACTTCACACGCATACAGTGGAACGTATAAAGTCCACCCCCCAAAAAATATTTGGAAAATTAAAGCAGGTCTATCCTCAAAGTTGTTTCTCAGTAAGTTCCGAATACAGATTCAATTGTGCTTAGAAGCGAGTAAAATATGAACGGTAAACAAAGCAATTGTAGTACGTTTTATTTAATTCCAAGGTTCAATTTTTTTCCCCAAAAGAATACCCTCAATAAAAATCATCGGCTTTAACCCGGAACCAGAAATGAACGCATTGCACTCAATTCATAAACGCCTGCTCTTAAGTAAGCCACCGCATAAAACTAAAACTACAACAAAGTAAAAAGTCCTTGCTTCGGGAATCAAATACGCCTTACGTTACTAAGCTTCTCCTCGGTAGCCATATCTTGCCCGTTTTCGATCCCTCCCCTACACCGACGCACCTGATTCAAAGGATCGGTTCATCAGCAAGCGATGAAGAAGCCTGAAACGATCATGATCAATTGAATCGGGTGTGTTGGATTCAGGAGAGCTCGAAAACAGGCAGGATGTGGCTCTCGAGGAACCCGAGTCCCGAGGCAACGGCTCACGTCGATTGCTGGGGGGACCGATCACACAAAATAGCAACCCCCCCAAAACCTACATGAATTTCAATTTTTCAAATGTACATTTGCGAACTACCCTCCACCAACGATGTGACCTACAAAAGAACAACACGTTTGGAACGTGAACTTTTTCGCAAGCGTTTTGGTTCAAGTCCACTTTTACGAGCGGTATTTTCCTATTCCGTCAAGGGGGTGTCAGACAGCCAGTTTGGGCTCTACCTGTCCTCCCGCCTTCCGGCGGCGTCGACCTTCTCCCTCTCGCGTAGCAGGTGGCGTATGGAGGAGTTCTGCATGGACAAGGTGCTGGTCAGCAGCGGCATGAGGCCTCGGAAGCCCTCGCGCAGCTCCTCCACGTGCTTCTCCGAGCCGCGGACGTGAGCGTCCAACTCGGCCCGGCAGCCCCGCACCTCCGCCAGCACGTCGGACAGCGCGGTTTGCAACTGCGGCGGTCCCAGAGCAGACACACGTCACAACAAGGGTGCGTTGGCGCTCGGCTTGAGATTCGCAAAGCAGTGAGAGCACTTGCCTCTCTCACCTTGCAGAGGTCCACCAGCGTGCTGCCTTGGTCCGCCAGGATGCGCTTGTCCATCTTGACGCGCCGGAGCCTGGACGGTGCGCACAGCGACGTGCGCTTTTACCATTGAAATGTTGACCTCCAAAGTGGCACCCGTTCATCTTTGGTCGCGGTTACCGAGATCACGTATCCGATTGCACGGACGCAAGAGGACAAGAATGATTTTGCCGAAGTCTTACTGGTGGATGGCGAGCATCAGTTTGCGTTGGTGCGTGCGGACCATGGTGTGGTGTTTCTCCCTCGAGAGTTTGGTGTGCTTGTAGATCAACCAAGTCTCCCTCAGCACGTTTGCGGCCGCGATCTTCATCTAGACCGACAGAAACATCCACGTGACGGTTTCGTACTCGCCGGAAGAGAGCGTACAGCACTATGCGGCGTGAAAACGGCCAGCAAACCCTTTTGGAAATGTGCGAGTCAATCATGAAGTTGTGAACGTGCTTCTCGGCCCGCGTCAGCTCCAGCTTCCTGGCCACCACCGCGACCACCAGGACGGTGCAGCCGGCCCCCTGCGGGCGGACGTTTTCAAACATTCATCTCTCCCCCCCCCCCCCCCCCCCCCCCGTCTTCTCACCATGATTCCGGTGAGGAGGCAGATGCTGCGTCCACAGTAGGTGTGAGGCACCACGTCCCCGTAGCCGATGGACAGGAAGGTGACCGACACCATCCACAGGGCCTCCATGTAGTTACTGCTTAGGTCCTTGTAGTTGTGGTGTCTGAAAAATATGCTTGGTTGAAATCCCTCAATCATAATTCACTCGAGCGCCACTTCAAAACGTGGCGGCAGTGACCTCTCGCATACGTGCAGCCCCCAGGCCGCCAGGATCCACAGGGAGACGCTGAAGATCATCAGCACGGTGCCGGGGTAGGTGGTCATCAGGGTCTTGCCCACGAAGCGCGCGTTGAAGTGGATCTGACGAGCGTTCACATTAGGATTATGCCACGCGGTTGTCTGGAGCGGATCGAAGGTTGAGCTAGACAAAGGTCGCGCCTCTTAAATGACACGAGAAAGACCCGGGGAGCGACTTTGCTGGCTTTTCACACATTGCCTCTCCGTTGCCGACCAAAACGGCAGCACTGCCGAAGGAATTCGGAGGGGTGGAATTTGACTGGAATAGCGTCTGCAGCCGACCACGTACCAAAGCAAACCGTACAAGACCGCGCCACTCCAAATTGGAACCGTAGCGCACGGAGCCCGAATGTTCCATTTGACGTCATGCCGGATTGTCCCGCGCCGGAACCAACCGGACCTTGTCAAAACAATCCGCAAACTCTACCTTGACCATCCCAAACGATCGGACCGTGCCAATTTGCCTGACCAAACTGCGCCGGGCCAAACGCTACGATACTATATCGCAACCGTTAGCATACCGCGCGACGAGAAAACGGTACGCCAAAGCCGATGGCGCCGCGCGCAACCGCCTCGTAGCACGTCAAAGTGTATTACGTCGTCCCAAACTAGTCAGCGATACCGAATCAAAACAAAGTGTATGATGTCAAAGCACACGCTACCTCGGCATACCGGATTGTATCAGATGGAACCGCGCGATCCTACATCCGCCCTATTTGTACCATTACGTAAGAGCCAAAGTCTAGCTCAAAACTCGGGCCCGTTGTCATTTCAACGCCGGTGCTACTCGGATGCATTTTTGATGGGGCGAGACTTGTCGGAAACGTTTGACGGCCGCCGCCCGGGGTACCTTGTTGAGCGCCCCGATGCTCCGCGACGCCGTATCGGTGAAGAGCCTGCTGTGCAGCATCGTGGCGCGGCCCAGCAGGTAGAGCCGCAGGAACATGGGCAGCGCCAGCGCGATCTCCAGCTCCGTCTCGGACGGCGCCGCCCGCCGCCGGAAGTAGGCCGGCAGGCCCGCCGGATACGGATGGATGGCCGCCGCCGCCAGCTCCAGCGCGATCAGGGCCAGGCGCTCCGTCGTCACGGCGATGCGCCAGTCCTCCGCGCCGCTGTCGTGGACGTACAACTGCCGTCGCCGGATCGTCAAAAGGCGCCGGGCGAAGCTCGCGCGCGTGCCGATCGGAGGTCTCGTTTGCGAGCTCACCTGCATCTCGCAGCGGTGATAGGCGACGATGAGGCCCAGCAGGACGACGGTGGACAGGCTGATGACGGATTTGAGCGAGAGCGAGTAGCCGGAACTCTGCGGGAGCGACGCGCACAATAGCACGGGTCAAGGCAAGGCAAGGCCGCGGACTCGTCGCACCGATCCTCCATCTGATTCTGATTCTGAACAGAAATCGATTTAGTCAAGGAAAACGCCACGACGACGACGACTCAACTGGCCGGTGGGATCATCCGTTCGAAAAAGATGCCACCCCCCAATACGAGAGCGGCAGGCGCCACATCGTGCCAAAGAAAAGCCGCGCCGAGTACGCCGGACCTTGCTGTAGACGCTCCACGAGAGTTCCGTCTCCATGACCATCGCGACCACGCCGAACATGCCCACGGCGAGCGCGCAGTCGTTGAGCCGCCGCCTGCGCAGGAAGAGCGCCCTCCTGCGCACCAGCCGCCACCCGATGCCGTGCGTCTTCCAGTAGCGCCGGTCCTCGGCCTGGGCTTCGCGCTCGGGGCCGGAGTTGAGAGCGCGCTCCCCATCCGGCGGCCGCGGCGGCGACTCTCGGCCGGGCCGGGGCGCCTCGTCGTCCCCGCCGCCGATCCGAATCTCCGGGAGGCTGCGCCTCATCTCCAAGGAGGGAGGAGCCCGCCTCTCCGGACTCGGGCCCGGGGGCCTCCCGGAGCTTTGGGCGGGGGCGCCGTCATGAAAAGCGCAGCACTTCTCCCGCAGCCCGGAAGCTCCCGCGCTCTTTTGTCTCCGCTCCTTCCCGCAACGACTCCGGCGTTGCTTCTCCTCGCATTTGACGGGCTCGGGGGAGCCCGGCGAGGCTGGGGCGCGCGGGTGGCCGTCGTACAAAGGCGCGGCGGCCGTGGCCCGGGCGCGGTCCGGCCACGCGGCGCGGCCCGCGCACCTCTGGACGGCCGGGTGCGGCCCGCACCGGGGGGGGCGGGCCCGGCGGGGTGAGAGCGTCCCGGCGGCGGGCAGCAGGGAACGCCGCTCCTCCGCCTCGCTCTCGTCCAGCGGGGAAATGTTGACCGCGGAGGTGGAGGAGGAGCGCTCCATGGTGAGCGGCTGGAGAAGGGGAGAGAGGGAGGACGCGTTAGAAAGAAGAGCGCCCGCTTGCACCCGTTTCCAGTCGCTAAATAGGATACGTTGCCATCGCTCTTCAAGAACTCGCACATTAAAAAAAAAAAGGGATCCTCATCTCATTGTTTCAAAGGTGTCAACCATTTCCGACATTTTCCCCAACGAACGGAGACCCGTGTGACGACTGACCGACAGAAGCGAGGATTCTGCTCGACCTCCATCAGATGGAGTCCCGAGGCCCGATGCAAGCTCTTTTCATGCCCTTCGTATACGTTTTCAGAAAGATTCCCGCAGTTTGCCGTTTGTCAGTCATGACGTGACGGCTCGGAAACTATCCCGCATCCAATTTGTCCGACGGACAACACGACGAGTTTGTGAATACTTTACCTTTTCGAGAAGCGAGCTCGAGATTCGCTATTTCTTCAAATTTGGAAAAAGTCCTACTGCCTCTGGAATGTAAAAACAAAAAACGCTCGTCCTGTTGCACGTCCTTCCTTTAGGCAAACAAGAAGGTCAAGATGAATCGACGTATACTCGGAAAAGAAAAAGGATTGAGTGCAATGCGCATTAGTGGCGTGATGTCATCAGATCATCAAATTCAAGAACCGTGGACACGCTCCCTGGAACAAAGCGGGCCGGTCCATGAGCAGCCCGCTCACGAGCGAGCTCCTCCCTTCGATTGCACAGGAGGTTACCAACCTCTCGCGTATATCACGCTGACGTGCGACCAATGACCACGCGCGCACTTCTATCCGCGACATGCCCCATGCATTTATTCCCTCGCCTGGCCGCGGTCCCGCCATCGGGACGTCTTCGTTAAAGCCGGCCGGGCTTAGCGCGAGTGCAGGCTCAACTCGCAGATGTCGCGGAGGCAAACAATCATCCGTCCGCGCCTTGCGGGCGGACGTGCGTGCGCGTCGCCAAAAATCACATCACCGTTTAAGGCCCGATTGAGACGGCGTCGTTTCTTTATTAAAAGGCCAGTTTGACTGAGCAACGCGACGTTGGCCGGCATGTGCGGGAGACCCGCCAAAAAGTCTGAAGAAGCCATGCCCGGAAACGCGGCGCAAGTCTGCCATTTTAGGGCCGCGCTGACCAATCTTGGGGGCCACTCATTCAGCCCTTAAAGCCGGTTGCATTTCACGCCATGAAATTCGGGAGGCTTTTTTGAAGACCCACAAAAAAGCCTCAGAAAGCCACGCCCCAAATTTAGGAAGGGTGCCATTTTGAACCCCAAAGACATTCGTAGGCTGTTCCGACTCATACAGATGGACTAACTTAATAGAGTATGTTTTGGGGTGGTGGGGGGGGGGGGGCAGGCGGGACGCCGAAATGTTTCTGATGATAATAAGAGTTATGAGATTAAACTTTAATCAAGAGAGACGGCATACTTAGGAGCTTATGAAATATCAAACTCCTTCGGCGAACAGGTGGAACGTTAAGCGCAAAAGTCATAACAATGACATCCCCTTGGGTTATTTATCCAAATCCGCCTGACAGATGGACCTGCAGATAATAGGGGGCGGGGGGCGAGTAGCAGGATAAAGAACGGTATTATCTAATCAGAAGGCAAAGTGTATTAAAGGTAGGGCGAGAGGGAGAGAGACAGAAGGGAGCCGTATGGCCATAAAACGACATGCTTGGCATGCTTGGATGAGTCCGACTAAGCAGCTTGGGGACGGCAACCAAAATTGGGCCTGAAAAGTTGGCACAGACTCATCCACTTGACATGATGTCCAACGAGCGGGACGCTACGCAGCGGTCGGCATGAGGTCGCGGGCTGGAATCGGGCCCCGGGTTTCCTTTATAGAGTTCGCACGCGCCTGCGTGGGTTTTCTGCGGGTACTCCGGTTTGCTCCCCCATTTCAAAAACAGGCGGGGCAAGCGGTCCCCCGCCTGCGGCCCGAAGACGACTGGAATAGAGGGATGGGCAAACGGGTGGATGGATGACTTGCTCTGGCAAAATGAGCCGTCGCTAACTCTTTAGTTGGCTTAGGTAGCCAACGGTCAGTTTTTGGAAAAAGCTGGCATTGACAGCGGCTTCTTATTGGGCCAAGCGATCTTATGAGACGAGTCGATGTTAGTTTTCTTCCAAACATCCTGCCAGCCCGTGAATGCGTTCGAGCCCGTTGCCGGCGAGCGCTCCAAAAGCCGTCGCTTTTAGCGGGTCTCCTCTCCTTTGCGTGCGCGCTGTGCCGCCAGTCTTCATTTTGTCTGGTCTGCCATCAAGCCCCCGCCCCCCCTCCCCGAGTGCCGATGGCTTCCTTCGAGTTTGTTGGTGGTTTGTGTTGCAGCGTGCTCTCCCTTTGAGTCCCACCTCTTCCTCTCAGTCTGCTCCATCCCCGCCTCGCTGGCTTTCCTTCCTTCCTTCCTTCCTCCTCCTCCTCCTCCTCATTCTTGCCTTCCCGTCTGTCTGCTGCCACTCTTCTCCTCCTCACCCTCCTCCGTCGAGCGGGATGTGGCGTTCGGCGGCTCTGCTCGTCTCGGGGATCTCGGCGTTGATCCGCGGTGAGCTCTCGATGATATTCTGGATCGGAAGCGCAATGGAAGGGGGGAAGAGCCAAAGGGGCGGGATGCCGTTCGCTCCGCTTACTCTCGGCCAGAGTGGGAAACGACGCGGCGAGGCGCGTCGTCTTCTCGTGCGACTCATAAGCAAACTGAAGCGGGGGGTGCGGATCAATGGCATCGCACGTGTGGCTCGCCACTCTTTCATCTCGCCGCATCCCTCGCGTTTGCCTAAGCGCGCGTCCGACGTGTCGCTGCCGCGGCCGAGCCGGCCGAACTTGACGGCATCTCACGTGTGCGTTTGTCGTGGCCGCAAAGCGGCCCCGAGCCAGATGACGGAGATATTGTGATTGAAAACAAACGCAACTAACGCACGCGCGGATGCGCCGTCTGTAAAGCCGAAGCGAGGAAGAAAACGGGACGTTTCATTCGATCGTATGGAATCCTTTTGCAGTGTCTTCGGGGGGTCCTCACCAGAGAAATCTGCTGAAGAGCCTGCTGAAGGACTACAACCGCATGGAGCGCCCCGTCGGGAATGACTCGCACCCGCTCACCGTCACCTTCTCGCTCAGTTTGATCCAGATCGTGGACGTGGTGGGTGTGCGGCCGCCCCGGTGGCCAAGTTTGGCCTTAAAAATGCTCACGGGGCGCTTGCGCTTGCTTTTGGCCGGCAGGATGAGAAGAACCAGGTGCTGACCTCCAACATGTGGCTGCGCATGGCAAGTGAAACAAACAGCCTTTACCTTCATTCGAATGCAATTTGTTGGGGGGGGGGGGGGGGGGGATACTACACTGAGTTAGAAAGCCCATGACATGCATGCGTGCGTGTGTGTGTCAAGAGCTGGTTCGACCACTACCTCCAGTGGAACCAGAGCGAGCATCCCGGAGTTAAAAACCTTCGCTTCACCACCGACCAAATTTGGACGCCAGATATTTTGCTGTACAACAGGTGAGCATCAAACGCGCGCGCGCACGCGGACGCGTCGTCTACTCACACGTTCTCATTGGGCCGTGGCTTCCTCAGCGCCGACGGCGACTTTGACTCCACCTTTAAGACCAACGTTCTGGTCAACTCCAGCGGCTATGCTGAATATTTGCCTCCGGGTGAGTCGCTCACACGCGTGGACCCAAAAGCATCGCGGCGAGACTGAAAATAGCAGCAAAAGGGAGAAAGACGTCACAACAAATTGACTTTGGTGAAATCACAACTTTTTTTTTTCTCTATTCTCAGTCGGCGAATATCGTTTTAAAAAAGTAAAAAAGTGCTGGTGTTGATATTTTTATTCAACTGTCGTGTCCATAAAATTGTAATATCAAAGTCTCAATTTCCACACGCTTCCCGTTTAAGCCCAAAGCGCAGAAGGCCCCCCCCCTTGTGCCCAGCTGGCAGGCAGACCGGCCGGGATGTTTCAAAAGTGAAAATCGCGCACTGCGGGCGCACGCCGCCGCTTTGCCCTCTGTGCCATGTTTATTAATAGCGCTCTGCGGCGTGTAAATAGCTCGCCGCCGAGATTAGGATCAGGAAGAAGTAGGGGAGGGGATGTCGGCGGAATGAGGCGCTTGTTTCAATCCGATCGCAATTCATCCGTCCATTTTCCAAGGCGCTTCTTTCTCCCCGCCAGGGTCGCGGGCGCGGCGGAGCCCATGCCGGCCGTCTTCGGGCGCTTGGCGGGGGACGTCCCGAACCGGTCGCCGGCCGAGACCGACGACCATCCGCGCTCGCGCTCGCGGCGCGTGGTGGTGGGCTCGTACTCGAAGAAGTGTATCGAAACGGAGAAAACGCAATCCAAAGTAGCAAACAAAAATCACAACCGAAGCTAAAACGGAACCGCGACCGAAACAAACCCGACGGCAGCAGACCGACGGTCGGCAACAAACAAAGACGACGGGAGCCGAGAGCAAACGATGACCCGAGCGCTCGGGCCGGGCGTCCTTTTCAAGCCACCAATTAGCTCGCGACGGACAGGTGGGCAGCTGCGGGGAAAAGCCCCGCGGTGCCACCCGTCGGTCGCAAAGCCAAACGTGACGCGCACCAACTTAGAGGCTCCCGTTAGCCCGCCAAGCAACGTCACGGGAAGGCCCCAGCGCTAACCGGTCGACCGCCGGCGCCGCGCAAACAAATCCATATGCGGGAGAACGTCAAGCGTGACTTGCATGAAACGCAAGTCGAGGCCTCGCTGCCAGTCTGCGGTCGCGTAAAGAAGCACGTTTGAAATTGCGGCGCATCCAAAGATCTTAAGAAGTTTTCTGCGACACTTTGGCGGAGACTTGATCTGGAAATGTGGAAAAGCGGCGACATTTGCGAGCGCGGGCCTGCAAATGTCACCTCGCTGAGAAAGAGGCTCCTGAAAATGATGGCCGTTGATTTTTGGGGCGGTGTGGAGCGAGAGCGAGAGCGAGAAGGAGCCGGCGAGTCTTGTTTGTGAGGTTGTTAGCAGATGGTTATCTTGCGGGAGGCGAGCGGAGGAGACGCGAGGCACGCCGCCAACAACCAAGCCATGTAATATGATAGCCCCGCCGGACATGACATTAGGGGCACTGTCCAACGACGTCCGCAAAAAAAAAAGAAACATTTTGGAACCTATCACTCAACTATTGGCTTTTTATTTTTATTTTTTTTTGTGTGGCGCTTCGGTAGGTGCAGGACAGTGTACACCATTTCGGGCAGGCGTTACCGACTCGCAAATGTTCACTGTTCATGGCAGGACTTTTTCAACCAATTTTTAATTTTTTTTTTTTTCATACTGCACTATTACTCTCCTAATAACATACCTTTAGTTTTGTTTTACCATTCCCGCCCCCCCCCCCAGTATAATTTGGACTTTTTCTTTTCTTCCGTTGTTCTATTTTTCACCCCCCGTAAAAGTTTTAGACAATTTTGTCACATACAATTCAGAAAAAAATGATTCAAATAACTAAAAAACAGAAAATGGTGTTTTTTAAAACTAGAACGTGGTTGGGGTCGAAAGAATATTGTCACACAAGCGGCGGTTTTTGCTTGGTTCCCTCGTTAGGTTCCGCTTCAACGACGGATGATTTTAGCAGCGGTGCTTGCTCTACTGGACGAGCTAAATTCTACACGCTGTATCTTTAAAAGATTACGTACCGCTGTCATTTAGGACTATTATCACGATCGATGAATTTTTTTCCTGAAAAGGAAAACAAAATCCACGCGACGCCACTTACGTGCCGGGGCGGGTGGTCCGATCGCGCGCGTCCTCACAGGCATCTTCATGAGCACGTGCGGCGTGGATGTGCGCTGGTTCCCTTTCGACGTCCAGAAGTGCGTCCTCAAGTTCGGCTCGTGGACGCACGACGGCCGGCTGCTGGACCTGCGGATGAACGAGGCCGACATCTCGGGCTACGTGCCCAACGGCGAGTGGGACCTCATAGGTCAGCCTTCGACACGGGCGCAAGGTTATCGCAAGCTCCCCCGCCGCCCGCCGCCGTACCCAAGCCGAGATTTTGATGGGGTAGGGGTGCCCGGCGCCCGGAACGAGGTTTTCTACGATTGCTGTAAGGAGCCGTACCCGGACGTGACCTTCGTGGTGACCGTACGGCGAAGGACGCTCTACTACGCCCTCAACCTGCTCATCCCCTGCATGCTGATGTCCTCCATGACGCTTCTCATCTTTGCGCTGCCCGCAGACTCCGGGGAGAAGATCTCTCTGGGTGAGCAAAACGATCCAAACGGACCAAGAATTAAAAAGTACGGATCCGACGGACGGCCCTCTCTTTCAGAATAAGGAGAAACGAAAGACTTTCGCATGACGAATGACAAATGAAAAAGCTTTGCGGATACAAAAAAGAAACGGAACGATATAGATAACAAATAAAACGGACGTAAAAAAGTCCAAAACAAACGGCCAAAACGGCCGCGGGATCCATGTTGACTTTCTGCACGGGATCGATTCAAGATGAGTTTTTTTTTTGGTTTTCAAGGCATCACCGTCTTGCTGTCGCTGACCGTCTTCATGTTGCTGGTGGCCGAGATCACGCCGGCCACGTCCGACTCGGTGCCGCTCATAGGTACGCCTTTGTTCGTCCGAAGCGAGCGGATCCGCCGCCGTGTTTCTGGCGGGAGCTTTGGTCGCGGCTACTTTGGAATTCAATGTAATCCTGTTCTCTCCTCTTCCAGGTCAGTACTTTGCCAGCATCATGATCATCGTGGGCATGTCCGTCATCGCCACCGTGGTGGTCCTGCGGTACCACCACCACGATCCCAACGGAGGGAACATGCCCAAATGGGTGAGGCTGCCGCCGGGCTACTCCCGCGCGGCGCGGCCCTCCTTTCATCCCCGTCTTGATCCGTCTTTAGCTTCGACTTCTTTTTCTCTGCTCCCCCGCCGACTCCCCGCGCAAGCGAGCGACTCGTCTTGGGCGCCGTCACTCTGCCCGGTTGAACGTAGGCCGTGCCCGGATGCCTTTTAGACCGCATCGCTCTCGTGGCGGTTTCCCTCCCCTCGCTCGGCGCCGCAGCTCGACTTCATGTCCCAATCTGAGCGCGAATGGCTCCGACACTGAAAGTAGCGCATCGGGACATCCGGGCGTTTCCGGACGGATGCGGTCGCCATCCGAAAACCTGCGTCGTTTTCGACGTAGCGTCCGCGCGGCACTTTGGGGGAAGCGGCGTCGCCCTCGCGGATGACTCCGGCTCTGCGTCGACTTTGCGCCGTTGCCGATCGAAAGGTAGCCAAAAAGTCGGAACTGCGTCAATTCATCGTCAGATAATAAACGCGAAACACAGAGATGTATTCTCCCGATTTAAGAGAAGAAAACCGTGATTCGTCTCACCGCGGAGAAATTTATAGCAGCAAAATTATGAAAGGGAAAAGTATATACAGGACTGTAAAGAAATACGGCCGAGTCCCGGTTTTCAGGACCGTCTATTCAATAACGAGCGGCGGTACCTCTCCTCCTTGCGGCGCGGGTGGATCGGTCCCTGGCCGAAGGCGCCGCCCGGTGCCGTCAGGGTGGCCCGGAGCGGGCGGGAGGCTCTGTCCGTCATAGCCGTTAGCTTAGCGAGCATCCTCCCGGTGCCCGCCGGGGAGCAGCCAAAGAATACAAGTGAGTTTTGAGGAGGCTCGCCCGACGTTCGGTGGGAGCTCATTCCAGAGAGAGGGACCGGCGACAGAAAAGGCTCCATCCCCTCTGAGCCTCAGTTTAGTTCTTGGTACTTCTAATCATGTCCGGTCCGCAGACCCGAGGCGCCGGCGGGTGCGTCGTGTCGGGGCGGATGAGCTCAGAGAGGTATGGTGGCGCCAGGTCATTTCGAGATTTGAAAACAAATAAAGAGCATCTTGAAAATGTATGGGGAGCCAGTGAAGGGATGCCAGAGTAGTACTGGTGCGCTCCCTCTTACGAGTAGCAGTCGAGAGGCCAGCGGCGGCATTCTGGAGCAGCTGGAAGCGCTTCATGGAGGACTGGCCGACTCCAAAGTCAAGGGCATTGCAGTCATCCAGCCGGGATGTGCCAAAGGCATCAATCGCTGTCTCAAAGTGTTCACGGGAGGGGAGAGCTTTTATTTTGGCCGGCCGTCTAAGGCGAAAGAAGCCGCATTGAACAACGGCACCAATTTGCCGATCGAGGCCATAGATCAACGACTTTTTGGCAGACGGGGAAGCACTTAGCTCCGTCATTCTGATGAAGGGTCCTTCTGTGTCCAGGTGAAGCTGGTCCTTCTCCAATGGGTGGCCTGGTTCCTGCGGATGAAGCGGCCCGGTGAGGCAGAAAAGCCCCGGAGGCCCCCCTGCGCCACCCACCTACGCCGCTGCTCCTCGGGCTCCCACAGCGGGAGCATCCCCAACCACGGCGACCCGGCCCCGCACCCGCAGAATCCGGCCCACCTCCACGTGCAATGCGGCGCCAACAACAACGGGAACCCGCTCTACTTCCAGGGGACGGAGGAGCCCGCGCTGTTGTGCGACGCCGCCCAGAGGTGCGGTAGCATCCCCGCGGGGCCCCGCAGCCCGCCCCCGCGCCTCTGCGGCTCCCCGCCGCCTCCCGCCCGCAAGCCGGACGGGGTCGAGTGCCCCGGCGCCGGCTTTGGAGCGGGCGTGGCCGGCGGACCGTGCCGGGCCCCGGGCCGCGGGGACCCGCTGCTTCAGGCCATCCTGGAGGAGGTACGCTACGCGGCGGATCGGTTCCGCCGGCGGGACCGGGCCGAGTGCGCGGCCGACCAATGGAAGTTTGCGGCCGCCGTCATCGACCGCCTGTGCCTGGTCGCCTTCAGCGTCTTCAACATCATCTGCACCATCTCCATCCTCCTGTCGGCGCCCAACTTTGCCGATGCCGTTTCCAAAGACTTTGTCTGAAAAGCCGCGAAGGGGGAGCGAACCGGATGAGGGGGAGTTAGGGTATCGAGCGGGCTCGGGGTCCACATCGGCGGGCGGGCTCTGGAGCGGGAGACGAGGGAAAACGTGGGCATTTCTTTGCACGAGACCGACTGAACTCCGTGACGAAAACGGAAAGCTTTCGGAAGAGATCGGCGCTGTTACAGAGGCGGGACGCCGTCCGCGTGAAGTGGAATAGCATGAAGTCAGAGCAGGCTGAAACACTTTGCTGGACTCTGTGCAAAAGGCAGCCCGCCTGTGGATCCCATGCGGCTCCTTTTCCCCCCACCTGTGTAAAAAGCAAGAGCAGGTTACGGGAGCACCGTTACGTCGTTTTAAAAGATATAAGAAGAATCCTCGTTGTCATTTTCCCACCTTTATTCCTTGGAATTTCAACGTGGAAGCGTGGCAATGATGTACAGTGATTAGACTGAAGTGTATTTTGCGATTCCGTGTGAAAGGTGCAGGCGGGTATTCTTATACGGGTTGTGGGTAACCTGTGTGGAAGTGGCTCAACGAGTGTTAAGGCTAACTCGCAGGATACATTCAGGTTCACTGGGTTGTGTGTAAAAGGGAAAGCCAGGTAGACTTTGGCCAGTTATGGCTCCGCCGCGGCTATTTTGCAAGGAAGCTCCAATGAAGGGCTCGGCGGAGAACAAAAACAAGAACACGCAGATGAATTAATATGGGGGGGGGTTTTTCGGCAGCGCAAACTGTAAGAGAACGTGGCGCTCATCCATTATTCAAACCACAGCGTCTAATGGCCGTCAAATTAAAAGGTCCTCCCGTCGTCTTCACGCGCAACTAATCGGCTTTGAAAAGATGACCCGGGCACTTAACATTTCCAAGGGCCTTATTCTCCCCGCAGTTAACGCGCCTCCGCAAAATGAATTAAAGCGGCGCCGGAACCCAAGCGGAAGAAGCAAAAGCGCCGCGTCGGCAATTTAGGGCAGACGCACGGAAACTGCCACTCAAATCAGAATCGAGTTCCACTCGGCGATGGCATGAAATGGGATTTTTTTCGGGAGGCGGAAACCACTTGTAGAACTATTATTCGATGTTAAATGTTTGATAAAGCGCTTCGGTCGTCAATAAAGATGTATTGTATTGGAAGCACAGAGTGCCAGGAAACCTTCCACAGACATACCGGGGGCCTCAGAAAGGGCAAATTTCAGGGCAGTGGGCTGTGAACTCTGAGAGGGCGCAAATGGAATGCCTTTGGGATTTGGTCTCATAGGTTCTACAGAGAAAGAGCTTGGCCAGATTTCAAAGGGTATGGTCAGAGGAGCATCACGGGGATTCAAACCAAACCAAACTAAACGTGTTCTCGTGAGCGACGTGAGAGCCCTGAAGAATGAAAAGCCAATTCGACTGCTTAAATGTGCAGTATTCTACATAAAAATCGACTTTTTCGAGCAAGTCAATGGATATTCTTTTGCGCTTTGAATGTTGTCAAGTATTTGCACTGAACTTTTAAGGCTGTAAAAACGCAATTGCGGAGGGGCATTCTGGAAAAAAATTCATACATTTGCGTGCTAGTGAATGATTGGGGACTATATACAGTCGATTTTTAAAAAAACAGGCATCCCTTTCTGTTGGATGGGTTGCAACTGGGAAAGCAAATTCCTCGTGCGTTTTTACATACTTGGCCAATAAATCTGATTCTGATTCAGGGACCACTTTAAAATCACGCACGCACACACAAATGACAAACTTACATTGTAAATTTATTTAAGATCCCGCCGAATGTACAAGGACGACAAACACCCATCACCAGCACATTGGGCAATATATATTCGGTAACTTTATTTAAAATCATGTTATAATTTATTACTCTACAATTGTCCATTTTGACGTTGTTGACTTTTCTTTTGCGAGATAAAAGCAAACTCTTGATAGCCTTACGAGTCGTGAAATGAGCTCATTTGTCTTCGGCGTGTGCTTCCTTCTAAGAGCACAATTCACAATAATCCATCGTGACTGCCCCCCCCCCCTCCACCAACACACAAAAGTATCATAGAAAACCCCCCAACAAAAAACAGCACTTAGATCCGCAAAAGACATCACCGTCTCATCCTAAATAATCGCTTCTTTCCAGTCGGTCGCGGCCTGATCGTAGGCTACATCCATTGAAAAACTGACCGGTTTGCGCAGAGGAATTAAAACAAACAATGGTGAAATGAATCGCGGTCACAGACCAAACAAAGCCTGCCGCTACGAGATGAACAGAACCTCAAAATAACCGCTCTGGGGAAGGTGTAGGCGTGTGTGCGTGCGCGAGGTCTGTGACCGATATACATGTACTGTCTGGCAAAGTGAATGTAAACATTCAAATAAAATCGAAAGGACAAAACCAAGGTGGACTCGGCGGAGAGAAATATGTCGTCCGAGTTAATTCTGCCCATCGAGGAATTTGGTGAGCAACGCAGGCCACTTCGGGCTCAGCGGCCGATTGTTGTTTGTGTACATTTGCTATCCGTCCTCCCATTCTCAAGAGCCTCCTGAACATAAAACCTCAAGATTTGACCCTCAAAACAGCGACGCAGATGTGCTAACCACCAACTTGTCAATGAGGGATCTATTTAAGGATAGTCTTGACTAATTGTGCGTTCGCTTCTATTTGACCTCATTTGTCACGATGTTCTGCCGCTCGTGGCACACAACATCTAGCGGGATCCGTAAGATTCTTGTCGCCTCAAACAAGGCGACATTCAACTCACTGATGGCAGCATATGTACATCTAGCGCGCGCGCACACAAAGTCCAGGCCTCGACTCCATGACGAGCGGAATTAGCCGATTTGCCAGGACTGAAAAACCAACAGTCGCGCGGAGCTGCTGCTGCCGTGGCAACCATATTGCAGCGTAATGATAGCAGAGCAACCTGAAGAGGAAGAGGACGACGGGCGGTGCAGGCGAGCGAGCGCGCTCCGTCTCCAGATCGAAAAGGAGGGGGGGGGGGGGGCAGTGGACGAGAGAAAATGCTTCATCCATCCTCTAAATGACCGTATTTCCTCTACTTGTACTCAAATAAATGCCTGCCGTTTGCCCTTCCGGAAATAAACCAACGTGATGATCTTATCTGAGGCCATAAGCGCCCGCGGAGCAGACGTGGCATCTATAACGCTGATGTTTAACAGAGAAACCCAAGCGTACACAGTACTTGGCTGCTATCCCCAAACCTCGTTGTATTCTATCCAGTGACAATAAAGGCCATTCCGATTCTGATTCTTCTCGAGCCAAAGTGACGGGATGTTCGCCAATGGCGGGCTTTTTGAGCTCAAATACCTCCCTCGCACTTTCCCTAAGGTAGACCCCATTCCCGGCAAGCGCAGAGCATCCCAACCGAGCGCCGCTCGGAGAGCTGCCGGCATGCGAGTGAGACAGCCGGCCGCGGAGCTCGCTTCGTTCGACACGCGCATACGCAACTTGCTGACATGGTTAATGGAGCCACCTGCAAATGAGGGAGACTTAGCCGGCTGAGCTACACGGGCCCCCCCAGGCATCGCGTTCTCCCCACACACACACACACACACACACGACGAAGCACTATGCATCTGCCGCCCCCTTTCCTTCATGAAGAGAACTGCAGGCTTTGACACGGGGAACCCCCGACACCGATTTGGCCGCAAACAGAGAAAATGCAAAATTTTATGCAAAGCGGTCGTTCCACATCATTCAAGTCCATACTCCTCACTAGTAACACAATTCAGTGCACCGGTCGAACGACTGTGTCGAATTGGCAAAAGTTTATTTTCTCCAGGTTATTGTGCCACGTTTGGCCTTCGAGGTCATGACTGCAACCACTTCTAGTAGATCCCGATTGGCTACTAGTGTGTGAACTTGGCGAGCCCACTCCTGTTAGGAGTGCAGCACAGTCGTTTACAAGTCATGATGAAGTGCTTATTGCTCGTCGTGAAAAACTCAACTCAAAATAAAAATACTGATGTTGGTGGCATCAGTAGTGCGCTGAATTATTTTACTGAGGACATCGATGATGATCGAGAACAATGAATAAATGCTCTAATGGCTTTCCATACAATTCCTTTTCAATCAATAAATCAATCACGATAGCTCTTATTAATCTATATTTGATCAGCAAAAACAGCTTGTTAAATGTACACAATTAGAACAGTTACATGTTGTTTCACCTGTGGTTTTTTTTTGACAAAACAACAACAACAACAACAACAAAAAACCCAGACCCCACTGATAGAAAACTTTGTTCATGTCTGGCGTCGGACTTTGCATCTTTCGGTCTCGCAATTAAAACGAAAAGAAAAAAAGAATTCCCTCCTTTTTGCTTCCCGCTCTGTCAGTCGCACGGGCTCACTGGAGGCCAAGTACGTAATCCCGCCGCCGGCGGTCCCATTTCCAGAATGCGCTTCTGTCCGTCGCCCCCCCGAACCGACACGGGAGAGCAGCGTCTCACAGGCGCTCGCTACGGAGATCCGGGAATTCGGTGAAAGCCGAATGCCCTTCATCGCTCATCTCGCCAAGTGTCCCTGGCTTAGTGTGTGACGTGTTCCTCTTCCCTCCCCTTGCGAAAAGAAAAAAAAAGCTTGATCCCATTTTAAGCTTTGTCGGGGGGGGGGGCGCGGCCCGCCTCCGCCCATCCCTCAAATCTTGCTGTGGTGGACGGGCGCGCTCTCGGGGTGGGTGTGACGATGCAAGTGGAATGTGGGACGGATTTGCGGTGTTGCGTTCGTTTAAGATGTGGCAATCTCCCCCCCTAGGTGGCGCCATCCCTTCCGCTGCGTCTCCAGGGGCGACAGAAACTCTGCAACACAGAGCCACGGAGGAAAGAACATGTCACCGGCGGCATACAGTCAGGCCCGGGACGTCCTCGCGCGGCCCCTAGAGCATTGGACGCGAGTCGCCGCGCGTTTCCCAAACGCAATCCCAGAGGAGCCGTTATTTGAAGCCCCAAATCAGCGAAGCCGCAAATGGCCACCGATGGGCCTTTTCCCACCCAAAACAAACTCGGTGCTCGGTTGGCGCTCAACAAGCTCTTACAAAGAACGCGTTTGGTTTTCCGCCGGCAAAGAGCCGAGTCGTGATGTCATCGCAAAGCGTCGCAACATCAGCGCTTACGTCGACGTCAAGCGAAGAGAGCCTTCGCTATTCGCAATACCGTCCGCTAGGCAACTTAGCATAGCATCTATTCTATTCCGTGTAGTAGATGACAGTCGGTGACGCGGCATCGGCAATCTTTCTGAATCGTGATCACGAGGCCGGCAGCGAGTCGGATATGGCGTGCGAAACTCGCCGCCGACTAAGCTTGTCCTTTCAGGCTTTCTCAAGCAAGAGCGGCACTTGAAAAATTCCTTCCCTCGTGGATCGGCTCGCAAGTTCCGAAGAATGTTGTCAGTTCACGTTTTGCACGTACCGTTGTTGCTGCAGTTTTTGTTGTCTTTATCAGAAGCCTCTTCCTCAACCTGAGAGAAAAGACGACTACAATTAATTCAGCGCGCGCACACGCACGGACACAGACGTTTTCTGTCTGGGTGTTTCCAAAGATAAGGTGAAGAATAAGCCATTTTTAGACATTTGAAGTCGGGAGTCATGCGCTTCCCCCCACCCCCCCAGAACGGGAAAGGAAAGGAGTGGTCCCTACCCGCTTCCTCCACTTGAGCTCACAAAACACCCGCTCGAAGCACTCGTGCATGTAGTTGAACTGCCGCACAAAACCAAAGGACACACAAGCAAGTCAGCGCGGGGAGCTTTTTGTTCTCTTCGCTTTGATCCCATCCGTTTGCCGGCCGATCAAGCCGGTGCATCGGTGGGGCTCCACTCACATATGGAGTGAAAATCTTGACCCAGCGAGGCTTCTTCTCCCCTCGGGCGTACTCGAAGCAGAAGGCCATTCCCTCCTCGTCCGTGTCCCAGCGCTGCATCTCGCCCCACTCGAAGGCTATCACCTGGTTCTGAGAGGGAGCGGGAATGGGGGGGGGGGGGGCACCGGGAACTTTTATAGCCAGTCGCATTGCCCGCGCTCAGTCGCTCAAATGAACCGTCATTTGTGTTCTTTCCTCAAGACAATGGAGTTCAAATGAAGCAAAACCACTTCATTGACTAAACGCGGTGCCCACACGGTTTCTCCGCCTGCCATCAGCTCGGCGCAGTGACGATCCGTCGCCACAGTCTGCACCGTATGAGCAACCATTTGAGTTTTGCCGTTACGATGTTAGGGCCGCAACCCGTGATTATTTGAAACTATCTGATCATCTGACAATTATGAACGGATGAATCGGATTTAAGAAAAAACAAGAACAACAAGTCGACAGTGCAGAAAATGAACAAACTACTTATGATTATTCAGTGACCGGTTTGGTCCGCAAGACCTCAGAAAATTGGCAAAGAGTAATCATCGATGAATGCGCTCATTGGGTGATTGTTGGCGAACGGCGGCAGCTGGCGCGCGCTCACCTCCGGCGCGCCGTCCTCGGTGCACGCGTGCAACTTGAAGTGGTGGATGCCGATGGCCGCGACGACGTGGCCCTTCCTCCGGGAGTCGCAGGAGCAGTGGGGGAAAGCCACCTCATTGTAGCCCTCGCATGTGCGCAGCTGGCTCAGGTACTGACGGGCGACACGCACACAAACGTGCGCAAAATTACATCTCCGTTATCGGCTCCGAGCCGTCACTATAAATCGGGGGTTGTCAAATGATTCTTTTTTTTTTGAGGAGGACGTTTGCAACCAGCCGCGAGAATGACCCTTTCTGCAATTGATGAGGAGAAACCAAAAAGAAAATGCTACACATTTGCTACTGAGGCAGATGTCAAGCTAACCGGAATGGCCGACGGCTGGTTTCCACTCATGTTACTTCACAAAGCCCAGAGGAGCAGTGACACCATTTCTGAAAAATTGTGACATCAACTGTCCTACTGTTTTTATTTGATGTAGAAAACTTTTTTGCACTTATATTCAGACATAGATTAGTTCAGTGTAAAATAATTTTTTTGGGGGGTCGGGGGTTCAAATTTGCGTTGATTATAAATACTTCAAAAATAATCGATTCACCAGGAAGCCGCATTTTCCTTTTCAAATTGAAATTCATATATATCTTTTTTAAATTCGTACCATGGGCCCGCGAGACTGAAATGAGACACCGTTTCAAGCCTACTGCTGACGCGCCGGGGGTTATTCTAAATGCTCTTTCTGTTCATCTTTGTGAACTTGCAGTCATGGCTCTAGTATGTGTAGTCGCGCCGCCCCAAGCCCCCGGCCCGGACAAAGATGGTTCTGTGGCACTGACCGTGGCCATCTTGCGCTGCTCTGCCAGCTTCTGCAGCTGGTAGGAATTGTCCTCTGTTTTTATGAATCCCTTCTTCACATCATCCAGCGCCTGGATGGCAATGGCGAAGAGAGGAGGAAGAACGATTCAGGCGCCAGACACTTTTTTTTCTTCCTCCGCTGGCAAAAAGACCAGAGTCTGACGAGACTAATCGTTACCTGGTGAAAGCAGTAGTGCAGCGCCAGCGGGTTGTCTCGGAGCAGGTCCTCCTCCTGGAAGCTGAAGAGCCACTTGCGAAGCGCCAGGCAAGTGGCGGGCACGGCCGACGTGTAGTTCTGTACATAAAGCTTGTGCGGGAACTCGTTGGGCGCCAGCTTTCGCACTTGCGGTGGAAGACAAGAACTATATCATATAGTGACTGTATTGGGAAAAAAATGATATATATGCACACACGAGGATGGATGTATTTATGAAAGCTCGGGCCACCTTTGTGGCTACCGCTTAACGTGACAACTCCATCCAAGTCAGCTCTTACCAAATGTATGATTGATGACCTCAAACAGGGCAAAGTAGCTGGCCATAATGCTGTCCATCCCCACCTTCACCACCAACGCCTACGGGAAGCACAACTACATCAAGATTTGGGGGGAAATTGAGGAAACGGGCTTGCGGCGGGGTCCCCTCGACCTGGTAAACTTGATCCGTGGTGCTGTTCTTGCGCACCCTGACGGAAATGGCGGTCTTGTCGGGCAGCGCGACGCGCAGCTCCACGTCCGTCACGCCGTTGTAGTTCTGCGCGGCGAAAGGAAAGACGAGCGCGGCTTGTCGCGTGCCCACTGAACGTCGACGAGGGCCCTGTAATACTCTACCGTATTCATTTGGCAGGTTTTTCCTGTATGAGGTCGACTGCAATGTGCGGATTCCTTTCAGCTCATGACATAATGAATACCATGATTTGTTGTAAGTCGTGGAACAAAACAGGGGGCCCCGAGCCTTTGTGTCCGAAAATCTACTTGGCAAGCGGCCAACCACCCGCACGCGCACGCGCACGCATATGCTCCCATAAAGGCGCATCGGCAACGCACTCGGAGATGATGATGAGCAACGGCCACGGCCGACCCCGTAATAAAGCCAATGAGCGCGGTATTTCGTGTCAACGCCGCAGATTTTGCTGGATTTTAATACACAACAAGTCACGTACCTCGTCCGATTCCGAGAGAAACTCCTGCATGATGTCGCTCTCCCCGATCACTCGTACAGAACAAACTAGATGTATGGGGGGGAGGGAGAGAATATAATCAAATAAAGGTCTTTGGGGCCTCAAAACATCAACGCGCGCACCTCTCTCCAGGTATTCCTCCAGTCCGCGGCGGCGGGCGTCCAGCTGCTGCTCGGAGAGCGAGAAGGGCCACTTGCCGGGCAGCTTGGGGAAGTTGAAGTTGGAGAACTCGCGCTTCAGGTTCTGGCCGAGGATAGCAAACTCTCGGTAGCGCTTGGAGCACAGCTGCCGGCCCGACATGTACACGTTGTATACCTAAGAAGAGGCAATCGCACGCCAATGTCATAACCTGCACCTTCTTAGCACTTGTCATAACCTAAAATATGAAATCTCTCCAAGAATGACCAGAAATGTGCAGAAACATCACGACTGTAGCTCGCGTGCGCCGTGCCCCAGATTCCCATACTTTGACAATGCCATCGGTGAATTGCAGATCAAACAAACTTTGAATTATAATTTAAATAAAAACAACAACAACAACAACAAAACGGATATATGTCAACAGCTCTGATCGCAAACTGCTGACCGCCGTCAACTTCCTGCGATGCAGGTCAGGCGCCCCCTCGGGTTAATGGTGACCTACATGTTTTATATCGGTTTTCTCAAAGTACTTTTTTGTGAACATGAAACTGATATGATGCCTAAAGTGACCCAAAAATAGATGACAATCATAACACGCGCACGGACGCACGCCCCCCCCCCCCCCCATTTCCATCGATACCCTCGCGATCGACATTTGCTCTCTTTAGATGTCCTTCTGGTTGCGTGAAGCACATTGTTTCGTTGCGTATGAAATGCTCTACATCAATAAAGTTGGCTCGACTTGCCTTTTATACAACAGTTCTCCAACTGCCATTTATTAGGTAACAATAATCAATCACCGGCAAATGATGACTGGTTTATTTAATCAGTTATTGAGCTTGGCCAAAATTGCCAGAAACAAAGAGTCGCGTTAAGCGCTGCGTTAGCGGTGAACGCAACACGCCCCGAAGCGCCACCCAAACATTGACCCCAAAAACCCGCAACAGTCTGAGCTTGTTTTACTATTTCCCCTTGCAAAGCGATTTGCAATTAGCTCACTTCACTTCACTCGATGTACTTCTGAGGTAGGGTGCCGCCGGAGCGCACGGCGTCCCCCCCGCCCCACAAGGGGTACGTACTCACCACAAACCTCTCGGCGTGCTGCTCCACGTGCTTGTACGTGGGGATGGAGATGGGCACGGCCTGTTTGTCGCTGTAGTCGTAGTTGGGCTGGATGTCCTCGCCTCCCTCCAGGCCGTCAACCTCCTGCGGCGGGACCGACAGCACGGCCAGGACCAGCTCCTTCTCGCCGGCGCGAATCAGGTCCACCACCTGCTTGTGGGTGGCGCCCTCCACGCTCACGCCGTTGCTGGACAAAACACACACCGCCGCGTTAACTCACGAATACAGTACACGCCGTCTGGCTGAAGGCATTTCTGGAGCCGAATGCGTCTTACTGCGGTGTTTTTGGTTTTGTTTTCATCAAAGGCTTGAGTGTAAAGTACTCCTTTTGAAATGGCTCCCCAGTGACCATGTACGCCAGGCACGTCCTGCCCGTTTTCCATCCCACCCTTCTGCAACACACCTGATTCAAACGATCAGATCATCAGCCGGCTCCGAGACGGCATGAGAACAATCCAGATTATTTGAGCCGGGTGCGTTGCTCCTGGGAGAGCTGGAAAACGGGCCGGACAGCGGCCCTCGAGGACCCACTTTGGACACCCCCGATGTACACGGTTGTCACTGGGGTAACAAACAAATAACCGAGCTGCCTCTCTTGCTTTATGGTGTCGTCGCACACCTGCTCGATTGGCTTGGCAGAGGGCAGAGGGCATCGGGCGTCTCGGGTAAATCTTCCTACGAACAACGGCAGGAGGGCCGAGGCGTACGCGAGGTGCCAAATGGCGATTTATTCGACACCGCGGAATCAAAAATGGTCGGCGTTGATTTTTTTACATGCAGTGGGTCTCCGCGACACCTGTGAACAGCAGCCTTTCTCTGATGAGCATGACATGAGGGAGGACGGAAAGCGCGTGATTATCAGTACCTCCTTAGGGTCTATTAAAGAAAATCAAATGCGGTGTTCACGAGACTTGCTCACTCAAAGTTAACGTCGCAGGAAGTCGAGCGTGCATATAAAATCTGCGGCTACCTTAAATGTGGGTAAGTTGCTCTAGGGTACACTAATGTACTCGACACATGTATTGCCATAACAATGCTGTATCCTGCTCATAAGCGAATGACAAACAACACGGCAAAACACAAATCAAGCTAATTTTCGTTAAAAAGTCCAAATCGATAAAACGATCCACTTCTACAACTACACATTTCCCTCACAGTGTGACAAAATAACATCAGATATGAGACCAAAACCGCACTCGCTGCAAAATGCCGACTTGCAAAACGGATTCATTTGTGTCGAGCAAAATCCCAAAGCAGGCCGCTGTTCAAATGACGTCAAGTGGCCCAACACCCAAACACTCTTTTCGGCACTTGAGATTTCTGATGGCTAAGCAAATGAGGAGCAAGCTCGTTTCAGTTCCCTCCGTGTGATTTTAGCTTTTCTGATCCCCGGGGTCACGTTCGCATGACTTTCAGATAGGAGGATATATTCTGGAAAAATGACTTTTTAATTGCTTGCATATAAATAGGGTCTCGAGAGTCCCTGCACACCCATCGAGTATGAAAAAACATTTCTCAGCAAAAAGCTGGGGAAATTTGGAGTATATTGACATATCATGTACGGACTGCTTAAACACACTTCAAAAGAAAGTTTGCTTTCAGTTCACGTATGTTTATGGCACACTGTACTATGAACCACTGCGCCATGAAATTTGTCAGTGTATGCTTAAGTGTCCAACTCCATCCTTGAGGGTCAGTATCCAGCATGTCATAGATCATCGATCAGGGAGGGGGTCTTTAAGTCTGGTGCCCTGCAGCCCCTATCCGGCCTGTTTTATATGTCTCTGGTCCAACACATCTGATACAAAGGGCCAGAGTCATGAGCAGAGTCCCGCAGAGCTTGCTGGCGAGCCGGATACCGCAGGACTGGATTTGACACCTGTGTGTGTGTGTGTTAAGCGCCATCTATTCAAATCGTTATTTGGCTTCGGACCTCAAAGGACCATTCGCAAGGCACATTTAAGAGTATGAATGCCGTTGTGAATGCTCCATAAAAGAGGGCTGCAAACATACACCGCGACGGCGAGTCGGCGGGGCGACGCTGCGGTCCACTATTCTCAAGAGCCACCGCGGTTCAAACGGCAAAATCTCGGTTAAACGCCAGAAATATCGAACTCGCGTGGAATGAGTGCGTCCTGGTTGTCTCGACGAGACGCTAGCTACCTGGGCTAGCTGCTTGGCTGGAGCTAATCAACATGTACAGCCCGGAGTGGAAGTTATATAAAGTGATTGACGTCGAACGTGGCCCCAGTATGCCTTTGTTATTTAAAACCATGTCTGGCAACGCGGGTGGCTAATAAACACACGCTTAAGGGTGAAAAAAGAGACAGTTAAACGTCAAGGCTAGCGACGGTGGCTGCCAGTCGGTGACGAAGCCGACTTACACCTCCAGGATCCGGTCACCTTTGGCGATGCCCGCCCGGTCCGCAGCCCCGCCGGGCAGCACGGCGCTGACGTGCTGGAGAGGAGCGTACAGTTCCCCGTTGATGCTCCGCAGCTGGCCACCTTCGCTGACTTGCCCGCGGACGTTGAAGCCATAGCCCGACTCGGACTTGACTATCCGTACCATCCGCGGACCCGAGGTGGCCGTGGTCGTGGCCGTGGCCGTGGCCGGGCTGAGGGCCGCGGAGCCCATCGCCGGAGCGGTCGTCGACGCCACCGGGCCGTTGTGGTGGGATACCGAAGGGAGAGGCGGTCGCGTTTCATCGCTCCCGACATCCGCCATCTTATCCACAGGCCCCCGCAGACTGCCCTCCGGTCGCCGCTGGACGTCTGTGGAGCTAATTCAAAACAACGCACTCTCGGCCAGTCCCAGCTGCGGCGTTTACTACCTCCCCACGCATACACACGCACGCACACACACAAACACACGCCGCGACCGTTGACGACGACCCGCCCATCGAGATCGTCACGAGACACGGCCGCACAACGTGACCTCACTCGAGTGCGTCGCCACACTTCTCATGCCTCAACTATTCGACTTCACTTGAACTGACGCCTTCATTACGTGCTTTTCCACTGCGAGGAAGGAATGTCATTGATCCGTTCTACAAATATGAAAAATACCTTTTGACACAGCCTGCAACCCGAATGGGTGCAGCCGTTGAAAAAGTAGGGGGTTGTGACACCTACTTCCCCCGTGACAAGCACTACGACTAAGAAATTCAACGTATACAACTTTTCTAGATATGTAAAGTAACTATTACACACAAATATAAATGTCTACTACTAATTTGTCCACAAGGGGGCACTTCAATCATTTGAAACTTTAAAACAACAACATGGGCTGAATTTTGAGGTTTCTTCAGATCCTTTCAGATCAGACACTAATTTAATCAGAACATTAGAAAGTAAGGTGTTGAAGGATTTTAAAATACAATTATGTCATTCATAAAATCAGTTCCCCCAATCAAGGGCATTCTCAAATTGTATTATTTTTTTTCAATGCTGAGTAAAGAGGGGAGCACACATTACGCGAAGGAGAACTGGGAAAGTTCTCCTTTGCTCAAAAGAAATATCAGGGAACAGAAGTTATGTGCTGGAGATGTGACGGGGGAGCCAACCATTTCCATAACATTTGTATAACTGTAATCCTTATTTTTAGTGTGTTTAATAAAGTTAGACAATGTCAAAGTGGCCCTTGAATCCTTTGATTTTTTTTGGGGGGGGGGGTGCGGCCCTCGTAGGAAAAGTTTGGACACCCTTGCTCTACAATACTGACAAACTGAAGGAAATGCCAGAATTGGATACGCCGGTTGACAAAATCTTGTCCCGAAACCATCTGATGTGGTTTAACCAGTGACAAAGCAGTGTCATGAGTTCAGCGTGTCCAGACTTTGAGGCCAACATACAATACAGAATAACAAAGCTGCCATATTGGTTGTTTTTCACAGAGGGTAAATGATGTGTTATTATATGCTCTGTCTGTATGAATTGTTTCCATTTATGTTCAAATACAGTATAGGTTCTTCAAGAAGTACTGCAATGTCAATGTTAGTTTCCTTAGCCCGCCTATGGCGTTTGCCTTGATGCGTTAATAACAAGATAGCTGACTTACGTAAAGCAAAGTCATGTCATTTGGTTAAATATGCCGTACACAATTCTCTTTGTTTTATGTTTAGTTTGACAGTAAACAAATTGGGAGTGGCGATAAAGTGCTCGAAGAAATCGTTTGGCCTCTTTTTGAACTTGGCTAAATTCTCCACATAGCGGCAAAAAGAATGACAGATTAGGTGTCATTCTATTTGCATTTTAGACAGAAAATTATCTCCTCCTTTGAAAAACAAAAACAAAAAAACACTCATTTTACCACATTTTGGAGTTGACAGGGTCAGGCCAGCAATTTGTCCGAGGGCGAGCACTGGCAGACACTCATCTACAGTCACTGTCGCAGCTTCAGGCCATTCACACTTTCCAGTTCATCTAAGATGCACTTGCCTGTGAATTGGGACAGTTGCAGAAAACACACAACACACAACACACACACACACACACACTGGTTTATATGTTTTGCGAGGACCACTTTTTTGTTCATCAATTACGGGGACCACCCGTAGAATATTGAACTGACATGTCTGTTCAATATGAACATATACGTATTTTATGGAGGAAAATAATTAAATTTGACCACCAAACGTTAAACGCCTTGCAATCGTCTTCTTTGGATGGGAAATTGATTGAATCCACAGCACCCCCTGCTGGTTTCAGGCAAGTAGTGCACCCCGATGCTTCATAACGCGATTGATCGACGAGTTCCGCAAAAATGATCAAACCTTTTATGATGTCTTCCCACAAAACACACTTAGCACGGGTTGAGTATTTTAGTGGTGTTTATTATCAGCAAACCGATAATATATTGCTATCATCTAGTGTTCAAAATAGAACACGACACTCAAAGAAAAAAGCTTGCAATACACACGCATATTGCAGTGTAACTCAGCAACCTGAATGTTTGCATTGTAACCATGGCAACTGGAAAGAGGGCGTGTGTGTGTGTGCAGCTCCTGAGCTGCTACATGACTCCTTTGCTCCGAGTGTGACTTGCAGGCAATTTTTTTTAAAAGCCTGAAAGTGTAAAATTCCTGTCAATCATTGAGTCAAACATTTAATGAGTGGATTTTATCAAGAGTCCCAGGGGACTGATAAAAGTTGGCTCATCCTCCCTGTTGTGTTATGCAACATTCAGCTGACACGAGGTACAAAGAGAGGTACTGAATGGAAAAATGCTGATGGGTCGATGTGCCTAGTGACTCATGAGCATTCTTTCCTCATGGCAAACGGTAACCTCTATCGGTCTTGAAGAATCCTACAGCGTCATTCTGGCCATTCCCCAGCATAGTGAGAAGCTGTTATCAAAAAAGAGGGAGTGGCTCCCTCGTACTTTGGCTCCGGTGGCATTTGAACTGAGGTGGGACCTAAGGGTGGGACGAATGATCGATCATTCTTGTGACAAAAAGTCAACAACTTACCGGCTTATCCTCATTGTGATCTCAAAACATAGACATCACGTTGATACGGCTCACAATAAGGCACCAATATACCAGCATCAATAACGGATACGTAACGTATGATGATACGCCTCAAAATCCAAGATTGACATTTTGTATCCTTAATCAAAACACAGCGTTTGTACGCCAGCATCAAATATTGACGTTTTGCATCATTGAAGATGGAACACTCTCAATTATAGCTCATAATACAATATCGATACACTAGCACATAGGATCACCATAACGTTTTAGTCCAAGAGACCATATTGATACAGTACATTTAAAGATCAGCAATGCAGTACCAATACTATAAGAAATAGTGACAGCACGATGCATCATATCTTTATATGTAATACTACTGTATCGATATGGGAACGCCAGGTATCGACACATCGTATCGTTATAGCTCACGATACAGTAACAATTCGCCAGCTTCAAATATCAATGTTGAAATGCATAGTAGTGTTGTAAATCAGAGTACCGATACGCCGGCCTCAAATAAACACAATGGCTTGTCATAGCTTACACTGCAGTATTGCAACAGCCACATCAAAAAGATATTGAAAGAAGCTTACTTTCTCTCCTTATCTCGCTTGTATATGGTATTAATTTGCAGTTGCTTCATTCTCGTCACTCTCATCGCAAACACATTGCAATGATATGTGTGGCGAATCATTGAAATGTGCACTGTGGTCTCACACATACATTAAAAACAACACAACTCGAGGGCTGGGTTTAAAATCCTTTAAGTCATTTCAATGGACACGAGGCAAAAAAACAAAATAAAAAAAAACAAAAAGAAAAATACAATGAAATGCTATGCGGAATGATGTTCTCTTCAGGAAACTGTCTCTTTCTTCATTTCTTGGTTGCATTCTTCATGCGCAACTGATAGCACCGCTCGCATGCAATGGACAGTCCCACCACCAGGGACACAAACTCTTCAAAGTCCACCTGGCCGTCGCCGTTGGTGTCCAGGTCCTTCATGATCCTGTCCACGGCAGCCGGGTCCTGCTGGGACTGAGAATGCAAATATTCAACTCGGGGGCAGTGTTTCCCCGCTATAGAATCCTTCCCAATAACGCACCGCAGATTTTTACTTTTAAACATTGATTTTTGTAACATTTTTTCGAAATGCGAACATTTCCGTGTTTGTGACATTTGATTTTAGAATTCAGAGTTGCGTGTCCTGCGTGTAGTACCACATTCTGCCACAACATGCTGGGCAGTACAGAGCGCTATTGGATGAGATGCAACGTAATTAAGAACACGTACGTGTTGCTGCTGTATGTGTGTAAAGTAGCGCTCGTCTTTCGGATGACAACTACCATATAATGTATGCTAATTTCCAATAGCCCCGTCGTATTTCTTATATGGTCGTTCGGGTGTGGATTTACACCTATAGCAGGTCGGACTGCGACGCACCCCCACCGCAATAAACGGAGGACTCGGTACTACAAAATGAGCAATGCATTGACAGCATACCCTTAAAAAGTTGGACAGCTCGTTCTCCATCAGCTCCCGGAGCTCCCGCCGGTTGAGAGTGCCGTGCCTGCCTTCCCGCGAAGCGTAGCGGTGGAATACCAAGATGAGGGACTCCATGGCTGTCTCCAGTTCTGAAGGCATGCTTGCTTGCTCAGGTTGGAGGTGCACTGAAGCGACACGTTTCGATTCAGTCAATCCTTGTGCAATATATGAATTGAGTTCAAGTGCTTTTACAGAATCGATAAATGAAACATACACAGGCCACCGATTTAAAATGCCAGCTTTTTGATGAAAAAAGGGTTTAATTATTTTTGCCGTTTTTGTTCCAGCGCGGCTCCAAATCTGTCCAATTTTGGGGGCTTGTACTCCCCCGACCCTCTTCAGGCCACCTCACGGATTTTCTGCTTTCGGGCAAGTGGCTAAATTTTATTTTATTTAATTGCTGTGTTTAACTGGCACAAAGCTGGCATTTTAATATTGGTATACAGACTTTTAAACAGTCGTTACTTGTCATTTTCCATGTTGTAATGCGGTGACACATGCAATGGAGAATTATGGGCTGTGTCCCATTGAAGGGTTAAGCATGAAAGGCCTGCCCACAGATGACTAAACTGTCTGCAACTCACAGTAGTTCTGAGCGGAAAAAAAGTACTTCTGCCCCTCTTTGTGTTGGAGCACTTTGGCTCAAAGGGGGAGGGGGGGGGGGCTTTCATGCACTAAAATGTCCTTGGTAGGCTACACCTTAGTATCGATCTATTGTGTACCATGCCGAGGCCTGTTACAGTTTTTTTCAACTTCTAATTCTGTATGACAAACTCCGAGGCTGATTTATGTCCACCCTACTTTAATGTACCCTCCTTATATAGTGCACAGTAACACGAAAGGCACTTTACATTACACCGCACTTAAGACAATTTATAAATGCATGCTATATAATGAAAGGGTAATGAGCAACATGCACAATCAAAAGGTCAAAATTCCTACCGTGAGAAAAGAGATTAGGAGTCAGCTCAGGGTGAGTATGCAGTGCTCAGAAGTTGGCAGAAAGTGTAACTTCTGGCTTTTATAGGCAGGCTCCGCCCTCCTGCGCTACGTGTGCGACAAAAGCGAGAGAAACCAGGAAGAGATATCCACTGTGGCCGGTTCATTTGGGGCGTGAATAAACTTTACACCGCAGGTCAGAGGGTGTGGTAGGTTGTCGATGACTCGCGCTGGACTCATAATAGCGAAATCGATTCACGGAGTCAGCAAATTGTCCGAAAATCGATAGAAATTTGTGCTGACAACACACACAGCATAAAAAGTCATTTCTATTTTGTGTAAACCGGTGAAATCAGTCACACTTGAGAGAAAACTGGACTCGTAGCACTTTTGTTGGGAAACTATGCAGTCAGTGCCCGAGGGAGGAAATTGCGGAATTTGGCGTCACCTGGTGGTCAGTAAACAATAAAACTAACAAAGAGCAATTTCCACATTAAAAAAAAAACGATTCACCAAACTATAAATACATTTTGAACTACATTGGTAATCGTAAAACGAATTACAGTTTAGAAAAAAAGATTTAAAATGCATTATACATATTGATTCTTAGATTGAGTGGGCGTGGCTTATCGTGGAAGCCGCTTTGCGTCCAGACCGAATCCCCTGCATTATATTGAAGGGGAAATATGTAGTATATTTGGGAAAATACTGTCTGGAAGGCACAAGTGTCGCTTTTACGTGTGTGTGTGTGTGTGTGTGTGTGTGTATATGCGTGCATGCGATGGCAGCTGACCGGCAGCTTGATGTGCAGATGTGGTCAACAAGCTGCTAAAACATGGACATGATGGATTTGAAGGCAGCCACGTCGACTATGGATGCTCTGGTCCGCATTAGTGTGAGTAATTATAGACGTTAATGATATATATTTGTGTGTGTATATTTGTAGCAAATGTGTGTATTTTTATGCTATTTTTAGCACTTGCGCGCCATTTTGATGTCTGTTTCTGAGCAAAAGGCGTGCTCAGTCCATTCAATTGGTGTCTAAATAAAAAAAACAGCTAATGAAGGGTATACATTTGATTAGAAAAGCAAAAGTCGATTGCAGCGCAAGCGCATACGCGGATACGTCTATAGAGAGATTATAGATAACCCCCCCCATTTATCAAAAATACAGCTTTTCATTCTGATTATGTTCAAAGATCCCCCACCAGATGCGATACATTTCAAAAGCAAAATGGCTGCAAGCAGTGCGGCTCGCGAATGTACCGTCTCCAAGGGATGCTCGTTGCCATGGAGACGACAGAGCTGGATGCTGCATCAACCGCACGGTTGAGCGGGGGCTTTTCATCACAGTCTCACAACACCGATTTAGTTACACATACAGTACTCGCGCTGTGTGCTTTACGCATTTATATCAGTAAATATATTCATAGAAATAAGGATTTGCTCGCCGCTCCCCCTCCCCCTCGTTGCTCCCTCCCCTCGGTGAAGCCGTTGCGTCAAACGTGCATGCGTGTTGGAAACCGTCATGGCGCCAAGGTTCCTGCAGGTGAAGGTAAGGACTCGCTAAAGCAGAAGCAACAGCGGCAGCTACTAATGGTTATGACGCGACAAGCTTTCAGAATTGATGGATTTCTAGCAGGGGAGGAATAGAGAGAGCAAAAAGGCGGGATGGCTTTGGAGAAAGAAGTGCAAGGAAAAATGAGCCTATGATGACGCATGTTGGTTTTATAACTAGTAGAAGCCTGCCGTAGCTAGATAGCGGATCGCCATAGGCCTCTATATTGGGCATCCAGATGCTGTCGTTGGACATCCGATGTGCCGTTTTATTGGTAGAAATGTGCCAACTGTGCAACGTGGAGAAATGCCATGAGCATGACCGCATGTCTTAAACTCATGAGGTCACCTCACGTTGAGGTTTTGTGTAAAGTCAGGCCTTCTCCTAAGCTTGCTTGCCCTTTTCCATCACTTACTTGTCCTTGAGTCTATTTTATACAGTAGAAACCTTTACCTTTATAGAGCTGAGGCACAGACTCACACACATACATACATACATACATATCTATATAGCTACAGTATATCTAATATATATATAGATATTACATATATACTGTATACAGGATGATTTAAAAAACAAAGGCACACAGGTTAATTGTAAGTTCTGCCATCTAGTGGCAGTGCATTATACTGAATGTTGATGGCATAGAGTCAATAGATGAACAAAGATACATTATTTGCATAGCAAATGGCAATTTGGTAAAATTGGTTGGTAATGGCAAAATCCAATTATGTGAGGGAAGAATTTGAGCACCTTCATTGATATCGACTGTTGGATCCATCCAGCGATGTAGCGAGTGAGTGCGTGCACGCATGTGCAAGCAGAGAGAACAGTTTGACTTTTTATGATTTTAAATCCCCATTTGTACTTGGTGATTTTTTTTTCTCATTCATTCTGAATTGGCAAGGCTTTAATATTTAATACTAATAAGTTAATAAGGGGAATTGTGTTCGGGAGAAGAAGAAACAATTTCACCAGGATATACGCGCTTGCAAAAATTGGGAATGTCCATCAACTGTAGGCGAGTCTAGATTAAGCTCGACGCTCCAAATGGAAAGCGCGGCATTATTATGAATAATTCATATCTGCCCTTTATGCATTTTTAACGATGATGACCCATGTTGCCTTGGCCTTTTCTACTCGTTCGACACGCGCTGGTACATCCCAAGTCGAATGCCATAAAGTTGAAAAAAAACAAAAAAAACAAGACTCCACAGTCTCCATTATGCACCGACAAATAAAATGTCACTCCAAGAGAACCTTGTCAAATCTTCAACGACAATGGGTTTGCTTCCTTCAGTCCAACATGAAGAGCCTGGAGCGGGAGCTGCACTGCCCCGTGTGCAAGGACGTCGTCAAGCAGCCCGTGGTGCTGCCGTGCCTTCACAGCGTGTGCCTCATGTGCGCCTGCGAGGTCCTGGTGGCCAGCGGGTACCCGCCGCCGGACCTCCCCGCGGAGCCCAACTCCCCGGCCTCCACGCCCAACGCGCGCTCCCCGCGACAGCCGCGTAGGCCGACGCCCAAAGCTGAACAGCGGCCCATTGACCGGCTGCTAAAACTAGGTAGGAGTAGGCGGCGTTGGGGTCGGGCGGAAAGGCAGAAGAGCGCTTCTCGTACGGTATTCTCATCAGTCTACATCTTCCACCTCTTTGCGTTTTTCAAGGTCCCCACCCGCCTTCGCCATCCACGCCCCGCTCGCCAGGGTACCCGGGGCGACGACGCAAGGAGGGCCCGTCCCCGTCCATGATCTTCCCCTGCGTGCCCTGCGGCCGTGATGTGGAGCTTGGCGAAAAAGGCCTCGCCGACTGTTTGCGGAACCTCACCTTGGAGCGCATCGTGGAGAGGTTGGTCTACAAGGCACCAACTAAGAACTGTACGGATGTCGTATACGCTCTGCAGTAAAGAAAGCCAGCCATCTTGGTATCTGGTCGGGCGGGTGCCCATTGCCAGCGGCTAAACGACAGAAAACGTGGCGCTATCCGCTCGGTCCGACGAGCCAAATGGTGCTCCACATATGCTTGGCGGTCATTTGACATGCGAATGTGAAGATTGAACAGTTTTTGACAATGTTTTTTTTTTTTTTTTTTTGCGTAGTCCTGCCGAGCAAACCGAACTAAACATCGCGTTTCGCTCCCCTCCGTCGGCCCCTCCTGCTCCGGCAGGTACCGGCACACGGTCAGTCTGGGCAGCGTGGCCGTCACGTGCCAGTTCTGCAAGCCCCCGCAGGCCCCGGAGGCCACCAAGGGCTGCGGCGACTGCAGGTCCAACTTCTGCAACGAGTGCTTTAAGCTCTACCACCCGTGGGGAACGCCGCGGGCGCAGCACGAGCACATCCCGCCCACGCTCAACTTTAGACCTAAGGCAAGAAGCCACACGGGCCATTATCCCGGTTGACTCGCGCGATGCGTTTCTGACCTGCGTCTCCTACCGCAGGTTTTGACCTGTGCCGAGCACGACCAAGAGAAACTGCAGTTTTACTGCAGGTCCTGTCAGCGGCTGCTTTGTTCTCTCTGCAAATTGCGTCGCTTGCACACGGGACACAAGATACTGCCCGTGGCCCAAGCTTACCAAGCCCTCAAAGTACATCAACCTGCATATTCACCGATCTATTTTCACCTCATCAAAACGGTGCCGGACCCAAACCCCCGCCATTGCCTCATTTCACGATTGTGCCGTTTTTTGTTTGCCCCCGGGGTGAATAGGAGAAGATTACAAAGGAGATGAACTACATTCTGTCCAACCAGGAGACGGTGCTGGCTCAGATTACACAGCTGGAGAGCGCCATCACTCAGACCGAGGTGATTAACAAAGCGCGCGCACGCAGGAAACCGTGTTCGACACGGATGAAAAAGATGCTCATGCCATCGTGTAAGGCTTTAAGAATGGAAAGACACCGGGGGGCTTTTTCGGTCACAACATATGCATCATTGGAGGAGAGACACGTCGGTCATTTCTCATGGTCAATATTCAGCCCCGACAGGAAGTTTCAGTATTAAACATCATACTAATGCTAACTGTAAGTAGATGCACAAAAAGGTCTGAAGAGGCCGTGTGGGAAAAGACACGGGAAGTCAGCCGTTTCCACCCGAAATATCCACGACAAATGCCGATAACTCACGCAGGTGAACAGCGTGTCGGCTCGCGAGCAGCTGGCCCAGAGCATCAGGGACCTGACGGCGGCATTGGCCGAGCGCCACGCCTCGCTCACCCAGGCGCTGGAGGCGGCCCGGCACGAGCGCGGCGAGGCGCTGGCCGCTCAAGTGGCGGAGCGGCGGAGCTTGATGGAGCACGCGGGCCTCGTCGCGTTCACTCAGGAGTTGCTGAAGGAGACGGACCAGCCCTGTTTTGTGCAGGCTGCTCGCCAGACGCATAACAGGTGCGCCGTTAAAGCCATTTGGAAAGGAAACAAAATGACTATTGTTCTCCTGGTGGCGTTCCTGCCTTTGAACAAGAAATATAATGAGGGAGGTAAGGAAGAGGACAAATGAGCTGTTCTATTTTGAGTTGTTGAAAAAAAAAAACAACAACAACTCGGTGACATAAAATTGGGTGGACATGACGAATCAGGAATAGACCCAACCAAAGCGTCTCAAGGGGCCTCTTCCAAAAAGCTTGCCAATTTGGTCTGAAGCCCCCATTTTAGAGTCATTGTTGGCATCCTTTTGGCCACAAGATTATGTCCGATTGCTCCCAAATTGGAAGCGGGTATACAACACAGATGCATGACACTAATTTATGCAACGTTTGAATTTTTGCAATTGGCTTTGTTTGGTGATGAGGCCAATGCCCATTCTAGGTTCAGCAAGGCGATTGAGAACCTTCAGCATTTTGCTCTGGCCGCTGATCCGTCCTTCAGACATTTCCAACTGGATGTCTGCAAAGAACTCAAACTGCTTACGGAGCTAAACTTCATCCGAGGTGAGGACAAATTCGGCCTTTAATTTCAACGAATGTTTGGCTTTCGTAAACATCCCTTCTTTCTCTACACGTTGCGTCGATGCTTTTTCCTTTGTTTGCCACAGCTCCTTTGGCCCCAGTCCTCGACACCCAGCACTCCCTGGCTTACGATCAGCTCTACCTGAGCTGGCGCTCGCCCCCGGACTCGGCGCCCGCCCGGCACTACTCGGTTGAGTACCGGCGCAGGGGGGTGGTGCCGGGCGGCGCGTCCCGGGGGGGCAATAGGGCCGGTCTGGCGGCCGCCCGCTGGGGTTGGCAGCGACTGGACGAGGTGAGCGGAACGAGCGCCGTCATCGACAGACTGGAAATGGACAGTGTGTACGTACTGCGGGTGAGGGGCTGCAACAAGGCGGGCTACGGCGAGTACAGCGAGGAGGTGTACCTCCACACCCCTCCGGCGCCAGGTGAGGACGACAATGGGACCATTCTGTCGGAAAGGTTGAGAAGCGTTCGTTTGCCAAAATACGTCTCAACGAGTACCGATTGGAAAATCCGGAAGTGAGGGGCGGGTCAACACTGCGGCCCCGCGAGTGGTGATAGCACGCATCGCGTGGACGCCGGCAGCTGCGCATATGCTAGGCTTTCGTGATTCTATTTAACTTCTTTTCATTTTTAAAAAAATGTTTAAATTATAATTCGGTTGAAAATATATTCAAAAATATTTAAGTCAACGTGGTGTAGTAATAATCTTAACTTTATGTCAACTCGCAGCATGGAGGCATTTTCTATTTACATTTTGGTTGACAAAATAATTGTTGAAAATGTTATATTCATAACATTTGATGGCAAGTCTTAGGCATTTTAAATTCAAAATCGATTTTATTTTATTTTTCAACAGTTTTAATTCATATTTTGGCTGGATTTTTTTCACTCATTTCATTTGAAGTATGAATTCAAAGAATTACATTATAAAAAGTGATACTCAGAGTGCAATATTAAGAGTACAGTTTACAGTATTAGGTTAGTAAGTTAGGGAAAATATTTCATTCACACTAGTTTTTATTGCACATAAGTGCTACTGCCTATATATTATAGCATTACATTTATTTTTAAAAAACAACTTAAATGTACTGCACTGCCCACAATTTTCCCCCAGGTATTTCAGCTGACTTTAGGGTCTTGTAATACCGCTTTCTTTCATTTTATGAGATGTTTTATAAGTGAAACTCAAATAGATTGTTGTACTATGAATTCTTTTTTTCAGTATATTGGTATAGCGCATGGGTTTTCAATGCTGTTCTTTGAGGACCGGGACTCTAAAGAGAGGGCGCGGCTTCAAAAAAACTGAAATCTGGTGGGAAATGTTGCGGTCGTATACATCCGTGCCTTTCTCGTCATGGTGAAGAGTTTGTAATTCATTCTCTCTATTTTCAGTTAATCACCATTTTCCTTTTCCATCCACTAGTCACTTCCTGTACTTCATCTCTCTCTCTCTCTCTCTCTCTCGCATGTTATTTCCATTTCACAGCTTGTCATCCTCTTCAACGTTCCTCCCATGCCGACAACCCACCTACACACCACCTGCGGAATGTAAGAATTCATAGCTCAGGACCCCCAAGTCATATGACGATCCCCTCTTTGCTCTCTTTTGTGGTCATTCCACGCATCTGCCGCTCTTTCCATCTTTTGCACCCTCATGTAAAGCAGCAGCTGTGATGAGGTTTGCAGATTAAGACTAGAGGCTCGACAATCAGATCAGATTTTTCTGAAATCAGGGCTCAGCTTGAGTGACGCCTTGTAACCCGTTGTTTCCCCCCCCCTTCCTGTCCCCTACTCTGTCAATTGTATTGGGAAAAAAAGATATGCTTCTGTCATGCGATGCCATCAGTATTCTTCTCCCGGAGCGGTCGCTGTTAACATCGTCATCCTTCCACTGCATCTACAGTTGTACCTTGTAGTTTGAGTCTAGAAGACGGTTCCTATTGGGGCCCGTGCGGGCGAAATCCCTGCTGGTCAAGCCATGAAAATGCCAGCCATCAAACCAAAATGGTCGACTTTCTGTTAAAATAGAGCACGGGTCCTTGACACTTTGTCATACGCCCTGTGAATATGGACGCAGCCACCAAATTTTCGTGTTGATCCTCGACAAACTTTGAAGCCTTGATGGTTGTTTCAAACCAAAATAGGCCATTTCCCGTTTAATTTCGGGCAAAGGTTCTTGAGACCTGTTCGTACGCCCCGTCGTGACTCACACAACCAACAAAATTTGTCTTGATTTAGCGGAACTAAAGTCATTTTAATGGGTAAGCCTCAAAGTGAATGTCAGACATTGACGGCCAAATAGCTGCTTCAAACCAAAATGGCCGACTTCCCGTTCAATTTTGGGGAGTGGCCCTTGAGACTTTATTGCGCGATAGACATATCTGACTAATTTCGTGACGACGGTTAAAACTGGCGTTGATGGCTGCTCAAAGCCAGTAGCAATTCGACAGAAACGGGGAGTAGAAAGTTACCAAAACAAACATGAATGTCAAGGTACTACTGGACCAATATCCTTGACCTCAAGTCTACTTCAGTGCCACTCCTAATTCTTCCCATCGTCCCTTTATTTGCCCGCCGCCCCCCTCGAGCTCCCGACTTCCCGTCGTTGTCTCCATTCCAGTGCTGAACTTCTACCTGGACTCTCGCTGGGGTCTTCACGCTGACCGACTGGTGGTGAGCAAGGAGCAAAGAGCGGCCCGCAGCGTCCCCGGCCTCTCCTTGCTGCAGGCCGCCGACCACGCGCTAACTTCCTGCCCCCTGACGTCAGACCTCTTGGTGGGAGATGTGGCCATCACGCAAGGGAGACACTACTGGGCGTGCTCGGTAGAGCCCGGCTCTTACCTCGTCAAGGTACGACAAAACGATCGTGGAACAGAAGAGTCGGTACACCTGTATTCATTTTGTCGCCTGTACCCAAAACTGTATTTACAAATAAAGTTAGTTGGGTGGCACCCGTGGTCGACTGGTAAGCACGTCCGCTTCACATTGCAGACGTGCGGGGCTCGATTCCGGTTCTGGGCTTTCTCATGCCTGTGTGGGTTTTCTCCGGGTACTCCGGTTTCCTTTCACTACGACCCTCCCACCCGCGCGCAAACCATTTTTTGAAATTGAATGTAACGCTGGCATGAGATGTTTTTCCCCAAACGGATAAAATATAGAGTTGTTGATCCTTCAATGGTTCGCAAATCAGATCCTCAACTTTCTCAGGTCGGCGTTGGTCTCGAGTCCAAGTTGCAGGAGTGGTTTCATCTACCGGAAGACATGGCTAGTCCCCGGTGAGTACCAGCTTGTCATGGAAGAAACCAAAAATCAAAATCATCCCAAGTAAAATAGCCTGCTTTCACATTCGCCGATAGATGTACGAATACTTTAAAAACATTACGGGAAGAACAATTACCGATGGGTTGTCAATCAGTAAAACTCTTTCATGGCTAATGATCCAAACGATGGTAACGATGTTTGGACGTTTGGTAGGTACGATCCGGACAGCGGTCATGACAGCGGGGCAGAGGACGGCATGGACTCGGCGCCCCCCTTCTGCTTCCTCACCATGGGCATGGGAAAGCTCTACCTGCCCCAGCCAACCCACCACCACCACCACCACCACCACCACAACGGTCAACGCTCAGATCCCAATGGCAACGGCCCATCAGCCCCAGCGGGCCTGACCTATCCGTTGCCGCCCCGCCTGGGCGTGTCTCTGGACTTCGAGAAGGGCCGCGTGGCCTTCTACGACGCCCACTCCCTGCGCCCCCTGTGGGAGGGTCACGTGGATTGCTCGGGGCCGGTGTGCCCGGCCTTCTGCTTCATCGGAGGGGGGGCCCTGCAGCTCCAGGAGCTGGTGGCCAACCGCGGCGCTGACCGGACCCCCGTGCGGAGGGTGACCATCCAGCCACGAGGCGGCTCCAATTTAAATAACTGATTACAAATTTGAATGTTAAGTCGTTTGCCTTTAAAGCGTTTTTACGGCAACAAATATGCAATGTGCTCAAGTTTCTTTTGGTTTTATTTGCAAGAATCACTGCTTTTATCATTTTTGCGATACCCGACACCGGATTTGCGAAACCAATGGATTATAACGCCACCAGAGTTAGCCCTAAATTCATAGCATCATCATTTGCTCATTCTCCTCCATTGACAAATTTGCTTTTTCTGAAATTCAGCCACCAAAGCCAGCTTCATTTAGCAAGGTTTGAAATGGCCATTTTAGGTTCACTATGAGCATTTCAAACAGGGTTAATAGATGCGTTAAGCACTGTATATTTGATGCTCGCATTTTCATTTATAAAGCTAATGTTACACCCCCCGACACCAACCATTTCATGCCCTTACGTGTCAAATTTGCGTGCTTTACGTCAGTAAACGTGGACTTGCGGCATCTGTAACGGTACTCTGATGCCAAGTTATTGTTTTAATGTGGTCAATTAGCATTAGGGAGGAAAGACATGGTGATAGACCATCATTAGAAGCTGCGGTTACACCTCTGCCACACAACCAATCACTAGTTTCCACGCTTGTATTTGTGCATTCCATCAATGAAAACATGACTGTTTGTATGTGCGTATTTACACCCGTCTGCACATGGACGTGTGCGTATGCGTCCGCCTGAAAAGCTATGTCCCCACGGTCAGCCATCGGTGACAATTTATTTTGGTTTTTTTTTAATATCGCTTGATTGTAAGCCTAGCGGGCGTCCTTTAAACAAAAGTAAACAGAATGAAAAGGGCTTCTCCCGCCTCCCTGCTTTTTGGGTCCACTATTATAGCACGCAAACATGACAATTCGAAACTGTGCTCTAACACCAAGTTGTTCTTTTAGTCAGGCTAACTGCCAAGTCATTAGAAAGCAAACTAAAGCGTGGTTATGTTAATTCTCCCTCACTGTGACATCACACAAGGGGCATAAGTGCAGAACGGCTCGCTGTCAGACACGTTTTCAAAAAGAGGCAGATTATTATTTATTACATGGATTTGTTTAAATCCATACTTGGGTAGACAGTCCAGGAACCCGACTATTCATGAAACATTAAAAAAGTCGATTTTCCACAGTATGCCCGCTTTACGGGTGTGTTTTGACATTTTGCCGCTAGAGGGCAACAAAGCAACAGATTTCAAAAATTTGAAATCGGAAATCTTGGATAGCTCGACCACGTTCATGTATATTAATATGGAATATTTTCTAATTGCTTGAGCTCATTGTGGCTTTTTTTTAAACCAGTGAGAAGAATCTCACGGGGAATCCGGCCATTGAGTATAATATAATCATGTTGACAACACAAAATATACGTTTGAAATGCAGGACCCTGTGTGGGCAGGGCGCCATTTGTTGGCGTACTGTTGCTGAAAACAATTAACTTGAGTTTTTTTTTTTTTCTCAAAAAACCTTGTCCATGTTCCAAATAATAAAAATAACACTTGAGGAATCTCACTCGTTTCCGCGTGCCAAACCAAACATGCTCCGCGTGGGCTGCGAGCCATCTGCTTTTGATGGAAGTATTACATGTGTAGGTGTTTAGCATTCCTTATGGAAATGTAATGGCAAGGTTTTACTGGTTATGGGCTTCAATATGGGGGTGAGGAGGGCAAAAATACATGTTTAATTTGGAGAAACACAAAAAGGGTGAATTGGAGGGGCGGGGGGCTGGACATAAAGGTTTTTCATTTGGTTAAAAAAATGCAATTACTGTATGGAAAAGTATTGAAACACCTGGATATTAAAACTTTGTATTGTTTAATATCCATGTCATAATATGTCTACATGTTTGTTCCTACTATTTACGAACAGCATCGGATGTTATAACCCTTCAACCTTTCAGGGTTAAGCAATGGGTATTTGAATAATAATAGTGGAGCAACACATGTAGACAGATAACACCGTCATATATTCTTGATCCTCTGCTCTGCATGTACTGTGTAATTTAGATTTAACGGAGTCCAGTCAATTCAAAATGCCCCTTTGTAGAGTAGTTATCAAAGCATGTTCGTTCCGGCCACAAAAAAAAGTCTAAAAACAATTTATAGCGTATTGGGTGATTTTAGGCCCCAAAAGACAGCCAATTTAATTTCAATAGATAAAGGACGACACATGCCCTCCATTGCAATACATCTGTATTTCCATAGCGCATTCACATTTGTACAATAAATTGAGATACCGCTCCACGTTTGTATTACACTGCCCCAGCTGGCCAAAGCAGGCACACCAAGAGAAAAAGCACAAGAACGGTCTTCAACTACGAAGACGAATGAAGATTTACGGGGGAATTGAGGGATGTGGTCCAAGGCTCAACTGATGAATGGCTAACTTCAACTTTTCATCTCGGTAAGCCCCCCCCCCCCCCCCCCCCCAAGAAGCGTCCTGTTGCGAACTCTCGCAACTGGACTCCCAGCAAATCTGCAACAGATTGCGTTTGCTCTGACTGGAGGTATGCAGCCACAATGACGCGAGTTCCCCCACCTCCCCTCCTCCAGTTTTAAGCATGGCCAGTCTCTTTAAGGCCTCGCTGAAATTACCCACACTTAATCTCCGTGATCATCTTTTACTCGACTTCAGAGGCAGCAGGGGTGGGTCTTGTTGGTGCTAGTGGCGAGGGGGAAATGGCAGCTCACCGTGCCTGAGCTAAAAGCCATCCGGTGAGTGACAGCGTGCGCAGGGCATCCATCTCGAGAACACATACGCTCATAATTCGCCAGCCAGAGTGTCTCCAACCACGTGGCGCCAAGGGACATGTTGATTTATTTCCCCAACCTGTTTCTCAGCGGTCTTTTCCCCACAACCTGTAACTCCGCGGCGATAGAGACGGCAAAATCAGTTTTAAAACCCTGACCCCCGTAACATATGCAAATCGTCCATCGTCAACTTGTGTTTGCCATCGACTTGGCTGCTGTGAACTTTTCATTTGGAGGAAGCCGATGAATTATTCAACGTCTTGCGCGTTCAAATCAAATTGGACAGGCGATAGTCGGCCACCCCCGCCCATCACCAACTCCACACTTAAACGCTCATTCGCCAAGGGAATCAAATCGCGCGATTAAATTCAATAACGCCTCCTTGTGACATTATTCTTCCGGACGTTGAAACACTTTGCAGCAGCCGCCAGAGAGGAATTGCATTAATAAAACATCAACTTCCTGATTTGATTGCATGGCCGGTGAGAAACGACATACAGAGGGAAAACGTCAATGCTGTGAAATATATACAGTATATATATGTATATATGAAAAAGAACTCCAAATATTTTCAAATGCGTATTTATTTTGGCATTGGAAAAAAAACAGTAGCACCTGTTTTTAAATATAATATTCATCTTAGACATTTAATATTTCCATCCATCCATTTTCCGAACCGCTTAATCCTCACTAGGGTCGCGGGGGGTGCCGGAGCCTATCCCAGCCGTCTTCGGGCAGTAGGCGGGGGACACCCTGAATCAGTTGCCAGCCAATCGCAGGGCACACATAGACAAACAAGCATCCACGCTCACATTCACACCTAGGGACAATTTAAGAGAGTTCTATCAGCCTGCCATGCATGTTTTTGGAATGTGGGAGGAAACCGGAGTACCCGGAGAAAACCCACGCAGGCCCGGGGAGAACATGCAAACTCCACACAGGGAGGCCGGAGCTGGAATCGAACCCGGTACCTCTGCACTGTGAAGTCGACGTGCTAACCGCTGGACTGCCGGGCCGCCACATTTAATATTTCCATTTATATATTTAATATTTCCATTTATATATTTCATTGTAGCCGTCAAATCTTTTTCCTTGTTCGTGTTTGAATATAACGGTATTTTTATCAAGTATGTACAAAATGTAAACATTTGTAAAATATTTTTGCGACATACATTTCTTTGTATTTTAATGGATGTTTCTCTTATCTAGGTATCAGAAGATTGGGCATTTTTCACCCAAAACGATCATTTTTATTGGAATATTATATCCCATACATTTAACCTTAACGTTTGTACTTTTCTTTAGCTTCTAATGTGTATTTTTTTGGTCAAAGCTTACAGATTTTTCATTTTGATGTATTTGTCAATATATCTATTTTTGTATGATTTCGTAGCGGTTGTTATATTTTGTAATACACACATGATCTGATCCAATATAGGATTCATTTTTGCATCAGAAGTTAATTTGGCTTCGAAATTTAATTTGATGCGAGAGTGAACTAGTGTGAGATGGCGTGGTCTAGAATAATTATAATTGCATTGGTGTAATCCCACAAAACTAAATTGCATCAGCATGGGGCGATGAGCATCTTTTCTTGGCTTACCTTTACGAGTCGGCGGACGTTAAGCTAAACCGCGCCAAGTGAAAAGAGCGCTCGGCTTTTCCGTCGGCACCTTTGTGGAATGTGACAATATTGGTTTAACGCGCAGGAATGTCAAAGTGCCGGACTTATCCGCAGAATTCCTTTCAGCTGTGAGGAAGTCGAGAGTCCGTTCGAGGCTTCGGCAGCGCCGGTGTTACTATAAAGCTAGGATAACGTGACATCTGGAGTATTATCGTTTCCATAAGAGCGGAGGAGTTCAATGATACTTTGCGATCGAGGACGGTGTTGGAAACCTGCCGAGTCAGCCGCTTAAGTTAAAATTCCAGGTGCATGAAGAGTGAAGGGAAATTTTAAAAATACAATTAAATAGAAAGGGCCCCGCCTGATGGGAATGTCAACAGGGGATCCGTAAAGCACACGCATCTTGAACGGCTCCGTCCGGACCAGCCGCGCATAAATCATGGCCGTCGCGGTCACGACGTATAGTGAAAGGTGGGAGGAGGGCGGGCGGAGCAATACAGACGATCGCAAGTTGAAGAATGTTTCATCAGATGGAGTTACGGTGTAATATTGGAGTCTTTTTCTTTCCAAGTCTTATTTTTCACTCCGTATATTTTACAGTGATCCCTCACTTATCACGGTTAATGGGGACCGGGACCACCCGCCAAAGATGAACATCTGCCAAGCAGGGTTTGCACCCCCGCCCCGCCCCGCCCCCCTCTAGGAATTTTTGTGTAAGGGTTTGCCGGTGCCAGCGTGTTTAAAAAGTGTAAACGGTATTTATACTTGACATATTTGAGACAAAGACTATAGCGCCACACAATTTTTACTTAAATCTTTCATTATAAAACCTTATACGGTCATTAATATTCATCAGCATTGCCCTGATGCAGCTCCGACAGCGTAGCCTCCGGCGTGCTGCTGGCCAGCTATCCCGTGCGGCGCGGCGTGCAGCCGATGCGTTTATGATCAGACAATTAAGGAGGTGAGGAGACGCGCTGCTTTTTTCTGCGCGAGCCCAACCGCCCCCTTCTCTCACCTCAACGTATCTCGTTCGTAAGCTGGGGAGCGTCTGTACTTTGGAAAGTGTCCGTTGTAGTGTCGGTTCATCTTCGCCGGGCAGACGGTGAGCAAGTGAAGGGGTCAAAGGTCGGCAGGTGCCCGGAGGCAGGCGGCAGGGCGGTCGTGTTTCAGCGAGGGTCAAGTAGAGTTAAGAGACTCGGCGAGGGCACGGGGGCAATCCGTCCGGTGTTCAGATCAAGAGCGGACGGAGCGGCGGCCTAATCGACGCGGCCAAACGGCAAACTGTCTGCCGGGGTCGCGGCCGAGTTTCGGAGAGGTTTACCAGGCGCCGGGCACACAGGCGTAATTCTTGAATCCTCCACCTTTTTGCAATTTGGGCATGAACCGCGAGGCGGTCAAAGCGGCGGCGGGCGCAATGCGCTCAACGTGATTAATGGTGCACTGCACCGTAAATCCCGAGGTAATCACAATCGATGCTTTGGGCCAATGCTTGCGCATTTTGTTTCAAAGTTGAATTCCTGACGTGGATCTTTTTTCTCCCCTATTCTATGCTTAGGTCCTCGTTGAGTTAAACGGATACGTTTTTTCCTTAATATTTTTGAAATGTTCACATTTTTGTATTATTTTCTAATGTGCATTTTGGAGCCGATGGTTAAACTGGGTCATCCGCTATTGAAACGCGACTGGTTGAGCGCCGATTAAAACTGACCAGCACGAATCCGGACAAAATCAATCCCTCTCACGTTTCCAGAATGAAAACTGCCTTAACTGATCGGTTCCGCCACCACTAATGCTAATGCGAAAGGGGATGTATGGGGGGACATCGAGGTTGTCCTTTGTTGGCGGCTTTTACGCCGGCAACAAGCATCGGTTCACGTTGTCCGCACCGCCATGCGCGTTTACGTGAAGATAATACGGAGCGGCATCCCGTAAAGGTCAACAAACAAAGCGGGGGCGCGGCACACACGGAGGGTGCGTGATGGGATTCACTCGGACAGCGGTGAGGAATCAGGGGGTGGGGGGCGGGTGCATGTTCAATTTTTGAAAGACGGGCAAGTGCGGCACTCGCATGCTTGGGCCCGCGCGCATTTTGCCTCCCCCATGTTCTCAATGGAATGAGAGGAGCGCCCTCACAAAATCTTGCCGGGTGAACTTACTCGACTCCGGCATATTGGGACTCACCCCTGAGATCGACGGGTCAAAATCACTGCCGCTCAAGCACAGAAGAAAACCAGAAGAGCATATTTTGAGGTTGCCAAGTCAAACAGTCATCTGATCAAGCCACTAATTTAAGGATTTCGTGAAGACTTTTAAGGGCTTATTTTCCTCTCTTTTTGCCGCACGTCAACCATAAAATTCCCTTTGCGGTGTGACAAACTCTCGGGTGGGGTTGAAGGTGTCGCTCGGGTCATCGAGATGAGGTCTGCTTGAGGAACAGCTGGATTTAACACGCCATTAAAAGGTCACTGCTTGTTCAAGCTGCACCTGCAACCCCCCTCCACACACCCGCAGTTCACCCCATCACCCCTTCCTCTCGATAGTCCTCTCCTCTTTCTCACCGACAAGGTCCTCCATTACCCCCCCCCCCCCCCCGGATGTCGTTGCGAACAGTGTCTCCGTAATGCCTGCAGGCTGTGTTATGTCAGTCTAAGCTCTGGTTTTTGCTCTCGGCCTGAACAATGGAATGGGAAAACAAGATGGTAGCGTGTTGGGAGAGGCCAGTGCCACTCTGCCCAGCGTGGAAGACGCATGCGCACACACACACGCTCATATAACAGGCAGCATATACGATATGCGCATGCATGACTGGGAAGGTGTGAAGGGAGATTCCACCAACTGACTCAAATTATATATAAATATGGAAAGTGGTGAAGGGAGAGAGTTGCTAGTCTAACTCCTGCACAACCAACAACTGGCATTGTCTTGAAAGAGTGCATGAAAATAATGGTTCAATTCAAATGGATTGCACATAAAAGCTGAATTTAAAAAAACGATTAAAAAGTCATCATTTTAAGATTTACAGAAAAGGGGGCAGAAATTCACACGTTAGCTTTGTAATTCTTACACACACTAACTAGAGTGGGAGTACATGAATAAAATGCAAGAGAGTCTTGGAAACCGTCGAGATACAGCTTTACGTTAACAGCCGGAGGAAGCCAATGTAGCCGACGGGCGAATTAGCATCAAACCGAATTCATCAAACACGATCAAAAATACGTGTCACAGAAACGTCATGTTAGCAAAACAAGTACGCAATATTTTTTTTTTATCTCGGCACAACTTACCTCAAATCGGTCTGATTATCCAGGTTTGTTGTCCAAAAACGGCAGCGTAGCCAGACTCTCTTAGTGGTCCAAAGCAGGATGTCGCACCCCCTCCGAGTGGGAACCCAGAGAAATTAACACTTGCCAATTGTTCCAAGATACGCGTTGGGAATGTTTCAACCAGCAGTGTAGTACAGTCAATATTTAAGATACCCTTTATTTGTCCCACACTGGGGAAATTTACAGTCTACAGCTGTTTTTTATGCCTGCATTTAGAGCCGAAGAGGTTTGATGCAAATGCTTGAAAAATTGGCATCAAGTGGTTAAGTGGGGATCTAATGATGAACTCATTTTCAAAGTGACTTTTTGGGTGGGGCAGTGTTGAAAGCAGCATTTAATCCAGTTTCTCATGTTGATTAGATGAAGAAAAAAAAACATTTTTTCAAATACAATTAATTGATCGACATGAGATACTTGCATCGGAATACTTTTTTTTTTTTTGCCATATCACCCAGCTACCTACTTTGACACAAGAAAAACACTCTCAACCTAAAAAATATGACCCCAAAAATATTTTTAAAACTCCCGGTAATACAAACTACACTAAAATGCAAAAAATAAAACTAAACCGAATAAAGACAACTTACCCACTTGGTGTGACTGGGCTTTCAGTGAGGAGAGTAAGCATGTTTCTTCACATCACTTGTGGAATTCACAAAAGCAGTTGTCGTTTTTGTTGAGGCACAAGTGAACAGTCCACTTTGCACATTTGTATACAGTCTGACGCTGAGAAGTGGAAAAACATTAAGGCGTTAAATGACCTTAAGTTTGTGGTAAGACAGCACCCAAGTTGCCAATGGTATCAATGCCATTTTCTGTGACAAAAAAAGTCGTTCATGTTTAAAGTTTCAAGTTTAATTCACTCAGTGCTCACCATTTTCGTGCTAGCAGTATCATGTCGTCATCCTTTCAGTGAGAAAAACGCTGATTTCAGGTAAAAACGTGTTCTTAATAGCACGAGAGTTCAGCGCATCTCATCTCAAGCTATTTTTATAGAAAAAAAAAGAGCCGTGTCTTCCAATACGTTGGCTGACCGTATGTGTCCAAAACAATTAAAGTAAACAGGTGGTGAAGTAAATATGCAGGATTCTCCAGGCGGAAACTTTATTCTTCGCCACCTAGTGGACTGGAGGCGAGATTAGTAAGAGAAGCTGGAAAAAACACACACACACACGCGCGCGCGCGCACACAGACACACACAGCTAAATAAGCCCCCTATAATTAAGCGTCCGCTACTGTGTCACGTATGTGTTTCAGCTTCACGACTTGACTTGAGAAAAATTGCTTCTGCTGTGATTTTTTTTGCAAGCAAGGCTGCACAACTACATTTCCCAGAACACACCGCGATAATCTGACGTCATTTACATGCGCTAAACCGAGTTGGCCAAAAGCAGTCGGTACGTTTATTTTTGTGGTGATGTCATTACTGTTGTAGGTACAGGATAATAATATCTTGAGCCACAAATGACGCTCTATTACCATTTATTTCTAACCTGGTGGTTAATATTAGCGTTAGTCGCCGTTTAGGAGTTCAAACCTCTCGTTCCGTCGCTGTGTTAACGCTAAGCTAGCCGTACACCGTCATCTATACCTGCCGTGTTCTTTCTCAGGTCGATCGCGTGTCCTGGTGTCATCATGACCAAACTTATGGAGTGGCTGTTCGGAATCTCGGTGGTGCTGGCCGCTTGGGTGCTGGTCGCGTTCGACCCGCTGGACTTGAGCGTCCCTCACACGTACCGGGAGGTAGCCTGGCCCATGCCGCTCTACCTGCTGGTGTCGTTCGGCTGCTACTCCCTGGCCACGGTGGGCTACCGGGTGGCCACCTTTAACGACTGCCAGGAGGCGGCCCGGGAGCTCCAGGGGCAAATCAAGGCAGCCAAGGAGGACTTGAGGAGTAAAGGCTTGAAGACGTGCAATTGACGGACAAGCATCGTTATTTCGCGTTGGAGGGACTGGGAAGTGGACATCTTGAGACTGGCAGTCATCTATGGACTACACTCACGCACGCACGCACGCACAGACGAGTAAATAAACGTGTGTGTGTAATTATAAATAAACGAAGAAGCTAAATGGAAAATGTCGGAATTCCATAATTCAATGGGCTTTTTGCTTTGATGGGTGCAAGAAATCAACTCCATAGCTGTTTGTCTGATAGCAAAGCATGTCGCCAATGCTAACAAGCAATGCCAAATGCCACGGACAGCTATTGCATATCATCTGTGTCGCTGTGGTAGAACTAAGCAACAGATGATCCTTTGTACGCACACTGTGGATAAACACATGCAGACAGATATAACAATACTGTACTCACAGGCGTATATCCTTTGCAAAGACTTACTGAGGCGTTTCGACCGTCTCCGCATACAGCACAGGTGTCCTGCGTGTTTTCCACGTCTCCCTGTTGCAACACATCTGATTCAAATGATCAGATCATCAGCGAGCTCTGCGCAAGCCTGACATTGAACCTGTTCATTTGAATCGGGTGTGTTGCAGCAGGGAGACGTGGGAAAACATGCAGGTGGCCAAGGCAGAAGGAGCAGCAACGATGTCCCGTAAATTGAAGCAAAAAATGTTTCATTCTTTTCATTCCAAGTAACCAGGCCATTGTATGAATACAATTTTACAAAGTGTTATTTTTCTGATTAAAAACACATGACGTAAAACCTTGGTTCGATTTTTTTTCAAGGAGACGAACGGATTCGTGGCAATTTCTTTAAATGGGGAAATATGACTTGAGGCACAATCGAGGCGAGCGCAAAAATAATCTGATGTATGATTGAGAAATGGCAAATGGTACCCTGCAGTCACATTTCACTGGCATAGAAAGATTCGTTGTTTGTAATAAATACTGTAGGTGGCGGACGTGGATAATTTCTTGTGGCACGGTGGTTGGGAATCATTGCTCGAGAAGGACTATTGAAAAAGAACACGTGATAACCGCTGTGCATTCTTGCTGGTCAGTGTTCAACCGCACTCACGTTATGTGCGTGTGGGTGCCCTGCGGCTCTGGCGGGAAGCTTGCTCCGATTAAAAGTCTATTTTTCGTCAATTGTTTTTCTTCACCCCAAGTACGGTATCTGCATCGGCACGTCTGCGTGCGCCGTGTGCAGGTACGGGCCGTCTCCAAGCACAAATGTTCATGGAATGTTACACAATCGCAAAGGCGACTCCCAAAGCGGGGTTTATAGCGATGTGGATCGTCATTGTTTCTCCGTTACTTTTAAGTTCAGGTCACCAAAACAATTGCGTGGTTATAAAATGTGTTTTATACATTTGTAAATACACCGTACTCGCTCGCCAAAAAACGATCATTATAAAAGTCATCGATGTCGACTGACATCAGACGTTGCCCGGCTACAAGTATCGTTGCTTTTTAGCGAAGCATTATAACACGGCCGCTGTTCTATTCGTTCGTCTGTCGATGACCTTTCCCATTAGCTGTGAGCATTAAGCTAGCCGACTTTAGGGCAAAGCCATGTGGTTGTTTTAGCGACACAGTGTCGGCGAGTGGAGATTTGATGGGTCGCGAGCACAGTTTGCTATTTAAATCTTCAGCATTTCATTCTCTTTTGTTTTACGTCTTTACAGTAACCTTCACTGTGTGACGTTTAGAGTCAACGATGCGATCCGGTCCTGCGCAAACCCACAGAGCGTGGTTAACGGGATGAAACGTACATCATCTGGCAGTTTCCCGCTTTCCCACGCAGCCTCGGTGGGCCGTCGGACGGAGAAAGTTAGCAGTATACGGTACGTAGCCGCGAGCTAATCCGATTCTGGCAATGAGTGCCTTCTTTTGTGCGCAGCGCAGCCCCCCCGTTGTGCGCGAACAAAGGCGAGCCGGGGCCAAAGCCGTCATCGCGGGCTCCCGTAACTTGGAAAATAAAAACGGTTGGCTATCACACAGCGGCAGCACGATGCAAGACGACCCCACGTGATGGTGACATTTTTCGTAAGCGTCCAAATGGACTTAAAGAAAAAAAAACAACACTTTGAAAACGCAGTGCGGCGGTGAGACTGCGGCACGGGCCTTTGCTGCCGCAGCTGTCTTTATTGTCACGGCCGTAAAAAGAACGGACGATGTGACAACACGACGGCGGTGACAAACAAGTGAGTGAGCGGCTAAAGGTCATGTTTGAGGTCAGACATTGGAGTGGCAAAAGCCAAACTTCTCTGAGGGAAACATCGTCACCAAGGGGTTAGTAACACGCCGGGCACTTGAGCAGACCTCCGCCAAGGCGTCAACGCAAGAGGAAATTCTTCCGGCTTCTTCTTTCTCAATGAAAATATCAATTGCTCTTTCCTCTTTCTCCTGGTATAAAACAGAGTAGACAGTTGAGTGGACCCACAGTGATGAGCCAGCTCTAAAAATGGATTTTGTAAGAGTTTAAAAAAAAAAAAAGAAAGAAAAACTAACATTTAAAATATAAAAAATACACAAACGAAACCATAAAATGACTTGAAATTACAGTCGTGAAAAAGACCGAAAACATCAAAAAGTAAATGAAACACAATTTCAAAGAGTTCCCGCATTCAAAAGACGACAAGAAATTCAAACAATGACATCCAACAGGAATATTTCAGAATGGAATAAATACATTATATACATCATTATTCTTTGAAAAATGGTTAAAAAACACATTGAAAACTAATCGGCGGTACCTAAAATGTCAGACCTCATCATGAAATGTGAATTTTCAATGCTTCTTGTTGGACCTCCAAATGATATTCACGACTTTGATTTGCACAATAAAAGTCACGATCATGATTTTCACCATTTTGAGGAAAAGATCAAAATGTCGATCGTTACCATTCTCGACCTCCCTTACTCTATTCTGGTCAAATTTAAAATAAATATACGTTTTCACACGAAACGTGGAAAAAAAAAAGTCAAAGTATGTTTTTTTTGGTTTGGGCCAAACTATTTTCTTTTATTCCACATGAAAATTTCACATTAGTCATATCAAAAACAAGTTTCTTAGTTTTATAGAATCTTCTATGTATTTACATATCATACATCGGTTTTACTTACACGTGTACAAAAAGCTGTTTGAGTAAAAACAAACGACAAACAACAACAAAAGACTGCAGTTGTGGTCAAACCGTTGCGCTTCGTCCTTTCGAGTCAGCTAAATAGACTGCGCTTGTAGTTCACGGCTTGAATTTGAGCCACTTGGGATGAGATGAGATCGAACAAACGGAAGAACCAGCCTCCCCGTGAGATACAAAAACACACATCAAGTCGGTGTTTGCTTTTGACACGAATCCATTTTGTCGCACGACTTCCCCCCCTTTCAAACAACGCACTCGCTCGCTCGCGGAAAGCTCCCGACGCAATGTCATAAACTAGCTTCGCGGAACGTACAAAAGTTTTTCCGACGGTGATGCGTAATGGTGCGGTTGCCACGATTTGTAAGAGAAAAAAAAATCCCCCACATTTGCTCCGATGCCACACTTACGGAAAAAACATCACCACGCAAATAGAACGCAAAACCGGCGGGCGGGCAAACGTGGGAGGTTTTTTGTATCGGAGGTGGGAGCGGGGCGTCGCAAGACGGAGGACGCGACCAATCTTTGGCTCCAAGGGCAGTCGGTTCAATTTGCTATTTGGTAGCATTTGTCCCAATCGGTTGTCCTCTTCATTCGCTCCAACACGAGTCTATTCTTTGCCCTCCCGTCTCGCCCCGCGGCCGGCCGCGGGGCTGAGCTCGGGCGGTCGATGGTTTCGTCCCCACAGAGCGTCCCTTCATTGTGGTCCCGCAAAAAATAAAAAGAAAAAACCCTCCGAGAGTCGTCTCAGAGCAGCAAGACCAATAGCGAGAAGGCAACGAGCAACGACAGGACGGACCGCGGCGTCGGCGCCGCCGAACCGGTCCGTACGCTCTTCCGCACCTCGGGGAGGAGGCCGACCACCGGGTCGTCGGCTGCAAGACAGAAGAAGACCGGCGGGACGTTAGCATGCCGCGCTAGCTTTCGCGTCAAACGTCGGCACCGCGGCGTCGACAAGTGGCATCTTCAAGAGTGACACGGCCGCTTCAAAGCGGCCCGCTTCCTGTTGGATTTCGGCCGTGAGTTCTGGAGACTTTTGGGTCAGCGTACCTGCGGGCAGTCCGTTGGACGGGTTGGGAACCCCGCCCTCGCCTCCTTTGGCCACCCTGGCCTCCTGTGAGCCTGAGATTAATGGACAAGGAAAAAAAAAAGGGGGGGGGGGAAATCAATCAATTATCGCGCCATCCGAGAAGGCCGAGATGAAGCAATTGCGGGCATTCATTCTGACCGTCGGCCGCGACGACGTCCACCCTGAGCCGCAGGCACTCTTCACCGTGATGGTGTAAAGGTTTCGCTGCGGGGACGGAGGGTGAAAAAGACACACGCACACACACATGCGCGCGTTAGCATCCAAACGAATGCACTTATCCTCTCCTGGCCTCTTAATCGCGCACGCTCGGTCACACGGAGCTTTAGGAGGCCATCTGTGACGAGGCGACAACCCGACTCCGTGCGTGCGGTTACACTCGGGTGAGCCGACACCCCACTTTTGGGCTTAACGTAACAGCGACAAGTGGGATGTTTGGACTGTGGAGATAGCATCCGGTTTAGCTTACAAAAACTGGAGACTTTTTGAGGTTTGGAAGAGTCCCATCCAGAAGCCAAATCTAAATTTGGATGGAAATGTGTGGGGTGTCCTGGAAGGGGCACTCTGAGAGCTTTGGAGCAGGCTTTCAAGGAATACAGATAACCCCCCCCCAAAAAAGACTTGGGGGGGCCCGGCACAAGAAAACGCCCTCACGCGCTGACAGATTTGGAGCGCCCCTGGAAACCTCGTCCACTTTTCATTTTTATCTAGACAACCCCGCCCATCTTCATTCCTTGGCCTTTGAGTCAGCGTGAGACTTGATTTGGCCAGCAATTCTTTTTGCTGCGTGCGTGTACAGCACTTTGTAGACCGCGTTGTGTTGGTTGCTTTAAAGTGCTCTAGAAATACAGCGGAGTTGAGAAAAAACTTTTTTTTTGGAATTTCTGTTATGAAAAACACTTCAAAATGATTTGGAGGCCCCCTTACAGATGTAATAGTAGCTTTCTCCTTTGCGGAACTCCTTCCCAAAGCTGAACGGCGTGAAGCGCTGGAACTTTTCGGAGAACTTCTCCGGGGCGTGCGCTGCGAACGGGTGGCCGCACTCCCAGCGCATCTGCTCGTACGACTGGGGCTTGCACGACTCGTAGTCTCGGCGCTCCACCATGTAGAGCACGTAGCGCTCGGCGTCCGGCGGCGGCGCCTCGCCCTGCGGGTAGTGGGGGCACACGATGTCCAGGTAGTCGTTGAGCCGCACCTCCACCGCGTAGTCGCTACTTCGAAACCTGGACAGCAACGGGGAGACCGCGGGATAACGTCGGGCTTCGGGTCCGTCTCCAACTACGCGAATCGGACAGTATTTCCGAGTCTGTCGCACGGACTCCCGGCGAGCGCCGTCGCTCAGCAGCCTCCGGCGGTGGCCGCCACGCGACGAAGCCCCCCTCGCGTGCGCGCGCGCTCTCGGTTGACCGTCTTCCGACCGTACTGGATCACAAGGAGGTCTCCCCGAGGGTGGCGGGATTGGACAGACTTGAAATATTTACACGACGCGCAACGGGAACGGGAAACCGAGCTGGGTTTTTGTCGCTCTTGCGATGAATACGCGTGGGCCGACTTGTCAACGCTCGAGCGGGAGGGCGATCGAATCGCCTCGTGAGATCTTTCGGGGACTTGGTTGAAGCCGGGGGGGTCGCGGAAGCGAGAGCCCGAGAGAACATCTGATCCGGACCGCCGCCGTCAAGTCTGAAAACAGATAAAGCCTCAAAGAAACTCTGGCAAAAGTCCAAGCGGCTTCTCTCGCTAGGAGGACCGCACGGAACTCGGATCCGACAGAAGAGCCCGCCGAGCCCAAACCTTGGCTCGTATTTTTTTAGTTGCCAGGGGTGTCCCGGGGGTGCCCCCTCGGCAAACAAGCACAGACGGCGTGGCTCCAACCGACGCTCGGGGGACGGGCGGGCGGGGGGGGGGGGGGCCTCCCAATTCCTTCCAGCCGCTCGACTGCGCTCCCTTCACGCCCGATGAGCAGATTAGCCTGCCGGAGACTCGGGCGACTGGATGAGAGGTGCGGCAAACTTAAGACGGGATGCCGTCGTGATCTTTTTCACTTGGGCCTCGACCCCCTCGCCCCGTTTCCCCGAGGGGGGCGTTTTGACCGCCGACGCTTTCAATCCCAGTTGAATCGATAACGCCATTGAGCAAACATTCTTGTCTGCTCTCCGCCTGACAAGGTTATCAAGACCCCCGCCCCGCAAATGCTGAACACAAAAAAACAAACCCCCCTTCCTTTGCCATGCCTGGTTTCCAACCGGCTGCGGCATGGGCCCAATGTGTTGGTCCACAAAGGAGGGTGCAATTAAAAAAAAGAAAAAAATTCCATATATACAGTATATTATATTTCATTTATACGGGGGGGGGGGATTATGCTCTGGGTGGTGAACAATTGTCATTGTTTTTGAAGGCAGCGAATGTTCTCGTCAGGTCGCAAATGTTTGCCGTCGCAACAAGAAAAATCACCTCAAACTGCTGGCGAACAACAAACGAGAGTTTTGCGACGCCGGAGCGACCTCGGCCAACTCGGAAGTCTTTTCTACCTTGGCCAGCAGTCGCGAATGTTTTGCCCCCAGCGCGAGTTAGGTGCTTTAGGCTGTGGAAAGAGGAGGGTGGTGCGGGGAGCATCGGGCTGCAGGAGGGAGGTCAAAGGCCTTAAGTTTGGGGGGGGGGGGGGGGGGGGGGGGCTTTTGAAGTTTCTCTCTGTGGGAGTTCCGTGAGTGAGTGAGTGCTACCGTTTTCAATAGCCACCGTTTCATATATTGACTCCACACCAGGGGGAGGCCGCCTAGCTCGGCCCCCCCGTCTTTGCTCTTTTACGAACGGCAAATAGGTTTAATTAGCCGGCCGCCTTTTGTTCTCCCCCGTAACGCCTCGCCATCGAGCCGCTCCGCATCATCGGCTTGGCTAACCGATCGGGGCGGCGCGCTTCAAAAGGGCCGGCTTAGCTTTTGGCCAAAGGGCTTCAGCTAACAAATGCCCCACGATAAGCTGCAGAATAAAAGTCACGTCGGCTCATCAAGTGTCCAGCACTAATTCGGTCCTGACCAACGGATGCCCTGCTAAACATGCTTTAAGAAATACAGAAGGATATTACTTCAGAAAAAATATCCAACGGTAATTTTACACCACTTAAACCGTATTATTTTGTCTTCAAGACAAACTTAGTCATAAGCGGTATTAATTAACGGCGGGCGAATACGGATAGCGGGTATCGCGATCGGGACAAGGCCAGCCTTATTTCAATCCATCGGGTACTGAAAAAGGACGCCGAGAGCGGCCAGCAATAAAAAAGGGCAACATTTTTTCCCCCAATGACTAAATCCTCCTCGCTAGGAGGCGATGCCGCACTACGGCCGTCGGACACATTGTTGGCTTTGGAGCATAATTGCCTGTGCATAACACAAGTTACATAACACAACATCCCCTTTTTTTTAATTGCTCTGCGCTTGCTAAAAAAGATGTTTTTTTCCCCCTCTACACCCATGCAGACCGATGGTAATCTGTAAAGGCTCGAATCGAATCATTGGACTTTGTCGTGTTTGGAAAACATTCACAAATGTGCCATCAGGCTAATATTTTGCATGATTTTAGATGTTTAATTCGGGGGGGATTTTGTTTTTGCAGCGAATTCCTGATGTACTTGGCGTTCTTCAAGAGACTTCTAATCTCTCCTCTTTAATCTCTGCGGCCAGCCGTCCGTTCGCCTCTCGCCTCTGCACTCTAGCGCTCGGCGGAATGCCGGACGGATAAAAAGAAAAAGAAAAAAAAGGGTTGGACAATTGCCGAGTCGGGCCCATAGGGTTTCGCACAGGGGCTAAAATCCCACGGGCAGGCCGGATCGATGATTATTTTGCATTAGTCTGAAGGCCACCGACCTCTCAAACAGTTGTTTTCCTCATCTTTCACACACACCGCGAATGTGATTTTCCAAAGCAAAAGGTGAGCGCCTCACATTGCGGATGAGTGAACCCGGAATGTAGGTGGGGAGTGAAGGGGCTCGGTCGGGGGAGAACACCTAATCATCTCATCCAAGCTTGGATTACTGGCTGCGGCAGAAGCCGGGCTCGGTCCATTGAGTGGCGCCAGACCCTGCTTAATGCCTGCCGAGGGGGCCGCGGGGGCTTAGATCGGACCGGTCCGGCCCGGAGCCGGCGACAGCAGATTGACCGAGGCTACTTTGGCACAACAACACGCGAGTCAAAACGAGCCGCGTTTAAATATCATATATATATATTCAACAATAAAACAAGAAATGAAAAACAAAGACAGTAGAAAGCACAAAAGTGTTATACATACACACATATATATATATATATATATATAAAATATAGAGAGAGAGAGTCAAACCTCGGTTTTCAAACGTCTCTGTTCTCGACCAAAAATTTGGAGTGACGACCGAATTTCGGTTCTCGAACAAACTGAGCGCACTTGAATGCGTCACTTGACTCCTCTCGCCTTCCTCACACGAGGAAGTGACACTTGCTCGTGTAGCGTTCCATTGTGCACAGACGTCTTCAATCAGGATTTTTATTTTTTTTTAAACACAGAGCGTGTTTCGGTTTTCCAACAAATCGGTTTTCGAACAGCCTTCTGGAACGGATTACGATCGAAAACCAAGGTATGACTGTATCTATCAAGATATATATATATATATATACCGTGTAGATACACACACACACACACACACTCTCTACTCATTTTATTAATGTGTGTGTATAAGTAGCGTACGTGTACACGTTTGTTGTCTGGGTTGTGACGCATTTTCGCGCGCAGGGAAAGCGGACCATTTGGACGCTATCGTGATCTTGAAAGAAAAATCTCCAAAGCTCACGTAACCGAAGACCACAAGGTATTATTTATCGGAGAAAAAGGTTTTGCTGTCCCGAACGCCACGTGACTGGCGTTCATCAATCGCCGGCACTCACCTCCTCCCACTTGCCGTTTCCCTTTCATCACCGCGTAAGCAGGCAAGATCCCCCACGCGGGCCAGAGTGTCATCTCCGACCCCCAGAGCCCCCCCCCCCCCCCCCCGCGCCAGACCGCCGGGGCCAATCAAAAGCCAACTTGGCCGGTATTCCAAAAATGCAACTTTCTCCCGCCCACCGTTTGCGAAGGCGAAAGCGCATTGCGATGCGGCTATGCGGCTGCCGGTCGCCATGGCAACACTCTCGACTTCCTTTCGAACACGATATTCCGGCGGACCCTCGTTGCGCGACTTCAATTTCAATCCGCTGGGCCGTCATTCCACCTTTGTCTGGCGGGTTCATGGGTTATTCCGCCCGCCCGCCAGCTTTGGGGACGGCGGTGAAATCATCGGCCGATTGCGCGGGCTGCGCGGGGGCTCCGATGAATATGCGTCGGTACCTTATGAAAAGGCTCTGTGGCGAAAAAGGTCAGCGCTGACATCATCTTGCCCGGCGAGCAAATGTATCGATTTCCATTTCCAAATTCGGCGCAACAAAAACTCGCTCGCCGTTGCCGTCCTCGCAAACGAATCGAGCCTGTGGCCGAGAGATATTTCCTGAGCGTAGGGCGTAAAATATTCAAGGGGAACATCTGATTTTTGTCCACAAGTTAAAAGCGTTCCCCTGGTGTCCAAGTAACATCTGTGGAGAGTTTTTTTTTTTTTTTGGTCAAAACGCCCCAAAGATCCCCAAAATTGCGGCACACTTCCGATCGCGGCGGGCTGGATGGCGCATACAGCTTTTGTTGAAAATGACAACGCAGGCGTGACTTGATACACTCGTCGAGTCGAGCGCAGACCCAAACGTGTGGCGCATGCGGTGGACACGTCACCGGGCAAGCGAGTATCCCACCTGTAGCGACATGGCTTTCAAGCTCGGCGGGAGGGTCGGGAAAAGTCCCCGGGCCGACCGGTTAGCGACCTATTCTTTGGCTAATAATATCAAAGTCCTCAAAGCGTCTCTATCCGACAATCAATGGCCTCATCGGTTTCTTTTTTATACGTCACTTCCATGCATGTTTCCCGCCTTCAATCTGTTAGCGGCCGACGCTAACTAACGCGCTGCGTTATAATAAGAATAAGATCTCCTTTATTTGTCCCGCACCGGGGAAATTGACAGCCTCCGGCAGCAAGAATGTGGGTAGAAAGAAGAAAGAAGAAAAAACAAACAAACGCCGTTCAATTAAGTGCAATATCATTACAAAATGGATCAATCGCAGTGCTATTTACAATTGTTTTTCACACATTATTATTGTTATTATTTTTATTCAGCAGCCCGACGGCAGTCGGTAGGAACGAGCGTCGTTATCTCTCCTCCTTGCGGCGCGGGTGTAACGGTCTCTGGCCGAAGGAGCTACCGAGCGCCGTCGGGGCGGGCCGGAGGGGGTGGGAGGGACCGGCCGTCGTAGTTTTTAGCTTAGTTAGCATCCTTCTGTTATGGAAAATCTAAAGAGGAACCACCGACAGAGGTGGCAACGCACGGCAGCACGGGGACATGGCGCGAATGCGTTCAAAACCGAAAGCCCGGACCTCCAAAGTGCGGGGCGGACGAGTCCGCCATGCTGCCGCGGTAAGACCAACGGTGAGAAACGCCGGCGGGTTTCATGGGGGGAAACCGCCCGAACGGCCGTCTCCCATTGCCAGTCCGGCTCGGGCGGGACCTCTTCCTCTCGGATGGAGATGATGGGAGCTCTACGCCGCACCTTCGTACAAGAAATGAAACGATGCCGACTCGGATTTATGCAACAAAACGAGATCATATCTGATCCCCCCCCCCCCGTCTGGCTAATTTGAGATGAGTGCCGCAATCGCACGGCTGTTTACAAGCGCGAGTCCCTTCTTCTTGCTCTTTGCTGGGGGGGGGGGGGTGCGGACCAAGCCAGAAGGGGAAGTCTGGTGCCTAGATAAGGATGAGACAAGAGGATGGGCAGGGGAGGCTGGAGGAGACACCCGAGATCTCCAATGGAGACGGTGGCGAGGGAAGCTCGATTCCAGATGGCCCTTGCGGCTCCACAATAGCGCATCCGTCTTCGAAAAAAACAACCAAAACAATCGCCGTCGATGAATCACCGCTAATCGGCGGCAGGGATTGAAGCGGCCCGTCGCTGCGCTCCTTTATGGACTGGCGCTGAGCAAAACGTGTGAGAACAACCATTGTTTACGCCACAGACAGGATATGCGGGAAAAAAGACTGGGACGGGAACGGAAAGCCGGGCTGGGAACCTGGCGGCGGGGGGGGGGGGAGGGAGCACAGAGCAGACTTTGCTAAGGCGAAAGTGTAAAGCGGCAACCTTTGGCCCGCTTCGCCAGATCCCCCAAAAAACAACAGCGCACGACGGTGAGCCCAGAAGAGACGGTTACATCCGTTGGACGAGCTGCGGCCCGGATTGAATTCATCAAACGGATTGCGGAGGCACATTAACCCGAGCGGGGTTGGGGGGGGGGCATTCGGACGGACCTGGGAAAGAGGGAAATGAGCGGGAAGTGGCAACGGCGGCGTGCGTTTCGGAAGGCGATACAGAAAAGTTCCCGCTCTCGCACTGCATTGCCACTCAACCGGCGCATGACCAAATCCGGATGGGTCGCTCGTCGGGACGGCGTCTTGCGGCCACATGAACAACGCACGCAGATTCGCACACGAATGGACAACGCCGATTACGGTTGACGAGCGCCGTCGCAATGCGCTTCTCCGGCAATGAGATTGATTCTTGCACGCGCGGACGTATCGGCCCGCGGGAGACCAGTGAGGCTTTTTGTATTCCCGGATTTGGGGGTCCTCGGGCGCGGACGTCCACGCGAACGGACCCGAAAGATTTGCCGAGGGGCTACGAGAGCGGCTTTTCAGAATGCGGGAGGGGACGGGAGTTGAAGAGGCAGAGCGCCTGGCGACTGATCACCACGTGCGCCAAGAAAAGGCAAAGAAAACTCCAGCGCTCTCCGAAGGCTTCCTTTCCCGACCCTTCTCGCACAAACGTACATGGAAAGAACAGACTGAAAAGGGACAACTTTACAGATAAAACAGCTGGCAAAAAAAAAAAGGGGGGGGGGTCGCCACAATGACTGACGGATTGATGGAGGCCCGGGCCATTTGATCACACGGCGACACCCGACCTCCCATCAGTCGCGCCAGGTGTCGTTCGGCCATCGGGCAAATAGCTTCGCAATCTGGCGTTCCCTTCAACGTAAAGCTTTGCCAGATCGCTATCCGCATGCCAGTTCCTTTGGAAAAATTCAATGACGGCAATCGCCAATGAATTTCAGTCGCTCGTACGAGAGACGGGTACAAAGAGGAGGAGGAGGAGGAGCGAGGAAGAAAAAAAAAAAAGAAGCGGGCTGCACGCGAGCCGACGATTGCTTCACAACGGGACGGTCCGGAGGCCTCGGCCGTCTCGACGTGTACGAGAACGGGCGAGTCACTCCTCCGGACGCGCCGCACCGGCGCACCTTGGCCGGCCTCCTTCTGGGAAATAACAAGCGGCCGCCGCCACACAAAGAGCTCCCGTCGTCAAAATGGCAGGAAGCGCGCATACTATTCAGGATTTCACCCCGAAACAAAAGTAGTCATTAAGCCGGCCTCGACCTTGCGAGTCGGAGGTGGCGTTCCAGCGCGCAATTTGCGGCCGGCTCGCCAGCTGCGCTTCGCAAACTGAGCGCCTGCGCGACTGCAAAGATGACAACTGACATTTTTTAGAGGGGGTGCATGGCAACAAAAAAAAAGTGCTTGTTTACCCCCCCCCCCCCCCACTCATTCCGCACAGCCCTAAACTCAGACGTGCGGAGGAATCCGCTTTTCTGACTCGAGTCATATTCATGAAATGAATCTTACAATCCCAAAAAGATCTCTTGCTGCCCAGAAAGACGGATATGCGCGGATCGAATCCGCTCCCGAGACTCCCAAACATTTTCACCGTGACTCAAGAGAAACTAATTGTAGCGTCGTGTGACATGAGAGAGGTAAAAAGCCATCCGGTTTTAGAAAAATGAGAAGAAGAAAAACAAAACCTCGTACCGTCCGGCTGCCGGAAAAGACAAATCGGCCGGCAACCAAGGCGGTCCGAGAGAGGAAAACTTGCAATTGTCCCGCAGTATTCCATCTGATGGCTGGAAACGCTGGAGCACAAACGCAATTTCCGCCGGCTTGGTCAACCCCAACAACGAACGACAAATACCAAAGAAGAAGAAGAAGAAGAAGAAGACTTCTCCTGCCGCGGTCCTTCTCACGGATGGAAATGTTGGTGGAAAAAGTCAAGATGGACTCAAAGAAGCTTTGGACACGCTCGGCCAAATCCGACAGGGCGACAACGGTGAGCGTCGCAAAACGGGGACCCAAATGAAAGGGCGGCGAGCCTTCCGATAATCCTCTTTCGCCGATCTTAGTCGCGCTTGGCACCGACTCGCTTCCGGCCGCGGCCGCGCGCGATCGACGCGGAAAAGATTGCGGGTCGCGTGGCGACCGCGTCGAGAAGCCCGACTTGGACGGCGAACCAATCAACGCGTGCAAACTCCGGCGCCCGCGGCTCACTTTTCAAGCCACTTTCTTTCGGATGCGGGCCATTGCGCAAATGTGCCGTACCAATAAGAAGAACAGGTTCATAACAACAGCGGCCGAAATTCATGGCATACGCGCCTTAAAAACAAAAGGCCCAAACTTACTTTTGGTTGGTGCTGTTCCAGAAGACGCTGTGGCGCTCGGACGAAGCCAAGCGGGCGCACGCGCACGCGCACGCCAGCGAGCCGACAATCCAAAGCAAATCCATGGCGGACCGCACCGAAGCGTTGCACGCCCCGCACGGACACGCGCGCGCGTCCGCTCGCTCCCAAAGGCAAAGCCGCGGCTCCCGAAGGCCTTCCACTCGTCCGAGTTTGACCCGGAGAGCTGCGAGGGGGGGAGGGGGGGCTGCTTTCAAACCGGCGAGGAGCGCGACGGCCACGTCGATCCGCACGAGGAGTGCGAGCGCCGGCGTGGCGGCCGCTTTTGTTCATCCCCCCCCCCCACCCAAGACAAAAGCCACGCCCCCCGCCGCTCGGGCGCCCAATCGCAGGCCGGTCCGAGAAGCGGAACTTGATGATGCCTTTAGGATTTCACAATTAAGGAGGCCAGGGGACCTGCCGCTTTTTCAAACGAGCCCGATCACCACCCCCCGCCCCCCCCCTCTCGTGTTTATTGAATTTCCCAATCAACATGGCCGCGCATCATGGGATACATCCGCTCGTGCCGTCGTCGATCCACGTTGCGCCGGGAACCAATCGAGCTAGGGCCATGTCGAAAACCTCGCAGTCAAGAGCTCTTTTTTTTCTAAATACAGTACTTTGACGTGATGCACCGAGGCTGCGAAATAGCGAGGGATCACTGGGGGTGTCTCTCTCTCTCTCTCCGGTTAGCAGTGCAGGGGTGTAGGCTTCGATGTGTGTGGAGCTTTCATGCTCTCCCCGCGCCTGCGCGGCTTTTCTGCGGGTAGCGCCAACGGAACACTCAAAAGGGTTCTCCTCGCGCGGGGCGCTTTGGCGCTTGGCAAACCGGCGTCGCGGTGCGGTCCGGCCGCCAACCGATCCCTCCGCGACAAAGTGTCACGTTTGCGAGGTGGTGGCGGCGGACCCCAAAAAGCAGGCGGGAGGGAGGAGCGGGGTGTAACTTGAAGAAGTGGATCGATAAAACACAGAGAAAGCGAAATCCAAAAACAAACAGTCCAAAGTAGCAAACAAAAAGAACAAGCGAAGCTAAAACACAAGCGCGACCGAAACAAACCCGACAGCGGTAAAGGAACAGCAAACAAACGAACGTGACGGAGGCAAAGAGCAACAATGAGCCCGCACCGAGTGTTCGGGCGGGAGTCCTTTTATACGACTCATGATTACGTAATGAGCGACAGGTGTGCAGCTGCAGGGAGAGCCCTACAGCGCCACCTGTCGGTCCCAAACCAAATCATGACACAAAGAAGCCGACGAGAATCGATGTCGCCATCTGCGCAATATTTCTCTGACTGCCGTCGTCGCTGGCTCCGCTGCGTATGGCGACCGTATTACATACGTGTCGGGGGGAATAGCTTTAGACGGGACGCGTGGAAGGCGTGGGTCAGAATGAGCCAAAGCCGGCGGAGGACGACGAGGCTCTCCCGCGTTTGCCTTTTCTCATTTCACCGCGCCGAGCTGGATTCCTTCCGCCGAGCGCGGGCTGCGAATCCGTTTGCGTTCATTCTTCGGAGTAGAATATTAATTTCAAATGAGAAAACGGCAAGTCAAGAGTCCCCTGTAATTAGGCTTTCCTGGCGCGCCATGTAAACACGCCGACGAGGTCCTCCCTTTCTGCCGCGCAAGCTTCTTTTCACTTTCCCAACTCGGAACAATTCTAGAAGGAGCGGTCGAGGCCTTTTGGCACGCCGAGACAAACGAGGGTTGTCCCGTCGCCCTGTCATTACGCGCCTGTCCCCAAACAACCGCGCCGCGTATTTACGCCAAGCGCACCGCCGCCTCCGCTCGCTACCTGAGCCGGTCCGCGCCCGCTCGGCGCGCCGCGTCGCCGCGAAGCCCTCGGCGTCTTCGCGGCCGACAACCAAGCCTTCCCCCGTCGTTAGCGTCGCGCAGCTCGGCCTCTGATGATAAAACAGACTTTCTACGACCAACCCTCGAAACGATCGCGATCGCGATCCTTTGCCATTCAATGGCACGGGGGGTGCGGGGGGGGGGGCTTTGGCGTATATGCACACACAAACTTACTGCACATCCATCCAAGGCGAGAGTCAAAGAACAGCTAAGAAGGAGGCGGAAAAAGAGGAAGAGCGGGAGGAGGAGGCAGGAACACACATCAGATAAGAAGATGCGAGGAGGCGAGCAAAGACGACAGCAGAGAGCTTGAAAAAAAAAAAAAGCAAAGCAAAGGCGAGCGAGGCAGGAAATAAACAGAAACGGCCGACTCTGCTAATTAGCCGAGGGGCCGAGCGGCCGCCCTTCGCACTCGCTCCTCCTTTGAGGCCGTTTGGGCTCGTTTCCTCGCCATCGATGATGCGACGGCACGTTCGCAAACGCCAAACGAGCGCCGCCGTATAGCGACGCCTCGTCGGATGGATCCTGGACAAAACAGACCGCTGTAAGCCTGAAACGCCGTCGACCTCGCGCCCAAAAGGAAAAGGAAAAGGATTCCCTCGTACGTGACATTTGCTCTACGTCACGACAATCCAAATATTAGTGGGATGCATGTTTCGCTTGGAAGGCTTGGAGGGGGGCGGTCTGGTTCGCATGCGCTCAGAGAGCAAAAGGGCTCCTCTTCGGTGTCACCGGCAAAAGATGGCTCGGCGTTTTGAACGTGAAATGGAAAACAAACAAACAAACAAAAAAAGACATTTGATGACAATTTCAGGGAAACCTTTCAATGAAATAGAAATACAAATGAAACAAGAAACCCATTGAATGATGGGCGGTGAGCAATTTCAACGATTGAATGATTTGAATGCAAAATGATGAATATCTGGTGCTTAGAATTGTGTTCATTTGTATGGCGTTTATTTTCGTTTGGAAAAGGTGGAAAAATATTTGCCAAGATAAGATAAGATAAGATATCCTTTATTTGTCCCGCAATGGGGAAATTACAAAATGTCGTGCATCATGAGCTACGTCGCGCTGACAGTGAAATGAGATGAAGCGCTTGAGAGGCGCTGAATTGGAGGTCGATTCGTTACCAATAAAAAGAAACAAAGACAAAATCTGACAATGAAATTGTGAGTTTGAGGTCATTTCACGATTCATTTTGAAGATGAAATTTCATTTCTTGCAACTTTCAGCCGAACCCTTCTGAAAAACTTTTCATGTTTTTTTTTCAAAAATGTTATCGGTTGCAATTGTGGGCCATTCCGTTCATTCTTTCAAGGAAAACGAAGAATCCCGGGGAAAAACGTGTCCAAAATCGACCGTCTCATTCTCTCGAGCATTCATAAAAGCATCAAAGAACGCAACGGGCGCATAAAAGGCGCATTTGAAGAGCGGCGGCGGATGATGACTGCGCTGCGCCCGAATGCCTCGGGGACGCTGCGTTCGGAAGCTGTGGGAGAAGCGGGCGTCGAGTGTTCACCAGTTCCCCCCCCAAAGAGAAGCCTTCGAGGCAAGGAGAAATGGGGTGAGAAAAGCGCCGAGAAGCACACGTTGAATGGTGAAACCGGTTGGAGGACAAAATGCGGGGAGAAAGGAGAGAGAAAAAAAAACACGGACACGCCAACGTCAATAGGCGGACGAGGGCGGACGCGCCGAAAGGGGCCGACTCCTTGAAAGGGTCCTTCATTATGCATGAGGGCCGGCGTAAAAAGCCCAAAGGAGCCCTTCTGCCGTCGCTGGACGTGAGGACCGTTGAGCCCGAGCAAAGGAGACCACCCGGGCACTCGTCTTCAACGCGCAACAACGGCGGAAAAGAACCAGCTGGGAAATGCATCAAATGTGGGAGAATCGCTCATCGTCTTTTTGGTATCTCGTCTCGCAATTTCAACGGCACTTTCAAAAAAAACAAAAGCCCAATGGGTCTGAATCTGCCACCCGTTATGGCTGGAGAAGCGCCGTTCGGAGAGCGCCGCTCTAGCCGAGCCGTCGCCACTTTCCAAAGACTCTTTGCTCGGCTCCACCGCGAAAGAAGGACAAAACGGATCGGGCGGCAGCCTCCGGCCGGGCTGGAGAGACGACAAAAAGGTCCAAATCGATTTGGGCTCGACCGCCTGAAAGCGTGGTGACGCGTTCACACGCGCAGGCGGCGGCTTTTGTATACGAGCGAGGCACACTTTTGCCCATGTGCCGTGTGGGTGGGAGGGGGCGGGGCCGTCCCTCGAGATCACGGGCCTTTCGACCTCTTCCATGAGATAACGTGAAGTCATTAGTTTGGAATTGCCCTCCGCCGCCGCCGCCGCCTCGCTTTTGCCTTTGCAGACCGGACGGAGGGCGAACCACTTTGTTTGGTCCCCCCCCCACCCCCCATTTAACTTTGAAAAGAGGAAGGGGTCCGAGGCAGGGAAGCCGCGAGGCAAAGCTGGATGAATGACAACAAACCCGTGACGTGACGTAAACATAAACGTAAACGTGACAATCGGGTTGTTTCCGCACCACAAAGGTAGCAAGGTGGCGGTGGCGGTGGCGGACCCCAAAGAGCCGGCGGGAGGGAGGAGCAACTTGGATCGAATATAGGCAAAACCCAATCCAAAGTAGCAAACCAAACCGTGGCACAAGCTCAAACCCCAATAACAGAAACATGAGCCAAACAAACCCGACAGGAGCCGAGAGCAAAGAGCAACAACGAGCGCTAACGAGCAACAGGTGCGCAGCCGCAGGGGGGGAGCCCTACGGCGCCACCTGTCGGTCACAAACCCCAATCGCGACACCGATCGGGCGCCGCGTCGCCTGCCGCACTTCCAAAGGCTTGAAAACGAGGCACGGAAGACCCAACGCTCACGCCGCGGCCGCCGTCACCGCGTCGGCTATTTGGCAAAAGCGACCGAGGTGGTCGACGTCGTTCGCGACTGCGGAAGGCCCCGCTCTCTTGAGCTTCGGGCTCGCCTCGCCGGCGCCTTTCTGACATCATCTCGACGCACAGCGAGCGAGACTCGTTGATGCGCGCAAGCGATGATCTCCGTTCCGAGTGGGCGGCTGCGTCCGCTCGCCGCGCGCGTTCGGCTTCTGGCTCGGCGCACACATTTGCAAATATGTCCGGATAAAGCGAGGTTCGAGGACACCGAGCTGAACGGAAAGCAAACACAGACAAAGACTTGGGGGGGGGGAGTTTTTTCCTTCCTTTTTGGCCCGCACTGCGCAGGCCAAGTATGTCCTCATGGCCCGCATAAGTATAAGGTGCGAGAGGCCACCGCAATGCTCAGCTGGCAAGGAGCGAGACCCCAGTGTGTCAGTCGTGCGGTCAGGCCCGGGGGCCCCGTCTCTCCCTCCCTCGCTGCGGCCCGCCTACCTCCTTCTCGACCGGCTCTCGCTCCCGCCCCGGCACGTTGACGCCCGCTCCGGACAAAAGCCTCTTGCCGTCTCCTGTCCCTTCTCTCCTTTCTTGTCCCGCATCTCATCCAATGGCTGACTCAAAGTCAAATTCCTTTTTGCTTCCAGGCGGGACGCCGTTGCGCGGACACTCCCGCGACATCGACATCGAGATTGGAGTCGACCCTTCCGTCAAATTTCCTGTCGGTCGGTGTGGCGAAAGCTCCGAAGGACGAAAAATTCCCGCTGTTCTCCCCAAACATGAATGTGACGCCTCGAAATTTGGAACGCGTGACCCCCCCGACGCGACAAACTCCCGATCCGAAGCCTCCGCGCAAAGAAATCATCAGACTTGGCCAGACAGCTACGCGAGCGGACAAAAAAGCCGAAACGTGCGGGAAAAAAACTGCCAATTTTGCCGACGGCGCATTTTTTCGCCGCCGCTCCGTGCCGTTGCGTCGCCCGAGCGACCGCATTACAAAGCGCTCGAACAAAACAGTCGCTGTGTCATACGCAACTCACACCACCGCAAGACACCGCGTCTAAATAAAGGCGGGTCAGAAGTAAATGGCCGGGTTCGGATTCAACAATGTGACACGGGGTGGGGGTGGGGGGGGGGGGGGGTCCACAAGAAGACAAACTGGACAAACTGCATTTGTGTGAACGCGGGCCAGAGAGGAACAATGGCCCGCCTGCTATTCTGTACACAGCATATTTTATGCATGAAGACTTTCCAAACATGGTCAGGTTTTCTTGTCCCCCCCCCCCCCCCCCCAGACACTCCCTCAGACCAACTGCAACCTACCATGTCAGGCAACGCACAAATCAGATGGCATACGATAAATTGCCTGCGGCGCAGGTCTGATCAATGAAAACAGATGCTGCAATTTGGGGGCGGGGGTGGGGGGGGGGCGCAAGGACACCACCGCAAAGTCGACAGCTCGCGCTTTTTCACGCTGACCATTTTGAAGTTAAAAAAAAAAAAAGAAGAGTGATGACACCCATACAAATTCACGCGCAAGTACATCTGTGTGACGAGCGTGCAAATTTACTGAAACAAATGAAAAATCCTCGAGCTGGAATTTAGGAGGAAATCGAAGGCTATCATTCCATCCAATCAGCTCACCATCTACCAAACTAACCGGATGGTTAAAAAGCTATTTTATGAGAGCATCTGGGGTTTGAGCGGACACCCGAGCGACTGGACTCAAAACACCAAAGCAAAGTCCACAAAAACAAGGTTGAAAGGAACAAAGACAAACAAGACATGAAAAGGGGAAACCAGAAAACATGACGGAACGGCGAGCAAAACGAAAGTGCAAAATATCACAAATACATGACGCGACAAGCTAGCTGCTAAGCTAACAACCGCTAGCTAGTTGGCAGATGATGGTGCTACTTTCAAGCTCGGTACATTTCCAAAAAGGAACATCGACGATCACTCGCTAGACAGCCGCGCGGGTTCGCGAATGGCGCTCGCCAAGAAGCCGGCGAGCTGGCTAACGCGCCATTTGACCGACTCGGTAGCTGCGTGAATTCCAAGATGCTATTGGAACGCGGTGAGCTTCCCAACGACCGGATCCCGGACGGCGAGCGCATTTTCTTCCCGAACGGGCCGCCGGGAAACGGTCACATCAAATCTAATTAGCGCGGATGATTTTTTTTTTCTTTTTAGCTCCGAGCGAGCCACGAAAAGATCCCCGCTGTCAGCAGAATGATTTATTCACATCCGATTACAAATCATGCCTTGCCAAACACGTCCTTTTTATTTTGCCCACGGAATGACCTCGGTAAAGAGATTAATCGGCCATGTGGTCAATTGTACATGGAAACAAAATGGCTCCGCTCTGAAATCTGGCGCTTACGGCGTTCGGGGCGTGCGGAACACATGCAGGAAGTTCAGAGAAAGAAAGAAACGGGCTGATTCGTTTTATTGGGGGTTGTAGCACGCACGCGCACGCGCACACGCACACGCACACAGAAACACGCGGGTATTCCGTTCATGGACGCCGTGGGCCAATCAACAGACCAAATGTGTCGCGATTCTTATTTGACAAGCCAACCGGCAGCGGCGCGTTAAGGAAACACCCCCCCCCCCCCCGAAAAGCTGTCATATCAAGTGTTGCGTTTTCCAAATGACGCGTGCGGCAGGGTGGCGCTTGGCGATCGATGATGATCGTTTGTTCACGAGGCCGGCAGATAGTTTGCGCCCCCGCCGGCGTAGGCGTAACCCACATTGACTCGAGAGCCGACCTACTTCTTCCGCTTGACCCGCCGCCGCTCGCGTTGGCTTCGGTTTCCGATCGCCTCTGGCCAAAACGAATCCGGTCGAGGTGAAAAGAAGCCGAGCCTTCAAAAGGAAATATTTGCCACGAGCTTGAAAACAGCCGCCATAATGCTCGCTCCCGATGAGTTGCGTCGACATTGGGTGGCGCGTGAAGCGCTACGCTCCGTTTCCTTCGTTCGCGGTTCGAGCGGCAGACGGCAAATAACGTGAATAAAGGGGCGGTCTCTTCTACGTCGAGATCGGAACGAAGCCTGCATTTCAACGACGCGCCGTCGCTCGCCATGCGCCGACCCGCCGGTCCAAAGTCCTAAACGGGCCCAGGTGCGAGGGCCCGCCGCCGGCCAGCTCATTGCTTTCAGCTGTTCGAGGGAGTATAAGTGGCACCGGTGCTTCCGGAAAGGGATTTATGTCCCGAAAGACGACAGCAAAGACCACGGCTGGAAACTAAAGGAAACAAGAGTGTGGAAGTTCGCAGGAAAGGGGCCCCCGACAGAACCCCCCCCCCCCCCCCCCCCCACTCCTCAACTGTCAGTCACGCCAAACCCAAGTCAACGGAGGTCAAAATATGCTCGGACTCTGAACGTAGCAAGGGGTTAGCGTTCAGGCTAACATTTATGTTGTGACGCGATCTCATTTTTCATCTGCCGGACTTTATCTTTGGATTTTTGCAACCGAGTCGGAGCCGCGATGCTCGGCAAAGCGTCACTCGAGTCAACGATTGAGCCGTCCGTCCCTTCAGTGCAGCCAAACGGGCACTTTGGGCTCGCTCCGTCGGCACGCAAGTAGGCCGACGGACGGACGGTACGGCGGCGTCGCGTGCCGCCGCGGCGTCCGTGTTATTCCGTCTCCTCCCGGCCGCCCGCTTCAACGGAGCTATTCTGGGAAAATCCAAATGATAGTCTTTCAGCCCGCGGTCGGCCCGTTGCGGTTCCCTATTTGTACTTAAAGCCCGGAGCCTCCCGCCTGCGACTTCCCGCCCCGCTCTTCTTTTCGGGTGCATTCTTGAAGTGACTTTTTGTGAATCGCATTTACATTTGGAGATGCCAGCGAGCCGGGCGCTGCAACGTGCACCCCGCGAGGAAGGGATGCGCACCAAACAGATATTACAGCTGCCGTCCCGTCCTTCCTCGCAGAGCGGCACGCCGTCCGGTTCTCTGCTCCTGTGCTGTTCTATTTGCTCCCGGTGACATGGACTTCCTTTCGGGATTGAGCGCGAGCCGGCTCACCGCTCCGGTCCTGAGCTACGCGCTAGCGTGAATCCGTCGCATTGCCTTCTTCTTCTTCCTATCCTGTCCGCTACCCCTCGCATCCTTATGCGACGGCTCGGAGCGCGACCCGACTCAATTCTCCCGTCTCGCCTCGCCACTTGATGCGTCCTTCCCGACGGAGTCGAGCGACGCTTTTGATCCCGTGCCGACCTATGACCGACACGCGCCAGGTCCGAAACACGCTTCCGATCTCCGTCGCCATCCGTAAATGTGTCTCCGCTCATTTGTCTCTTCGTTCGCAAGAGCGGGTCAATGAAATGGCCAGAAAACGTGAGCAGCGAGCGGCGGGAAAAGAAGTGGGCGCGTCTCCATTTGCAGTCGGTGACAGCCAAACGAGCGTCAAATGCGTCGTCGGGTGTCACATTTGACTAGGCGGCTTTCGGCGACCGACCGTCAGAAGCGCGTCGCGGACCCGATCCGATGAACGGAGCGGACGGGATGGGGAGCAACGAGCCGCGGGCGGCGTCGGACCACGTGAGGAAGAAATGGCGGCGGGTCAGAGCGGACAATTGGGATGGCTCCGCTCTGCGAGGAAGGCGCGCGACAGAACAGAAGCGTCGGCGCGGCGAGGCGCTCCGTCTTTGTTCCGTCTCGGCCACTGTTGCCGCGCGCGCGGACGCCCCAAAGGCATCTTCAAACAACGCCGCTCCAACGCTTCCCGTCCGTCCCTGCGGGCCCTGCCTGTAATTGCTAGCCTAACCTGTGGAGCGCCACTGAGCATTTTCGCTCCGTTCGACGAAGGGCCGCGGCCAAAACAAAAAAAACAAAACATCTCTTTTCAACGAACGCAGTCGCGTCGCTTTGCGCCGCACGTCGGACGATCGCGGCCGGCGCCGCGCCCCGCTCGCGTTGTGACGAGCACCTCGGCTGCAAGTGCCGTGACATCATCGGCAGGCTTCATCCCCAAAATAGTCGGGCCCAGTCTGCTTGACACGTCTCGTCGTTAGAGAAACTACATTTAGAGACCGCACGGCTCGATGAATGGCCCCCTCACCCCCCCCCGCCCCCGCCTCCCTCATATGAAAGCTCTCTTTAAATCATCCAAGCGTGTTTTTCAATCTCTCCTTCATATCTGCCGTCATCTTGCGCCTCGCCTCGCTCTTTCCTCGCGTCCTCCTACGGCCTCGACCGTCCGCAACTTCCTGCGCGAGCGTTTGGCCTGGGATGACACGCACACAAAAAAACCCCCACAAAACACCAAGACTGGCTTACATTCTACTGCAGTCCATTTGTGTGTGTGATTTTGAAAGGCCACGTCTTCTTCCTCCTCCCCGAGCTACACCAAAAAAAAGAAATAAGCAAACAAAAACCCGTGCTCGCTTCAGTCGCATGGTTACACACGCTAAATAAATAAATACGCAGAATGATGTAAGATGCCTTTGGCCGACCGGCGACCGGAAGCGCCACCGCGAATGAAACCCAAACGTTGGCGTCCGGGTGCAAAAAGCCTCGGAGATTTCAAGAATTTATCTTCAATTCAGAACGCGCTTAAAAGTGTCAAATCGACGTGCGTGAAGGAACACCCAAAAACCGAGCGGACCGGAATGCCCGAAGGAAGGCCTGTCCAACCCGTTTCCGTCGCGGGCCACATTTTAGTTGGCGTTTCCCTCGGAGGGCCGCTCTGACTGAAACCAGATCAAGAAGTCAAGAATAGGGATTTATTCAACTAGTGTTGAAGCGACTGTAATGAGGTGTTTGGCAACGACAAATAAGCTGAATATACTGTACATCTCTTATTTACTACGAATGAGAATTTGAAATGTCGCTCCATATTTTAGCGAGCGTCATGGAAGTTGCCATGTATGATTTGCTTTTGCGGGCCGCATAAAATGATGTGGCGGGCCAGATCTGGCCCCCGGGCCTTGAGGTTGACACCTGTGCCCAAAGGCATAGGTTTTTTTTTTTTAAGGCCTTAACGCACTCTTTTAAAATAATACAAACCCATTTGAACAAAAATATACCGAGCGAGAGCACGGTCAATGGATTAGACCAAAAAGAAAAGGTCGGGATCGGTCTGCGTTTGCAGAAAACAAAGCCCCTTTTCTTGCAAAGTAAGAAAGCGATCATCTCTCACAAGATACATCGACAACTCTGCTCAAAGACGTACGGCACCTTCGAAAACGAACCTCTGTCGGCGTAAAAGGCAGGATTGCAGCGGATGACGCTCAACTGTCCAAAACGACTCAGCTGTGCCGGTTGCTTCTTCTTCTTCCAAAGCGACGTGGTCTCCGACTCAAGCGTGTCGCCATCAAGTAGTCAGCGGTGGAACTGCACCCGATCAAAAAAAAGAAATGCAAAACGGACTTCCTTCATGTCCAAGAAAATGATCCGTGAAATGGAAGGACGGGATGGAGCAGGGTTGACTGCATCCCGGTAGAGCAAAACGGCAATCTTCCGGGTTATATCCAGCGCAACTTTTTAAATCACTCCTCAAAACTGTCTCGGTCCCTCCAATAAAAAACAAACAAGAAGCGCATTGATGACAGTGACATTTGGGATCATCCCCACAAACGTTGGTTTGCGTGCAAAGGGAAAGGGCAATTTTTTTTGTTCACGTATTTATTTATTGATCATTTTTCTGACCAAAGGTAGCATCGTTTTCAAAATTCCCGCTCTACGGGAACCAACAAGAGAAGAGACAAGCACTTGTGTCCGCCATTGCTGAACGGTCGACGGAACGGAGGACGTTGGGCTCCTCGCCGCCGGCGCGCGCGTGAAAGGGGCCTTTATCGGAGGCTGTCAATGGCGCCGGTCCGCATGGGAGCCCGCCACAATGGACCCGTCATCGTGAAAAGAGGAACAAAAGAGCCTTTGCCTAAGAGGGGCCCCCACTCGCCACACTGGAAACGGGCAGGTGCACCCCCCCGCCCCTTGGGATTCATACAGTATGCATTTGCCAGCCTTCTTTTTTGGGCCCAAAGGCGCGCTCCGCTCGGCCGCGTGCGTGTTGCGTCAAAGCGACTCCTCCCCCCGGCGTGCCCTCAGCCCACGTCGGGTGAGTGGGTGCGCGCTTGCCGTCGTCTTTGCTTCCCAACATGACAAAACCCGCAAAGCGTCACGGATGGCTCCTCCTTCTCTGAAGCAAGGCCGTGTGTGTGTGAGAGGACATTCTTGCATCCCCCCCCCCCCCCCCCACGTTGAATGCAGAAACACACCACTTAGCCCACTCCCAAGTTTTAAAGCACACCGCACCACAAATTGCCATTTGAGTTGCGTTGCAACGATTGGGAAATCGTTGGTCTTTTTCATTTTGGGGCCATCTCGGTGAAACATCTCCTTGCTTGACACCCCAACACGACAGGACACGAGCCCTCCCCCCGTCCCCAAATGCTCATCTGGTAGCTTTAGCGGCGGTTAATCTTGGCCGTTCACTGCCACGACTGGCACAACAGCCGGATGGCCCGTTTGCAGCCTTTCCCTGAACCCCCCCCCCCCCCCCCCTTCACCACATATGGACACCATCGAGGATGATGGATTTCTCTCAGTGAACATGAAAGCTTTGTTCAGGCCGCTCCAAATCATGACACTTGACTGTAAAAAGAAAAAAACCAAAACGGCATTAGCCGAGGAGTAATCTGGGCTCCGTATTGGCCAATGGAGACGCTTTCATAGACCTTCCTGGCTGCGGACCTGGACTGCAGGCAAGAGATAAAAGGCGTGCGAGGAGGGGCCAATCGGGGAGGGACGGCTGTCAAATACAGAGGCGGACACGTAGCTCGCTAGCCAAGTCTGGAGCGAGGCTGATGACCAGCTTCAATTACACGCAAGGAGGGGCCGGTCAGGTGCGAAAGAGGGGGGGGGGGGGGAAAAAAAAAAGAAAAACATCAACAGAAACAACCAAAGCAAAGCAAACTCATCATTTGGATGCGAAAATGTGATTTGATGTGCCTTGGCAGGAATGGGGCCGGCCGCCTCCAGGGGATCTGGAGACGCTTGTGTAAGGCGCGCTCTGTCGAGGCAAGTGAAGCCGTGCGCTGACTCATTTGTTGATAAAGCCATTGCTTTACCGCGCACACGCGCGCGCACACATTCCTCCATGCGAATGCCTTTCCTCATATTCATTTAGATTCCACAAGATGCCACAGTAAGTGTGTGTGTGTACAGGAAATTTCACCTCCGCTTGATCCCACTCTGGAAAATCAATGATTTCATAAAAGCAGCTTAGCCACATAGGCACGGGTCATAGCAGCTGCAATGCCCCCCCCCCCCCATTCCTCGCCGGGCCCCTCCCTCTATATCGAGATGCTCATATAATTCGACACTGTTGGTCAAAGGGAAGTCCAGCCCATTGTAATGTCTGCCTTGATCATCTCAAACGCAAGCAATATTCTTTTTCTGAAATTGTTTGTTTTATTCTGGTCAAAAAAAGAAGCGGTGATGTCAGTGCTCGGCGGGTTTTTTGGGGGGGCCAGTGGGGCCCTTCTAGAAACAGGCAAATTTCAACAAGGCAAACGCAGCTGGGTGTAAATTCAAGATACTTGCAATATTTGGCTCCAAGTGGGAAGCGCTTTGACTAGCGCTTGAGTATTTTTAGTTGAGGATTTCCCTTCTTCTTAAGCCTTGTTTACAAAGCAGACATCAAGTTTCGTCATGTATGTTTTGATCTACCATCAAGACTTCCTTTGATTTATTTGGGGGGGGGGGGGGGGGTGTGCGTGCGTGTTCTTCTGCAGCGTGACATAACCGGGAGGGGGCGGGGGAGTGGGGGTAAGAGTCAGTCGTTATTTTTGGGCTTTAAGTTTTGAGCAGATGCCCAAAGTGCGGGCGCATCCGCGCACGCGCGCGCACGGGGAGGGGAAGGGATTACTGTAAATGTGAGGGAAGCGGCGGAAAGAGGAGGAGGCGATTAGCGAACGTTGCGGTGACTTGTGGGAAGGGAACGACAGAGTTGATAAGAAGACACCTGACGGCAAATGTAACCTTGTCAAAAGCCGACGACGCCAAACATCCCCGGCGCTCAACTTCCTCGCGCAGGTGTGCTTTGGCGACACCTGTGGGCGGGAAGTAGCTTAGCGGTGCCGCGAGAACCCATTGACGCCACCGATTCTCAAAGATTGACACCAGAAGACCGAAGGCCAAGACGGAGAGAGGTTTCATTGCTACAAGGCGAGCGGGCTTTATGAGTCACCGGCAACTCGGAACGGAGGAACGGCCGCAATTCGGGAGGTGAATTTCTGCGCTTCCGTCGACGAACATTCGGTCTTTACGAGCGGGCCATCTGTTTCTACCCTAATTTTTCTGGGGCCGCTCGCAGATGGCCCATCTCGCGCTTCGCGGCGCCCGAAATGAGAAAGGCGCCGTCTTCCTCGGAGCGCGCCCGGACTCGACTTCCGACCGAAGCAAACTCGCACTCGACGGCGGAGGTTGTCAAAGGAGTCGAAGCTCGCGGACGGGGTCGGGGCCGGCAATCAAACCGACGTCGTCGGCGCGCCGCATCGGAGGGCGGGTCGCGACGCACGAACGCTCCCGAGTGCCGTACGGGGGCGGGGAAGGACGGATGAGACTCCTTCCGCCTTGTGGAACGGGAACGCGGGCCTTTCCGCGGGAACCGACGGCGCCGTTCGCCTTTTGCGCGTGACGTCGCGGCCTTCGCGGGGAAGGCCAAAATAACGCTTTGCGCGTCTTCCGACGGTTGAAACTCGGGTCCGGCGTATTGTCCCGTCTCCGCTTCCGCAAAGCGATTCCTTTCGACGCGGTCGCATCTTGCGCTGCGCCGGGGTGGACCGCTACTCGGACTAGACTAGTACTAGTCGACCAAACTTTCAAACGTGACCTTTCCAGGTGCATTTTCACATTGAGCGCGTGCCGCCCTTCCCGGAATAAAATGAAACGTTTGCTTTTGTACAATGAGGACTTTTGCTCATCAAACGATTGTTTTCCTAACGATGACTCTTTTAGTCTTTTTGCATTCTTATAAAATGATGACATTTGCCCTCCTATAGCCCAGCCCGAAAGCAAAGAAATCTTCACGTCCCTTTTTTTTCTCTTTTATGGGCTCCGAAAGGACAAAAGTAGAGTGCAAAACACCTCAATCAATAAGATAAAGGCTTGAAAATGCCGCCAAACTTGCAAAATGATTTTCATTGTCCTTCTTTGATGCGTTTACAGACATTTTTGGGGGCGGGGATTCATGCCCCTCAACGTCAGCAAATGCTTTTGAGCCCGCCCCCGCCATAAGGCTCCACCCCCCCCCCCCCCCACCCTTGATAAGAGCACGTCCTCTCAAGATCCTACAAACGACTCGTTGACACATTTCCAAGTGCCACAAAACTGGCAAAAGCGCGGACACACGCGCAAAATGAGAGAAAGGGGCGCAGTGGGTCATTGCGCAAAGGCCCTACAGAGCATGCGAACACTCGCAAGAATCATACCTAAAATGAAAAATAAATCCTCGTACACGTTCGAGAAATGAATATGGAGGTGAAAAAACCCAAAGAAAACATCGCCTCCGCCCCAAATTTTGCACATCCGCGCAACTGCCGAAGCGTTACTTTGACAAAGTAAAGAATACAAAGTCAAATCTCCTCGGGCTGGTTTCCACGGCAACCAGCCACAAAGCGGACGGTCGCGGGGCCGCGCCCAAAAGGAGTCGAGTTGTGAAACTACTTGGGGAAAAGCCCCAAAGAGTTCTGAGATATGAAGTTGGCACACTGGGAAAATGTTTTCTTTTTTCTTGTCATCTGACAGAAAGCTCATCAATTCGATTTTCTTGCGTTTCCATGACTTTTGACGCAGACTTGTTTTTCTCCCGATATCACGGCTCGATTCTTCAGATTACTTTCTTTTTTCCTGTGTATAGTTTTTGTAAAGTCAAGATTTGATTTTGTCATGATTGACCTTGAACATTTTTATACTATTCTTGATATTTTGGATACAAAATTTTTTGTATTTCTTGTCTTTTTTTTTTTTTGGTTGACTTTTTTCAACGTTCTCCGTATACTCCTTAGTAGGCAGGGGTAGGCTCGAGTGAGGGTTTGGACAGCCTGTTCCGCGCTTGAGAAATTGGTAAAAGCGACCAAACGCGTTTTCAAGCGCATCTACTGCACCGCGGCTACGCGAGTGCCATCATCCAAAGTGTTCTCGAGTTGCGAAGGCAGAAAACAGGCAGGAAGGACGACGACAGCGCTCGCTATCCTCTACCCTTGACATTGAGGAAAAAAGAAAAGAAAAAAAAGACCGGTATCATTATTTTTTGGGTCCATTTCCAAAAAACGTCACCTTGCTGGCCTTTGGCAGTCACCTCGCTTCAAAGTTGTCACGATGATACCATCGTCTGCATCCAGCGTCACATCGTAAACCATAAACATTCATTACCCGTCCCGATGTTAGCATTGTCAACATCTGGCACTGCTGTTTGCATCCAGCACCATCCCATTATTCACAAACATTCTGAAGCCATCCCACGACTAACATTGTCTGCATCTGGCCCCATTTGTCCATATTCGGAGCCTTCCCATGAATCAAAAACATTCGCAATCCATTTTGACGCTAGTATTGTCGCTACCTGGCAACTTTGTTTGCATCCGGCACCATTACACCGTATACGTAAATCAATCCATCCAATCATCTGAATCCGGCTATCTTCCCATGAATCGTCGGCGTTCCAAATCCATCTCAAAGTTGGCATCGTCTGCTTGCGCCACCTTCGTCCGCATCCGGCGCAGGTTTCTACACGGGCATGTGTATCCTCCTTAAATTGTAAGCATGCTTCAACTATCTTAATGCTAGCGTTGTCTTTACTCGCCACTTTTATCTGCATCCGGCACTGTAATCAGCATCCGGCACCGGGCCATAAAAACGTACCGATGTACCGAATCCATCCCAACGCAAGCGTTGTCTGCATGCCTTCTCCTCAATCTGGCACCGTTTGCTGCATCTGGCACCATCCCATAAATCACAAACATCCTTCATCCATCCCAGCGCTAGTATGGTCCGCATCCGGCACGGTCCCATTACTCCTTGGAGCGAGTCAAATGATGCTTGGGCGGGTCTCCGTTTGGCTAGAAATGTCACGTGGCCACAACGGATGGCGGGAAAATTTCTCGCGCGCGTCTGATTTTGCGCCGTGTCTCCGCAGCCCCCGGCCCGTCTCGCTAGGAGAGCAGGGGGGCGCCGGCGAGCAACGTGGCGGCCACGGTGAGCAGGAGGCGGTCGCGCGACAGGCTGCTGCCGCTCACGCTTTTCTCCAGCTTGGGAACTTTGGGGTTAAATTCATCTGGAGGAAAACAAAATAGTACAGAGGAAGAGAAAGATGAGCGTGTGTGTGTGTGCGCGTGACATTATTAATTCATCAAATGCAAATGGCGATTCACAAACACGATCAACAAAGCGGCAATTATCATCAGCATGTTGCTAACTCTCCAGTGTACTTTGTGTTTTTTTCATACTAATGATGTTTTTGTCCTAAGCGTGTGCATGTGTGCGGCGGTGGTGATGGTGGCGTGCGGGGGGGGGGTGTTCAATCAGGATGAATTAGCACGGTCTCGCAATTGATTAAACCCAACGAGAACATTAGCCGCGGGCTGAAAGAGCTGCGAGAGAAACGTCCCGAGCTATTTGGCGTAAGAGCGGACGTGGGCCGTTCATGACGCTCGCTTCCCATTACGTCCGCGGGGTCATTAGAGGAAAAAGACAGACGTGGGCTGATTTCACGCAGAGAGAGATGGAAGTTGAACACGGGACACAGCCAAGGGGATACGCCGGCGTAGTCATACGGCGACAGGAAGAAGGGATTAGCTGCTCAGGTGCTCACACGTCATCGCCCGCCAGGCTTATAATTAGGCCCCAATTGATATGACACATACATTATATAGATAGATATACGTGTGTGTGTATATATATATATATATATGTGTGTGTGCGTCTACATCTATTTACACACATACTGCGTACATACATTTTATTCGCAGACGCAATTACATATCCTGTATAGATAGCTCTAGAGATACAAAGACACCTAATAATAGCACAAGCCCAGGTGACCTGAGCTACTCTCTCCAAGCTTGCGTCCCAAACGCTGCGACGTGCCGCGGTTGCTTGTTGATGCCATCGAGTCGGCTGCCCTTTTTTAAGGACACGTTTGACTTCATGCGCTTTAAAATCCTCACTGAGAGGCCGCGAGGCATTTTAATGTTGACCTTTTTTGTGCTTTCATAAAAAAAAAAGGCCTCAGGCTCCTTTTTTTGGCACCCGTTTGACCTTTTCAATCGTCAATACAAACCCTGTTCTTGTCACCCGCGAGGCCCGCAAGCTGCCAAGCTATTTTGGTGCGCGTGTAAGTCGTCTTTGCATATGAATGAGTGATCCTCTTATGGCAGCCCCCACAAATATGCGGCGGCGGGGAATTGGTCGTAGGCCGATGCGAAGCCGCCGCCGCCGCCGAGAACCCGACATCATCGCGGCGGCGGCGGAGGCCATCCAACCCGCGCGGGTTGGATGGCCTACGCCTCGTGCGGTGTTTTCTCTGCCTAAACCACCCCCCCCCCCCCCGATTCCCAAAACACGCCAGTTGGGTGTGACTGGAGATGCGAACAGTCAGATTGATGTGTGTGAAGTGTTAGTGCGCCACAACACGGAGTCAAGGCGGAAGGAAGGAGACGTTGCTCCCAAGGCATTTTTCACACAACGAAAATCCTCCAAACGGCGCGATGGCGCCCCAAGTGTCCGCTTGATTTCAACAGACATTGCGCTGTTCCCTCTGTTATGCGTGCCTTCGCCACCCGGCGGCAGTATCGTAAAGGCGTACAGATGTACACGGAGCCACTCAAGACTAAGCTGTGGTGACAATGGTCAATCTTCGCAGAGGATAAAGAAAATAGGGCATTTTCTATTGTTTCTTCGCATGAAGGCGACACAGTTGAGGAAAAATTCATCCGGCGTCGCAGAACGAATACCGTCATGTCGGTCGGAAACCGAGGCCGGCGCGGAGCAGACGAAGGCTTTGCCGTCACTGACCCACTCCCGCTGCCTGAAGGCAAAAAGTTGCAACTTCATTGAGGTGTCCCGTCGGTCCGCTCTCGATTTCTGAAAATAGTCCCCGGCCGCCCTCGCCGAACGCGCGGCGACACTTTGTTTTACGACCCCCCGCGAGTCCGCGGCGAGATTTATCCGAGCGGACGGCCCGCTCGTCGCCCATCGACCGACGTGTCTCGTCGCGCCCGGGGGAGTTCCCTTCAAACGGCGCGTGCTCGTCTCGCGCTTCATGGAAGTCGGGTTTGAAAGCTCGCCGTGCCCACCGGCACCCGAAGGTCGCACGCGGTCGTCCGGGGCTCCGATGTTCCTTACGGAGCGTTTGTGACGACCGCCGACGAAACGTCGCGATAGTTGGGGCGCTTTTCCTAAAATACCAAATCACTCACCGATGTCGCGTATCTTGACGCTCGGCCGCACCGTGGAGGCGCCGGACGTCCGGCCGGAGTCGTCGTCCGAACGAGACGCTGAAAAATCAAAAGTGATGAAAGGACTACTCGGCTGCCAACCGGGAATGATTTAAGGGACGAAGTAGGAGACGGCCCAAAACGGGACCTTGGAAGCAAAACGGCCGACAAAGAGGTGATTACGCACCGGTGGAGCAGCAGACGTAGACCCTCATCCTCAGGCAACTGTGGCCGCGGTGGTGGTGGTGAGTGGGAGCGGCTAAAGGGCGGGTTCGAGAGTGAGCGTCGGCCATCGCGGACAAAATGGCGACGCCATGCCACGGCCTTAGAAATACTTTGCTCGTGTAAAATGAAGGAATATCACGGGGGCTCACTATTTAGCGCGCGCGCGGTTTTAAGCCTTACTAACACAAGGATAGCGCATTGACACGGTGCAGCATGCGCGCACTGACATATGTAGTAGTACTCTTGTCCCACGGTGAACTCGTAGCCCAGCGAGAAGGCGCTGTATCGCTGGAACTTCTCGGAGAACTTGATGGGCGCGTGCGGCGCGTGCGGCCGGTTGCACTCCCAGCGCTTGAAGCCGAGCCGCGGGTCGCAGGCCAGGTAGCCGCCGTAGCTGACCATGTACAGGACGTACTGCTCGGCCACGCTGCGCTCCAGCGTCCCCCGCGGGCTGGTGTCGTAGTGCGGGCAGTAGATGTCCAAGTAGTCGTTGACGCTCACCCGCACCGTGTAGCCCTCCCGTCGCAGCCTAAGCGGAGGGCCGGAGGGGGGAAAGTTAAACGGGCAAATTGTTTGAAACTCTCGGCCGGATGGACATGCAACTATTCATAATAAATACAGTCGCGCATACGATAGCGCGAAAGGAAATTCGGGGGACAGAAATGACTCCAGTGTACCAGCAGATGGCAGTATTATGCTGCTCTCGTGCTAACGTAGCCCCGCCTCCTTCTCTCCCTCCTCCCTCCTTTTTTTTTGCATCCTTGTCGTTACACAAAGTGGGGAAACGATCAGCATTCATCTGTACTTCCTACACACACACACACACACGAAGGCGTAGCCGTGTTATTAGTGGAATCCTCAAGAGACATGGCTATTTAATTAGAAAATGAGGAAGGAGAGATTGCATACCTTGATCCTGATCCTCTTTCCCGTTTGTGCGTAACGAGACGCTTTTTTTGAGGGGCGGGGGATCGGGTTGTGTTTACGGCACGTTCGTAGCATCACAAATAAAGAAAGTAGCTGCTACTCATCAACTGCGGAACAGTGGAGGAAAGTTCCCGAGAGGGACAACGGTGCACACCGACAAAGTTACGTACACGTAGAAAGCATATGCGGACAGAATGCGACGTGATTTTTTGGGGGGTTTTCCTACGCGACTCATGTCACGAGTAGGTAGAAAACAGATGCTATCTTTTGATTTATTCTTATTATAAATGAAGAGGATTTTATTGACCCATCGACAACTCCCTGGAGCAACCCACACAAACCGGGCCTATGTTTCTCCCCGCTCTGTGAAACATGAACGCGATTGTATTTGCGCTCTCAATTATGAGGCCCCCGCCCCATTTTTGGAGAGTATGCATCGAGTTAAAGAGAGCAAAAGAAGCAGCGGAGACTCTTTCTGCATCAGCAAGTGAAGCTTCTTCAGCAGTGCACCGACACCTCACAAGCCGCATACATTATGCAACGCTATCTGTGCCGTCTTCTGCCACTCGCGCACAGCGTGTGTGTGTGTGTGTGTGTGTAGCTGCAACTGAAATACATAAATCACTGCCATTACTGTCGTATATGCGCAAGAAAATGCCCGTAAGCTAACTGACTAACTGCCTCACGATACGATCACATTGCATGCATGCGAGTGGCTAATGAAGGCACGTAAAAATCAATCAATCAATCAATAATCAATTCACACCTGTGGGATGGTAAGAAGCTGCACAAGTGAAAGAGTGTGTGTGGGGGGGGGGGGCCCACCAGCCATCAACATTTGATGAAAAACTCCATTTTTTAAAACAGTCCTATTTCCAAAGGAAAGACATTTTTATCGACTATTTTTGAGAGTTAAATGTACTTTTCAACAGGATGAGTAGCGCATGATATCCGGACACATCGATTCATCGCGAATGATTCAACGGCAACATACACGCATGGATGCGCAAACACGGCCCGCGTCCATAATTCAAGCCTTCTCTTTCTGAAAATAAGCCGTCATCCTTTTTTGCGGTCGCTCTCTTCCGCCCTCGCCGACGCGCAAGCACGCCCGCGGCTCGGTCACGGAGTCGTTATTTACACCTTGCGGCGGGGAGCGCCGATAAGGAGCCCGCGCGGGAGACGGCGGGGAGGCGCGGGTAGCGGCCCCGTTTGACGCCGGAGCCTTGCAAAGCGGCGAGGGAGGGAGGCCTTTTTCTCGGGCCGCCGCGCGTGCTTTCGTGTCACCTGGATGCTCGCCGCCCCACAGCTTGAGTTCAGAAATCAAAAATCACAGAGTTCCGGCTAAGGTTCCCGAGGTGCCGAGAGTTATTCGCTTCCCGCAAGTCATTTGACATCGGAGGAAGGCTCGCACCCGCCAACGAAGTTCGGCCGTTCTCGGACGTGCACCGTTTCGGTAGCCGCCGTACTTTATCTTCCGAGGATTGGGATTTACGTGTGGCGCGAGCAAGGAGTCAAAGCGGCGTGACGGCGAGAGAGCCGAGGTCGGGCGCGGCCACGGGCGGGGGAGAAATCATCCCGTTCTCATGTGGGGGGGCGAGCCGGGAGATGGAGAAAAGATTGGAGGCGGCGCGGGTGGCCACAGAGCGGGCCCGGGCCAGATCGACCGGCGCTACAAACGCCGTCTGCCGCCGCCGATAGCCGGCCGCGCTCGCAACCGCGACCGGAGTTCTTTGTCGAAAGGAGCTACGGGGAGAGGAAATTTGAAAACGACTCACCATGAAATAATCAAGCAATCAACAATTGGGGCGGGAAATATGAGTGTTTTCTTGACAGTTAGGTTGATTTGAATGATCGCCTCCCAATGCACCCCTCGTCAAATGCCCGATACCAGGGGGAAAAAAAAAAAAAAAGAATCATTCGCAAGTTTAAACCTGCGACGATTAATCGACCGCTCATCAATTCTAAAATGAATCCAGAATTAGTTTTGATCATGGATTTAATCGCTTGGGTAGCCTTTCCTACGCCGGGTAACATTTGCCATTGGAAACGGTTCCTGCGAACGACCGTGACGACGTACCACGTCCCTCGACGGAGCTCGTCGGCGGGTCGGACTGTGCGAGCGGCACGGTGGCTTGACATTTGGCGTACATCGCCTCAATTTCTGCCAGGAAGGAAGATGGAGGTCAAAAAACAAAACAACACCCCCCCCCCCCCCCCCCGCCCGCTCCCTCCACAGATGAAGGAATATTAAGGGGGCCAGATAAGAATGAAGCCAAAGTCAGGGAGGGAAATTGAAAGATGAGAGGGCAGATTACGAGGAGAAGACGCACGGCGCACACGCAGGTCACGCTCCCGAGGCAGCTGAGCCGCTCAACGTGAGGCTAAACGCCGTGTCCGAGGCGCCCCCATTTGCTTCCTCGACGCGCCAATGCGGGTTAAGCTCGGGGCGGCCTTCGAGCTTTTCAAGTGAAACTTTAGTGCAAAGCGCGGCCGTTTGCGCAGTCTGCCGGCGGCGGTGCGGGCGGAATAGTAATGACCGCGAGCTGCCCATTAGAAATACGGAGACGGGCCCGGCGCGCCGACGCCGCGATTGGCCTGGGGTAGCCCCCGCAATCCACGCGTCACCTTTCACGGAGGCCCGCTGCGCAGCGTGGCGTAGTTCTTCGCGGAGGATAAGGAATACACGCCTTTGAGTGCCGACGTTGCCCGTCTACACGGGTCGCTCCGGCATTTGTGTTCAAATATCCCTCGCTTACAACGCCGCGCCGGCTGAGGCCACGCGGTAGCGCATTTACGTAAAGGGCACCGATTGCGCGAGGGTCACGTGCCGCCCCCCCTCCCCGCACATTCCTCGTTGATGACTAGCGATGACAGCCAGGAGATGGCGGGAAGAAGAAAGGGCGATTTTGCGATTGCAAATGGAAAAAAAAAAAGTCAAGGAAAGAGACGGAGAGATAAGACGACCCCCCCCCCCCCCCCCCATCGCCCCTCAGTGTCACCCTTTATGATCGTCTCCCTTCCCCCTCCTTCTGCGGCATCTATCGGCCACTTGGTAACCTTCGGAAGAAGAAGTGGAGATGATGAATTGCGAGAGGAGGCAGATTAGCAAACACGGACGGCATCATGAGAAATGACAAATAAGGAGGAGGGGCCGAGGGGAAGGTGACATTGAGTCCGTGTATCGGAGGCGGTGGGGGTCGTTGACGCCGGCGGCTTTTAGGAGCCGGAGGACGGCCACGGGATGACATGGAGGGAGGGGGGGGGCACCTTGACCGCTCCCCGCCGGGCGGCTGCGCGCAAGGTGGCGGCTAAGCTGCGGGGAGCCCCCCATCTCCGCAGCGCCGCCCGCGGTCGAGGCGACAACCTTCGCGCCGCGCGCGCGCTCGGGCGCGGTCGGCCCGGCTGCGAAAACAACGGCGACCCGGCCCCGCCCGAGACACAAGCTTTTCTCCCCTTCCATTTATCCGACGTCGCCAAGACGGATTTGACCGCACATCCTATGCAGGGGTGTTGAATTGGTTCTTGAGAAAAAGATGTATGCGCTGTTAAAAAGGATGCCTTGAAAGTTTGAAGAGCTTCCATTCGAATTCAGTTCAATCCGACTGAACCGTGCTTCCAAAATCGACGGTACCGGATTGAAGTCACCAGAAGACGATGCTCTTCTTATCATCTGTCGTCGACATCCAAGGAGTCTTCCCGACCTCGCCCTTTGCGATGCAGACAGAAAAAAAAAAAAAAGCGCATCTTTGTATTTGAAGCCTGACATTTGCATGTTTTGGAAACGATTCGCTCAAAACGGCCGCTCGCCCGCCGTCGCAAGAATCGGAAGCCTCTCTCGTTTTTCCAGCCGGCCCCGCTTTTAAAAACAGCGGCGAGCTCGCTTACCTTCCACCGGCCCGATCGACTTTGATCAGTGGTGGGGAAAGCTTGTTTTCTCTTTTTAATGTCTTCCTTCCGGTCCAGCGTTTGACAAATGAGCCACCAAATGGACTTGCGGAAAGCGACCGAGCTCAACGTACATGATGCGGCGGTGCAGCTGGCCGCGCGCTTCATCTCATCTCTTCAGCCTTCGTTTTGACCCTCGCGGTCGTTCTGCGGCGCTTCGCCGCACATGAGCGCGAGACCTCCCGAAGGGAGCGGCAGGAGGAAGATGAAGATGCTTCCCCGGTCGATGAGCGCGACCGCGACGCGCGGCTAGAAAGGCGGTCGCGATGACCAGCGGTGTGATTCCCTGGAACTGTTGATGGCGAAAATGATCATTCAAGACAGATGAGAAGTGCATATTCCAAAGGCCCTCGAGGTATTGCCCGCCGCGGGGCTGCGGTCAGATTCCTTTGATTGGAATTGACACCGGGTGGTCTTTTTGGGTGGGTTTCATGTTGGATTTTCTGGTAGACGCAAACAAGAGCCGCCATGAACGGTAGCCGGACTTGACGAGGCGTTTCGGCGCTTCCGTTTGCGGCGCGCTCCAACATAGGCCGCGGTGCCTCACAAGGAGGGCTGCCCCGACGGGTGCCTGAACTAAATGCAACCGCGGGGAGTTGAAACGCGCCCGCTCGAAATGAAAGGGGAAAAAAGGAGACCGTAGGGAATTTTGTACGCTCGACAAGGGATCATCGCAAAGCGGCGTCAAAGCCACCGTGACCGCCGGCGAGCTTACGCGCAGGCGCCCGCATCCGCGCGCGTTTATTCCGGCGAGACGGAGGGCAGTTCAAAGGGCTAACGGCCTCCATTACGCCCGCGCCGCTTGAGCGGCGCCTGCTAGTCAGTCAAAATGCAGCGGGAGCAGTGGAGCGAGCCAATGAGAAGAGGGGGGCTAGATGTAGAAAAGAGGCGGGCGGGGGGGGCGTCAGATTGGAAGGCCTCAAATGATTCCGATTACACTTGCAGCAAGCGATCAATTAGCCTGGTGCAACGGTTCAATTAGAGGCACGACTCCATTTGGAGTGCGCGGCCGGTCAAATGTGACGGGGGGGAGGACAGAAAGGCATGATGGGCGGGGGGAGTAAACTCAAAAAACCCTCTCATGTGGGCGGAGCATGGCATCAAATTTGGAGCTTCCACCGATTGCACACGCACAAAAAACAAATCAAGGACCCACGCACAAAAGGATGGGGGGGGGGATTGGCCATTTTGCCATTCCGGACCAGATCCAGGCCTCACACATCGATGACGAGGCAACATGAGTGACTGACGTGAAATTGGGTGGACTTCTCCGTCAAAAAAACAAACAAAACTTCTCCATTACTCACCGCTTGCGGCTTGAATTGCCTTTGCGGCCGACGTCGTTTTCCTCCAGGACCAAAGTGGTCGTAGCCCGGACATCATCTGACATGAAGCATCACCGATCAATAAAAGATGCCGCCGAGGATCGGCGCAGCCCGCGGCGCGGCACCGAGGAAGGCTCCACTTGATTTCAGTCGCGGCAGCCACGAATTTGTCAATTAACAGCAAGCTACTTCATATGCTAATTGGGGCCTTTCGAATGAATAATCCATCATTTTTCACGTCCGAACACCGTCCGCACCTCCGAAGAACCACAACCCCCGACATAAACGGTGTTCCCCCTCCCCCCACATATTATGTATTCACTTCCGGCGAGGCCGGCGGACGTCTCGCGACCTTCTTTTTCACCTTAAGCGCGACTCTGTCGAATTGTACGCGGCGGCTCGCCCCGGCGGTCATTTGCGCCGCCTTCCCGATTCACCTCGCACTCGGAACAATGACCGATGTCGGCGACAAAAGCGCAGGGCGCGCGCAAACATGACATCCATGCGCTTGCTCTCTCGTTGAATGAACGCAACGAACGGCGGGCGCAGCGGTCGGTCAAACGCCGAAAGGCGACGAGCGCTTTGCGAGGGTTGCCAACGCCGCGGCCTTTATCGGATTCCGCCGGCCCCGCTTTAATAGCGCTCTTGCAATCAGGGTGATTTGAGCGCAGTGCACAACGTGATTGCCAATCGCGCGCAACAAAGAAGTAAGTGCTTCCGAATCGTTTTTTCTGGGGCGAAGCCTTCCTGACGTTTCTTCCGAGTAGCGCTCGATGTTGAAATCTATTCGGCCTCGGATGACGTTTCTCGCGTTCCCGCTCTCGCCATTCTCCATTTGTTGCGTGAAAATATGACTTTGTTGCATGTGCTTTTGTTTTGCCCCCCCCCCCCTTGAAAAAACGACTCTGCTCTCAACACTGAGACTATTCTCACAGGGTTGCACATTTTGTTCTTGGGGAAAAAAAAACAACCGATTTCCTTCTTGTAAAATGCCGATTGTTGTTTGACGACAACTTCTGGGAAGATGCCGACCCATTCCCTTCAAACGTAATGAAGGCTACACGGAGGGGGGTGGCTGTCACTTTTTTTTTTTGGGGGGGGGTGAAGCTTTCATTCTCATCATTTCTGTCTCTCTCTTTTCCATCGGCGCAACACAACCAATCTCATCCGTCCCTTTTTTAAAAGCAGCGAATGAATGCGCCGTTGGTGCCGGATCAGCAAAACGATGAAGCGGGGGCCCTTTATGCAAATCAACTCGGGCAGCACGGCTGCTAATTTGTGGCATTACGTCCACCGTCGGCGTGCGACGAGGTCCTGCGTTTTGAACGGCAATTTTAACGGGATGGGCCATACGGCGGCCTTCGCCTCGAGATGTTGCCCAAAAAAGAACCCCCCCCCCCCGTGATATGTCAAATCTCAGCGTTTTTCGCCGGATAATTAAGAGTCGTCGTCGGCGGGAGAGCGTACGCGACCAATCTGCTGATCGGCGGACCCCATTACACGCAAATGACGGCCAACTAAACGGGCCCAAAGTGAGTTTGGACGGCGAGCGACAGACGCCCACCGCGCCGCGTCATTGGGAATTAACGGCAACTTTTAATTCCGAGCTTCGGCCTCGGGGGACGAAGCCCCAAATTTGCATACAAATGAACACAATTTGCCGTTTGTTCGGCGGCGTGGATCCAAAAAGGACGCGAGATAGCAAGAGGGGAGCGGAGCGAGCGCCTCAAACACGCTTGCCTTTGCGACGGCCGCCGCATCCCGAAGGAGCGCAAGAAATGTTCTTTGCTCGCTCTTTTTCCTGCCAGATAAGGTTGATTCGCGCAACGGCGCGACTTGTTTCCCCTCACAAAAACCCAACTTAGCTCTTCCTTTTCCCCTTGATAAAAAGGTGCCCGTTCTCAAAAGCATTCACGCAAGACCACCGGATGAAGAAAAACCCCTCAGAAGCCACTCGACGTTAAAACGACACGTCGCCTCCCCGAAAATGCGGGCAAAACCACGACGGCGGGATGAGAAGGTGACTTTGGAGGATTGAAAGAGTCACGCGGTGACGATCGCGGCAGCGTACGTCTGCGGCGGCCACTTTTGCCCCTTTCCATTTGATTGGAGGCAAGCGCGAGGAGCTTGGGCGACGCCGGCGTCTTTGGGCCTTGCCATGGCTTCAAAGGCATCCTCCCGATCGCTCTGCGCCTTTGCTGCCGGAGCGCCGTCGCGGGTGAAGCTTTCTTTTCACCGCTCTCATTTCCACCCGGAAATAACAAGCCGGGCGGCGGGGGGGGGGGGAGCCTCTCCCGCTCAAGAGCCAATTAAAGTGGACCGATCAGAGACGGAAGAAGACGGAATGACACTCGTCCCGGGGGTGGGAGGCGCACAAATGCTAATAGCAAAACAAAAAAAAAAAAACCCCATAGAAGCATTTTGCAGTGTAATTAACAAATAGCGCCTCGGTGGAGCTTTTTTGAGGAGAGGCGGGGGAGGTTGCTGATCTTTCTCAAACGCTTTGCATGTCAATGACTTGCGATCACGTTGCCGCCATGCGCCAATGTCAATGACTGGCGGGGCGGGCGGGCCGGCGCAGAACCTCCACCGGGTTGAAACACCCCCCCCCCCCCCCCCCTCAGCGTTTGCAGCTTTTTTTTTCTTTTTGTTTTGGCAGGAGGGGGAGATGGATTTCATATCGGGCGCTCGGACGACATCTGGATTTAATTGGACTGGAGCCGGCGGTGACGGAGCGCGCGCCGTTTAACCGGCGGTACGCTCGCTCAAGTCGGCGCGGGGGATGTCCGGCGAGGGAATTAGAAGGCGGCAAACGAATAGCCGCGAAGCCGAGCGACGACCGCGCCCATCGGGCTCGACTGCCCGGACGGAACCGCCGCGCCTCCGACGCGGCCCTTCTTAATTGGGCCTCGTAAAGACATTAATGAGCTTGATGAGTTGTCATCAGACTGGCTAATCAAAACTCGAATCCATTTGGTGGCGCCATCAAACTACGCATTTGGGGATCTCCTGGACTCCGTCGAGCACAATGTACAAAGTAGCCCCCCCCCCCCCCCACGCATCAGGATTCCCCGTGCCACCCACATATGCATTTTTTTGCACTTTTGCCGGCGTCGGCTTTTCGTCAGTGGCGCGAGGCACGACGCTTCTCCGACAAGTCGACATTTTCCAGTTACTCTTTAGCGATGGAGTACGTTTTTATTTAGCCGGCCGGTTCGTTCATCAGATTGGCAGTTCGCGTTAGCCGCTTGGCCATGAGTTGAAGCAAATAACTCGGTCAGTTAGTTTAGCGGCGATCAAAGTAAGATGAGCTAGCCAGAATGACGGACGTCGGCGCCGAAAGCAAACGGAAGCTCCGATTGGAGAACAAAACGGAAAGGGCTGATCGGGGATTACAAGCCCTTTGATGGATTATTGGGCGAACGGCGAATACATCTTGACGCCGCGCTTTCATGAGCACGCGTCAAACGGAAAAACCGGCGGCCGGAGATTTCAATCAGATGAGCGCTCTCTTTGTTCGAATGATGCGTTCCGACGTGCGCTTCGACGGCACCCGAGGCTCCGTCTGCGGAAACACCCCGGCGGGGTAGAAGAGCAATTTTCCCACCGGGAATCCATCTCGCGCGTCGCACTGGCTTTTACCGCCACAAACAACAACCCGCGGCCGGACGGAACATCGTCCTCGCCGCGCCGCCGGACTCGGAACGGCCGCCCGGATTTCCTCTGCCCGTCCGTCACCCGTGGCTCACGCTTCCCGGGAAAACGGCAAGATTCTCACTCTCTCGGATGTCGGCGAACGAAAGAGCCGTCGTCGGCGGGCCGATCGACGAGTTTGCTCGCCAGCCGTTGAGCGGTCGGTCGGCGGACCGCTTTGCGAGCGATTATCTACGGCTCCGCGCCTCGCCGACGACCGGCGTTCTACGTGGCCGGATGCGCTTCTTTTGGTGCGGCGATTCACCTCGCGTTACCCCCTCCGGGGAAGTGGCGCGGAATCCCTTTCAAGTCGCGCAAAGCCTCTATACCTCATTTGCGCGGATGCGGAAGCAGCGATCCGTCCGGACCGCGTCCGGCTCATGAGACGGAGGCCGAGCGTCCGGGGCCATCCCTCCCGCCGCGGAAATGCGGCGCGGACGCCTCGCGAGGTGAGGAGACTGACGCGCGAGACGCCGCACGACGCGCTTTTCAAGCACGCCGCGCAAACCCACAAAGTGAAGCGACAACAGCGTTTTAGCTTCACTTCTTGAACGTGAAACGTCCTTTGCTCTTTTCTTTCTTTGTCTACTTTCTTGCAAATTCCTTCTTGAAGAATGCACCAATCTTGATCAAATACGTGCGCCATACGTCTTGAAGGTCTCCTCTCGGTTGACCTCCCGCTGGGATGTTTGTCATGGAGCCCCTTGACAATTTCAGCGGGGGATACGTTCGAGGGGAGGGGGGGGGGGGCTTCGGAGAAGGATCTTCAGCTCCTTCAAATGTTCTCATTAGGGCTGCCAAAAGGGTCTTTGGCTTTCGGGTAATTACGTCTCCAACCGGGGGCCGGGGAGGGTCTCCGTTGTAACAAAAGAGCTCATTACCGGGCGCCTTGTACTCGGAAGTCGCCCTTGCGGCTCGAATGAAACGATTTCCTGCATCTGCCCGCGTTCGGTCGAGATTCGCGCATTCATCGCTGAGGAATGAAGGAGCGGCGGATGCGGTTTCGCTCGGGCTCCGGGAAACGAGGAACCGAGAAAGCTCTAGAGCGTATCCGATAAATACAAACATTGTTTTGTTCGCACCGCTTTTATTTTTTGGAATGTATCATTTGAGCCGGAATGACATAAAGGCCGCATTTCCAAAAAATTCTTTCCGTATCGGGGAGCTAAATAGCTTCCTAATTAAGTGGCAAACTCAACAGCTAGCTAAAAAGAATCAAATGAAAAACGGCCAAAGAACTACCGCGGCACCCTTTGCAGAAAAGAGAGCCGCTCCAGTATAGGAACGAGGAAAGAGACCTTGACGCATCCGAGTGACATCCCGGCGGCAGCTTGTTTCCACACACGCGCACGTGATCGCTATGATTGATTTCTTTCCTGGAAAAATTTGCCTCGCCGCCGTCACATGGCCGACCGCTTCCTGCAAATTCTACCGGCAACCCGGGCGAAAACTTTTCCCCGGCACTCAACTCGTCCGTCGGCCGAGACGCAGCACTTCGACACACTTCCTCGACGGCAATTCAAACGCAAGACAAAAATTGGATCCGCGAGCGTCACTCCGTTTGTTCGTGAAAGCTTCCCACAAAAAGGTTCCCGTTCGCTCTCGGACTTGTCCGGCCCGATGAGCCGTTTCGCCTCCTTCCGAAAGGCTTTCCGGCGAGGCAGACGAAACCCCCGGGAGGAAGCGGAACGCCCCGACATTAATCAGGTTACGGCGCGGGATATCGTAGGGACGAGAGAGAATTCAATTTGAAAATCCAAAGAAAAAGGGGCTCGCTCTCCCGGATTCAATCGCTGCAATTCCGCTCGCTCTTGAATGCGCGGCGCTCATCGAGCGGGGGGGCAACAAAAGGGGCCGGCGGGTGGACCGATGCAATCGGGTAGCCCGGCGCGCGCGGGGCTTTTTATCGCACGGCGATAAGCCGACCTCGCGGCCGTCATCTGCGCCTGAAGCGCGGCGTTCGGAAACAAAAAGCCGCCCGCTCAAAGTCCCGCTTCCGTCAAGCCCCCGCGCGCTTTCCTTCCTTCGACGTCAGCTACCGCGCCGAGAATCGAGCCTTCTTTTTCCAACAAGGGAACCGCCTCCGCGCGGAGATGGGCCCACGCGGCGGCCAGCGAGCCGGACGACAAGGCTTCTCGCGCGGAGAGCCGCGTCATCGGCGGCGCGGCTCCTTCCGGCGCCTTCGCCTCGGCCGCCGGAGGGCCGCGCGCGGACGACGGTCGCCGCTGCCCGGGAAGCCGCGCCGATGCGGGCTGTTTTCGCAGAGGATAAAGAATAAAAGCCGGCGAGAATCGGAATACCGTCTACTTGTGTTGTATTGGAGAAGCGCAAAATCCATGCGAGCTACCTTTGCCTATCCATGGCGTTTCGCATCGTGCGTTAGCCTCAAGCTAGCTCTCTATCGGCAGACGGTTATGCCTTCCCTCGGCCCGTCAACGCCGGTCGGCGGCTTTCCGCCGACCCTTAATATGAATCATCTGCTGGATTTGTACTCCCGGCCGAGTAGTTTGGCGGTTTGCGGCGAGCAGACGGGGCTTTTGGTAATGAGAAGCGGGAAATTAAAAGAAGGGGGGAATTGAGAGGGACGGCCCGTCTGGCTTGAGACCGGGCTGGGAGTGGGGGGCAAGAAAATAAGCGACTCGGAGATGGAGGCGGGCGATAGGAGGCGAATACAAATGCACGCACGGGTTTGGGGGGGGGGGGGGGGGTGGCTGAGGTTGTGTGAGGAGAAGCGGCTGAAAGAACGTGAGAAGCGGCGAGTGGCAGCGGAGGACACAAAAGGCGGCGGAGACGGCATCGATCTCGCCGCACCTTCGGGGCCGCGCGGTGACCGGAAGCCAGCGAAAAGCCGGTATCAAGTGGGCAAACGCGTCGCAAGTTCCAGAATGGAAACGTACTCGAGTGGACGCCGCCGTCATACTTTCCCCTTCCACCGGGGGGGGGGCCAGAGTAAATTCTCCCTTTCAAGTGTATCGTCACGTTTTGCAAAGGTTTCTGAAGCCGCTGATTTCAAAAGGGGATATTTTAACACCGCGCTTTGACAACTATAAAAGCTTTTTCCTGGCAGATTTTGGTTCATTTTCCGGACGAATTGGAATATTGTAATTGAAATTGAAATCGAAATAAAGAAGCAGAAAGCACTTTTAATACTTTAATTCAACAGCTAAACGATGCACCAACCCCCACCTTCTTCTTCGATTGAATCAGGTGGGGGGGGGGGGGGGGGACCGGTTTTGAAATGATTTGTCATTTGTCATGATCCGTCACCTTCATTCTCAGATTTCCACAGCTTTTGTTTTTCTCCTTTTCAGTTGAGTTGCATGAGTTTGTTTTACAAAAACTGAATTGATCTGAAAAACAACAGCTGCTAAACAAACACGTGCAACGAAACATTTGGGGGGGGGGGGGGTTAGAACAGGTGCCTAAAATGTTGAAAAATGCTTCGGGGTATATTTGGCCACACGCCATCGATGGGCCACCTTCCCCGAAAAGAAATCGGCGTGTGCTTTGTGGAGGTTAGCGCGATGCTCGCGGAGAGTGAACTGAACGCACGACCGCGACTCCGCCAAACAAAGAGCGCCGGGGGGGGGCACTTACAGCAGGTTGGAGCTGTTCCAGTAGACCGCGTGCCGGTGGCTGCCTCTGGACGGCTCCGAGGTGGACAGCACCGGCGTCAAGACGCTCAGGCACCAAGTCGCCACAGCCGCCGCCGTCGTCGTCATCATCATCATCATCATCATCATCGCCGCCGCCCACCCAAAAAAAAAAAGAGCAGCAATGCCAATAATCCGCACGCGCGTGCGCGCTCCCGACCAGCCGGACACTTTGCCCAATAGTTCAGCACATCCGAGTTACGCGTTGTTCGAGTCCAACGTCATGGCGACGACACCGAGCCTCACTTCGGTGGCACTTTGGGGAGGGGGGAGGGGGGGTTCCGTTGCGCGACTTGAGCGTTCGGTGGCGTTTTGCGGAGGAGCTCGCTCGCTCGCTCAGCCGCTACCTGCCTTGCCCTCGCTTCATTCAGCAGCGCCACTCGCCGGATGCCCGCGCGCCCGCGCGCCTGCGCGCACCACACCGCCACGGGCCCGCCCTCTCGGTCAAGACGCGCACGCGCACGCACGCATCACGGCCTGGTATCACTCGCGCAAACCGCAACCCACGCGTGAAGAGAAATCGCACACCTGCCAGCATTTGGAGTGCCCCCCCGCCAAATTCAAATGATCTTGGACACATTTTGTGCGGCTTCTTTGACGTTTGTCAGGTCACTTCTGACCTAAGAAAGATGCATGTCGTTAGCCTTTGTTCGTTCCCTACTTGCAGCAAGCGAGGGATGCGGCCGCGCTCCCAATCAACCGACGCCGTCCGCACGTAAAGCCATTTTGAGACTCGGCCGCGCCCGTCGGCTTTTCTCGACTCGCTTTCCAGCAGAAGCTTGAAGGTTTTGCGCGAATACGGAGCGCTATTTAGAACTGTTCATAATTCCCTCGAGCTCGCCCGAGGCACCGGTTGCATCCGGTGGAGGGAAAAAAAAGCGTGACGCTGCCATCCCAACATCTCCCAAATCCCAGCTCGCAAGGCACTTTGCGGCTTGATTTGAAGAAAACAATATCAAAGCAAGCAAAACATTTGCCGTTCTTTGTCCGCCTCCCGCGCAACCGGACGCGCTTAACCCGAATCCGTGACAACAAACAATTTTGCAACGAGCGCGAAAGCAGCGGCTCACGTCCCTCCCCGTTGCCGTGACCGCGCCCCTCGCGTCCCCACCGGGGGGCGGCCGCCCGTCGGCCGGGCCCGATCTGGATGCGCGCTGACGATTGGACGGGCGCCGCGCCGACGCCCGCGCCTTTGTCCGCTCGCTCCGTTTCATTACTGGCAGATGGCATCGCGGCCGTGCTCGTAGAAGCGGCCGGTCGCCGTGGTAACGTCACACAACAAGCGCATAAGGGGTGTCGAGTACAGCTAGCTTTCAGATGGAGGGAGTCAAATTCATCGGGGGGGCAGCGGGGCTAGAACAGATGAATGGTTTTTCAATTCATTTTAAGATAAGAAAACCTTGATTTGTCCGACAATGGAGAAAGCGTATAGCGGATAGAGCGTATACGAGTCAAGTGAGCTCAAACCTCAGTCGTGGAACGGATACAAGCCACGAGTCAAGGTTCCGCCGTACCGCCAAAGACAAAGACACGCGGCTGGCCGTGAGCCCCGGCGGCCACGGTTTTGTTGCCAGAGTAAGGCGTACGCTCGCGACCCCGATGACCCCGCGGGCCGACATTCACCGGCCGCCGGTCCTCCGGGTCGTTATCGTCGGCCTCTTTCGGATGAGGGCCGTTGCCACGGCAACAAAGCGCACGCCATCATCCGTACCGCCTTTGTCCCGCCGCGCGCGGCCGAATCGGCGCGCTTGCCATTCCGCGGCCTCCCTCCTCACCCGGGAGGCGAGCGACAGATATCCGCCATACCGTACGGCCGTCGGCCCGTAAACCCGCGCCGTCTGGCTTTCTGCGCCGCGCCGCGCCAATGAAAGCCAGATGAAATGACGGAGAGCGACGTTTAATATGTTTCCCGGACCCGGCGAAAAGCGGCAGATGCATATTTATGACGTGCGCTCTGCGCAGCGGCGCGGCTACGCCGCTGTCATGAGTTATTGTCGGTACACGGCAGGCCGCTTAGGTACGCCGCGCCGACTTGCGCGCTTTTACCTTTGCTTATGTTCGGGACAAAAGCAGCGGGCCGGCGCGTTTACGACGCAGATGATCGGCCGTCATCGCTCAGCCTCGGCGCTTCCCATCCTTGACTGGCTATCGATTCCCCGGCCGACTTCATTCCGCGTCAGCAATATCGGCGGAGCGGAGGACGAGTCCTTCTCTTGTGGTTTATCGCTCATCTCGCACGCGAATCTCTCGCTCCTTTCTTTTAATGTTCGCGCCTGGCCGACCGAACCGGATGTCTGCCGGCGCCGCGTAACGACGACTGATTTTCCTCATCCGCAATTACCGCCGAACGTCCGGCTCGGTGTCGTCGTCTCTTTTTTGGAAACGGCAAAGTAGGATCGGAAATAAACACGCTTTCGCTTTGCTCCCACCGTTTTCGCCGCGACGCTCCCGTGAGAGAAAGCCGAAAAACAAACACGTTGGCGAGTCAAGGCGGCGCTCCCATTTGATGGCGAAGGTGCGCGTACCTTATGAAGTGTCCTCCAGCGTTGATTTCAGGGCGACGCCAGGCAGGGAGGCGGGCTCTCGGCTTCCCGTCTTCCACGAAGGTAACGGGGCCGCCGCATCGCCACCTTGCGCGCCTTTTCTGGCCCCCCGAATGAAGAAAAGCGCAAATAATCGAGTCGCCCTTTCACGCGGAGCTCAAACAAGCCGCTCGGAAGGCCTCGGGAGGGGAACCGGAGGTCTATTCGGCGGCCGTAAAAGCGCAATCCGGCCCTGCGGACGTTGGCCTTTTCTTACGTGCGAAAACATTTCAAAGAGACAATTTCCGCGTAAGAAGCAGACACTTTTGCGACACCGCCCCAAAAGTCGGCACTCCGCGCCCGCCCGCCCGCCCTCCCCGGCGTCGCCTGCCCAAAGCCTTCTCGGAGGACCTGTTTTGTAGCACGCTAGTCCCCATTAGCATTTTCATAAAGGGCAATCGAGTCAGCGCGTCAGAAAAGGTCACCGGGTTTCCTGAAGCGCACGCGCACGCGCACGCTCCATCGGCGGGCTCGCCGCCACGGGCCGCTTCTCGCCAAATTGAGGGATTGCCCATTTCTCGCCCGGCTGACATTAAGGAGGCTCATTTAGCGGCGGCTCCGGCGACCCCCGCGGGTCCCAAAAAATAGACCTGAAAAGTCTCATCGTACTCGCTACCGCAACGCCGTGCGGATAGGCTAGCCGCAAATGCCGAGATTTGTAGTAAACATGAAAAAAGGGGAGAGAAGACGAGAAATGAGCGGAATGCTTTGTGTGAAATATGGGCGGTACGCACGCGCAAGCTTCAAACGTCAACACTCGTAGTAAACATGAAGGAATTGGAAGTACGATAGTCATGCGCGAGTATTGCCACACTGTGCCCCCCCCCCCTCCAAAAATATTGTAGTCAAGCCATTTATTCCAAAATTCGGTTGCAGACCGATGCCTACGAGGTGAAATTCTGCGCCCCTCAACATTTTGTTTTTACGATTCCCGCAGGCTCAGAAAAATGATCTTAAAGCTTAACGCGCAAGAGCGGCAACGCATCCAGTTTGCGGTTTGCGGCGCATCAAAGCCTAACGATTGAGCTCTTGTGATTTGCGTCGTTTTCAAGCCTTCCGTCACGTCGACCGTGACTCGCGCCTCTTATCGTCACCTCCGCAACTCCTCCTTTCTTCCTTCTCTCATTCCCCGTCCTCCGTCCTTTTATTCCTCCTCCTTCTTCTTCCCTTTGCCAAGCGGGTCAATAAATCACCGAGCGGCCCGGGTGGAGATAACGAGGCGAAGGGGGATACTTTCCGCTCGCCGTGGATGCGCGCGCGTGCTTTTTGCCCACCGGGTCAGACCGCGACAACAAATATCTCGCAACGCCGCGACAAACGCCCGGAAAAACGTACCGAACGGTAAATAACCGCGACCGCGGCTGAGCGGCGAGGTTTTCCCGACGGGAACGTCGAGCGCGTTGATCGTTTGAAGGCCGAACGGCGGCCGATTCCGACCGTTCCAATTTGGAAACGTTTGGGAAAGGTTTTTCCGGATGGCGACCTTCTTCGCAACGCACGGTAAATGTGAATCCCATTGAAATATTTGACAGATTTAAATGCTCCTCCCGCATTTCTCGACTAATTGGAACCATAGCCGTTTCACAATATTGGCATTTTAGGATCATTTCTCCGCACGCGAGCTAACTCGCCGAGAGACGTGATAACGCCGGGACGGAGCCGGCGCGTCGATGTCAGTCATCGTGATGAGGACGTTCGGGACACGCTAGCAGAAATGCCTTCGAACGGTGTTTGGGGCGGCCTTGTTGCGATTCGGCGAGGTTTTGTTACTCACGGGGTGCGCACGTCACCCGGGGGCCCCGCGGAAGTCAAGCCGGAGCCTCGGCGGCACTTTGGCTTTGTGGTGGGGACGCCTCCACTTCCGCTGCCATCTTCGGCCGGTGTGAATCAGCGGCCACGCAAAAGCTTTTCATGAAACAACCTACGCCTTGTGTGTGTTTCCTCTACATCAGATGACCCCTCCCCCTCCCCCCCCACACACAGACACACACACACGATTATGTTATTGGAAAAGACAACCCCTCGCTACAGATAGTTTGCCCGTAACGGATGTGGGAGGTCGACGCACGGCTCCGTTCCAACTGTTGACCGGCTACCACGAGTGGTGCGCAGGCGCCGTTTGGCGGCGCGTGACATTCCGAGGGCCGCGACTCAGACATTTCATCGTCGATACTTTGGTAGATTCATCCATGATTTGGATGCCCAAATCATTTCCGTGCCAATATTCAAAGACCAAATTGACCAATTCCATTCAGTGACCGGTTTGGTCCCCAATTGAAAATAATTAGCAATTCATCTGACAATTGATTAGTTGTCGACGAGTCGCGGAAAGAATCGAGCGGCTTCCGCTTCCACTCGACGGACGGTGTTTTGCTCCTTCGGGTGTGCGCCCCTTGGCCAGTAGAATATAGACACGCAGATGTACGCGGAGATGTCAAAGCTCCTCGGGAAGCTGCGGTGGTCCCGTCATCTTTCTTTGAAGAGGATAAAGAATACATGCCCATAAGTGCGGTCATATCTCTTCTACATTTTGGGTTCAAATAGTTGTCGACGGCTTGTAACGCGACCGCAACGATGCTACGCGTTAGCCTGTCTGTGGTGTTTTGCATTGTTTCTTAGCATTAAGCTAGCATACGATTGTAAGGCAAACTTGTGTTCATGCCAAAGAGAGAATAAAGTAAGACATGTCGGTGGTGATGGCGGGGAGGCATCAATGTAGTGAGGCGGTCATGAGGTGTGGAGAAGGACTTTTATGAAGCTTTTTTTTCCCCGAGTGGCCGAATGTTGTTCTCGACTGCACTACTGTCGTACGCCAGTCACTGTGGCGAAAAAGCAGGAAAGAGGTTTGAGCATTTACTCTGCAGGATATCCTTTGAATGTCCTACATAGGACACTAAGTGGGCCTGAACGGACAGAGCAATCCCGACTGTGTCCGTGAAAGGGCACGGGAGGTGCGGATGTGAATCGGCGGGCGGACGTTTACCAAATTGCACATGAACGGCAAGACGGAGGTCCCGTTTTTTGCGACGGGCCAGATCTTTACGGATGAAGTGCGCATGTCGATGGCCAGAAGGCAGCCGTTTGCACCATAGACAAGTAGACGGGCACTTGCACCTAATGAGAAATTCCCGTCCATACATCTCCAATCAAACGTGATTTGTAGAGCACTAATCACACCAAACTCAACTCAAAGTGCTTTACACAAGTAAGAAAAAGTCATTTCCTGCTTCAGATGGAGAAAGATCTCGGCCATCGCCATTTTCTGTCCGGCCTACCGTTAAAACAGATCATCCGTTGGACGGGTGTCACGGGAAGACGCGACCGCGTGTCCTCAGCATATTCCCTCCGCGCCTCCGGATGGCGGCGCCCGGACGGCGCGGGTCTAAATGAAACAATAGAGCGCCGAAAAGTGAACCTCGCGGCACGCCGCGTTACATCAGAGACATTTGAGGAGCACGTATCTCAACCGGGGAGGATAAAAAAATCTTTTTTTAAATTTGTGCCCGGCGCCAGAGAGGCCAGCCGGATATCGCGGTGGACTTAAAAGAACGGTGAGGTCTAACATAGCAAAAGCGGCGTTTAGAGCCGGCGGTCCCGACATCGTTCATTTGCCGCAATCAAGTTTACTTTGAAAAACCATTTTATGTCGTCTCCGATACCTGTCACGAACGTTACAATTGATGTCTTCTTTTCCAATATATGGACAGCGCCACGGCGTGGCCTCTGCCCACGGACATCACACGCAAAAGTCTTTTGTCTTGTCTGCCTTTCACGGAAGCAAAAAAACCACGGCGAGGAGGACGACGAGGAAGACGAAACTTGGCAGTTTCCCGTTCCTTCTCGTCCAAAAATACCCCGGCCGAGGTTGCCCGCTCGCATCCCGCCGGGAGCAACTTGCGCGTGAAAAATGAAAACCCAGGAGAAGCGTCTCCGTTACTACTACAATGAGGAACGACACAAAAACAAGCACCGGCAATCTCATACCAGAGTAATACCTCCGTGAGACACAGGCTACAATGCACCATGCGTATTTTTAATTGATGACCGCGCCATAGAAATGTCATGTCGGCGACTCGCTCGCAAATATAGATCAAGCGGGCTTTTCAAGTCGCTGCCGACAGCTTACGTTTAATAACGACCATCCCGTCGACAGTCGGGAGCACCGAAGGGCAAATTCTAATTTTACTCCGGCGAAGCAATCGCCGCTTGTTATTTGTTGTCACGTCAAGTGTTTCTGAGCGCCACCTTCTAAGTAGGCGAGTCTGCATGCGTTGAAGCGATCGGTATTCATAGCGTAGTCATCATCGGGGACGGGCGCGTTCCGATCGACGCCGGGCGTCAGTACCGGGCCGGTCTCCGGTTAGCGGGCGCCCCATTTGGGCTCCCGAGACCCGAGGCGTACCGATGCCATCGGGATCGCGCATGAAAGTAAGAGGCGGCTGCCGACTATGTACACGCCAAACTTGGCATCAAGGAGCATTTTCTACGCCGTTTCAATTGTCTTTTAACTGGCTCTTTTTGGTTCAAACTTTGCAATAATTTGACACTAAACATAGAGCTCAAACTGTCGTCAGTAGTACACGGCGATGTCGTACAGAAGTGGTCAATTTGTTTTTGTTTGATCTAGAAATCCGCCGGGCGCAAATCTTCACGGATGCGAACGGATATCCCTTCCGCAGAAAGCTACGCGAACGGCGCGCGTACAGTCTACGGACGGACGGACGCGGCTAACGTCACGCTTCCGTATCAAGGGTGTGATGAGCGAAGAACCCCTCGGCCCGCGCGTGGTCTTCGGCGAATGCGTTTGCGTGTGTTTGTGACGCGCCTTTATTCTTCCCCAGACGCCATTCAAATGGCGCGAGCTCCGCGGGCCCGCGATAAGCGTGAAGATCAAGATTTGGCGTTCTCCGCTCGGGCTCATTTTCATAATGAATTAAAGCGGCCGGTAAATATTCGCATCGCGCCGGCCGATAAGCTTCCCCGTCGTCGCGCGCGCCGGTTCGCCCGTCGGCTGCGAATTCATCAGCCGTCGAAGTTGAGCGAAACGCCCGTTCGGACTTGTTTCGGTCGCCGTTGACGGGCTGGCAATCGACGTGACGAGCCCGATGTCGCCTCGACGATGCGCGCGATCAGACGCCTAATGTTCTTAAAAGTTGCGTGCGTGTTTTGGGAAGCTTCTTCTCGAAAGGTGCGCCGTCCCCCATCGGAAGGGAAAAAAAATCTCGCGCGTATCCTCAGACCGTCCGTCTACGTGGCTTCAAATGTGACTTGAAGAATCGGAAGCCAACCGACCGAGGCATCCATGCTCGTTGCGGGTGAGCATTCGGCTAAACTAACTTGACTAAGGCAATGCTACATGTTTGATTTAATGACACGGCTTGCAATTTTCTTTGTTTTATGTTTACTTTGACAGTAAACTACAACTGCGAAGGGCAATAAACAGGTTGAAGCCCCCTTTTTTTTTTTGGAAGTAGAAGAAGAAGAATTTCTACTTGGAGTGACATTTTAATCAGACTTGTCTCTACGTTGTCCGAAACGCCGATCGAAGATCTATTGACTTTTCTTTTGTGGCGCGAGCGGGTTTTAATTCGACGACGTCACTCGAACACTCGATAAGACGTCAAAGAAAAGAAATAACGCTCATAGTGTGTATTTCTCCATTGTGAGACAAATAAAGGCTTTTCTTATCTTATCTTAAGACAATAATACACGTCGCGTGACGAGCCAAACCCGGCCGGAACCCCCGCCGTTTGTGGCTCTCGAATATAAAATTGACGTGCTCCCATTGAAATGCACAAAGGAGATTTCAAAATGAAAACTCCAAACCGTTTGGTATTTTTCTTTGCGATCGGCCCAAACGTAAAACGTCGAAGCTTTTACATCGTTGGCCATCGCGCGTCCTTGCCTTGTCGAAGCTTCGAAAGTGCACAAGGAGGCGAGCGACGATGTTGACGTTGCGCCGAGTTATCGCGGGAGTCCGAGACACACTTGAGCGTCGAGCGTCAAGATTTATTTTCCTCTTGCCTTTTGTGCCTACTTGTGTCTGTCTGGCCCACTTTCCTGCGAAAAGGCTCCCGGGACAGAAGGAGGCAAAGCGGGGGCTGCGAAGTCCTGAGAGGAATTGTAAATCTCAGCACCAGGAAGACGTCAACTAAGGGGGAGCGGGAGACAAATAAAAGAAGGTGAGAGCCTTGGGGGGGTCGGGGGGGGGGGGGGGGGTTTCATGCAGACGGAGCCGCAAGTGTGAAAGTACTTCGACAACCTCGGAGACCGGTTGCGAGTGCATTTTTATTCAAAGAGAAGAAGACCTAGGCGGCGTAGGCTAGATGGCGTGCGTCACCGCAAATTTGATTAGCAACCGGAGGCGGAGCGCCGTCCAAAAAAATAAAGGAAGGCAATGAGGCTGGCATGACAGAAAAAGTTGTCGCAATGACTGAATGGCCGCGCAAAACCAATGAAAAGAGAAGGAGGACCACGCTCGCTTGACGAAAAAACCTTTTGACGGGAGGGAAGACTTCTTCCACCGAAGGTCATTTGGAAAATCGACCTCCATTACCCGGAGTGCCCGTTTTTCTTTCCCTGAGGGGAAAATGAAGCCCACCAAAACAGAACCAAGATGAAGGGAAAGAACTTTCTTTCCAAAACAACAACAAAAAAAAATACACGTCCCGGCTACGGCGCACATACTGTACACGTGTAAATGTTCAATTGCGCTGGCATTTGCACGCCTCGGTGCGCTCGGTTCTTAATGAGCCCCCAATTTACAATTGGGCCCATCAGGCTTCCGTTCTTTGCCCATAGCTCCTCTCCCACCTCCTCGGGGGATCGAACGCACCCAAATCACGCTAACGATCCGTCGATACGCGAGAAAAGTCGTCGGCCGCTCGATATCATTAGCGAATCTCCCGGCGCGCCGTAGAAGCCTTATTCGGTTGAGCGGCGGCGGCGGCGACACGGCGGGCCGAGCGAGGGTCATCCGTAGCACCAAAGCACGCGTCGACGTCGCCGCGCTCCCCATTAGTGGCGGCGTATCCGTCGTCCGGGCTCGTTTACGCGCAATCGGTTTACATTGAAGACGCGGGTCCGTGCGCTCCGCCTCATTATTTGCTGCAAATTTACGCTAACTTCAGCCCGGTGCAATTAGCAATTAAGACATTCCACGCGCGAGACCTTCGTTGTCACGCCAGTTCCTCGTTGAAACCTTTTGCCTTCTATTTGCGAAAGTCAAAAGAGGACGTTGACGGCTCGCTGTCCGAGGGTCACGCGCGGTGACCAAAGTGCTTTTGGGGAGGCGGCTAATTGAGACGCGCCGTGTTGGTCGTACGTAGAAGGGCCTCGCGGCTTCCATCGCCAGGCCTCGTTTACGTCACGTTTGACGGCGCGCGATCGATCCGGCCTCGGCACTTTGATCGATCGCCGATATGCCGTCACCCGTATGGATGGGGCGGGGGGGGGGGGGGGGGGGTGGGGGTATAATTAGAATCCTGTTTCCCAAACGGGACCGGGATGAAGAACAATGCGCTGAGGTGGTGGGAGCGAGCGTTATTGGCGCCTTGGCCGAATGGAGTTCCTCCTCTGACGGCGCGCTCTTTCCCGTCCTTTTCGCGCATTGCGTCTCGCATGGCGCGGCGATGCCTTGCCGTGTGCCCCGGTAGCGCCCGACGGTTCTCTCCATCCATCTCTGTAACGCAGCCGCCCCCCCCCCCCCCTTATTAATATCCCCCCGGCTTGTCCCTCCACAACCGCGTTTCTCCTTGACCCGGGCCGAAACTCGGAACGCGTTTTTCCATTCGTACGCCGTTGATTTTGTACACCTCCCGGTCCATCTTAACGCCGCTTAGTTGAGAATACGGTGAAAGGGCGCCACGGCACACTTTGTTGAATTGAGCAGAGTAAGCGGCGCCGAGGTCAAATGCCAGAGATGGATCGTAATGATGAGGAAAGAAGAAGTGGCGGAGAAGGCCCCGCCGAAGCCAAGCGCCGGTCCTTCTCAATACCGAAGGCGAATCCGCCAGTCCGAGCGATCATGGCGTCACGGGTGCCGACTTCTGCAGGCCCGTCGACGGTGTTTCGGCTTATATATTAGCTGGGAAAACGCAAGGCCGGCTCTAGTATTGACCGCACGATGAAAGCCATTTGTTGTTTAAATCAAAGGATTCTATCGTTTGCAGCTGAGCAGACACAAAGTCCAGCCGCTTTTTTGTTAGCGCTCTTTTTTTCCTCTCCGCGTCTGTCCGGCGAGCTTGCGAGGAGGGCCAATTAGAGGCCGTCCGCGCTCCCTACCTCGGCCGGAGCGAGCCGCTCTCCGGGGCCGCTAATTAAACGCCAGCCTTCCTCTTCTCTCCCGTCTTTTCGTCCTCCATCTGCACGCAACCTCCAGTCCGCCGATTCCCCCCGACGCGCCGCTCGCCGATCGGTCCCGCGCCGGGACGGGCGCCCGCCCGAGTCAATCCGTACAAAGCGCCGCACTCGTTATTCTCTCCCGATGGCGTAGCGCCGCCGGGCCGCGTCCGCTGACACCGACGGGCGGGCCTGTTAATGGGGGCGTCATGTCGGTCCCGCTCGTGCTCCTTTCACTTTGTACGGCCTCGTCGCCGTAGTTTGCCACGTATACGTCCTTTGACTACACGAGAGCGCTTCGTTTGGTGTCACGCCTGTGACGGACCGTGACTCTCTTCGCGCCCCCCTCCCCTACCCGTTTAGGAGTCCACGTCCGACAGTAACCGGAAGAGTCAACCCTCCGCATCTTCTGCGAATTGTATTGATTTATTTTTAACCTATCCCGCGTCAGGATGCGGTTACATTTACGCACCGCGGGTTGGTGGTTGCGTACGTGCTAAAAGCATAGCCTTTGAGTGCATTTCTGCTATCCGGCGCAATTTATTTGGCCCCATCCTTCTTTGGAGCGGGCGTCAATGTAGCGTAGCGGGCGCTAATTCATGCGAGAGAGAGAGTTAGGTGGTGCCGCCGTTTGGGTTTGAAGCGGCTCGAGGCATCTATTTGACGTTATGCGACTTATTTGGGCAGAGAGTTGGGTTTTTGTTTTAAAGGGGCCGACACGATCCCGAAGATACCTTACCACGTGAGAAACCCAGAAAAATGCTTTGACTACACCATTGTCACTTAAATGCCCATTTCGCACGGGAAAATGAAAGGCAAACGCTTTGTCATTGCACTGTTTTCCCCGCCTCCCCGCAGAGAAAACGCGGCCCAGATGAGCATCCTTTTCCATTCTCGGGGCTCCCCCGCACGGTCTCGATAAAGGGGCCAAATATCTCACCGGCAAGCCTTGTATTTACGGGGCAAAATAAATGCCTCCCCGCGGACAGGAGGGGCGCAGACGCTCATTGTGATTCATGCGGCGCTCCCCCCGCCGCCGCCGCAAAGTCACGCCGGACCGACGGAGGTAATTCCAATGCGCTTTTGTTAATAGAGCTCCGGCGGAAAAACACTTTAGAAGGTCATTATATCTTCCTATTGTGATGAAAATGGCTCTGCTCATGTGCTGTCGGAGAATTTACAAGTCCCGATACTGTTCCGAGGTACAGCATCCATCCATCCATCCATTTTCGAATCCGCTCATATCCTTACAAGGTTCGCGGGCGTGCTGGAGGCTCAGGTACATTTGTTATTTCATTTGACTTGTAGTATATATATATATATTTTTTTTTTTCTTTAAATGATTCAGCAGTTCGCTTCTACACCAACATGACAAGCAGGAATGTGAAACTGCTACTTTGAAATCACCTGTACACTTCATCGAGGTTGAACAAACTCAATTGAAACCATTTTCAACGCAATCCTTGTTTGCTATTTGAAATTCGGAAGTCAAATCGCGCCCCGGAACGGCTTTTGCTGCGCTCCGCGTATCGAGGAAGATAAAATCCTTCATCCGATGCTCTGGGAATCACGTCATCTCTGAAAAGAATGGTTTTATTCGACGGGTAGAACGGCGCGCACCCGGCCAGGTCCAGTAAATAGAGACGCATCCCGGCAGAGCGGCGTCGCGTGGCAGAAGGTGCTACCCTGCTCTCACTTTGTCCGCAATCGATTGATAAGAGGTTTTGTTTCCGTGACGCTTGCCCGCGGCGCTTCGCCAGTCCTCCAAGCAAAACTAATCCCACCTCGACTCGCATCTCCCATCCCACCCCCCTTTTTCTTCCGTCCTTCCTGAAGTGGCACTAATCCCGCACACTCCCTTCATATTTTTATGATCCGCTCTCTCCAAACTCATTCCCCCCCGCCCCGCCGTCTTCTTTCTCGTAGGTTTCTCCCAGCTCCCCTGCCGTTACTACGCACGGACGTCAAGGGATTCGCATCCCTTCTTCCTCTTCCGGTCCGAGACTTGTATTGACGAGCTCGGCCGAGGGAAAAGCCGCCGGCGCGAACGCGACGTTACGGATGTCGTTTTAACGCGCCGAAGAAGCACGGCGTTGCGATGGGATATGGCCGCAAGTTTTTGTTGCAAGTGCGCCTCCTACGGACAAACCGTAGCTCCCCGAACCCCAATTTGAGAGCCACCGTCTTTCGGTCATTACGGGGGGGGGGGGGGGGGGGGTCGTGTCACGCCGTACAGAAATATTCTCCGGTAGGTGAGTTAGCAACTGGCGATGGCCCCAACGAAGCAATTATCTTTGAAGCGAGACCGCCCGCTTGAGCCGGCGGCGCAAGCGCCGGCGAGCGGAGCGCGGAAGCTTTGACAGCTAATTCGGAAAGAGAAGAGGCTAAAAGCATTAAAGGGCCAGATAACCGCCGCTTGTCATCACTCGGGAGAACGCCGCAACAGCGGCGGCGACGTGTCAGCCGCGTCAGAAAAGATGACAGTTTCCGCGTGCGTCCCTTCCATCCATCCGGTGATGTTCCTCCTATGATAACCGCAGCTCTCGCTCATGCTGGACCTTTTGTTTTGGACTGCTTGCCCGTTTAATAGTGTAGCTGCTAAATTCTCTGGGGGGGGGGGGGGGGGGGGTTGTAATTCGCTCTTTCCGCACTTTCGGGCTCCATCGAGGTCACTCGCGGTGACACACGAGGCTCCGGAGTGATACAAATCTCACCGCTTGAACCCGATACGGCTTTCGGCAAGGGGATAAGAAAGTTTGGACGTGGGCCTTCACATTCACCACGGCTGCGCGCGGCGCAGCCCGCCTACCGCTCAGGCGGCCGGGATCGGAGCCGGCACGAGTGCGGAGAAGCGATTCGCAAAGCGGACGGCTCCTTTAACCTCCTTTGCAAATTCATCTTCCAACATGACACAAAGACTCTCCGCAAGCGGCACCGACGACCCGACGAAACTCACCTTTGCTTTGCCACTTTCGCGGGGGCGAGGTTTGACTAGGATTAGGTTCTACTCAGCTTTGATCATACAAGCGATCGGACGATACGGCGCGGCCGCCCCCGGCCACCCGTGTTAACGTGTCAACGCTTTCAAGCGAGAATTTCGCAAGGCGGCGGTTTAGTGGGACTTTGTAGAAAAATGGACATTTCTTGAACGGCTTTCCAAAATAAACTTTGCAATCGTCCGTACGGCTTTTCCGCCACGCGTGCGCCGACCTTTATAGGGTGGACTCACAGTGGGCCCCTCGTGGCTGAAGACAGAGGGCGGCCGTCTTACGTCGCCACTGCTACCGACAGCTTCTGAAAACGAAAGACGACTTCACCCTTTTGTTGCGTTGACCGTTCGGCGTATATTTTCTCAGTATCACGAATGCTACTTACCGAGGTTGTTTTTACATTTCGCAGTGAATTTTGCCCTGCCCGTCTTTGCTTTCATTTCATTGTTCGTGGTCGCGACGACGTGATGCAGACGAATCTTTGAGTAGCACTCAGATACACCCGAGAAGGGAAAATGTACCATCGTGCCTTTGTCACATCTTCGACACATTCACATTCTTCATTCCGAACCCTTTAAATATGAATTGAAGCGTTTATGATTGCATACGACATTCTCTCGCGACGGCTCCGAGCGCGTCTCTTACCGGCAACAATCAACACAATGAAAGGTGTACATGTCGCCGTGCATTATTCACGCCCCCCTCCCCCGACCGTTTCATAAGCGTCACACTCAAACGTGTTTGTGGATTACATGCAGGGTAAAGTGCGTGCGGCGTGGGGGTGTCCGTCGCGCCCATCGCTCACGCAAAGAGGCTCTTTAGCAGACGCAAGGCAAGAGCTTTAGTTTCTAAGCTCTCATCGGCCATGTCGCCGGTCCCCGGGGAGGCCAAGTCGCCTCGCGAGCGGTCAATATGTCAGACGGCGGCGTAATCCGGCATGATGAATCCACGCGGCCCGGCCAATTAAGACCACTCGGTCGTTAAGAGCGTTCGGATCGATGGCTTCCGTTTCAGAGGTGAGGGGGGCTCGTAAAGATCGGCGGCGCCGACCATTCGCGTCCATCCGCGCGTCGGACGCCGACTCGCGGGTTTCGTGAGATCACCGCATAGCGTGCCGCGGTGAGCCCGCGGTCAAGACGCTTCGACCGCCGCCCGGCGAGCCCAAGACGTCTGCCGATGTTTGAAAAGACCTTTCTGAAAGGATCCTGCAATGAGTGAAAATGAAGATCAAGCGCTCGGTCAATCCCGAAATTGATTTAGAACAGACCACTTGCCCGGCGCTCTCACACACGCGCACGCGCGCGCGATGAAAGCACCATTTCATTTGGTTGGCTGAGTGGGATTTTTCTATGTATGTTAGTCGGTGGTAGTTTGCGCAAGGTAAGCGGAGCTGCATTCTTTTTTTTAATTTATAGCTTTGCTTCTGATAAGTGGCAATCACACCCGATGACCTCATTCAAAGACGAATCGATACAGCTCGACCGCAATACGCCCAAGTCCAAACATTTTCAAACGGGACACACCGGGGTTTGCACCCCAGCCAGATTGATCCCTGGCCCATTAGGGAGGTTTTTTTTCCCCTCTTCTATCAGGAGAAAAGCTCGAGCAAGGCTGCCTAATGCATCGTGAGGCACTTAAGGAGATGAAGTCAAGTGAGGCCCACCAAAGACGTGTCAAGGATACATTCCAAAATGTCATGTGAAATAACATGCCTGGCTGGAAGTGACCTCATCAGGGGTTTTAGTTGAACAAGACTCGAAGGTAAATGTATTAAAGAACTGAAGAGGATATCATACGGTGGAATCTGTAATGAGCCAACACATTACATTAAGTGATGCGCGTCGATTTTTTTTGCACCTTGGTCTCCCGTGCTAGCGCTCGCGGCTGACAACGAGGCACCCCAAGGCGGCCGTGCCACTCCGGAGCCCCGGTCCGCGGTCAATTTACTCAGCCATCTTTCGCTCACGTCCGACCAGGCGCTCTAAAGCGGCCAAGCCGGCAGACTATACTTTTGCAGGCATCACGCACCTTTTTCTGGAACCAAAAAAGCTCATATTAAACACACATCCCGATTTCATCCGTATGCGCGTTGCCCACATTTGCACAACTTGGAATTGTAATGCTGGTGATGACTTTTCTGGCTATTGTAAATTTGAAAGAAAGAAGAAATGCCTTAAGCTGCACAAGGTGCTGGCAGATATCTATTTTAGGCAGGAGACCACTTTGAATCCAGTTCACAGCTTCCCCGTCGCGCTCCGGCGACTTTAATGCGACATTTAACACGACGGCTCTGAAGTTTCATTCGTGCCCTCGTTTGGTCCTGTGCCGCCAATTCTCCCCGTATCAGCAACAGTCCGATACGAGTGCGTGATTATTTTAAATCTGAGGTAAGAACAAGTCTGTCTGTGTGTGTGTGTGTGTGTGTGTGTGTGTGTGTGTACGCACGCGTACATATCCACACTCTTTCAAACTGGCTTAATTCAATCAGACCGTGTTGTTTTGTGAGCTGATGTGTTGGGCTCTTGCCTAAATAATTCAGAGCGCTCACCTAAAAGTTGTGAGTCATCGGAGGCGACGGAACTTTTCAGATTTTCAGAAACTAAATAATACATTTTGGGGGATGCATTATTCATACATTAATTTATCTCAGGTTTGTTCAACCACAGATTCGGACAGTCCAATTCTCTCATTCCCCATCTCACTCTATCAAAGCTTCTTTCTAGAAGTTGCCCCCCCCCCCTAAAGACACGCAGACATTAACACCTTTCTACCTCTCCTCAACGCTCTGAGCTTCCTTCTCGCCCCGCTCGCCCTTTTTGTTCTCCTCATCCGGTCACTCCCGTCTCACGTTTTCCCCTTCGGAGCCTTCCTCAGCCTCTCGCTGCTGTGAAATGTCCTCCGCCTTGCGGCAAATTCAGTCTACTCCCTTTGTCACATTTCTATACATCTCAAAAGCTCAGATGTACCGATTCGATGTCAGTCCTCAATGATACCGACGAGCGATACTTGATAACGCCGTTACGTCCGTCGACGAGAACGTTTCAATCAAATATCCGTCAATCCATTTTCTAACCCGGAGTGCCCGCAGAAAAGCCACGCAGGCACAGGGACTCTTACGAGTACCCGTCTCGATTGCGGTGAGACGCCTGGAAACATCGTAAGCGCAGGTCACCCCGGCGCTGGGCTGAAAAGCCTAAATAGCCCCGCGGACAATAACGGCTTTCCGTCATTTTTCACGCACAGTGAGTGACATCTTCGATCCTTAATCCGAGAAGCAAAACTGTATGCGGGCGGCTTGCCGTTTACCCGGGGCGAGACTTTGGGACTGGAGGACAGGGGGATGTAACGACCGACCAGGCGCATTCTTATGAAAGGTCACTCGCCACATAAATGGGCTCATTTCCCCATTTCGTAAATACAGCCACAAACTCGGATTTTCATTTGGCTTTTCGGCGGTAACGGGAAGCAATTTGAGCAGATGATTCGCAGATAGCGGCGGCAGATGCACAAGCTCCCCCCATCACCCCTTCAAAGCTTCACGGATTGCGCGTCTGGATCTCGGCGGGAGGCTGCGATTGCCGACCAGCCCCCGTGATTACCTCTGCAACATTTCCCGGAAATTGTCAGACGGGCCTCAAGTCCTTCTTTGCTCCATTAGCTTTGACTTGCGGCGCTGACGCCTGCTGTGTCTCGACTGACTGGAGGCAAGTCAAAGCGAGCGCATCTGGGACAGGTGGGCTTTTGTTTGCACGGACGCGGCGTTGGAAGAACAAAAGAAAATGGCGAACGGTCGTTTTTCTCGCAAATGGAACGCACACAAAAGAAAAGCGGGGACGGGTACGGAGGATGAACGCGACCACCAAGTGACAGAAATTCAGCTCGGTGCAACAACCTTGCTCCCTGTTGTCTTGTGCTGCCCCCTAGCGTCCATGTGCCCGAATTGGGAGCCAGAGAGGAAATCCAGGAGGGAGCCATTTCGCTATTCTTGCTTTGACATGCACGATATGGCTCGTTTATATGAATCGAGTCAGTCGATGTACATGGCGCGAAAAGAAGTCCTCACACGAGCATTTCAAAACATTGGACATTTATTTCGGAAATGGCAAAACAGTCATATATATACAGAGCAGCTCGTGTTCACGGGAAGCCAACGCACTGCACTCTCTCCCTCGGGAAAAATTGAAAACGAGGACCGTCAAATCGGCCGAAGCAGCTTTCGTGAAGACCAAAAAGAAAAAAAAAGGTGAAATGTTCATTTCCACCCAGCAGCAACAAGTCACGCCGCATGTCCGCGATGATGTTTGGTGGACCACAAGTGACGATCCATATGTGGCTTTTCCTTCAGATCTCGACCCAGTGAGTAAAAAATGCAGGTAACTTGGACAAAAAGATTAGAGATTGAAGCAGACGGCAAATGTGCAGAAGTCTTTCTTCTGCCTTCACAAGTGAGTTGATTTAATTGTTCCCCCCTCCATCGTTTCATATCCCCAGTGTTCGGTTCATCTCAAGATAGCCCTTTCCAGTCCACGACCCGATTCTCTCACATTTCGAGTCAGGCCGGCACCACGCAAGAGATTTGCAATCCAGCAGCATGACCGCTGCGTTTTACTTTTGGTTGGGCAGGGGGCGCCTGAAGAGCAAGATGTGTGGCTCTGCGGGGTGGGAAAAGAACAAGTGGAGGCGGGGGTACTTGAAATCAGTCACATGTAAAAAGATCGGAGTCTATCGCCGTCCTATGCTTAAAGCAGAAGAAAAATCGGAATTGTAATAAATGTGCATTTAAAAACATTTCTCCGCAATCGCAAAATCCCCGATTTCGCTACGACACCATACCCATACGACGGCAAAAACCCAAAGTATCAGTAAAAGTGGTACCGAATCATCAATGACAACACACATTTAAAATTCTTTGCATTGAATCGATTCAAAAATCATATTGGGGAGTGAGGACAGGAAATGAAAGGATTGGATTTTTAATACCGTCGTCGTCGTCGCCCGGCTGCTTTTTGGCCAGTGAATTAGTCGCTTTTAAATTTGACCCATCTGTTGCATCACCCATTACTTGCTTAACGTGATCTGTTGGATGACTAAAGGACGAGGTTCGTTCGCTCCGACACTCGCGAGTAAAGAAGGCCGGCCAATCGTTATTGTTGTCGCTCGTCCACGTGATCAGTCCTAGAGCTTATCTAAACCAGAGCTGATGAAAAGAGTCTCGGACGTCTCCATTGTGTCTGTGACTAATAAAAAGCTCCGAGCGGCATGCCGAGCATCTTTTTCCCGATCTGTTCGCCGCGTGCCGACCTGCGCACAAGTCCCGGCATTGAAAACGCGGTCGTTTCATTTAGTGTCAGCCGTGAGGTATCGCGGTATCATTGTAGTACGGATATACTGCGCGACGACCGGTGACCATGTAAGCTAGGTCATTGCGCACAGTGTGTGACCTCAACGTCATCTGGCCATAAACCGAGGAAACGTTGTTGATGTAGTCAGTAGGTATAAATAAACACCGTGTGTGTGGGTGGGTTGCTGCACTACCTTCTTTTTGAACTAGGAATACTAACAAGTGTTATTAAAAACACTTTTGTTAAACACAGAAGTGCAGCGCCCCACATTAGCGCTCCTACAAATTGAAAAGCATTTATCCATATCCCTCAAGACTATTTCGTCAAGATGATGGAAATGTCAACAGAATTCCAGGATAAGAGGATTTAAAGACCTATCAAGGTGGAATAGTGTGCTCAAAAGCATTTTTCTCCTTTGCGCCTACTATCAATGTGACATCGCGATTCCTAAAGCGATAAGTTACCTGGCTGGTGGATCATGTAGTGAACCCATCCTTGGCTCTGCTGCACACCAAGGTTCCTCCATTCAGACTCTGACATCAAATGAGTCTTTGGTACACGCTTGGCAATATCTTTGGGCAGCATGACATGTCTTCATTATAACAAGAGGGAAGGGGGAAAAAATAATCCATTTATATCATTTCGAATTGCCAAACTTATTGATCGATTTGAAGACTTTAAAACACGCTTGGTGACAGTATGACAATACATACCTGTATTCATATTTCTCGTCGTCATATTTATCAGAGTAGTAGATCTGTTTGTGCGACATGCTGGCAGCCTGGTGGAGGGCGGGAGGGATTGGAAAAGGTCAGGGACAGCTTCATTGACGACAAAAAAGACATTGTTATAGTGCAAAAGTAGTGAATACGTCAATCGGTTTAGCGCCAAGTCGTAATGAAATATGTTTATTCATCATTATGCTAGGTCGGCTAGGATAACCCCGCGTACTCAGATGAGCAGTTTACACCATAAAAGACACAAAGCGCGTAGCCCATTATGGAACCACACAAGTTACCTGATTTCTCGGAGAGGGACTGGGCTTAGTTGGTTCCTTTCTCTTTCTCTTTTTCTTTTTCTTTTTCTTTTTGAGTGCTCGATGGCAACGCCCGCTTAGTTTCGCACTTAAATGACAACGAGAGCCCGCTTCTCACCATTCAAATGGACCCGGCCTCTTCTCATTGGCTGACACGGCCAGAAAGCCGACGCTTCTATTGGTCCAATTGGCCCGTCGCAGCGTGATGAAGTCTCTCAATGGGGTCTTCCAAATGGGCCGACAAATGCTGACTGACGTGTCAACGTGGCGTTCATGTCTGCAGGGGCAACCTTTCGATCAAATACAATGCATGGACATTGAAAACAAGTGCCCAACGAAACATAACTTGCTCATCTCCAACTTATTTTTATTAGGTTTACTACGAATGCCAAAAAGCGCATTATCAATCAAGAACAACTGTAAAACAGAAATGAGTTTGTGCACATAGAGGCATGATTGTTATTTCGCTTTTGTTGAAATCCACACGGAATTTGCTGTCCACTTTGTCCCTCCTAGCTTAGCGTCGTCGTAGCCATGCAGCTCAGAAGGGGCGTGTCGTATCTACATTGGCGAAGAGGCGCAGACGAACCGTCGCATGTTAAGTGACGTCTTTGTCTGTTTATTTCATCACTTGTTTTTTTTTTTTGTTTTTTTTTTTACCTTTCTCTCTCTAATACATCCCACCCAGAGTCGGTTACTTTCGGCAAGTCAAGTCAACTGTATTTATAGAGCACTTTCAAACAGCCATCGCTGCAAACAAACAATATCCGTTTTAATTGTGCATTTTTAATACCAGTCAAATTATGTATACGGTACAACGTGCCATCAAAAGATTAGTACTAAAGATGAAAAAGTTGTCATTTTTTACGAGTATGATAGTCCTTCAATATGATGAAATTAATGATCCGTCGGAGCAACTGGGCAAGGGAAGTCCCCCGCGCCCTCAGTCAAATATAGCCGCACGGACGTGTCCTTGAGCGGTTGGTCCACGTCTGCCTCTCCTATGTATAAATACATGTGCTCGATCGCATGCTTCAAGTTTGTCTCGGGAGGATCTTTAGGTCACCGTCACCTGCCAGACTTCAATCAAAGCCAAGACGTCGCTGACGCCACACTTCAGATTCACGTATTTTATTGGTGGGATGCAAACGAGGATGCGGTGTAGATGAAATGCGATTGGTTGACAAAGTGCCTCTGTGCCCATTGGTGGAAGTTCACCCAGACGTCGGTGCTCAAATGAGTGCATCCTGAAATCCGATTGGTCGACGGGCCGATCGGACCGACGTGACGCAGTTCGCAATTCCCCAAGTCTCCAAATTCGAGGGGAGGAACCGAGGATAATAACGGGATCATCGGGAGTGAAAATTACTGCTGAGCGACGTGGGGTAAATATGCAGTGTGGTGTGTTCGTAGTGATGACGTCGGGGGTGTTTGTGGCCCGTGCGTAGCTGCGCGCGAAGGCGGAAGTGCCTTCGCATCCTTTGTTTACCATCACGAGAACGTCGAACGTGCTCCCTTGACTTACAAATGAATCCACGTACACTCATAAATGCAAACATTAAACGCAGGCTTCCTCTATCAGCCTTGACGCGGGCGCGAAAAGCGTCACCTCACCGTCGCGACTTTTGGGTAATTTCGCCACTGCCCACGTCAAATTTTGGACATAACAGCGAATTCGTCATTCATAGGATGGGATGTTATTAGAATGGGAACCGTCGCGTCATGACGTAACCTGTATTACGCGTTCATCCCGTTTTATTACGTGCGTGCACACGTATCACGGCTGCGGTCGTCCGTGCAATTAGCGCCCCTTGTTACTTTCCATACGAAGAGCATATGTACATGCCTCTAGTCATTTTGAGCTTGCGCGTATCGAAATCACTGCGGTGTCTTCTGCAGGCTTCAACAAAAAAAGAGGTCAAATCGTGTCCTCTGTGCTGTGCCAAGAGGGCGCCCGAAGGTGGCAATGTCGGACCACAGCAGCAGCACTGGCAGCAGCGGCTCGTCCACCAACAGCTGGACGCTCCTCTCCCCAGAGGTAAGCCCTGAAAACGACCGCACGCACACACACACAGTCGTTTCTCAGGTCCTTGTTGGGGCTTTATTTCTCAAAACAAGCCAAAGACCAAAAGGCAAAGGTGATTGAGGTGGGCTTCTTGAACGTGAGACCCATTTCCAAGCTGTCATATATTTAAAAATGAATGTTAAAAAAATGATACACACTCAGCTGAAATCTTTTATTTTTATTTTTTGATGAACATCCTAGAGTGGTTTAGGTCCTACTTGGCAGGCAGGACTTTCTGTGTTAGCCTCGTATGCTCTTGAGTCTCATTCTTCCCAACTGTCATATGGTGGTCCACAGGGTTCAATTGTCGGGGCCCCTGGGTTCCAGCAGAAGAAAGCATGGCATTTTATTTCAATACTTTGCGGATGACAGTCACATCTATTTCCCGCTTAAGCCAAAACGATACTCTCTGCTTCGGGCCATCCGTCTTCTGATCCGCTTTTTCCTCACAAGGGTCGCGGGGCACTTTTGTCCCGTCTGGAGGAAATCAAAGCCTGGTTGGCGCGAAACTTTTACAAACAGATTTATGTGTTTGCCACTTTGCATTCAATGTGGTTGCTTTTCAAGCGATCTAGAAATAAAACTTGAGTTGAGAAACACAACGTAAGCAACATGCAAGAAACCATTTATGGGAAGAGGTGTTGGTTTTATTTTTTATTTTTTGGTCTCGTCTTCCACAGGAAGTGGCCGCGGACAATGGGGGAGCGCCGGACGATGGCACGGAGAGCCTGGGCGACGCCCCCAGCCTTTCGGAAGACATGGCGGCAGGTACGGAAAGTCAAGTTGAAGCGCTTGAGAGGACGACGGCCGTGAAGGCGGTGTCGCAAAAACTCCGTCACCTTGCGTTGTTATTGCAGGTGGCGCTGGGGAGATCAAGCCCAGTGACATTCCGGTGGAGTGCGTCTTATCGGAGGAAGGCCACCAGGTTGGTACACGACACGCACAAGCTTAACGGGGACATTTGACGTCAAAACTGAATTTGGATACTCCGAGTTGTGTCTCCGGAGAGACGGCCGGTCCGCTCATCAAGCGCAAAACCAATCCATCAAATTCAATTCCCCAAATGTGGCTGTCAGACTGTACGCCCCCACGTCGAGTTTGCTGACTCCGGACTCGGCAAGCGACGTGCGGCTTAGCGTTGATATTAGGGCGTTGATTAACAGCACGTTATGTAATGTTGCGCGGTTAGCCGCAACAACCGGGAAGTACCTGAAAACAATGCGAAGGGACGCCGTGCCGCTGCCGAGCCCGAAATCAACAAGGGCTTTCAAACAGAAAAGCTGTAAGTCACGATGTTGAGGCTGTTTTAGGACACGAGCGCGTGACACACAACAACATCCAAACATTCTAAAAGAAATCCAAATCATTTCAAAAGTCATTGAAAATGTTTCGCATTGATCAAGTGTCAAATGGAAAAAAAAAATCAACAAATAAGTGGATGAAAAAAACATTTCCACATTTTAGAAATGTTTAATGATAATTATGCATCATCCAAAATATGACGCTAATAAAATGACTCTTACAAAATACATGTCTATTTTTAAAAACAAAACAAAATGGGGGGGGGGGGGAATCCGTTTGGAAAACAAAACCGCAACATGTATTTTAAATAAAAAGGAAAGCAATTTGAAAAAAAAATCCAGAATCTCAAAAAAGGTCAATTTGAGTTGTCTTCCATTAAGAAAAAATGGAAGTCAAACGCTTATTTATTACCTTTATTATTATGATTTATTTCAGATTTTAAACGCCAATGAAAAACATTTCACAAATGAAATTGGAAGCCCTCAAAGCCCCCCCCCCCCAAATTGTCTTTTTGACGCAGCGGGATGGAAGATGGATGATTAACGACGCCCGCACTCGTTGCCAGGTGTGTCAAGAGACCACCCCGGAGTCCGGCGACGGTCACGCCCTATGCCGTCCTCTTGGGCCCGACCGGTCGGAGGCGCCGGACCCGGAGAGCCGGGCCCCCGTCATTCACGACCCGGCGGCCGGCTCGCCTCGCGACGACGAGCTCCCGGGCGCGGCCTTCGTCTGCGGCCCGGATTTCGGGGCGCCGCGGGATTTCGCGGAGCCCGACGAGACCTTTCGGGAAGCGGATCGCGCGGTCGCCGACCAACCGGAGCCGGCCGTCGTCCCCGCCGAGACGGTCGGCGCCTCGGAGCCTCCTCGGCACGGGGACGCCGACGTCGACCGAGACCGGCCGGAAGCGCCGCCGGGCTCGGGCCCGGCCGATGATGCCGAAGCGGCGGAGAGCCTCGCTTCCATGCGAGTCGAGGACGAGGAAGAAGAGGACGGCCCGCCCGAGTTTGACTTGCAGGAGGAGCGGGAAGAAGGAGGTAGCTGCCCTTAAAGGGGAAGTCAAAAATCTTCTGGAAAAAATGTTGCCGCCTAAGTCAGACTCCACACACGCGGTATGAATCGCAATTCCTTGATGATATCGATTTTTTGGAGAATTATTCGGATCTCTACGGTAGTTGAACAAAGCAGTCACTGGCGCTGTCCAAGGCAACCGCAGCAAAAACGGTGAACGGATGCAGGAAAAGAAGCTTCGGAACGTTGGGGCCAAGAGAAGGGTCGGCGCTTGCGGTTGACAATTTTCGAATCGAATGACTTTGACACGCGTGCCATTTCAGAAAGCCCCGCGGGTCACCGCGGCGACGGACCGCGCAGGAGGACGCCGCGGTCCGGGCCGAACGCGGCAGATGTGGAAGACGAGGACGATGAAGAGGAGATGGACTCGCGGCCGCCGGAGAGAAAGGAGGAGAAGGCCTGGTGGTCGGCCAACAAGCGCGTGGCGGGCGCCGCCGCGCTGCTCTTCCTGGGAGTGCTCTTCCTTTCCGGTGAGCTCGCGGGCCGCCGACGCCGACGACCAAGAAGCGCATCCCACCCGAGCCCTTGTTCCGGCAATGTTTCTCGCGCTACCTCGTCGTTCCCCCAATCTTTTGTTTTTCTGATCCTATTCCAAATTGTTTTTGTCAACCTATTCGAACTTGATTTCCATCATATCGCTCAACGACGATAGCGGGTGGGCGCGCGACTAAAAGGGAGCAAGCGAAGGATTGCGCTTCGCCGGGGCCGACCGGCGCGGCGGAAGCCAAGTGACCCGCACCCCGCACCCCGCTTCCCGCCGTCGGGCTTGCGCGGCGAACCCGCCAACCGGATAAATGTCGGAAGAATGCGGGCTGGGCGCCGGCCGCCGCGCGTCAGCCGCGGCTAAGAGTGACGCCTCGGCGTTGTTTGTGCTCGTTGACAGGCGACTTTGACGGCGGCGACGTGAGCCACGCGGAACAAAGCCAGGTCTGTTTGCCCGCTCGCTCTTGTCGACACTCCATTGGGCGCACGAAATATACAGTAGCTCTCGTGGTTTTCCTCTGAATACACTCTTCTTTTGACATCCAAATGTCGGAATGCAATTTTGGCCTCACACGTCATTCACATGATTGCTACCTTGACAAACCGTGATGAATTTTCACGTCACGTCTCCATATCGCGACTCTTTGACTCCGCGCCCCTTTGCTTCCCTCTCAGAAAGCCGCCGACGCTCAGGGCGACGCCGGCTTCTTCCTCGCCGATGAGATGTCTGCAGGTTTGTCTCTTTGCTCCTCCGCGGCCGCCATTTGTTTTTTTTTCTTTTTGGGTCTCCCCTCTCGTGTCGCGTGTCCAGAGTTCCAAGCGGTCTTGGACACGTTTGACACGGACGGGAGCGGGGACATCGGCGCCGGGGAGCCGAGCGCCGTCACGAGGATGCCGGGCGACGACCCCTCGAGGCGGCAACTGAGCGACATCATTAAGGAGGCCGAAGAAGACGGTGAGGAAGAGGAAATTGTTTCGGTTCCGTTTAAAGCGCGCTCGTCGGACCCGGGAGTGTTCTCGTGCGACGCGTTGCTTTACGGGTTGAATAATGCACCGCGGTACTCGGCCCAAAGTGGCACCGGCTCTTTCGCTTCCCATTCGTGTCGACTCGCTAACATTAAATGGCGCCTCGCGGCCAAAGTGGAGGGTCGGGGGACACCAAGCCGTCGACGACGCTAGTACGCTAACCGCCGCACTCGCGCAACGGACAAAATGCTAACACGTCGGCCCCCAAAACGGTTGCGATCTGCAAAACAAAAGACCGAAGGCTGACCGTTCTGCATTTCTTCACGTCGTTCCGATCGCAGCCGACAAACTCGACGGGAAGAAGAGCCGCGAGGGGCGAGGGCAAAAACAAGACGGCGGCGACCGCCGGAGGCGAGCGTGGGAGCACCCGGAGAAGATCCGGCGGGAGATCTCGCAGGGTGCGGAGCGCCGGAACCAGAGGGGGAGGGAGGACCCGGAAGAGCGGCGCAAGGAGGAGCGCGAGCGCCGCGACCAGCGGGAAGCCGAGAGGCCGCGGCGCCGGCTGGACCGCGAGGAGAGGAGGAAGGAAAAGCTGCGGCGCGCTCGGCGGGAGCGGGGCGCCGACGACCTGGCCCGCTTCTGGCGGGCGCAGGAACACGAGCTGCGGCGCCCCGGCCGCCCGCGCCGCTGCGCCTCGGTGGAAGACTGCGCCGCCCGGGAGGGCCTTTTCCCCGTCGAGCTGCCCGACTTCCAGGAGCTGCTGGAAGGCTACCTGGACAAGCTGGAGGGCTCGCCCGCCCGCAGCAAGGACGTCCTCCGGCGGCTGGTGGCCGACTTCTTCGGCGGCGGCGTCTTCGCGCACGACCGCCGGCCCTTCGCCGACTTCGCCGAGGACGTGGCGGACATCCTGGAGGACATGGCGGAGGGCGCCGACGACGCCCTGCAGGAGGCCATGGAGGAGTTTGAGAGGGAAGCCCTGTGGAAGTTTGCCGCCGCGGAACAACATTGAGGCGCAAATCTTCTCGCCCGCGCGACAAACGTATCCCCGCTCTCGCGGCTCTGCGCGGCAATCCTCCCGCGGTTAGAGGCCACGCCCTGCCGCAAATACTCCAAATGCCACCTGGAGAAAATTAGAATTGTGAAACCTCAAGCTTTGATTTTTGCCCGTGAAGTATGAGGAGAGACTAATTGAAGACATAATAACGTAAGAGATGCTTTTTTTGTGCACAAAATCAGTTCTCGTCATTAATATCATATGATTTTTTTTGTTTAAAGCACATTCGGGGACCATTGAGTCCAAATGGAATGACTCCATCCTTGTTTTAATGGGTTTGTTCCATTGTCCAAAATTTGATCCAAACGGTATATTAGTGATTTGAATTGTAATTGAATTGTAGTGAATTGATTTGAAAGTATTTTTTTTTTCCAGTAAATAGCCGCAGGTGGGTTACTTTCCCATTGTGTGTGGGGATTACTGTAATCCCGTCGCGATGATGTGTGTCGTGTTTCTCGTCCCTTTTGTCAAGGCCGCTCGTGTCTTCATCTATTGTGGATTTTTGACTCGGCACGCCGCCGACGCAGAAAACGGGCATTGACTGCATTCAAAGGTTTTACGGGCAACAAAGCATCGGGGCGAAAGGTGTCAACACGGAAAGTGGACGGCTATTGGAAACGAGTTGGCCGAGCAGCATCAAAGGTTATGCCTTGGCGCTCCCGAACGAGACTCCGGGATCCGTGGCGCGTGTGCGTGCGTGCGCGCGCGTTTGTGTATCCAAGTCCCGTTCATGCAGGGAGGGCCGTTTACTTGTGGCACATGTCCTGCAGGCAAATGTCATTCGGAGCTTTGGGGGTGGAGTCCTAGTTTAATTCTTTTATTTCTTGCGCGGTGTACCTGATTTTGAAGTCGCATTTGCTGCTGTGCCTTTTTCTGAAATTTTCATACGGTCCGCTTTGGATTTCAAAGGAATGTCATGTTGAGAAGAGCAATCGGCGGCGTTTATTTCTCGGCAGTTGTTTGAACGACATCGGTATTTGTTTTTGAGCTTTCTTGCCGCGTTGTCTGCTCGTTTTGAAAGCGCGCGTCTTTGACACCCGATGCTGTCCGGCGTTCGGTTCAATAAACGATCACGCGGCGTTGTCTTTTGCCTGTGTGGCTATCTGTTAGCATGCTAACATGTTGTCAATTGTAATGGACGAGAACCTGCCGTTTGCCGCCCTGCCGTTGGTTCAAAATGCTTGTTTGCCGTTCGCAAATGAACAGCACACTCGCACTCAGGAAATGGGCATCTGGACTCTGTTGATTACACCTGAACTATTTTTTCCCCGTAGAAGAAAAGCGAGGGTAAAGAGTGCGTAAGACATCCGCGAACCGACCGGTCGTCCGTCCAAAATGTTCGACGCGACGAGGCGCGCGGTCCTGATGACGAAACCGCCGGCCGTGCTTTGAATTCCCAAGCGGGTCGGCCCGCGCGCACTACGCGATAACTTGGGAACGGGCACTGGACGATGCAAACGCGATCAGAATTGCACTTTTTTCCCCCCGCAAAATAAGCTCACCGACCATTGAGCGGCGGCCCGCTAGGTCCTGCTGCTTTGGCTACCAAACGGGCTTATCCACTAAGATCGTCCCGGGTACAAATGTGCAACGGAAGCAACCGGAACCGCCAACGATACATTCTGTGAATAAATTGGACGACATTTTTAAACGACGAAACGGAAGCCGATCAGATTTCAATCAAATCCGAAAACTTCAAATCCTCATTTCGATGCCGTCGCAAGAGGCGCCCCCGTCGATCACGACGACCGCCTCGGCGCCATGTTTTGTGTAAAGTCCATTCTGCTCGGACGTGTGTCGGGACTGATGCTATGTGTCGATCCTAAACATGAAGATGTGCGCTCATCGGCATTTTGGTCTGGAAAATGAATGCGAGTGGCGCATTTTCCGCCGATGGCCGCATCTCGACACGGCATATAAATGGACGGGGCGCGATGGCCGTGACAGAAACCTCGCGCATCGCACGGTACGGAACGCCGCACGTCTCGTCTTTGTATTTCTCTGGCTCCCGAGAGCTGACTTTTTGTTCTTTTTTCTTTGGGCAGGTGAAGCCAGCGCGGAAGCCGCCATCTTGACTTTGGTCCGGCAGTTCAAGGGAGTACGCGGGCCGCGACGGGTCCGCCGGCACGCTGAGCCGCGACGAGTTCCGCCGACTGGTCGCCTCGCAGCCGCCCAACTTTGTCGAGGTAATAACGGCTACCGAGTTGAAGGACTCGATGGCACTTGCCGGTTTATCACCCGACTAAGGCTGTGAGGACGCATATTTGAGCCGCCGAGAAGTACTTTGGGCTACCTCCCATTTTGTCATGATCTCGCAGAGGGCTTTTCATAGCGTGTCATTTAAGATGTATTTTATTCCAATCAAATGGGTAGAAAAGAATGAAAATGTTCAAATAGCCCGGATGTTCCGTTCCTCTTTTTTTCAGACCGTACCGACACCGGCGCGAGCATTGACTCTCGAGTACGGTACTCGGCAAGTACCGATACCGCGGGTAGGTCTTCGATACGTTCCCGTTTCAATGAACGGAATGACAGAAAATTGTGACCTCTCCGTCTTTCGGTTGACGAACGTGTCAAACGGCGGCGGCGCGGCAGCCACTTAATTCATTCTCGGATTAGTATTTCTTTCTTTTGCGTCTCAAGTATCAGCGCGTATCTGTAGCCGCCCATCCCTATCGAATACAATTGAAAAAAAAAGACGGGATTGCCAGAATAATGGATCAATTCCTCCCGAGAGCTTCTTCCTAATAACCAGCGGCGGCAAGTGGCCACGTGCACGCGTGACGGTCTCTCCCGTTTTATTTTCATTTTTGTTCAGAGCGGTGAGCCGGACGCGGCGGACCACCTCACGTCGTCTCTGGACCAGAACGGCGACGGCGAGCCGACCTTCCGCGAGTTCTGGCAGTTGATCGGGAAGCCGGCCGGCGAGCGGGGCGGCTACGCCGCTTAGAACGCCGCCGCCTCGCCCGTGCTTTGTTTCCCGGTTAACCATTGGCCCCGGATTAAAGGCTTCATTGTTTCCTGTTCCCTGTCATTCATTCACCGTACTCGCAGCCTTGATTTAGTGACCCGGTTGTAATTCCACACACGGCATATCTCGTCGCACTTAGCGCTCGCTAACAATATCCACCTTGCGTTATTGTGCTCATCGTCATGTCGAAATGTGCAAACGGGCTCAGATAAGACCTTTATCGAGTGAATTAACAATACGTTGTCGTCCGGTAATCTCCCGTAAATAGCGAGAAACGGCGAGTAATTGAGCCGCCGGGTCCTTGGTTGGGCTAAGACCATTTTTTTCATACGGCCACCGGGAATAGGACAAATGAAATAAATGAGTTCTCATTTTTCAAAGAAAAAGTTGTCCTATTATAATATTCAAAAATGGTTGGCCACATTATTCAAATAAAAATCCAAAACGGATTAGCCTAATAGCAGAGCAACAAACAAGACGAGTCCAGTTGTCTCCATTCAATTATGTGAATGGCTGAGATTCTAAACAGACAGAAAAACAGCACATTTTTTAGCAAGCATCAATGGCTGATTTTAGGAGAGTCGGTTAAAAGGCATTTATGCGATTTATTATGCTAACACTGCCGCGTTTTGTTTTTGCCAGTAAAATGTCCTTTTTAAAAGGTGTTCTCATTGGCGATCATAGGACAAAATGTGCGCTGACATTTTAGTCCGTGAAACTTCCACGTCCAATTTTGCGTTTTGCGGCCTTTCCGCAACAAAGCACGCGAAGTCGCCGCGAGTGTGTCCATCGCACCCATTTGGGCGCCCGGCCGTCGCCGAGTCATTGCGAGGCCATGACAATTTGCAGCTTCTCTTTCTTTCTCTCGGTGGAAGTTGGCCAGCTGCTCGGCGATCCCCCTCCCCCCTCCCCGCCTCTCTTTCTGCGTGCTCTTCCAGGTACACGCCCTTTCACTTGTCAGTGGGGGGAAAAAGTTTGAAGGGAAGAAAAGAAAATCACGGAAGAAACTTGAGCAGTTGTACGAGTTTAGCCAGTTGGGTCGACTGGAAGCGGGAGTCGCTGCAGCGCCGCAAGGAGAAGAAAGGGAGCTGGAAAAAAGGTTCTTTTTGCACGCCTGGCCCGACGCTTTTCGGTAAGTGGCTTTTGTGTGCTCGGCAAGTTGGGCTCGTCGTTTGGTGCCACGTTTCGCCGTCCACCCGCCGTAAAAAGAAACAAAGTCACTCCGCGCTTTCTCGGTGCGATCAGTGACGACCAATAAAAAGGGGGGGGGGGTGTACAGATTGAAGGCGATAACTTTTTTAAATTGGTTTATTTCCCAATTTCTGTCTCTTCTTTTATCCTCCTTTTTTTTTTTTTTTGTTGTAGTTGCCAGTTTGCTTCAAGTTGCAGGCATCTCAATTGCGCAAAACTTGATTGGCGTTTTTCCAAGCTGTGTCCACCCGCCCCGAAGGGAAGGGTGTGGAACACGAGGCCCGTGGGCCACATCACACCAAAGCACAGCATTCAACATGAAGGAATCCCACTTTGTTGTTGTTGTTTTGGGGGAGGGGGTGCAATGATTCAAACATTTTCTTCCAAGGGAATAAAAGTTGTCGGTCATTTTTGTTTTTGTATGGGAAGGATGGACATTAAAAGGTTCGTTGGCTACTATGAAAAAAAGTTGGAATATTAATACTAGGAGGCTGTAGTCCAATTAGTTTCAGATAAAAAGTCGTAATATGACAAGATTGTGACTATTTCCGAGGGAAGACGTCACCATCTTATGTCGGATGTCATTTCCCAAGGAACAAAATGATAATATTCCTGAAACCAAAAAAGGCGTCCCTTTTTCTGTTTCAGGAAAAATGTCCAAATCGAAATCTTCCGTCAATCTTTTGATTACAACACATGAACGTCCCCGTTTTGGGGAAAATTGAAGTCATGTTTGGAGATTAAAATTTGATTGTTTTGTGACAAAATCGTCATCATCATTCTTGAAGTTATGTTTTTGGAGGAAAAAGTTCAAGTTTGTGCATTATCATGTCATGCTTCATTGCTCATTTGTGCACCTGGCCAGCAGGGGGCAGTAAACTACAGACCGACATAATTTTTTTTTAAAAATGAAGAGTTGAACAACTAAGTGATTCAGTAAACTGTGGTTATGGTATTTGGTGGAAGGGTTTTTTTTTTTTTTTTTTTTTTTTTTTAGCAGTGGATTAAAAAAAATATACCCGTACATGCCTGTGAGAATTGTTCTTGGCTGATTCCTTTGGATTGGTCGTGTTCAGTGCATTTCTGGTCATGACCTCAACGTGCTCCTGCGTTAATCTTTGATGATTATGCGTTTATAGTCGTGCGTGTGCGCATACCCACAGATCACGTTCGCCCCAACACCGGCGTGGCTCTCCAATGGGCGGGGAAAGAGGAAACCTGCAGTTGTAAGGCGTGTACATTTCAGGAGCTGGGGGGGCGGGGACTTTTGTTTTCTCTTCGGGGCTTTTAGGACAAATAAGGCAGATTAGTTGGAGGCCGCGACACGGGACGGTGGATGCAAGAGCCGCAAGGTTGAATCATCGATGTGCGAATGGGCCGGCGCACAGCGTTGAAATGTTTGTCTTACCTTGGAGTGGTCTATCTGGCTTGCTCGCTTTATCTGTCACATTAGTGGTGGAAATGTTTTTTGTTTTGTTTTCAAAACAAGGATGGTAAATAACGGTCAGTAAAAAGTCATTTTTACCTTTGAATTTGTGTATTTTACTGTCACGAGTCTTTCTTTTTTTTTTTTTTTAACACCAGTATCTGTACTTATACTGAAATGAAGGGTGGGAATACTTTTTGCACTTGAGCCTAATAGTGACAAAGTGCATTTTCATGCACACAACGCACAAATATTTGAGAGCTCACACATTGCGCTGTAATGGCTTGCAGCTTGAAGTGCTGCTTGTTTGGCGCCACGCTGGCTCCACTGGAGGACGGAAACCAGTCAAGTTGCACAAAAAGCGCAAGGACGGGGAGAACGGCCCCTTTATTTATTTATTTTGGGGTGTTGTTTTGACCTCGCATAAAACATTACGTCGCAACGTGAAATGGCAAGTCATCTCATTAGATGGTCACATCATCTTGATGGAATCATCCATCACTCCAAGTTGCTTTTCAATACGCTTTGCTAAAGACGGTGCTTCTTTTTAACTTTTTGAATTCTAAAAACCCAACCAAAAAATGGCTTGCTTTCAAAGAAGGATGGCTGACTTTCTCAAAACAAACGTGACTTTTCACCGAAAAACTGCAACTTTTTTCTTGTCAGACCACAACTTCATTTCCGCAATACCATTTTAAATATCAAAGTCTGGACTTATTTACTTACAAGATGACTTCTTTCTTAGCAAGCTATTTTTCTCTTTTCATCATAAAATAAACCTTGGGAAAAAAATGTTGTTTTTTTCCCCCCTTAATTTTTTTTGTCAATGACGGCATGATTGGCCGAGTTGTGCTTCTCGTGTGCGGCGCGCTAAGTGTTACGCGTGTGTAGCCGTTGTGGCACCAGAAGCGAGAAGCACGGAGCTGAAAAGCTGCAGAGTCTGTCTGTCGCTTTGAAGTAAAAGAAAGAAGGAGGCGGAGGTCGGTGGTTCAGCCTGTAAATTCCTGTGCCCCAAAACAGCAGTGAATGGAATTACCGCGAGGACAAGTCACCCGCACACGCACATGCAGGCCAACGGGAACCAAAAGAGGAAGTGGGAAAGCCAGCAAAATAAAAGCGGTCACAGCGCTTAATATGGAAGGTCTACATATATATTTGTAAATATGCTGTTTTTCGTGCAAAAAAAATAATAAAAAATAGCCGATGAGCAAAACGGAACTTATTACTTCAGAAAAGTTGGTGGGTTTATTTCTTGAAGAAATGACTTTTTCTTTCCCCTGAGGATTTTATGTCTTTATTGAGAAAGAAAACAAATGAAATGTACGCGTAGGGTACATGACTGTTTCTTGAAAAACGGGACTCACGTTGAACATACACTTACTTGGCTTGACGAATGCCCTTTTTTTTCCCCTTGAAAGAGCGATTGCCATGTTGGCCTTGACAACAATCTCCATGTACACAAAAGGTGAGGAGAGAGTAAGGGAGAGTGCATCGGAGACACAAGATGAGCACACCGGGTAATCCGATGCGATGGGCAGCAGCGGAAGCCTCGGATCAGTTATCAGATATGACCTGTCAAAGATCGCGGCGGCCATTGCACCTCAAAGTCACACGCTTGGCCCTTCTCGCGCACGCCGCGATGGCATCAAATGGAATCTTTTTCCCCTCCAATCTTTCTGCGTCGATAAATAGCTATCGACCGCATGCGTCTCATAGATCTTTTGTGTGCGTGTGTTGTCAGAGAGGGGAGTCATGGAGGAAGCCATTCAGACGGTGGTCAAGGTTTTCCTGAAGTCCGGCAAAGGGAAGGACAGTTTGGGACCCAAAGACTTCCAGAACCTGGTCAAGAGCCAACTCGGCAACATCCTGACGGTTAGGAAACAAAAACAAATCCTGAAATGTGGTACTTGGATACCTACGTTTTTTTTAGGTGGTACTCGGTGGAAAATGTTTGGGAGCCACGGCCGAATGATTCTGATTAATCGCGAGTCGTCTTTGCGTAGGACACGGACAGCAAGGAGGCGGTTAACAACATGGGCAAGGGCCTCGACGCTAACAAGGATGGCAAGGTGGGCTTCGAGGAATACATGAGCCTTGTGGGCTACTTGGCCAAGGCCGTCAGTGAGCAGCGTTCCCGAGGCAATGAGGCCCGGCCCGAGCAAAAGGGCCGGGGGGCCGCCGCGGAGAACGCCGCCCCCGAGGCAGAAACCCCGCAAGTCAAGCCGGAAGCCCACGCGGACGGAAAGACGGAGGCCGAGTTGGACGTCGAGACGGGGGTGGAGGAGAAGAAGGAGGAGGCGGAGAAGCCGGCGGAGGTGACCGCGCCCGGCGTGGAGTTGACCCCACCCGCTGCCGACGCGTCCGCACCCGGCCCGGACGCGACCTCGCCGAGTGCGGAGGCGCTTGTGAAGAAGGAGATCCCGGTGGCGGGAGAGACGGAAAAGATGGTCGAGGAAGCGGCGGAGAAGACGGCCAATGCGGCGGAGGAAGAAGCCCGGATGAAGCCCGAGGAATCCGCCACCTCGTAGGGGACAATCCATGCATCCATCTTTCCACCCGTCGCACCAATAATAGTAACATGAATAATAATAATTACGCCACGTCAACACTAAGAGCCGCCGCGACAGATGAAGGCCTACATTTATGACAAATATACCACCACTAGCTGGCTTACTTGATTTATTGAACATCTCGAGGTAGTTGGCGACCTACCGAGCTAAGTAGCTCTCTTAATAGCTTTTTCTAGCCGTCTGTTTAGCTAGCTGTCATGTACAGACGGGTACCTCGCTTTCTATCTGTGTGAATTTCGAAATGCCAGCCTGACTATCGACATATAGATATGACCACAGAAAGCTGCCAAGTCGGCTCTGTAGTTGAGTAACGAGCGTCAAAACGGCGCTCTGGAGGATACAGAAGAAATGTACGCCTTACATCTTACAAGCATTATCTCGCTCCATCGAGTTATCGATCACCGCCGACTAATGAGCTTTTTATCTGGAGCGAGCCGTCTAAGTCGCTAGCTGTTTTTACTAGTTATCTCTCTCACCTCTGTTTTTAGTCACAAGAAATTAAGTTGTAAAGCTAGTCATTAGCTTCCAAGTTACTACCTACCCCTATACGATACCGACTAGTCACCTAGAAAGCATACTATTGGTGTGTGATATGTGACAAGAGTTTCCAAAAATGACAGTCTGTCAAAATGGCTACTTGAACCGCATTAGAATGGACAAGAGTTCTGAAAATCAGAGATTTTTAGTTTATTGTGTGGGGAACTTTTATATTTGATAGCATCGATGCGTCCAAATGATCGTGACATTTCAAAAGGTGTCTCTTGTCCTACAAACCTCAACTTAAATAGTGGGAACGAAACATTCTTGGCAAGAAGAGCAACTTGGGCGGTAGAATAGATCATAGACTTTAATAATCGATTGTTTATTTGTTATGGAATCGTTTGAAGTGCTCGTTCTGAAACCTTTCGCAAAGATGGCAAACGACTATCGTGCTAGCTACATAGTTACTTATGTAGCTAGTTGCCGTCTCATAAGGTGACTGGCTCACTAGCATTGTATTGGGTGCATTTTGATTCCACAGACTAAAATCTTGAAATTGACCATGATAGAGCAGTCGTAAGATGGCTAGTTAACTCGCTCCAACACAGGAGGTGCTCCCTCCTATGACAACGGCAGTGCTAACTATATGACCGGAATCCGATTTATGACTACGATTTACATGCGTTTGTAGCGTCAAACGCACGAAATCGACCCCACGTCGACAGCCGCCGTCCTAAAGTGGCCCGGCCGATCGACATGCCGCCGATAGCATGTGCATGGCACTAATAGAGCACGTTTACCTTGGAGCGTGAAAATACGGCGGCATTGACGCAACGGTTAGCATTTTTTTTCAGTCATGCATTTCGCTGTACTCTTTCTTGACCTTCATGACTTTCATTCCTTCAGAGCTGATTCATTTTTTCCACTTTTTGCGACTCACAAATGCTTTTTGATGCTGATTTAGGCCTGACAATAAACAAATTGTGATGCCACTAACCCAACTTTGCATCCCTCCTCATTCCCTCCCCCTTCTCCTTTTTCTTCATCTTCTTTTGATATGCTCACTTCACCCGGAAGCAACATTGAGGCCCCCGCAGCCTCAATGAGACACGGAGATCAGGTGGGCCACTAAATAATTAAAACTCAAAGAGGGAATCCAAAACGATCCTTGTTGGTTTTTAAGGGTGGATCCTCGCAGATCGGGATTGTAGAATCATTTTCACGTGACAAAGCAAAAAACCCAACGGCAGCCGTGCTCTTGATGCCAACTGGATGAATGCTGTTTTGGGGGAGTTTGGAGGCCAAAAGAATCACGGAATAATTGCTTTCAGGGAACCGGACGTTTGATTTTGAAAATCGAATTTCAAATGACAATGTCGAGCGCTAAAAACCACGGTTTGGGAAACCCTACTTTAGTGTTAAAAGTCAATTTACCTTGTTGTTCTTCAGCGGCGTGACATTTCCCTGTTTTCCTGAATGGGGTATTCGATGTAGCCACAATCCTTTTGTGTTAAAAATACAAAATTCCACTGCTGGGGGTGGGGGGGGGGGGGTTTGAGAAATATTCCTATCGTTTTGTTTTGTTTGTTTGCGGCCCTCAGTTCGTCTCAAAACCCTGTTTGACCTGCCATTGGATCTCCACCCTTAGACAACAAACACACAAGCACACACAATTTCCTGAGAGCCATCCCTTCCATCTTGTTTGTCTTGCACACTGAGCCTCTGGAAAAAAAAAAAAGATCATGCGTTTGCACGGAAACCTTCCCCTCCTCTGCCGGTTTGTTAATTATGATTTAATGCTTTGTAAATTGTCACGTTTTCAATCATGCAAGCCTGAGGAAAATGGGCTCATGTTGCACATACTCTAGGCCTTCATCACACAACCACTACGACATGTGCGCAATGCAATGTGCTTGGCAAATAAAAGTCATGTGCTCCTGGCACTCCCATTGTAAATACTCTGCACTCTGCTCAGCCTTTATACACCCTTTTTTAACAATGTTTTTATATACTGTATACCGGTGTGTGTGTGTGTATATATATCTATATCACAATGGTGACTAATATATCGGGCATTTAGGGCTTCTGTGTTTTGTGTGTGTGTGTGTGTGTGTGTGTGTGTATTTATACACCCACACACTTGAATACAGGGAACCCCCGTTTTTTGCAGAAGCTCCATACCAGACTCGCCAACAATCGATGAAAATTTGCAAAGACCCAAAAACCTTTTTATAGTATCGCTCCTTTCACACGATTTACGGAAAAACACCCCTAAAAGTATTCTTTGGTCCCTGCTTACGTAACATTACTTTGAGGAAATGTCCAGTTCAAGTTGACAGGAAAAGCGACGCACAAAAGCCAATAGTTCAAAGTCCAACAGCTTCACGCTAACAAAAAAAGGCAAAACGCCATATACGGACCCAGAAATGAGCGCAGATGATGATTAGCTATTGCGAACCTTAAGAACAAGGACCGCGGCAGAAATGGCGCCGCAGCAATGCGCGCAAAGCGAGCAAACACGAATACGCGCGGGCCTTCTCTCTGCCTCTTCCTTGCCCTTAATTCCCCCGCATCCCTTCCGTGGCACGCGGCGCTCCTGTGCTCAAGGCCTGCAACTCTAAATTCAAAATCTGCGATCTAACGGGGATTCGCTGTACTTCTCTTTTCAAGGTACTTTGTGTCACGGCGACGTATCGGCCCGGCGTCCGATGTACATAAAACTCGAACGTGCGTATTATCGTTTTGAGCTTCGCGAGCTTTAAACGTGATCTTTGGTCCATTGTGGGAAAGAAAAGGGAAAAGCGGACGGATGGACCGACGGTGAAGCTCATACCTCGGCTCGGGACCATCTCATTTAGTCTCTTGTCAATTGCCGGCGAGCGGCGCCTAAAAGCGCGAACTCCGCGCGGATGCCGACAAAGCGGCGGGGCGCCTTTGCAAACATGTTCCCACTCCAAATGGAAACGAAGATAAGAGAGAGCCCGAGAGATACTGCGCGGTCCCGTCACGTGCCGGCCACCGAACGCCAGAGCGCGCGCGCGTCTACGCGTGTCGAGCATCTCCGTCTCCTGTCCCGCGCGTCGCCGATCCATCGATTCTTACAATGTGTCATTTTAACGCTTGGCGAATGTGTTCTCGCTGATCACGAATAATAAAACTGTGACAACCTAGCCCCCGAGCGCCCGGCCGCCCGCGTCTCCTTGAACGCAACGTGTCCGATGCGTACGGTACGTACGACTGTGTACCGATGTCTTTTTCCTCGCGCTTCATCGAACAAAAATATCGCCGGCTATATTTATGGTGAACTTCAAAGCCACGACGAGAAAAAATATCTTCCGAAGCCGGTATGCGAGACAAAAGGAAAAGACACGTTTTAAATCGCCGTCAAAAATACCATCGAAGCCACCGATGGGTGGTCGAGCCATACCCGATGCCTAGAAGGCTACCGGACGCAACGCAGAGAAACCGGCGTGGATCCGCGCGAGCCGTAAAGAAATAGATGCCGATGGATACCCCGATCAAGAAGTAGAAAGACACCTCGCTTGATAAATCGTACGCGGAACGAGACGCGATACGTTGAAGCTACGGCGCTACAGGGAAAGACGCGTGAATCGATCGACCGGTCCATAGAGGTAGGCGCGCAATCGATCCGTAGGACGACACGTACACGCGGATGAATACGCATCATGCGGGGATCCGTAGAGGAGGGCGCGATGTCGGCACGTTGAACGATACGTCGACGGATGACGATGCCGACGGTCCGCGGAGACTTGGGGAGGAGACGCGGCCCGCGAAGGGGTTCGCGCATACTTTCCGTGCCGATGGCTACGTGGCCGTGGTTTATTCATGAAGGGGCGAACGGCGGACGTTTCGGTGTGTTTTTCCACCCTTGACTGCAAGGGACAGAAGACACCTGCAAGGAGGGCAAGGAGAAGGGCGAGAGGGGACAGGCCGGGCGAAGAGGAGGGGCAAGGAGGTTAGACGGTATTTAAGCCACCGTCCCACTGCCTTCCTCATCCACCTCCGCCTCGGCCCGCGCTCCCCCCGCACCTCGTCCGGCACTCCGCCAGGTAAGGCGTTCAAAGACGAGCCTTCTCCCCTCGGCGAAAAAGTCGCAGCGGCGAGCTCTCATTCAAGTCTTTTCACGGTGTGCGGACCTGGGGGCCGTCGAATCGGAAAGACTCCCTCATGACCGGGAGGATTTGTGCTCCCCGAACGGCGATAGCTCGCTATGATGTGACAAACGCAAGAGGGAAACATTTCTGCCTGCATTTTGTAGGATTCTTCTTCGTATTCCTCTGACGCCGGTTTTTCCACTCATCCCGCTTAATTGTCTTGGGTGTCCCCCGTCACGTCAGCGTACGCGCTGCGACGCTTGATCTCGAGCGCGTTAGCCTCTAAAAATAGCTTTGGAGTTTCGGGATGTCGGCCGAGCGAGCGCGGAGGCCCGGTCGGGTTACTCGGCCTCTCGGCCCGCCGATCGGCAGGTGGGGTTTGCGTTTCGCCGCCGGTGTCCAGTTTGGATCATTGTCGCCAGAGCGCCACTTCTTTTGATCATTTGTCAGGATCCCTTTGACCGTTTTCAACTCTGCTTCTGGAGATCCGTGTCTTGCTTTCTGTTTGACAGTGAGTCGCCCGTGTCCGCGCGCAGTCTCCGCAGCGCCGCCGTCGCAGCAGCAGCAGCACCGAGATGCCTGACACAATGTGCGTAAGATGGTTTGAGAGCTTCCTCCACCCCAAAAAAGCTCAACCAATGCATCTTTACACCACCTCACGCACGCACACGGAAAACATGTTGAATTACTCGGGACTAAAACGAACCAAAAAACTCCCCTGATTCCTGCTCGGATGGATCTGGCATTTGTATCTCTCTTGATTTGCGGTCGCCCTTGCGCAAGAAATCCTCATGAGCGGGAATGCGGAAACACACAAAAATCCCTCCTGCATTCCCATCACGGGGTTGATCCCAGTTCGGACATAGCGACCTTTTGACCCTCAACAAGACCTCTCTTCCTCCCCGTCCTCTCCCCGCATGAATCGTCTTACCGGCGGCTCCGGAACCCGCGCCCTCGCTCGCCGACGCGAGCCGGTCGCGCGGGGGTCCGGAGCGAGCGTTTGGCGGCCGAGCCTGACTCTCGGAGCCGTTTTATCCCTCAGTATGTCCAAGGAGCCCTCTTCCAACCTGGAAAGCGCCATGCAGATGCTCATCAAAACCTTCCACAAGTACTCGGGCAAGGAGGGCGACAAGTACACGCTGAGCCGGGGCGAGCTCAAGGAGCTGTTGCTGGAAGAGCTGGGAAGCTACTTGGGGGTAAGCGCGAGCGTGCGGAAGGTACGCGCGGCGACGGGCGACGCGCAATAAAGAAGGCCCGCGTTCTCCACGTCGGTCCCGCAGAACTCCAAAGACAACGAGGCAGTGGAGAAGATCATGACCGACCTGGACGCTAACAACGACGGAGAGGTGGACTTCACCGAGTTCATCATCCTGATGGGCGCCCTCACCGTAGCCTGCAACGACTTCTTCCTGGAGTTCAAGACGGACGACGAGCCCGAGGGCGGCGACTCGGCCGAGTAGGAAGAAAGAAGAGAGAAGGGATTGAAGGAAGGAAGCGGGATGCGGGGATGCGGGGATGCGGGGTGGGGAAGGGCTTGTGAAGCACAGGAGATGAGGGACATTTTTGTGCGGCCTTGCGCAATGTTTAAACGACACGTGTACGGCGCCGCGCCTTCGTCGGAGACGCGTGCAGTACCTTACTGTCGATACAATTTGCCCAGAGTCTCCACTCGAACGAAACGAGTCTCCTCGTTCACCGGCTTCGCTACCATTCGTGCAAACGACGCTACCCGGCTCCATACAAGACGTGTTGACGTTAGCTTAGCCCGTTGCCACGCTCCCCATTTGACTGCACTCTGCACTCGAGTCTCCTCCATCGTCATTCGCTCTTCCCGACCGATGCATGAATGCGGCACGCGTTTGGCCGTTTCCATCCATTCACCATCGGAACGTTAGCTCGGTCCACCGTCTCCGCTCGATTGCGCTTTGCCCGCGGTCCCTTTTCAAGTTAAAAAGTCCTTCGGATTCCTCCGCTGTCGTTCGCCCGCGGCGACGGATGCGTGCCGTGGTTCTCGCGGCGTCTGTCCCCTCCATGTTTTTTGCGGCTTGCCTCGGAAGAGGTCTTCCGAGCTAATTCCCACTGAAGGCCCAAATAAAATGACACGGTACTTGAGACTAAAGTTTCAACCCAAAGCTCATTGAATGCGACACTCCCCAAAGCACAAAAAGGCTTCTTGAGCTCAACAGACAAAAGGGGACCAGAATGTCAACATAATATTGAATCGTGGCTGTTTGTATTATTATGTTGAGCACTGGAATGTTTTTCCCTCTTTGCGCTTTTTTTTTTAGTAATGACTCATGCATTCTTTCCAATTATTAAATGGGATATTTAACCGAATGGCAGTGACTCTTTCCTGTCCTACTTCAAGCGATAAAAGTGTGTTTCATTCATACTGTTTGTAGGTGAGTAGGTATGCGTGCGTGCGTGCGTGCGTGCGTGCGTGTATTGGGGATTCCCACTGAGCATTCCCACATCCTGCCAACAATATCCTGCAAGTCTTGTTGAGCCTAAGCTGACCCAGATGTCGGACTCTGAGCCACGTGGAAAACTTTTGACAAAGCGAGAGGATGTGGGGGAATGGAAAAGAAGAGGCGACGGGGGGAAAAAAAGAAGCCTGATTGTGCTGCGCGTGTGCGTGTGCGCGAGTGAGTGGCTGAATTCAATTGATGGCGTACAGCAGACAAGAATGCTTTTTGGAAGGCAGCGCTATAATCACGCAGGAATGTCCGAGTTGTGACTTTGTATGAAAGGGCCGTCCTTCACTGGGCCCCAAGTGTAGGCGCAAACACGCACACACGCAAATACACACGAGCGTAGAAAGAAAAGAGCACACGCGCAAGACCCTTCTGGAGCGGCTTTCGGCCAAAGAAAAGATGGCACGACAATATCAAGTGTCATTTCCAAAAAAGATCCGCGTCGGCATATAACGACGAGAAGCCGCACATATACGCAAAACCGTCCTAGCGTAAAAACATGTCCTCGCGATAAAAGAGTTGTCCAATACATGCGTAGACAAACCTTAAAAACACACGCGCACAAGACAATCCTAGTTTTGCTCTCACACGCACGCGCACGCACGACCAGCCAAAATCTCCCCAACAAAGCAAGCTGTCCCGATCAAAAAAAACAACAACAACAGGAATACACACATCAGCACTCGCAGAGAAATGCTAATTCTTTCTTGTCATCGTCAAGTGGGCGGAGTCAAGTGCTTTCCAGTTTCCTGCGATAGGCCCGTTTGAACGTGTGACATTTGACACAGTTGGCGTGCAAAGTGTTCCGTTAAGTCTGTTGTGGCCTAAAGGGAAACAAGTTGGCCCGGCACTGTCTGTCATTTACCGGTTTGTCACATCAAAGGCGCTCAAATAAAGGCCATCTCATAAAGCAGCGTCTGCTCACATGCGGGCGTTGTGCTGTCAAAAAGGATTTATGAGCAATTAGCGTCGTATCGACACCCGCAATATGCATCCCCACCCCCTTACATCGACAGACGTCCGAGCGGCAGGTTGAACGTAAAATGATGTGGAGAAAGCGCGCGCGAGTCAACGTTCACACCTCATAAGGGAGGAGCAGCAAATACAACGGCGAGATGAGCTTCTTTTACGAAAAGCCGCCCTCTTTTTCAAAGGGAACGATCTGGGACAAGCAAAGGCTTTAGCGAGCCGATCCTACGGAAAATGATCACGAGCACTTTTCGCAACAAACTCTCATTGAGACCCTTCCGCGCGAAAAGCGTTTCGCAGCCCGCCTCGACCCAGCCGGGCCACCGTCGATCCTTCGCGTAATCAATGCGTCACGCCCGAGCGAAGAGGGACACCGCGAGGGCTCGTTAAATGACCCATTCGGGGGTAGAGCGGAGCTGGCGGCTCTCTTAACGTACTGTATATGAAATGAAAAACAGACCTATCGGATAACGGCTCGTGATTGACACCTGCTCTCCGGGACGCAATCGGAGAAGCTTTCCTCGGGCTCGTGAAATGCATCTCCATCTATTGGAAAGGAGACCGGACGGGCTCCCTCGAATCCGCATACGCATTATTCATCGCGCCGCGAGCGATTCATCAAGAGGGCGAGCAATAAAAGTGACAGTCATCCTGAAAAACACCCCAACAACAGAGGGCTCGCTGTCACCCGCCGCCCAAGGGAAATCAATAGCCAAGTGAACGGGATACTTGCTCGCTTCTATTTGGGAAGAGGTATCGGGATGCCTGGCCCGCTTGCACTCGTCCGGCATTTATTCATTTCTTTATTTATTTGACTCGCTCGGTGAACTGAACGGGAAGTCGGCCATTTTCATTTGAAGCAGCCATTTTGGAATGAATTCCAGGACTCCAAACTTTGACAAAGCCCTACTGGAGAAGGCGCCAAAGATGAGCCCCTCGACAAGTAAGCAGATGATTGATACTCAATTGCCGAGCGTCCCTTTCCGCTGCAAATTCCTCAAACTCACTCAGTAGCACGCCACGAAAAGCTGAAAAGAAACCAAAAAAAGGCCTCCGGCACCAGTTTCACCGATCGTCATGAAATTGGGTAGACACGTCCATGTGATGAGACACGCTGAAGAGTCAGGACTCACGGGCGAACGTGAACAGGAAGTCAGACGTTTATGTTCAAAGTATCAACCTTTGGCCAGTTCCAACTGACCGACTTCTCAAAGGCAAACTCAGCCAAATGAGCCAAAATCAGAAGCCAGTATCCCAGACAAATAGGTCATGGTCAGTGGCAGAGGGTTTTATTTTTATTTTTTTGTGGCTATGCGATCTAATGTGGGAGCGGCACGGCGTCAAAATTTGCCGATTAGAAAAAAAAAAGGTGGGGGGGGTAAGGGGTTATGCGTCAGTGCCTGTGAGTCATCCAACTTGGCTGCCAAGCCTCACCAACATGCAACTTGAAAACAAAAGTCGTTCGGGGTTTTTTCCCCCGCAATTTACTACCACACAGCTGCCGAGAACAGATGGTTAAAATGTTGCAATTTAACAAAAATCTTGGCTTTGAAGAACCCTTGACCCAAAAAAACAAACAAAATACTTGCATCAAACCAAAAGGACGAAGTGCCCGCGCTTATAGATATTGCTACTAAATTTCACAAAGTAAAACGGCCTTTGGGGGTTGTTGTTGTTGTTGTTTTGTTTTGTTTTTGAATTGTACCGAGTAGGTTTTTGGAGCCTAAGAGTATAATCTGAGCGTCTGTAGCCTCATTCAGTCAACAGAGCATCTTTTGCAAGGAGGCCGTTTCTCCGGGGGAGAGCGACATGTTTTGACGCTTTGATGGTCCCCTCGAAGAGCAGACAGCAACAACGCCCGCCGCCTGTGTTTTGCTCTTCCTATTACCGCTGCATTTGGGACCGGCGTGAGAGACGCACGGAGCTTTTTAAATGACTTTTGCGTCATCTCAACAAATCGCAAGAAATGCATCCAAGCTGGGGTGTGTCTGGCTCCAGCAACATCTGCGATCCATCCGTCAGGGCTCTGCCAAAAACGACAATCCGGCTTCCTTTCGAGGATGCAAAAATGATTTACGTGATTTTTTTTTCTTTTTTTTTTGGGTCCGCCTCATGATAAAGCTTGCTCAGGTTGATTTGAAGTTCTATTTGAAGTGATTCTAAGGCCAAAACAATGGCACGATTACAAATGGATGTCATAGCAAACAAGAATGTTTTTTTTAGGCGGAGTTGTAAAATGTGTTCTGTTCAACAGTGTTAAACATCAGCAATAAACAACGAGCAAAAAGAGCTTGACCTCATTTTTTTAATCGCTTGTTCATTTTCCAGAAGTTATCCCCACTTTTTCAGTACATCACGATCTAAATGTAGGTCCGTGGCAGTACAAAACCTTCAGGCTTCAGCTGGAACACAAACAAAAATGTCAGGAAAAGCCTACTCGAAGGGCTGCACTTTATTTGGGGTTTTATCAGCCGCCCGTTAGTTGGCGGCAGGTGGCCGCTGTGTTTGTTGGGTGTGTTTAGGAGATGACATATCAATTTGGCCCCCGTCACCTGCCTGCGTCATGCTTTTAGATTTCTTGGTGCGCCGAGGCATCGTCAAATCACTGCCCTGTGTTGTCTTATCTCAGAGTGCTATGACAAGCCTTTTATGCATGGCTTTCTCCTGCGAAAAGTGGTGAAGTCATTAAACATGGGCACCAGAGGAAAGCAGAGAGTCCGTTTAATTTGCCACGCAAGACTCTGTCTACATCTACAGGGGGGTGGGGGGGGGGGGTTCTTTAATTTTGAAATATATTTTCCGAGATATATTTCAAAATCATACTGTACATACCGTATATTACCATTGATTCCCACGCAACGATTCCAGTGTAAAAATTCCTTCGTTTATTTATTAATTGTTTTTCTCCATAAAAGCCCTGAGGTGACGTCATATAACCTGAGTGAGTGCGATGCGGGCGTGAACTGAAGACTATGAGGCACGGGGTGCATCAGGGTCACGTGCAGGACGCCAGCGAAAGGCAGCCGACGGGTGCGGTCGTGGTGCACCACCTCGGGGATGCTGGGGAACACGCAGCTGTTCTGCTCCAGAGTGAAGCCGTTCTCTTTGCTTTGCGCCGCCATGCTATGGACCCAGCCGTGACTTGTTCTGAAATCCAAACGTACAACAGACGGACGGCATTCTTAGTTTCAGTTTGGGGCGCTTTTTTTTTAATGTCGCTAATACTTTGTGAGTCATTCGGTTTTATTTGAGCTGTTTCTTTGTCATTTTTGTACTGTTGTGTTGATCATTTGTTACATATTCTGGTTACTTTGTGGATGAATTATTTTTGTTTGTTCATTTTTACTTGACGGTGATGTGTGTAACGCAAGTGAATATGATCTTTAATTGAGCATGTTTTTTTTTTAAATTCTGGATCTTTTTTTTTTTTGAGACATAATTAATATGTGAAACCTAGTGTTCTTTCGCAAAATACGGGAGCAAAGGAGGTTGAAAATAAAATGATCAAAAAAGTAAAAATGTTATGTTGAATTAAAACCAGACACTCAGATCATCAATTGACGCTGAATTAAAGAGAAAACTGGAAACCATTAAAAAAAACACGAAATTACCGAAACAAACATAAAGTTGGTGCATACAACTTGTATGCGAGCCCATTTACAGTAATTACCGTCATACCAGATGATTGCTAATCCCAGTTGATGTTGACTAAATTTAAAAGCAAAGAGGTGGCATATTCAACAAAACCGCATAACTTTACCTTGAGGTCCCCTATCTTAATGAAGATCGATAATATGCTCAAATACGTTTATTCTTTATCCTCTGCAAAGAACGACAAGGATTACTGCGTTTTACAGAAGAGCTGAGGGCGACTCAATGTACTGTGCTGCATGTCTGGAAATCTGTATTGTACTGCCCCCAGGTGGCCACGGCGCATACACCAGAAGGAGGTGCACAATTTCCATTGAACTGAACCAATAACTTTTCAGTTTCTTGACATTCTTTCAAATTATGTTCTTACTGTATGTTTTAACAAAGCACAATATTATAGAGTGCTTTTTTTATTAAAAGCAATCAGCCTTCTACTTTGTATGCTTAATGATTACATGAAAGTACTTAATTGGCCCTATCATTAGAATGTCGCTTGGCTTTAATTAAAACGCTGCACAGTGGGAAAGTGGTCTATTCCAAAATGGATGTCTCGCACCAGTGGGGAAATGTGACACGTTCTATCGCATACAACGAACAATACACAGCTCTACTGTGTATTTTCTTTGAAGTAAAAGTTATTATGACAATAGCAATGTAATAATAAAATGTAATATGAATCTTACAACTACTTTTCTTTTTTAAATTTATGATGACCAAATTGAACACCCCCATTTTAAACCAACTTGTAACCTTCCAGTGTTCTGGCTACTCCTGCTCGTCCCTCTTTGTCCGGTGGCGAGAAAGAAGGCCACGACAAACTGTCGCGGCGTTTGCGTTTTCTTCACCAATTCGAGTTAAATGTTGGACCAGCGAGCATACGCCGTGCGAGCGAGGACCGGTTTCCCGGCCGTGACCCGCCGGGGACTTTGAATTTTAAACGGGACCAGCGGCGTGAGCAACGGAGAAAGGGTACAGGTTTTTTTTTTTTTTTTGCTTCCCCAAGATGGCTAGCTGTTAGCTCGTGAGCTAACGCTAGCGCAATAAAACAGCACTTGCCCAGCAAAAATCATGAAACGGTTGCTTGTTCTGTCTTTTTATTATGATTTTTTTTGGTGATGTGATAAGCTGCTACCTATCAAAAATCACAATTACGGGTGTTTAATGGGGAATTCGTGACCTAGAATCGCGGCTACGAGCGAGCCACTTTGGGTTAACGTGGCTAGGTAGCCACCTAGCACATCTGTATGTGATCATTTTTACAGAGGGGACGGTGGGTCTCTTACACAGGAATTCGAAGAGCAGAAAAGACTAGCATAGCAACCAGCGCACTTCCGCTTTTTATTTTATTTATTCGTTTTCTTTTAATTCCATGGCGTTGATTTGGAGACCAAATCCCGGCGTGACAGACCTGGGCCAGTCACCCATCTAGAAGCCGTGTGTAGTTGTGACATGTCCCCGAGGTGGTAGACGTCGTTCTCGCCGTCACCGTGGTCATTTTTAACCCCTTTTTCTCTTGCATATGAACGGTGACGTGCCACCTCACCGGCAGTAGTGTTAGCTAAATGGCTGCCGAATCGGGGAGACTACTGGCGGGACAAGGAAAACGAGGCAAAGGTAGGAAATTGACTTTCACCCCCCTCATCACCTCCTAAACCCCCCTTGCCCCAAAAGAGCAAAATTCGACTGGATTCATCCATTCGGCTGCACTGGTCCTGTGTTGGCTCCCTATTTATGTACCTGGTGGTGGCTGTTTCCCAAAGAGGTTTCGAGACTTCTTACTATGAATGGGCAGTGAACCCCCACCTATTTGCGCTTCACCAATCACAAACTCGTTAATTCACAATATTTACGTGTATATTCTTTTGTGGAAACTTCAACTAACAATTAGGGATGACCCCTGTTAATCACAGGGTTCCAAAAGCATCCACGATTGGCGAATATTTGCAGATTTGAAAGATTTGCTGCTGTCGGGCGAAATCCTCACAACTCCTAAACAATCACTTTTCAGGAAACTAAAAACATGTTTGTTGACTTATTTACGTTGCACCATCAAAGAGCGCTTTCAGAACGTTGGATTGGTCATTCATTTATGAAAATAACAGACACCAATCGAATTGATCTGTGTAAAATCATGAAATTCACCAAATTTTGCCACGGAAGGTTTCGGCTCCGTGTCGGCAACTTTTTAAAACTAAAAAAAAAAAAACTCCCACGCTCTTAAAACGGATTTAAACGCACTTTAAAAATATCCCTTTACATCAGTTGTCACTCACACCTTGTTGAGAAATGGGAAATACCTCATAGCATCAATTATAGAGTCAATGAAAAGACTCGCTCGCAGTTTTCCAAACAAAAAGGGTTCGTTACTCTCAATTGTTGTTTATTGTAAAGTTGACACCTAAAACAAATGAATTAAACATTGAATGTGTAGGTGTCCCAAAAGTGATGTCACGCTTACTTTTTTGTCTTTCATTTCAGGTTTCATTTGGACAAGCCTGAGGCGATCGGCATTTGATAATTTCTGTGATTCACCATTTGGCGATGGAGCAGCATTGCAAAATTGCAGCCGGACTAACGGTTTCTGTCCCTGTTTGAGAAGCTTTATGGCCATCGCACTGCAAGTAGTACAATTTACATTTTCCATGGCAAGTTTCTCAAAACAAGATGAGGAGAACAGATCCTGAGCGGATGCCACTGCCTCCCCCGGATGATGACGCAGTACTCCCAGAGCAGGTGTTTGTGCAAAGCCAGGGAAAGTTTATCCGAATTGCTGTAATGGACCTCGGTATCAAGAAAAGCTCGATTCAAGGGATGCTTCGGAGTGCAGTCGGAGACAGAAATACTTCTTGTCAAGTGGCAATTTTGCAATGCTGTTCCAGTGTCCATGAGTCGGCTGTGGGCAAGGAAATCATTTGGTTCCAAAAACTGCCAAGTTTGAATTGTCAAATGCTGATGGCTTCGTGTCTGTCCTTTGACAAAATAGGGCAAATAAAGAAGCGAAAAATGAATGCGAAATAGCAGTTCTCCGTATTTGCTGAAAAACTCATCAAATGGGGAAAAGGTGTAGTTGTTGGTTAGGCCCCACAGGGAAAAAAAATTGTGCTTATGCGAGTTTGCGAATAGGCAGGAGTTCACTGTCCCTCAGTATGTTCATGTTTTTACCTGTCCTCCCCCCTCATCTTCTGCCTTGTTCGCGCCCCCCCCCCCCCCCCCATGCTCTTTTCCTTGCGATTCTGATAGTAACTGCCTGGATATACAGCATTTTGTCTGTCGCCTCATTGACTTCATCTCGTCTGTCAATCGTGGGACAGGCAAAACAATAAATGCCCTAGGTCTTCCAAAAAAAAAAAAAAAAAAAAAAGAAGAAGAAGAAGCTGATCCACTCTGTCACTAAGGGGTATTGGCCAATCCAAATGTGGCGCTCCTCTCGATTGGTGATCCACCAATTTCATAACATTTTCCACCTCTGTGCTTATTTTTCTATCTCTCTCAGCCTCACAAATGAAGAGCCCAGAGAAGAAGAAGGCGAGGAAGTCCACTTCACAGGTTCGCTTTGTTTGATAACCACATTCACATAAATATACGTAGCCGTCACATGACTTCTGGGAAAAAGTCAAAATGTTTTGAGTTCTTCGTATATGACGTAATTCCAAGAGACTTATGGATGACATGTTTTATTTACTTCTTTGGCTTTTTTGTACAATTAAATGTCAATTACGTACACAAATCAATTTTAGCAGACCGCTACACGTGGGAAAGGAGCAAGTCTGTTTTGTACTAAAGAGCCAGAACGGTCTCCTGTACCGACCGGTATGCTACTTGCCTCAAAGTTACGGCTCTGGTCGTCTCCTATTAGTTGCCACATGCCATGTCTTCCCCCAAATGTCTGTTTCCCAACAATATGATTTCAAATGTGGATGTTGGTACCGGAATATCAGCCGTCGACTCGCCGATTAGATACCAAAAGGGGCAAACATGAAGGCTATGTTTTAACACGACATTCCTCTCTCGTTATATTTAGGCGTCGGGGTTCTCGCACCTCACAGAGTTTGCGCCCCCTCCCACGCCTATGGTGGACCACCTGGTGGCCTCGAACCCCTTTGACGATGACTTTGGACCACCATCGCGGCCCGGCGGAGGTGGCGGGCCTGGCGGCGCACCGTTCCTTCCCAGTCCAGGTGCAGGCGGAGGAAGCGGCTATGGCGGTACAGGCCGAATGGGTGGCGGCGGCATGGGTTTCATGGGGGGGCCGGGTGGCGGACAGCCCGGACCGGGACGCAGGCCGCCATTTGGACCGCCGTCCAACGCTGGACCACCTCACCACCAGCTGGGCTTTGGGGGGATGCCTGGTTTCGGAGGAGGGGGAGGGAGCGGCGGCGGGGGAGGAAGTGGAGGTAGCGGGTTCCCTCCCGGCGGTCCCTCTCAGTTCAATATACCACCAAACTTTAGTCCCCCAATGCACCCCGGGTCAGGCTTTAACCCCATGTTGTCTCCAGGTGGCATGGGAGGTCCTGGAGGAGGGGGTCCACCCCACCCTCGATTTGGCATGCAACAGCAACATGGACAGGGCGGGCACCCGTTCAACAGTCCGCCGTTACCTGGTGGAGGAGGAGGCGGCCCCAGGGGCCCCCTGCATGGGCCCATGCCTCCCATGGGTGGCATGGTGCCCGGTCAAGGGATGAACATGATGAGTGGGATGGGTGGTGGTCCTGGAGGCATGTTGGGGGGATTGCCAGGCATGGCCCCTCAAGGACAATTCCCCCCTTCGCAGGATGGCTCCTATCCCGGTCCCAGCCCACCGGGACCCGGCGATGAGGATGGAAAAAACTTTGGCGGAGGAGGACCTCCCCCTGGGCCTCAGCAGCAACAGCAGCAGCTTAACTTGAACCCTAACGGGCCCCCTCCTCCTAATAACGCCACCCCCGGTCCTCCTCCTAACTCTGGTCCACAACAGCCGGGAGGAGACTTCCCCGGCCACCCTGACATCCAGCAGCCCAATGCCGGCGCGCCCGGCCCGCCGCCCTCAGTTCAGCCCCAACCCAACCCCAACTCCTCACCCAGCGGCCCCCTGAACGGGTCGGGTCAGCCCCAGCGCCCGCCCTCCAACAATGCCAACACCCCCAACTCCAACAACTCGGCCCAGCAGCAGCAACAGTCCACTCCGCCCAACTCTGCCCCGGGCTCCGTTTCACACAGCCAGCAGAACAATACCCCCGGTGGCGCCCTCCCCATGCCCAACACAGCCCCCAGTTCAGGTCAGAACAACATGACCAACAACAACGGAGGCAACACCCCCGGCAGCAACCCCAACCCGCCCTCTAACTCCACCTCGACCCCCAACACGCAATCTCCCTTGCCCCCGGGCCCTTCCGCCCCCTCGGCAGGGCCCGGCTCGGGCCCGGGGAAGCTGGGCGGACCAGGCATGGTGTTCCCCTGCGGCCTGTGCATGTCGGAGGTACACGATGACCAGGACGCCATCCTGTGCGAGGCCTCGTGCCAGCGCTGGTTCCACCGTGACTGCACGGGCCTGACGGAACCTGCCTACGGGCTTCTGACCAGGGAGAGCGCCGCTGTGTGGGCCTGCGACTTCTGCATCAAGACCAAGGACATCCAAGCTGTGTTTGTGCGCCAGGGACTGGGCCAGCTGGTTGCCGCCAACGAGAGCTGAGGCGGCCAGGGGACATTTGACGAGCCCTTTACTCGTACGCGACGTAACCATCGCTTGACATCCATCGTTATATCTAAAAGTAGCACTTTGAGTGAAATTAATGCCCCTCGCCGCAACCATAGGGAAAAGAAGAAAAATAAGATGAATGTTACCTGACACACTTTTTCGGACAACCAGCACTGACACCAACACACTACCTCACACACACTGACTGGCACACAAGCTCCCGCACGGATTGAAAATCACCACACAGTAAAAACTGATGCAAAGTTCAGCAGTTTGAATTGCCCACTGTATCGCCCCCCACACATATATTTATTAATGTCACACAAAGAGTGCCTGACTTTTCAGAAGTATTTCTAATCGTTTTCTGGTCATCGGGACATGAAACAATCACTGTAACATAATCGTGTTGAATCCAAAGCAGAAGCAAGCGGGGCTTACATGTTGTGTTCTCTCATACCTCATCGAGCAGAACTTGTAAATACAGCGTGATATCAGAGCCGACTGATGAGCAGAACCCATGTTTTAAAAGAAATATATATACAGTATATATATCAAGTTAGCCATTTTGTCCTAGAATTGTGAACTCTGCTTTTCGGACATCCTTATACTTTGAAAACGTGGCGCATCATCAAGCAATGCAGTAATTGTCCCGTGTTGATATTCTGGCCTTCCCCGGGACACCAAATGACAGGAGAGAGAAAATTGTCTCTAGTGATAATATCCTTTCACGATTTAATGTCCCAAGTTGCCTTTCTTCTTTATTTCGTCTCGATTCTGAAAATTTGAGCTTTTTGTACCAGTTGATATTTGTGCTGTGCTCTGGCGCCCTCTAGCGTAAGATGGAGGAACAACACCTGGTGGGAGAAAAGGGTGGAAATGAGGTGTGTGTGGGAAGGTATTGAAAATTGAAGTAAAGCCAAGATTTTTTTTTTTTTTGTACATTTGTCTGATTATTTCTTCCGACGTGTCCCCACAGGTGTTAATATTAAACTTGGCCAGCGTTATTGCAGTATAGTTTATGCCGCGGTTGACTCAAAATGACTTTCAGGGATGAGCGCTTAAAAATGTTCTTCCATGTTATTTTGCACTAAAGCATCACCTGTCTGAATCAATGCCAGGATGCGGTTGAATGAAGGGAGCTCAGTCGCCGCCCTTTTCCGGAGCCTCCGGCGAATGGCGTGTCTCCGGAGGCGTGGCCACGGAGGGCGGGCGTGTTTGGCAACAGGTTGCTCTGGCGGCGACGAGCAGGCAGCTCCGATAGTCCCCTCGGTCTCATCACAACGAGGACGCTTCGGGATTATTTCCGTGCAGGTAAATTAGCTAAGAATTACATTTTTGGAAATGCTCCTATCTAAATGTTTAAAAGGTGTGTGGATATGTATATGTCTGTTTATATATACCGTAAGTGTGTGTGTGTGTATATAATGTTTTTATGCTCACGTTGCCACCGCGTAGTCATCAGACGCAAAAAAAACCAGACTCCCTGTGTTAATTGGATCGCAGCGCGTTGCGTAAACTAGGATAAGACGGTGTTATTATAGCAAGCCTAAGCTTTAAATGGGACGTGAGGGCGCTTAACGAATGTTTACTTGTCTTCGCGCGTGGTTTCGACGCACACCGATACCGACTGACCGGACAGGTGGGTGTGACGCAACCGACCCGTAGCAGATAGACAAACAGAATTGAAGTCTTTTCAAATCCTTGCGTGCTTCATGATAAATTTTCATGTGCTTTGATCTGCTCTTGCAGCCATAAATAATCCTGACCCTGGAAAAAGGTGGAGCTTAATTTGACTCACTTTGAGGTGATTTTAATGAGGCGCAATTTGCATCTTTTGTACAACGTTAGCCCCCCCTTCTCAACACAAACAACAAAGGAATACTCCAAGCCGCTGTGGCGTTTTCCCCTTTAATTAGACAATCCACAAACTGTAAACAAAGCTGGGTGTATTTTTTTTATTTTTTTGCTCCGGCCTTAGTCAATGTGCTTAGAAGAAGATGCATCCATTTTTTAATGTGCTTATTTGACACATAACCATTTTCTTCCCACTTAATTATTGATGCGCATCTTTGGGCCCGTTGCGTTGTTGTTGAACCTTCAAACATAACAAATCACCAAAACATTGCAAGCGATTCTAACCTTGTTGGTACCATTAACAGTGTCGTTGATTATCAGTCAATCCCTTGCTTCTCTTTCTTTCCTGGAGAGAAGACGCAAGTAGAGGGGAGAAAGTAGAAGCATCTGAGAAGGAAGCAAGGGGGCAGCTTGGCCTGTTCGTCAACATTCCCGCCTCGGTTCACAGTTGTCGCGGCGCTCCTGATAGTCCCATCAAGAAACAGAAGCAGACTCTCCCTTCTTATCCTGTACTAATGCGCCCATCCATCCCGCTTGTGAGGGTGCAGTCCTCCTCGGTGGCTGCCGTGTCCTCTTAATCACTCTGTATTCTATCCGAAGGCAAAGCACGTGCCATGCCGTGTGTAAAGGGACTGTCTGGAATCCAAGGAATTTATCAGTTGGGTTTTTTTTAACCGAGAGTGAAACAAAGGTTGACTTTGATTCCCAAGGTAATGTGTGTTACACTGTAACTGTTCAGTTAGAGCAGGTTAGACTTAATTTCCTGTTGAGGCTTGCAACCTTCAGTCTGGGAATCCCATTTTGGCAATCAGAAATGAAGATAATCTGACCCAGGGTCAAACTGTCACGCTCAGGAAAAAAAATGATTAACTGTGCAGGAACCCTAAAAACGAAATGTGTACAATCCGAATTGGGATCACACCTGTCGCCAGTTTAAAATCTTTATCTTGTTGCTTATGACCCTTTGACCACATTGACACAATTCAGCTCTATGCAAAATACAATCTCTACTTCTTATTTATTGTCGTATTTCAATTCCTGGCCCTCACTGGTATACTTCCTCTGGTTGTTTTGCAAGGGTCAAAAAAGCCAAAGAAAAAGCATATCGGTATCCTTACAATGCTGACTATAGAACTTTCCACAACTACGCGAGCCCATTTCCTCCACGAACGCTGTCCGAGTTGTGAGGGGCTTTCAACGTTTCTGATATTTTGCCGTAATTGCATGGTGAAAATGAGAATATTTGTGCACTGTCTCGCTGATGCCACTCAAAGTCAACACCGTCCGGCTGAGTGACTCCTTGGACAACAGTCTGGCAAAGAGTGGGGAGTGGAGGGGGGGGGGGGGGCACATTGCGGACATGAGAGTTTTTTTTTGTGTGTGTGTGTTGCGCTCTGCAGAGCCAGAACAATGGGAACGAGTATTACCCCGACCTGGGTGTACTCATCTCCCACTTTTGTTGTTCTTGAACATGCCAAGGAGTGCTAACTGTTTTCCATTCATGCCAGAAAACATGACTGCGCAACAGTTATTGGCAGGAGCAAGGCGTTTTTTACATTTTTGGCATGAGACAATGGAAAGGCACAAGGGTGATTAATTGTCTTCATGAAAAACTCCTGCGGTGCAAAAGCGTCATTCATGTCTTTTTGTGATGTGAACCAAGTCTTATGAAAGCTTAAAAGGCTCCTTAAAAGTGGAAACGAGTCAGCTATCGAAGCAACACTTGCGTTTGCGTGCGTGTTTATTTGTCATGCCTGCGGGAGCAAAGTGTGCACTCAAATGGCGGTTGTTTTGGTGTATGTTGGGAACGTGCCCCGTGGGGTGAAAGCCATCCAGTGGCAGTGGCATGAACATAAATCACTCCCATTAAGAAGGAATTCAAAGCTACACTTTGGGGCGGTTTTCTCCAACCTTAAGTGAGCAAGGGCACATATTTTACACCGAAAGAAAATAGGTCGCTGCAAATTCTGCCCATCGATTGACGAGCGGCCCGGGATGTAGTCAGAAATCGGCCGGGTTGCGCCGCGGGCCCCGGCGTGATCCGGAAGCCGAATTCTTCACCTCCTTTGCATTTCCGCTTTCTTTCAAGGCTACCGGCGCGCCAGCCAGAAAGTGGACATGAGCACGCTCTCCGCCGACAGGAAGCCCGTCGTGGACTACGGCGTTCAGATCCGCTTCATCAAGGACCTCCGCGACACGGGCGGCGCGCCACCAGACAAATCCAGGGGAAGCCGCGCCGTCTCGCCCCATCCCGCCAGCAAATACGGGGTGGCGGTGCGTGTTCAAGGAATCTCCGGCCAGCCGTACGTGGTGCTGAACGACGGCGCCAAAGGCGACTCGTACGGCGTTCAGCTTAACGCGCCGCCCGCCGGCCCCGCGACGCCCTCGTCGTCGTGCGAGAGCGCTCCCAAAAGCAAGGGTACAGCGGAGTTCATCAGCCCTCACGCCGCCGCCGCGAGCCACGCGCCCTCCCCGGAAGACGAGGACGGGGAAATCTATGGCGGCCCCTTGAGAAGACCTCCGGGGGACGGCCAGGCGGGCACTCACGGGGAGGAAGAGGCCAGGACCGCGGAACCCCGAGCCAAGGCGGCTGCTGGCGAAGCGCGGAGAGAGCAGGATGGCACCCGTGAGGAAGAGTACAATGAAGCCGGGCTGAAAGCGGTCAAGGTGACGAACGGCGCCGGACCCGGGGGGTTCAAACAAAAGGGATCGACGCGCGCCCCTTCCGAATACGCCGACGAGCAGCTTCCGGAGTCGCCTACGGAGCCCCGGGCGTCGACTGACGAGAAGCCCATCGACACCAACTCCTTAGCTCCCATCGATAAGCTCATCCATCAATTCAACAACGGGACGCCGGGCGGCCCCCCGCCGACCAGGGGCCGGAGCGTCGCCCGGCAGCGGCAGCTGGGGTTTGAAGAACGCAAGCGCTCCAAAAGCCTGGAGGCCCGAAAGGAAAGGTCCCGGCCCTCGCTTCCTTCGCCCACTTTCAACCCCTACGCTTCCCTTCTGTCCTCCGACCGGTCGAGTGGCGAGCCCGCGCCGCCGGAGGCCCCGCTGATGAGCTTCACGTCGCGGGCAAAGTCCGGTGCCGAGGAGAGATCGTCGGGCGTGGGCCTAAAACCCGTAAGATCCAGTAAGATGCCGGCGCTTGGGCCGCTCGGCGGCTTTTGGCCAACGTCTCGCTTTTCCCCTTCAAGGAGGTACCGCCGAGGACCCAAAAATTTGTCGGCGCCGGGGAGCAGCGGGCTCGAGCCAAAGCGGCTCTTTACAACGGCGCCAAAGAAGGGTAAGCGAGTCGACCGAGTCACCGGCATCACGCTCTCCCATATGTCACCCACTCAAGAGCCATCCCCTTCGTCTCCTTTCAGCACCCATGAAGTTGAGGCACCCCTCGAAAGTAAGACCGCCGTTGTGGACGACGCTACCAGCACCTTGAAGGTATGATGGGGGTTTTTTTGTTTGTTTTTTCCCATCAACTCAACAAGATTGAATCAGCTCTTGTCTCGGCACAAAACTCTGAATCTTTCGAGTAGCTTTGGCGAGTCTGACTCGTTTTCTGCTACTTTCGGGGCACTGATGTCATCCATTCATCTTTGACGCGCCCACGTCGGTCATTTCCATCCATTTCTCCAGCCGGGCGTTCTGTGAAGAGAAACGGACGAATTTTTACAGGTCAGCAAGACCTTCCCCCTAAGATAGCGAAAAGAAGAGCAGCAATTGCTTTCCACTCGCTTGAAATTGTGGCCCAAGCCGTCATCCTGTATGCCTTCGTAGCCCCCCCCCCCCTAAAAAAAAAAAGAAAGAAAAGAAATCTTGAAGCGAATCAATTGACAGATAAGGTTTAGCAAATGGGACGCTGGTGAGGTCCGAGTGCGTCTGGTGTCATGGTCTGCTCATAATGAAGCAAACAGATGGCTGGCGACGTGCCCCCCCCGTTTCACTCGGACCTCTTTAGTCAGCTCAGGCAATGATTTAAGGGCCGTGTCCATTCTGCCGCCGCTCTTCTGAAGACATGCCGCGCCGCTCTTAACAGCGCGCTGGCGTTTCTGCATCGATCTTGCAGCGATCCCACCCCGAAGCGCGTGCGTAACGGCCTTGTTGTGTTGTGGCCCGGTTGCCTGGCGACCGGGCAAATGGCCGGTCATCGAGAGGCATGAATATTTCAGGTGGATTGGAACCGGGCGCTTGCCGCCGGGGGGGCCGTTCTCGAACGCAGGCGGGTCCCGAAGTGGCCCGCCCGTGTTCTTTGTGGCCGCCCACGCGGTTTTTGCATTTTTAATGGGCCCAAACGATGAAGTTGGCATTTGTGTTCGGTAAAGTGCGCATTATTCAATGCTTGGAGACGATTGTGCCAGGGAACAAATTAGACATCATTTCCTGTGGGGAGAAATGGATCGTGAGGACCTTGGACTACTCGATCTCCCCTTTGTGATCCTTCCCGACCGAATATGCCCTTGGCGTGTGTGTGTGTGCGTGTTTACCGCAGTGTTATGTTCGCCCCTGACACTGTGGTTTGTTTGTCCGCCCCACTGATGCCAAAGTGTTGGCTTACACAACTCGTTTGCTTTGTGCGACATCGTGCTTGATCATAACAGTGGGAAAAGAAGACAATCGGGGCTCCGCTTTTGCAATTTTTCTCCACGCTTCAGTCGGTGCTTTCTCCTCGCCGTTTATTTACAGGCTGGATGCTTCAAACCTCTTGCTCTGAGGCTGCCCCCGCTCTCCAGAAGCCTCCAATGACACAATAATCCAGGGGCTACATTTGGCAAAAGAGAGTTTAGGCCCCCCCGCCGTAACAAAAGCCCTATTTGGCATGTTAACGCACAAAACTGAGCGATTTGTATGCTTTTATTCTTTCTTCATTCTGAGGCACCGAGGAATTGTTTTAAATCTCCCCCAAAATGCAGATCTCTTTTTAAAAAAAGGGCGACAATGAGGCGCCCTGAGGAGCAGGACACTTTTTGTCTCAATGTTTGTGTGTGTTACTGTCGTGAGTGTGTAGGAGGACAAGCGCGTGTATAGATCTCCTTCTGCGGCCTTGACGAATGGGGGCGGGAGTGGGCGAGCGACACCCAAATACGCTTGCCAGCCGCGCGCGCGCGCGTTTGTGTGTTTGTCTCGAACAAATTCACAGCACGCCGCCGGTCCGACCGGTTCTCCGCAAGATGCTCAAAGAAACTAGGGCGAAGAAAACGACCGAGACAGATAATACGGAGCGAATAATGCATGCGCGAGGTTGACTCCAGACTTGGACTGTGCCGTGTCTGCGTGCAAAAGGATGGACTCCAGAAGAAATGCAACACCGCGGAGCTCGAGGAGCGACTCGCTCACTGCAAGAAGCGGCTGCGGCGAGCCCATGAAGAGTAAGGACGGCCGTAGTATGTCGTATGGAAGACGCGTTCGCTCCAAGTCACCTTACGGTCCGACACATAGATGACTAAAAAATGTCCAATGGCCCCTGCCCGTCTGCCCGCGCGTGCGCGTGCGTAGGTTGAGCGAGGAGCGCCTCGGTCGAGAGATGGCCGAGTCTCGCCTTCGTCTGCGGGAAGATCAACTGGCCGAGCTCCAGGAGGCGCTCAGGAGGGTCTCGGAAACGGCGTCCCACCCCGACTCGCTGAGGACGGTACTGACGCGACCCTTTTGTCCAATTTGTGCGCGTACGGCGGATCAATTTGAAAACTTAGAGATCAGTCATTTATCGCTTGAAATACGCGATTTCAAATGAAGTTTTAGAACGTATTGCGCCAAAGTTCAAAGTGAATCCCAAAAAGTAGAGCCACGGGAAACGCGATGATGCAACAATTATGACACCAATATTCATTATTCATTTATGAGCAGCATTAAATGTTTTGGCTTTTTTAGAAAAAGTTTTCCAAGAAAGAAAAAAAAAAGTCAAGTGAAGCTGACAAAGACAACAGTAACGCGCGTCTGCGCTTGAATCGGTGGCCGATCTGAGCGTTTTTTGCGTGGCGTCAGGACGCGGCGAGCCTGCGGGCGGAGCTGGCCGAGGCGTCGGCGCGGCGCCGGCATCAGGACGAGACGCTGCGGCAGCGCGAGCGCGAGCTGACGGCCCTGAAGGGGGCGCTCAAGGAGGAGGTGGAGTGTCACGACCGCGAGATGGAGATGCTCAGGGAGCAGTGCGGACAGGACGTGAACAACCTCAGGAAGACCATGGAGCAGCTCACGCAGGTGCGCCGGCGTCATTGCTCGAGGCACTCGGGCTTCGGGCTTCGTTCTCCTCGCGGCGCATTTTGGGCTTCGCTTTGCGCCCGCTATTTCCAGAAGGTGTGAGGCCATTGAAGGCCGGATCGGAGGAGACGTGTCGCGCGGTAAAAAGCACACTTTTAACACTTGCGCTTCTCCTTCTTATCGGGGCGCATTTTTACATGCGGCGCAGGAAGCCGACGTCCGACTGTGGAAGAAAGATCAAACTGGGGCTGCGTTTTCAAGTCAGAACGAGCTCCATGTGCCGCGTCTTGGTGAAGCGGCGTGTGACTCATGATCCAAATTTATGACTTTACGCTCTGTTCCGAGGAACTCAACTAGTGCAAGCGAATAGGCTTTACTTTTTGTCTGCATCCCATCTCATATTTCCTTCGATCGTTTTCATCTAGTCTGGTTCTATTTTAGATATTTTCATTATTTGTTTTTTTTTTTCAATATTTATGTTTTTTTTTCATATATATTAAAAATAGTTAGTTGTATTTTACGTCAATTTATCTGTTGTTCTTAATCTTGTCAAATATTTTTTGAGAATTGTTTTATTGTATTGGATAATATTTTATATATTTTTGTCGATGTCAAATATTTTGAAACTTATTTATTGATTGGGGCGTTCGTCATAATTGTGTACTTTTTGTTCGTACTTTAAAAAAATTTTTTGTTTGTTCTATTTTTCCGATTAGTCTATTTTTCATCATTGTAACATCTATTTTGGCAGTTATTTTTAGAGTAATACTTCTCCTACCCCCTCCCCCACCACACCGCCCTCCCCTGCCCCGATTAGCTTGACTATGTACCACGAGCCGATGTGGGCCACGCGGTTGATGTTTATTGGAAGCGTGACATAATTCCTCCTCCTCGAGAGAGAGAGAGAAATAAAGTCTGTTTGCCGTTTGCTGTATTTTGTTAGTCACAGGACCAGATCGAGCGGGAGCGCGAGCGCGTCAACGCAACCCTGGTGAGCCTGGAGGAGGAGCTGGACAGCTGCAGGGATCAAGGAGAGCGCTGGAAGTCGCAGCTGGACGCCACCTCGCAAGAGCTGCGACAAACGCAACAAACGTGAGCCCCGCTTGTGTCGTTGGACTCTGTTCCACTCCACTGGATGAGGGGCTAAGAATCTCCTCATTTCCCAAATTGGAATGCCGTGAAGAATTGAAATTTCAAGAATCTGCCCTTTTTTCTTCTTTCATCGTATTTACGGTAATCATCAAACGTCTGAATATTAGGATTTTTCCCCGACCGTTCAGGCTTCATTCTCAATAAATTTTTTTCCTAATATAATGACACTTTTTCTAAATTAAAAAACAAAATCCTCCTCAAATAATCACCCCATTTTGCTCATGATATAATTCTGCTTGGACTTGGTCTTCTCATTGGAGTTGATTTCCATAAAAGGAACCCAATGCAAATGCATTTCCATTCCTGCGGTTCTCATGACAGCTTTGCTCAGTTGTAAAAACAAAACACAAACACAAATGATCCTGGAGCATGACCAAATGTTCCTCATCCAACGGGTTTTTCTTCATCGGCCTTAAACGCTTGTGAGCGATACTCATCGCCGTTGTCATTTTGCGCTTCGAACAGTCTATCTGTGAAGATGAACCCAACAGAAGCGCGTAGCAGTGCAATAATCTGTCCCGTGCGTGCTGTATATTCTCCTTGATGTATTTTGCGCCTTTTCTTTGGGAGCGAGCGGGCCTTTCTGTTGACTTCTTCCACTAAGTTGTCAAAACGCGTTGCGGCCTTGGCCCCACATCAAGCCACTTGTCGTTTTGATGTTTTTCTTTTCGGGTCCATTTTTTAATAGCTCACAGTTCAAAGCGGCGCGGACGGAGATGCTATTCGGTGCTTCGATCGGAGTCTCCGATCGCTCTTTTCTATTTTTAACACGTGCGCTTTTCATCCGGCGGGCGCGTGTGAGAACTTAAGCCGGCGTGTTTGCGTGGCTCTGCGTAGACGTCGTTTCAAATCGGACGAGCTGTCATTTTAGAGATTTGGGGGGCACGTGTTTTGAAATCATTTTGAAATGGGTTAACAATGAAAAGGTAAGTGAACTCCAGACCAAGCGCTTGACCCCGTTTGTGCTGCAGCCTTAAAGGAGACATAGTATGCACCTTTTTTCTCTGTCGTAATTGAAATAGGTGTGCGCCTGGCCAAGTATGACCCGAAACATGTTTCCGCACTGCTCACCCATCATGAAAATATCTTCTTTCCCATCATCAAACTTTTCTCATCAAATTGTGATTCCTCCCCGCACCCCGTTGTCATTTTCCATAGTATGTCCCCTTTGAGCGTGTGTGTGTGTGTTTTCTACTTTTGCGGTCTTGCAGTGTGAATGTCGCGTTTGGCCGGCTTCTTTTAACGGCGAGCGCCCTCAATAACTGTGTTGCGGTCTGGCCCGCAGGCTGCTGAAGTGTCAATTAGAAAAAGGAGAGTTGGAAAGCAAAGTGAAGGAAGTCCAGGACTCGCAGCTCGCCGTGCACAAGCCGAGCTCGCCCTCGTCGGCCGAGGTAACGCAAACGCGGACGCGACGACTCTTTCGGCCAGCCTTAATGTTTTGATCGCTTGGTCGCAATACAAATCATACCGTCAATATCCGGCACGCCGACGCTCTTCTCAATCGTCCTCCTCGGATTTTGAAGCAAATTTCTCCATTGGAAATCACGGAAACGCGACTCTGAACCGAGTTTGTCACATTTTTAAACATCAGCAAATTGTTAAAAGCGGTCGGCCTCGTGCTGATGTCAAGTTTTCATTTCTGATGTAAAGTCCCGTGAAAGGCCAAACCAGAAAAAGGTCGAAAGACTTGAGAAATGCATACAGTCCCGTTATATCTCTTTTTTCCCACCACTTCATAATATAAAATGGAGGCAAAAGTCCTCTTCCCCTGATAGATATATTTTTTAAATGAAAAGTCAACTTTTACTCACAATATGCATCGTTAAATTGTTTGTTGATTTTTTTTTTTTTTTTCTCCAGACCTCATTCCGGAACAAAAGTTCTCAGAATATTCATTTGTTATTCGATTTTGCAAAAGAAAAAAAACAATCCTATGAAATGTTGATCATATTAAATGTACGCCCTCATGATCTGAAAACTATTCCTTTGAAATCATTTGTTTATTTGTACTCACTATTTGGCAGTTGCTCCGATAGCTTTGAGTAAATCGTAAGGAAGTCCCAAGTCGGGAGCGGATTTCTAAGGGCTTTCCCACCCCGTTAATAAAGCGCTCCCCCGCCCTTTCCTCCTCATCCTCCGAGGAGCTTCGGCGTCGGCCGGACGACCCGCAGCAGGCCCGCGCGGCGGCGGAGGAGCGGGGGGCCGCCCTCCGCGACCAGAGCGAGACTCCGGAAGCCCCGGAGAGAGAGAGCGGCGAGCGCGAGGCCCGGCTCCTGGCGCGGATCGCCGACACGGAGGCGCAGAAGGCCGAGCTGGAGAAGGCCCTGCGGAAAGCCAAAGAGGTGAGCGACGCCATTCGCACCCACGCGGAGCCGTCCGTCCGCGGCGGCATCCCGACCGCTCTGCTTTTACATCTCGACGTTATTTGTCTCTGAAAAATTGGAACTCTGCAATCGGAGAAAAAGTTCCCATCAAGCGACACCTTTTTTTTTCCTCCCCCTGTCCCATTTATCAGTCTTTCGCATTCGGTTGAAATGTTCCTTCTTGTATCGAAGCACGTTTTGCTCCGATAACATTTCGGCTTCCTCATAACAATCGATGTCGATTTGACCTCAATCGGTGGCATTTGGCTGCCGGCTTCCTCGGTCGTAACGTACAGAGTGCGCAAAGTACGCGAGACGTGGTTGCGCGACCAAGAGAATCATCTTCCTGACCCGCCTCAACACTGGCTCGTATTCTTTGGCATTCGACTCCGCATGACTTAGATTTGTTCTTGGTTTTGCTGGTTTATTAGCGATTTGCTTTCCTGTTTGTCGTATATGTTCAATGGCTCCACGTCCAGCACCTTGTATGCGGCGATGGCTGTTTGAAATTGCTCCAGAAATACACTTGAGTTGAGAACGGTTCGCCGTCTCGTGCGCAGGCGTCTTCGGCTTCTTCCGTGGCGGATCCCGGCACCAACGTGGAGCTCCAGGAAACGAACGCTCGCCTCCGAGAGAGGATCGCCCGCATGGTACTCGCCGCACCCGCAACGCACGCGCCGTTATGCGCGACAGAAAAACAAAGGGCGGCCTCCCGCGCATTCTATTTCCAGCGGTGGATGAGGCCTGGCGAATAATCAATCCCCCTCTTCCATGCAAAAGAATCTTCAGATTGAGAGGACATGTCAATCCAGTGAAAATGACGGCCAAAATGGCCAATCGCGCTTGGGTTTCATTTGGCGGTGGAAATTCAACCTTCGGATTGTCCTCAACTAGCGCCTGTGAATTCGGACAAATAAACGGCTCCCTTTTCCCCATGATGGCTCGGGAGGTTTTATGTTGAATCAACCCATTTTGGTTTTCAACAAAACCGCGGCAGCGACGGAAGCACCCAAACCATTTTGGGGGGGGGGGGGGGGGGGTCTATTCACATCTCACCATTTTTCCTTGTTTTTGGATGTGAGATGAGCCAGATTCTCTCTCGTGAACTTCTGAATAGAAATCCCAGCGATCAGCCTTAAAATGACAACTTTATTCGGCAAAAAAAAAAAAAAAAAGCTAGCCCTATTGTCAAATGGTGACGCTACTTTTCTTGGAATAATCAATCTGGGGTAAAATACTTCCTTTTTTTTTTTAAGTGCGGAAGGCTTACTCGTGTGGTCACCCTAACGAATGGGAATACCCCCCCACAGAGGCTGCACTCCAGCGCCGCCAGGAGCCCCGAGGCCGAGGAGGCGATCGAGGCCCTGGAGGAAGGGAACCGCTCCCTCAAGTCCCAGCTGGAGGAGGCCAAGCGAGGGACCTCGCGCCTGAGCAAGGAGAGGGACGAGCTGAGCCGCCGCCTGGAGGAGCGGGACCTGGAGCGCGAGGCCCTGCGGCGCAGCAAGGCCGACCTGGAGGAGCAGAACAGGCTCCTGGACCGAGCCTTGGAGAAGATGAACAAAGAGGTTTTGCCGCCGCGCCCGCGCCCGCGCGCCGTTGCCCGTGATTTTGCCTCGGCGGGCGTTCACGTGAGCGTCCCGCGCGCAGGTGGAGGCGGTGATGGGCGACTCCCGTCAATCGGTGGCCGCCCTGCAGGCGCAGCTGGACGAGTCCAGGGAGCGCGGCAGGAAGGACTTGTCGGAGGCGCAGCGCAACAACAGGGACCGCGTGGCCGAGCTGCAGAGGGCACTCGGCAACCTCAAGACTCAGCAGGAGGAGGTCAGGACGGAGGAGTACGTGCTGTCACGCTCCCCAAAAACGGCCCCCTTCCCATTGTCGGGGATGACGTGACTCGCGTTGCCCGACGCTTTTTGGCACGGCCATACACGGGCAATGACAATGTCGTGAAACGGATGGCCGGACGCAAGGAAATTCATTACTCGGACACTCTTCGGGGGGGGGTCGCTCAACAAAATTGACCGTTTGCTCCCAATATTTGCTCGCGGCCAGACTTGTTCCATGAGTCGCTCCCCACCGAAATGCCAAACTAAAATCAAGAAAAAGGACTCGTGCCACCGAGGTCGCTTAAGGCGCTGCTGCGTGTGGCTTCAGGTGTCGCGGCTGAAGAAGGAACTGCTGGGCTGCGGCGAGGAGCGAGACGGCGCTCAGCTGGAGCGAGACCTGCTCGGCAACCGTCTCAAGCATTTGGAGAGCGAGCTGGAGTCGCAGAAGGGAACGCATTGGGAGCGCAACCGTGAGATCAGGGGCCTGGAGGTGAGGGCTGACGGACAAGGAGTGACCCGTCTTACGTCGTCGGAACCTAACCGTAGATAGTCGCCGCGTGCCCCGTCCTGCACTTACAACAACCGAATGCCTCCGTCAAACCCGCCAGATTTTTCTTGCATTACAACCCCCCCGACCCCCGCTCCTCGGCACATTTTTCTGACTTTGACATTTTCTCCTCAAAGAAAACTTTCTCAAGTAAAATCCCATCTTTCCTGATAAAATTCCAATCGATTGTGCGTGTGCGTGGGGACACTCCGGACGAGAAGTTCCTGTCGCCGCCTACCCGCAATTCGGCACATCAACGGGCACCACGGTAATGTGCCGCGTTTGCCGTATGTTGCCAGGACAAGATCAAGACGCTGGAGATGGAGTTGGACGAGGAGCGGAGCGGCGTGGAGCTTTTGAACGATCGCGTCACGCGCGGTCGGGATCAGGTCCGGCGGAACGGCTTCACTCGCTCGCGTTATTTGCCAAGCGCCGTCGTTGACTTGCGCACTTTTCGCCTTTCAGGTGGACCAGCTCCGCTCCGAGCTGATGCAAGAGCGCTCGGCCCGACATGACCTAGAGATGGACAAAAGCGCCATCGAGAGGCAGGTGAGGGGGAAGAAAAACAAAAAAGGCCGCGCCCCGTTTGCGCTCCTTTCCCGACGTGCGCGCGTCCGTGCAGGTGAAGGAGCTGAAGTCGCGCGTGGCCGACATGGAGGGACAGACGAGACCCTCGGCCGGCACCGCCGTGCTGGAAAGCAAAATTCAGGAGCTGGAAGAGAGGCTGCGCAGTGAGGAACGGTAAACATATCCATCCCAAATACAAGGGGGGGGGGGGGGGCTCCGCCAATGCCACAGTAAGCGGCTTGTTCTTTGTGCTCAGAGAGAAGAGCGGCATCCAGGCTTCTCAGAGACGAACCGAGAGGAAACTGAAGGAGGTCAACGCCACGCTGGACCAGGAGAGGATCCAGCACGTAGAACAAAAGGATCAGGTCAGTCCATTGGACAGCCCGCATCGGCGAGTTGAACCGAGCGACGGCAGAGCACGCGAGCGCAGACGCGGTCCCCTGCCAAAAACAAAAAGCCAAAAGCCTTCAATTCACATGACCTTGGCTTAGCTGTTTTCCATCAATCGACCCTTCATGTCGACTGTGCGTCACACTGCCCTCTGGCGGCCAAGACGCACGCAAGGCATCATTTGCCGGATGAACCCCTGACGCTTTTGCACAGCGCTGTAGTGGGAGGAGCATTTTTTAAATCCGCATTCGGTTCGATTTCCCAATCCCGACTCCATTTTCCAAAAACTAGTGTCGCCTCCTCCGATGGTCACCAAGTCTCCACGTCCCCCGCGAACTCTCGCAACGTGCGCCTTCACCTTTTCCCCTCTGACCTTTTGCTTGGCCGCAGCTGACCCTGCGCGTGAAGGCGCTCAAGCGGCAGGTGGACGAGAGCGAAGGGGAGGTGGAGCGTCTGGAAGGAGTACGCAGGAAGGTCCTGAGGGATCTGGAGGAGCAGCAGGAGCTCCAGGAGGCGCTGCGGGCCAAAGTCACAGCCCTGGAATCGGAATCCAAGTAAATGCCATCCGTGATCACGGCCGGCCTTTTTGTTGTTGTTGTTCGATGTGATTGAATTGCCCTTTGACAAAAAATCAGACGCAAGGCACAGCACTGCCATCGCAGCGCTTTGGCCACGCTGAGCTCCGAGGACGACGACGCCTTCTACGACGTCAACGTTGCCGCAGTCTTGAATGAGAGTCACCGCCGAGGCTCCAACTGTTAAGAGGCGACCGACCCTGGCTCGGCGCTTTCATTTCCAGTCGAGATGCGCGGGGGTTGACTGACTGCTGCGACCGTGTCTTCACCCCCGCCCCTCTCCCCCACCCCTCCGCCTTTTGTTTTGCGCGAGAGACTGAAGTCATACTTTTTTTACTTTTTTAAAAGAAAATGCTGACTTTTTCCCCCTCAGACAGTTCACAAAATGACAGCTGCCTGCATGTAAAATCTTCAAAATTCAACGTAATTCTCCCCCTAAACCTTTCTTGTGAAATTTAGACTTACTGTCCATTTTTCTTCAACTTGTTTTTTGTTTTCTTGCAAAGCATTTTGCTCGTCAAGCGTCTCTGTCCGGACTGTTTTGACAGAATATTTTTGGCTCTATGCGTTCGTGCATGTGTTTGAAAGTGACGCGATGTCCTATGTCATGTTTTTACGATACAATTTGAATGCCACTCTCCGGGGCCTACGCCGGCCGGCCACTGTATTTACCGCGTCGCGCGCAGATCGGCACTGTGACTGTCATTCTATTTTGGAGCCAAATATGAAATGTACGTATGTATGGCCTTCAAAGTGATGTTTGTCCCAGCCGGCCTTTTGAATTTGTTTGCCGCTTCTGTGTCGCACATCGCAAGCGTGTCTGATTGTACATCATTGGAAGGATTTGCTTTTATCGCTGTCGCGAATCATGTTTAGAAGGTTAAAAAGAAAAAAAAAAACACGTGTGATCAATTGCTGCAATTTTAGCAGATGTTTAAAGTCAACTTTGACTCCTAAAATAGTACGTCCTGTCTTAAATTTTTTTTCCTCTCTCCGTTTTGCGTGTTTGGGTGCTCTATTCAGAGCGATGTGGTTGTAATCCCGAATGAGCTTTACGGTAATTACTCAAGACATGGAGCTGCCGACACGACGCCTCACCGATCCCGCCTCCTCCAGAGGGGTCGACACCCAAACACCATTTCATCATCTGCCTTGCGAATCGTCTGATGGAAACATCCCGCGAGGCGCCTTCATCCCAGCGCAAACGAGCTCGATCTTCTGCCGGAGCGGCCGTTCTTCATCGCCGGCTGAAAATGAAGTCGAGATCGCTCGCCTGCGTATCTCAAGGTCAACGAGTTTGGCACCGGTGAGGTCGATCAAACGCCACAACTCTTATCCTATTTGCAGGTCACCACGCGGAATTAAGTCGGGTCACGTGTTGCGGGCGGCTGGCGTTGATGTTTCTTCGACGGGAAAACGGGAGCGATGGTTACCGGGAGCCGGGCAGGGAAAAAATGAAAAGCTATCGCGATCGAGAGGAGGACATGCTGTCGTTTTGGAAGAAGTTGGCGCAGGGCCCCGAGGGCCGGACTGACGCGCAACGCAAACGTTTGACGCGCGCGGCTGAGGTCAACCTTTCTCAGGTCAGGAAACGACTTTCAAATCTTGGATTGGTTTGGAAAGTGGTCTCCAAAGGTTGTGTTACGCTATTATTCCTCTCCGTTTGTTGGATTGAAAGAAACAAAGAATGTAGAATGTTGTTGGAGGTATTTCCTGCTCACTGTGTCGTGCCCCTTGACCCCCACCAACTGAAGTGTTATTTAAAAGCATCTACCCCCCAAAAATGAGACGTATCCACATTTTCTGAGATTTAAGCGCCGTTAATGTGCTCAACGTCACAGCTGCTTCCAATAAGACTCGACTTCCATTGTTCATCGCGACATACCGCCCTTCAACGAATGCTGCAATCCATTTGAGGAGCAGCGATACGCAGTTTGGACACCCCCGGTCCACAACCCACTGACAAGTTCAGATTCAGAAAACTTTATTTATCCCCATGGGGGAATTTGGACTGAAGAGGCGCGCTCTGCACAAGAAACGTGAAAAACGATGACGAACATGGGATACAGTTTGTACGTAACTTAAGAAGCCCTGGCCGTTGAAAAAGACGACTGTCGGGGGAAAAGGTGAAAAGAATCCTCAGGAATGGCCTTAGCCGATGTCATCCAGAGTCTTGTTGAAAGGCCAACGTGACACGAAGCTGGTCCTGGAAGTAAAACAACACCTGCAAGGTTCCACTTGCGCCTGGACACGTCATGGATCTCACACCGTCACCTCCTCACCATACAAGCGTCTCACTCACTTTGTGTGTGTGTGTGTTTTTTCCACGCCGCGTGGACAAGATGAGCGGCGGGGAGACAGACGACGGCCACCAGCCGAGGAGGAGCACGGTGAGTAAGAACTTAGCTTAGCGAACTCGACTAACTCCTCCAACTAGTTAACGCCACCGGGCTAGCCGCTTTGTCCAAATGTGTCGCCGTTCAACGATCTTTCGAACATTTTTAACAACAATGAGCAAATCAATCAAGTCAATGAAGCGTAGCGAGCTGCGGCCTTTTGCGAACGTTTCAATGTTCCTTTTTCATGTTTCATCAATTGGCTAACCTTTTTGTTTTTATTCCAAAAAAACATATACAAAAACTAACTCAAATGAGGCGCGTCTAATGACTACTATCTATTCTCATGAATATTTGTTAAGTTGGTTGGTTGTTTATTTTCTATGACGTCATGGCTTGTTTTGTTTCTAGCGTTCGAAACACAAGACGACACATTCACAAATATTGCGAAAAGAAATAGACCCATCCTGTGTATTCTTACAAATAAAAGCGCATGGAGGGAGGAATACCAAAATGTTAGCACCCCTCAAACAAAAAAAACATAAAAACGAATACAAACATATTGAAAAATGATGTCCTAATGTTTGTATTGTTCTCAACAATATGCAGGATGTTACATTTTTGTCTAACTCATAAAACGTTTGACTCAAGTACATTCGTCACAGCTAACCCTTTTTTATTTTTGCAATGGTATCATATTTATTCCAAAAGAATCACTTTTATCAGACCTCTCTCACTAGAAACAAGTCTTGTACTTACTCAATGTCCGGAATCAATCGGTCTTTGCCTTTATTTTATTTGCCCGTAGCCTGATTGCGTCGGTGTGTGTCACAAGCTTTGGTTTGTTTCCTGTAGTAACTTAGTGGTGATGTGTTCTGAATTTCCACTGCATCCATGTCAAAGTGAGAGCAGAGAGCACCCTTTTCCCGTCGGTGCCCGTTTTGGTGATTATTCATCTTCTGCACTGTTGATGCGCTTTAGACCGATGAGCCACGTTCTGACTAGTCACAGTTACTCGAAATGTTCAAGTGCCGTTTTACAACTCATCTCTGGTTTCTCTCGACGTTTTCTTTTGGAGAGAGTGCCGAGGCTTGCCGGATGAGTCACATTTTAACCGCTCTGCTCGTTTTGAGGCATGTTTGCGCTCCCTCAAACGCCGTGGATCCTCAAAGAAGAATGTCGCCACTTGCGTCATCCCAATCGCGCAACACAACCACAAAGACTTGAGTTACCGTTTGCTGTGAAAGATTTCACTGCCGTTGCTAAGCAAAGCAGCAGCATGTAAGTGTCGTGATGTCGTGATAGTCATCATGTTAAAAAACGCTGGTGATGAAAAAAGGGCATTCTTCTGCGCTTAAAGTTTCGCTTTTTTCCCCTTGAAGAGTTGCCGTCGTTTTCTCCTCCTATGACATGGCGCACTCAAGACAATGAGGCGTACTTCATCTATTTTTTCTGTAGTACCCAATGTCACATTTCATTGGTTTTTTTTTTTTAATCAGAAAAGCACGCTGGTATTTTTTTTTTTATTATGGCATTTTGTTTCTCTTAAAATGACAACTTTATTCCTCTTAACACCGGAGTATTTTTTTCACCCCGACAATGACAGCTTTTTCTACTTCTTCCCCACCGTTTTCGACTTATTCAACGCCTCGGCTTCTGTTTTGTTGAAGGCTGTTTAATAATGAAGCTCGGCGTTGTTCGACAGTGTGTTTGCTGCCTTAAGCCCTTGCATAAATATGTGTTTTGCCGACCGCGGGCATGAATGAACAATTAGAAACCGTCCAGGAAGTACACCGACGAGCACGGGCAAATACAGTCATGCCGCGGAGGGATTTGCGGCCGGGATGAAACATTTGAGGGAAAACTCCCTGTTCCTTTATTGCCTACATTTTTGAGGGCTGCGCGCAGGTGCTTCGATTTCTTGGACGATTCACATTTAGGAGTCCCGGACGTGTTGTGTCAACAGAGACTTGACACTTGATCTACAGACTGACCTTGTGTCGGTGGTTTCGGGTGAAAATATCCCCCCCCCCCCCCATTCAAACGATGGACAGCCAAAGAAAAAGTGAAACATTTGAATCGGGGATGGGACACCGGCATAGCGATAGCATAGTAACAAAAAATGGCAGGGTCGCGGTGAAACTGCTAGCCTGGCAGTCCGACGTGGCGCGCGTCTTTGTCGAGTACCATAGAGCTCGGTCGACAAATCAAAAAGCCATGACGACCATCGAACAGGAAGTTGGGGCCTCGTGGCGGCCAAAGCGCTCTCTTTGCAAGTGCTCTGGCTAAGTTGACAAGTGAAAAAAAACCCCAAAACAAATCAAGACCACACAAAGTGAAATGATGGATTAGCATTTGCGCTACTCTGAAAAATGTCAGCGTAGCCGAGTGTCTGTCATGATCCGTATTCGGCAGCAGGTGGCACGCGTTCACTTCTGTCGCCTGCACACCTGCTGCCTATTTGCCAGAGATTGCACCTGCTATATCTAGGCGCTCCGACAGTCAAATCACTGCCGGAGTATTACATGCCGTGCCACTGCTGTTGCCCATGTTTCACAAATTATTCGATACCATTCGCGGTTAGTTACATTTTCGTCGTCCCAAGGGAATTCTTATAGTATCGTGCTTGATCTAGTATTTGTATGAACATACGTTCCTTGCCGGTTTTTTGCAAGCGTTTTCTGTTGTCGTGTTTTCTTATTTTCCTGGTTCTCGTTTTTTACCAGCGTTTTCTGTTGTCGCGTTTTTCCTTTCCTGGCTATCGTCCTTTGACCAGCGTTTTCTGTTGTTTATTAGGCGGGATTTTTGTTTGTAATAAATATTATTGTTTTTACAAAGTCCTTGTCGGAGCCTGCTATTTCGGGGATCCGCTTGTTTTCGTTTTCTCCGTTACGTACGAAGCAGTTCCCTTTTCCTGCTTCGTACGGAACGTGACAGTGTCGTTTGCACACCGATTATTTCCCTCGGGAGAAAAGTGGATTCGGGACATGAACGTCTTGCTTATTGCGCCAAGAATCCTAGAAAAAAACTGACGTGCCGGTGCGGCGGCGGCGGTTGGCGTTTCTTTTGCTTGCTTGTCGTGTGTTGACACTGCAAACACACGCCTGTGTGTGTTGGTGCCTGATAAAAAGACAGCCCATTCATCTCCCTTACGTAATACATTCCTCACCGCGTTGCCATTTACAAGCCCCCCCGTCACCTGGCTACTCGATGAATAATCTATCCCGATAATAAGACGAACGAACGAATGGCTGTACTGTAGTGTAGTCCGGGCCTCGCGTGTAGTGAGCGGTGCCGTCCTGCAGGGGGTGCTGTCGCGATCCGAGCACGAAACAATCCGCAGACAAAACGGGGTTGGGCAGCTGGCTGGAAAGCCTCACCCACTCATTTAAGGCAGGCAGTCAGGCTTCCCACGCTCTGACTTGCGCGCGCACACACACTCACGCCGGCCGTCTGGATCGCAGCTCTCCCGGTCCATGTCAAGAAGACCGCCGTGGTATTTGTCTCTGAGCAGGTAGAAGACGTGATTTGTTTGTTTGTTTTGGAGGGGGGGGGGGGGGGCTGTTGTGCAGCCAGCCAGGCAGTCATGAACTGCGTGTGAATGCTGAGAGATGACGTTGAAAATGAGTAAGCGTGGAAATATCCAAGCGTAGATTCCTTTGTCGGAGAGAGAGATCGACGTTTGTTAATTGTTGATGTTCCGCCGCAAAGCCAATTTTGATCTTTGCCGTTTTCATCTCCAAATGCTTGGTGGCGACCGTTTCAATTGCTCCCTTCTCCTGCAATGGACTCGTCCATCTCGGCGCGCGTGTGCGGACTCGGGAAGACGCCAGCAAAACAAAATGAGCAACTCGTCGCGTAGGTGCGAGAAATGGTGGATCTATTCACGCCCTGTAATTGGATGGCGACCGGTCAAATTCAATTCGCCTCTTCCGACTTTGTGCGTTTTAGCTTCGTCCTGAAGTTTCAGCCCTCGGGCGATTATCCCAAACGTCTTGTGAGTTGCGTAACAAACTGGCGCCGGCGTTTCTCTCCGTAAAGAAAGCAAATTTGCGATGGGCCGTCAATCGCCCACCGTCACGGGTGTGCGATTTTCCAGCTCCGTATCGTTTGCTGCGTCGCCGCCTTCGAGTCTCCGACAAATTCCGGCGGCGACCGCCGAGAGACGGCTGCGATTCACGCGCTCGTTGTCGCAAATGTCCATCGACGGCCGGTGAAGCCCCGGCGCCGCGTTCGCGGCGCACGTGTGAAAAATCACACGCGCCGCCCAGCTCGTTAGGCGATGTTTCTCGGCCCGCTGCGTCTCGGCGCCAATTATTTCCTTTCGCTGACGAGTCGCGTGTCACTCAACATTAGCTGAGCGCAACGCGGACGTAAACGCCGTCCGTGAAGCGGCGTCGGCCTCGCCGATGGTTTTTGCAGCCTTCGCCTCGCCGTCACTCAAAGCCAAATGGTTGCGAAGACGGCCTCCGGCATGCCGTCTGACACGATGATTGCCTTGCGTTCCCGCCAGGAATGGAACGCAATGTTCTGCCGGAGAAAACAAAAGCGCCGTGGCCTCACCTGACACGCAAGCGATTAAGCTCGCACATCAATCATGGCTTTTGTCGCTGCGCCTTTCGCCGCAGGCTGGATTCTCGCGCTCGTCTGCAGTCTGGTGTTGTCAAAAGCGCCCGCGAGAGTCCACGAGGAAATCCTGGAAATGGATTAGCCGCGCCCAGGTGCGGGGTTCGATTGCGGCTGCGGCCTCCCCGCGTGGGCTTTGCACCTTCTCCCCGGGCCTGCGTGGCTTTTCTGCGGGTACTCCGCTTTCCTCCCACATTCCAAAAACAAGCACGGCAGGCTGACGGAACGCCCTCAATTGTCCCGCGGCGTGATTACGGCTGCCAATGGTTGTTTGTCTACGTTTGCCCCGCGATCGATCGGCAACCGGTTCGGGGTGTCCCTCGCCGAAGACGGCTGGGATAGGCCCCCGCCGCCCCCCCCCCCCCCTCCGCCACCCTTGTGAGGACAAAGCGGATTAGAAAACAGAAGGAGGGATGGTTCGTGAACTTCTGTTTCAACATGAGCTCATGATGGCTGGAAAAAAACCAAGCAAAGTGGTGACTTTGCTTGGTGTTTTCACACAATCTGAGCCAACGCGCTCTCACAAATGAACGACAAGTTGCCAATTTGGCAGCCGTCTCGACCTCCCTTTGTGCTCTTTTTTTCGTTTTGTTTTCTGGCCGATTGCGCTTAGCCTAGCGCTCGGCTTTGTAACGGGGCACGCGGGGCGGGGAATGCGTCATCGCGGTCGTTTAGTCTGCGGGGCTACGGTGCGAAACGTTGGGCTCTCGTCGTGATTTCCACTCGGGAGACGTCACTTTGGGCGTTTCAGACCCCTCTTGGACTTTCCGAACGATGCGGCGCGCGTAGCTGAGAAAATGCTGACGCGCGTCCAACGTGTGTTGTGACCACAAACGATGCGGCGCAAAGGCATTTTTTTGTTTGCGTGACCTTTGGCGCCATTAGCGGGTGATTATTTCTGCAGCCGACGCCCAGAGAACGATCACAATGAATGCGCCTTTGGTTCACACACACGAGTACTCGCGCTCTGTACTTGCGTGCAGAAGTAGGGATAGTTGTGTTGAAAAAAATCGACTTTTCCACCGTTTCAAAATGCTAAGGCTTGGAAAACCGGGGAAGCCATCGTCCGCTTCTGAGCAACTTCCGATGCTTATTTGACACCCACGCACGCAAACAGCCGAGCACCGGGCCAAGGTTGATCCGTCGCTCCTTTGAAAATGTCGCTTGACGTACTTTCTGCTGAAAACGTCACACCAAATCTCCAAACAAGTAGCGGCGCACGGTAAGCGCTGCGTTGTCGTGGCGACGGCCCGATTGTTTTTGCTCCTCCGGTGCCTCGTGACTTTGCCCAGAGGGCGTAAACGCGGCCTTATCGCGGGTTGCCCGGCAGCCGCGGTCGCGCCGCTACGCATCCCCCGTGGCGGGACGCTTCGGGGCGATGGCGCGTCCCCATCCCGACCCCCTCCCCCTGTTCAAGCTCCGCCCCTTTTCCTTTTCTCCGGGGTCCCCTTATTTGCCGCATCTGCCTCGCAGGACAGCGGCGACGCGTCGGTGCCGCCGAGGAATCCGAACCGGCGGGTCGGAACGGCCCGGCCGGTCGCTCGCTCGGAGGAAAGCGTGCAAGTCATCAAAGTGCGTGAGTTGTTTTTGTTTGGGTGGCTTTGGCGAGCGGCGCGCAACGCGGCGTTGACGTCGCCGCGCCGCGTGCCGCAGGTGTACGTGGACGGCGGACCCGAGACGGCGGACGGCGTCAGGATGTTGACGGATGAGGTGTCTCAGATACAGGAGGTGAGGCCGGGGGGGGGGGGGGGGGGCTGAGGAAGGCATTGACGTGCGATGCGCGTGACTGACCGTTTGCTGACCCGTCAGGTCAGGTATTGTCTCAAGACCCTGAGAGAGCAGATGGCGGCCAGACAAAACGGGAACATCAAGAAGGTAAGTCGGGAGAGACAAAAAGAACATGGATGGAACGCGCTCGTGTTGATGAGCGACGATGAAGGCGTGGACTCCTTTTCTTCTTCAGTATCCCACCAACGGCTACGCGGTCAACGAGCAGACACCCGTCGCCAATGCCGACAACATTTACGACGACGCGAACCGTGACGTAAGATCATTGACAGTACTTGCCTGTGTGCGTGCGTGTGAGGGGGGGTGGGGGGGGGGGATAATGAAGCGCATTCAAATGATGATAGAAAGAAGATCCGCTCATGTCCGGATGTTTGTGGCTCACGCGCACGATCTTCTTTCCGACACACTGAAACGTCTCAGCCAAGATAATAGCGTGAAGAGCGGTCACGCGAGGGCCAGAAGCTAGCTCGCGTAGAATTCCGCGCCGTGGCTCCAACGCGAACTGAAATTGAAAATCGCCCTTTCTCCCGCCTCGCACGCTTTTGTGCCTCCTCAGGAGGGCGACGATAATCGGGTGCGGTACCTGAGGGAGGAAACCAAGCGCCTCTACGCGCAGATGAAAGACACGGAACGTCGGCACCGGGAGGAGAGAGAACGGCTGCAGGTGTGTAAGTGTGCGCCCGTGCGCTAAGGATTCGCCGTGCGAGAGGCTAGGCGAACACATTTCTGGAACGGTGAAAGTTGCGAAGAGGGAGTCGTCTTCCTCGGCAGATGGAGTCGGAGGAGCGGCGGGCGCGTCTGGAGGCGCAGTCGGAGCGCCTCCGGCGGGCGGAGACGGAGTCGGCGGAGCGAGGCCGGCGGCTGGAGGAGCTGCAGAGGTTGCTGGGAAACATGGAGGCCGAGAGCGGACTCCTGAGGGACAAAATGGCCGCCGACGAGGCCGAGTTACTGCGGCTTCGGGCGGACGACGGCCAAGGAAAGGAGAAAGAGGACAGGTCACAAAACCGTGTGTGTGTGTGTGTGTGTGCGCATGTGGTACTAACAATGTGCGTTTGTGTTTTCAGATGTGGCCAGTTGGAGACGGAGGTGGCCGTTCTGAAGGAAAAGATCCACCACCTGGACGACATGCTTAAGAGTCAACAGAGGAAAGTGCGACACATGATTGAACAGGTATACACACACACGCACGCGCAAGCTCTTCACATTTCAAGTACTCAGGAAGCCATTAGTGAGGAAATTACATTCGGAAGAACATAAAGTAATTGTGTGTTGAAATCAAACTCCTTCATGAGCCAGCCGTTGCCAAATCAGCCTGACATGTTTGTGTGTGCGCGCGCGCGCACGGTACAGCTGCAGAACTCCCGCACCGTCCTGCAGGAGCGAGATCGAGTCATCGGGGATCTGGAGGAGAAGGTTGCGTTCGTGGAAGCCGAGGTCAGACCATCAAAAGTGGACACCCCCGAATTAAACCGACCCCAAATTACGACTCCTTTAACTCCTGAGCTTCTTTCTACCCTTTTGAAAAATGTCAACACAGAACCGAGAGATGCAAGACCGCATGGAGCACTTCCTGGCGGGCCGGGACCCGCCGCCGCTCAAGAGCGCCGAGAACAAGCCGGTCATCATCTACAGGTGAGCGACACTTCCGGTTCGCCGATCATGCTAATCAACAAGAAACCCTTTTAATGTCAAAATCACTTTTTTTTTTTTTGGAAGCAAACCTCTGATGCCATCCACACACAACAACAAGTCCCTCCCCTTCATCAAAGTCATCGAGATCAAGTCATGAATGACGGACAGCGATCAATCGCAAAGTGTAAATATGTATTTAACCTGTGATTTGCATCTCACTCCTCCTAATTGCTGCCCCCCCAACCCTGAATCGAGTGCACGTTTAAAGACAGTACCGTCATGATTGCGTAATCCGGTCACTCCTGGTCCTGAGTGTGAATTGATAGCAACTGTTGATTGATCACCACTGAAGTGCGCTCACTGCGTTTGCGTTGACGTTTGTGTACGAAATCGGTGAATAAATTGGATTGAATTTTAGCTATCTTGGGGACTGAGACACACATTTCAATGACTTGAAAAGTGTTAGGGGGGCACTGTAGACAAAACAATAAAGAAACTATATAAGAATAAAGTCATAATCCTGTGAGAAAAAACGTTTTTTTTTGTTTTCAAGAAATCCGAATCCTTCACGGCTAACGGCGTATCTGGAAAAGTTTTTTTTTTGGGGGAGAATTCACCTCTTTTGGAAAATTGGTCAGAATCTTTTCTAACAAATGTATTATGCACATCAGATTTTTTGTACACACTCCGATGAAATGAGTCATTTTCTGTCTTTATTGAAAGGCGAATGCCAAAGCCTTGAGGCAATCCCGCAGTGCCATCTAGTGGACTTAAAGAAAACATTAATGACTAACTTGAAACTGAAATTCTATTTCATTTGTACGAGTCAACGTTGTCATCTGAGGTGACGCACCAATAAATTAGATTTACAAAAATGTTACCACGACCCCCCCCCAAAAAAAACCCGCTCTAATTACTGTGTACCTATATCCATAAAAACACAGCCAGTTCAGTCACAAAGTGCTCTCCAGCGTATTGTAGTTGTCTTTGAAACTCTTGAGCTCCAGGAAGTGTTTGGGCCTTTTGCTGCGCGGGCCAGTCGAAGGCAGGTAGGTCACCTGGATGGTGGACGGAGCGTTGCAGGCCGGAGAAGCCGTCAGGTCCTTGGCCGCAGATTGATGCCGCTGCTCCGATGTGCTGCTGCTCCAATACGCCTTCACGCTGAAAGGGAAAGTGCAACAACACGGCTCGAAATACACACGCAAAAACAAATGATGCTTCCCCGCCCCATAAATTGAAATGCGAGTACTACGTACACATCTGCTAATTCGCTCAGCGCCCGCTGGTATTCCAGAAATTCCGCTTCTCCGAACACCTGAAACGTGACCGGGGAATGTGAAACGGCAGCCGAAACGGAGCGCTAAACACACCCGACCGCGCGGAGCACGCACCCCGGTGCCGTGGCGGGCGCTGTCGTAGCCCTCCAGCAGACGGTCGATGAGCGTGCCGCGACTGCTCTTGATCAGGGAGTGCGAGTTGCGCAGTTCCAGGAGCCAACTCCGGAACCTGCGGCCTGTCGAGGCGCTGGGGCTGCTGCGCATCTCCTCCAGAGGGATGCCTGACCACCGAGAAATGTGTGATGAAGAATATGAAAGGATGAAGGTGTGCATCAATTTGTGAGTCTCTCACCAGAGTCCTTAATGGCATCCAGGGCTTTCATCCTGTATATGTAGTTATAGCAACCTGCAAGATACCACTTAGTTACACTGATGCTTCTTTCAAAATGGATGCAAGGGCTTGCGGGAACTCACTGAGCTGTGATCCGCGCCTGAGCCTGGCATCGTTTTCGGGGAGGAGACGAGGTTCGAACCGGATCTCGTGAACTTTCGACAACCGGGAGTCGATCTGCTCTCGCAGACCCTGTTCGAAACAAATTCAATGCAACTCTCTCTCTACACGCACACACACACACACATTGTGTGTGTGTAGAGAGAGAGAGGTCCCATTTCTATTTTTTGCTTTTTCTTTACCTTTGGAGCATTGTGACCAATCGGCGCGTGTGGGCCGCGGCGGGATCTCATGGCAAAACGCATAATTTGCCTTTTGACGAAGATGAAGAGCAGCACGAACACCTGTCATAACACAACGTTCGCATATCCACATCGACACAAGACCAAATTGTCGATTTCACTCACCAAGCTGCCATACGCCATCACCAGAACCACATTAACCCCCGAGAGCGGCGGCGAGTCTGCCATGTTAGCACCAACTTGTTACGAAACGTTGTCGCTAGACTACTTTACAAGCGAGCTACATTAGCTCGCTAGCATGTCGCTACCTCCCAAGCGAAAGTAGTCTCCGAATGGGCAAAACTAAAGCTATTTTCAAAATTGGTTTTTATGACGCTACCTATGGCTATGCGATAACAGTGTAACATCTTCGGTTGATTTCGTCGAGCTACGCGGCGAACGGCGGCTCGATTTTCGGCTAAGATAGGTAGCTCAACACTGGCTTTGGGTGCATCACAATTACCGCAATTGCAGTGAAAAGGGGGCACTCTGAAACTTAATTGATATGGATTTAGTTCATATTGTGGTGCATTACGGTTTAAACCCATACGCATACATGTATATAATACTGATATTTTGCGTCCTGTGTTTATAGAGTGTGCATTATATTTCATTATAAATGTGCATAACACAATATTGTATGGATGCAACGCAAAATTCCCACCAATGATCTAGTCCATGCAATCTTTTTGTATATCGAAAATAAAATAAATGCATTTGTTCTTCAACGAGACTCGTACAAGCATTCGCCGGCACATTTTATCTTTGATGCGCATCAGTCGCAATGACATGTCACCGGCCAGGGGTGACAAATATATGCCCCCCAAATAAAGCTTTATTAGTTTGCGATCACTTGTTTGTTGGTCCACTTTCCTTCAAGCACTTTAGAGCGCGGCGGTAGACCACATGACACAGCTCTCCGTGGTGTCAGAGTGGAAGAGAAACAGGTAAACTTCGGTTGTTGTAACGTGTTATGACGGGGGAGGGGGGCAACTTTCGTGTGCTGAGTTTTTTCTCGTGGGGAAGTCGGGAGAGGACGATCGAGCTTGTTGTGTTCAAAATATAGCGTCTGGCACGGTCGAGAAGCTACACTTGTCGACCGGTATCTTGTCCAGACTGAAGCCGGGTTCCTGGTCAGTAGGGTGGCGTTTATTGTCATTTTAGGAGGGGGCAGGGGGGGGGGCGAACGGATGCCTTGTCTTTAAACACATATAATGCTGTTTTTTCCTCCCACGCAAAGAGTGCCCGACAATATTATGGCAGTGTGGTCTTTATATCGCTGCGAGGCTAACTAGTTAGCCTTTAGCCACGTCCAGTTAGTTTGTTCACCTAGCGTGGCTAAGTCGTTAGCATCTAACTAGTGGGGTGATTACGTTTTTCGGGGCTCGGTCAGGTTTCACAGGGAGACATAATTAATCGAATTCGGGTAGACGACTGGGTAGCTTTTACGCAAATAAGATGTGTATGTTTCGCATTGACTTGTTTGTCTGTAAGTAGACACTCGCGAGCTAACGTTAGCCCCGTGCTAAAAGTTAGCCTTGTCGCCATGAGGTGTAGTCGCTCGAGGCGGAAGCCCAGCAAGACTTCAAAGCTTGATGCTTTTCACCCCTCCCCCATTTATTCCACATTTGATCTCTCTTTTTTTCCATAAATAAATCGACTTGGTTGGTAAGGTGAACGGGCCTCGGCGTCAGGCTTGCTTGGTTGTTTTTGGTGTGTGTGTGTGTGTGTGTGTGTGTGTGTGTCAGTCCAAGCCGAGCTTTTTACGTAACGTGTGCGAGATTAAGCAGTCGTTTTCGATAACGAGGTTGGCAGCGCAACAAAAAGGCACAAATGTGATTGCCCCCTGACTGTCTTAGCTGTCCGCTTAAAGTGTGTTTGCTAATGCTTTTCGATTGTGATAACGGCTACTGCTTCACACAGTGCACCAGTGATGTGACTTTCATTTTTGGCAATGATGTTTTGACTTGTAAACAAAACGTTGCGCACTTGCTGTGTTGTACCTTGGAGCCTGATCTCATGTGTCTCTCACCTCTTGCCTTGCGTTTGTGTTGTGTTACTGGAAGTGTGTGATGAGGTCACTCAGATCTCTCTCTCTCTCTGTGTCTTGCTATTTCTTTCCTCAGGTGTGATTCCTTGTAAATAACTTGTTTGTTTGTATATACTGTAAATGATGACGTCCATGGGCGGAAACCGAGCCCGGGGCAGCTGGGAACAGACGCAGCAAGGCCAGACGCAGGGTCAGACACAGCACAAGCAAAGGCCTCAGGTACGCCCTCGTTCACGTCCGTTCAAGTCAAAGTGGAATGTCCAATGTTGACGCCACCCAGAAGTGGAAAAATACGCCTCAAGAGTCAAGAAGAAATTGAATTCCGTCCTCAAGTGAGGTTGTGAATGAACTTTGCCCTCAGACTGCCTTTTTCATGTCTATTCTACATATATATACACACAGCACCAATGCATTTTCTGGCTTCAGAAGTTCCATCAGAGGCTGAAGCCCCTTTCACACGCCGTGTAAAAGTTGGACTCCTTTCTGTGTGTTGCTGTTCTGTTTGAATACCAATATTTAAAAAAAAAAAACAACGAGGAGAAACTTGAACCAATAGTTTTCCACCTGCCCAAAGAGTGTCAGACTCTGGATCTCCTTCCCCATGAAAGCTGACATTTTCAGGCTATTTTTCTGTGTAACTGTTGTTTGTTAATGATAATAGCGCAGAATGAAGGGAGGAAGTCAACTTCAGAATTGTATGTAGTCTATGAGTCTGTTGCCCATTTCACACGACCCGGTAAAGCCTGTATTTGTTCTCTTTCTGTTCTGGCCTGGTAATTTTCCACTTTCTGAGGGTTGGTTATTTTAATGAGAAGTAATACTGTTGTTGTTGTTTTTCTTCCCCTCAGAGATTGTTGTTGTCATCCAAAGCTCAATGTGATGAATGTGCTTGTGTCCTCTGGCAACAGGCCACCGCAGAGCAGATCCGACTTGCGCAGATGATTTCAGACCACAGCGATGCAGACTTTGAAGAGAAGGTCAAACAGGTGAGAAGCGTTTTCTTCTGTCCGTTTTTGATGGTTGCGTCTTGGCTTTTTCAAGATGCCCCTTTTGTCAATAAGAGTCGGGGAAATGAAACGCCGTTTTGGTTTTCTAGCTGATTGACATCACGGGCAAGGACCAGGATGAGTCTATGATCGCGTTGCACGACTGCAACGGTGACATCAACAGAGCCATCAATGTGCTTCTGGAGGGCAGCCCAGACACTGTGAGTCTTTTTGTCTGAACTCTTCTTCTTTTAGCAGCGTTTCTTTTTATGTGGCTCAGTTTTTACTTTGCGTGAAGCTGTGGTTGCCTTCAAGTGCTCTACAAATAAAGTTGAGTCTTGTATGGTGAGGAAAACTCTAAATCCGCCGATGTCCGGTTTGGGCGTATTTTCTGTCGCCGGTCCCTCTCTCTGGAATGAGCTCCCACCGAACATTGGGCAAGCCTCCTCAAAACTCACTCGTGTTCTTTGGCATTCGACTCCGCATGACTTGGATTTGTTCTTGGTTTTACTGTTTGGTGCTTTCTCCCGTCTTTATTACTGATTTGTTTTACTGTTTATCGTATATGTTCAATTGCTCCATGTACATCACTTTGTATGCAGCGATGGCTGTTTGAAAGTGCTCCAGAACTGACTTCTTGACTTGAGTAGTATCAGAGACCCAATATCCTTTTTCTGTCTTTGTTTTTTTTTTTTGGGGGGGGGGGGCAAAGGTTCTTCCTGCTGTCTCCTGGTTGTATTCATTTTGTGGGATGTCTGTGTAATTTTGTTGTTGTTGGGGTTTTTTTTCTCTCAAATGTCAGGACTCGTGGGAGATGGTGGGGAAGAAGAAAGGTATGTCGTGCCAGAAGGAGCCCAACCAGCCGGAGATTGGAGAGGACGGGAAAGAGAACAGGGAGAAAGCGGAGAAGGAAGCGGCGCGTCGGCGAGGGGGAGCTCCTCGCAGGGCCCGCGCCGCAATAAGAGGGCGAGAGTGTACGCCCGTTGACGTGATTGCGCTTTCGTTTGGGACTCGTTGTTCCCCGTTGACTGATTCCTCCTCTTTCACTCCAGTTCGCGGTCAAGAGAACGGCTTGGACGGAGGCAAGGCAGCAGTGATGGGTAGGGGCGCGGAGCGAGGCCGCAGGGGGCGCGGACGAGGAAGAGGAACGCTCGGTGAGTTGTCGTGACTCGAATCGCGTTTCATGTGAACAATCTCAAGTTTTACTTTGGCTTCCCTCCCCCCAGGAGCGGCGGGGCGGCGAGGAGGCCGATTCTCAGCGCAGGGCATGGGGTAAGAAGAGAACACCTGAATATCCTTAGACAACCAGAGATGGTGGTTGGGGGGAGGGGGGGGCGCTTGCGTTCCACTGTTGCCATGGTCACAGGAGACTAGTACCCTGGATCTTTTGCTTAGTGTTAATCCACTGCAGAGGTGGACGTGGTTCAGCCTGCGGAACGAAACGGCGTAGGCCCATTTCTCTTCAGAGTTGTGTGCGTCTGCGACAGTTTCTCATTTCAAAACAGAAATGATCAGACCGTTTATCTTGTGCAGTTAATGGCAGCATACACACACTCAGCTCAGCTCAACTTAACTCAACACACGCGCGCAAAAAAGAAAAAAGAAAAAAAAGACTCCCCAGTCGTCCTTGAACGCTTCCGAGGAAATAACTTGATGTGGTTATTTAGGTTCTCCACCATCTGTGACTCCTCCGGCATTCCCCTCAAATAAGCCCACAACTCCCAACCTGATGCTTCCTCCTGTATCGCCAGGGCTCTACACGAACATTAGCACAGGTAGCATCGGCGCACCCAACTTTTTTTCTTGGTGGCACCGGCACACAATTTGGGCGGGGCCTTTTTTGGTACGGGGTGACCATTTTTGCTGATTAGAAGTTGTCTTACTAGGCGTAGCGTTGTTTAGTATGAAGTAAAGATTGACTATTTGTAAGCTACTTCATTGTGACACCAAGTTTGTCTGCACCGAGCAGCGAGTCCTTGATTTTGGATCATTTCTTTCTCCCTATTTTTCCAAATGTCGTCCTTATCATGAGTCAATATTCAGTTGAGCTTTTAAACTGTAAGCCTTCAGAGGAGCATTCGAGCATGCGCTCGGAGTAGTGCAACAGGATTCAATTCTCGAGCCCCGACTACAGGCATCAAAATCAGGGATGAGAGCCGGCCCCAAGTCTCCACGCCAATAGATTGAGCCGGAGACGTTCTCCGATCGACTCGGCGGATGTCGCTTTCTTCCATAGCAAAATACAGTTGAGTTGTTCCTGAATATTGACCTTGACTCTTTTTCACACACACGAGCCGTTCCTGTCTTCAGACGGACGCAAGGAAGGAAGCGAAGCCTCTTGTGGCGTGGTTTTAGGAGTGCCTCCTGGAGTTGACTGTAATTTCCTCACCATCGCACACGCGCGCGCGCACGCGTGTGTGTCAAATAGAGTGAAAGACCGGATGTGACATGAAGGAGACTGGCCAAGCGCGCGCCGTTTCATTTTGGCTCCATCAGGCTTTCTGCCGACTTGCGCGCTCCCCGTTCCCACGTTTGATTGATGGTCAAAGCCACGCAAGCATGCAGTCGGTGCTCTGGGCGCCACCGAATCGGCCAATGATCCGTTCTTCAATTGTATGTCGTTCCCCCTCTCCCAGAACCTTCAATCCCGCCGACTACACCGAACCGAGTCAGACCGATGAAAACTACGGCGGAGGAAGCACCTGGAACATCACCGGTGGCACGGAGACGGAAGAAGGAGCTCGTGAGTACATTGAGAAAACACTTGTTTGAGATGTTGCTCACGGGATCTTTTTGGTGTCGGTGCATCTTGATGCGGGGATGCCAGTGACGACTCTTTTTCTTTCCAGGGTTGGAATACTCTCCGGGAGAAGGGATGACTTACCCGCCCAAGTTTGACACCGCACCCGGTAAACCTTCAATGCACAATTCCGTGTACAGCGCGACCCCCGTTTGGTTCCAGATGCGTCCGCAGTAGGTGAAAACGGGCAGCATCGAGAGCTTTATTTACTGCACATCAATCACCTTTGATGTTGCCTGACAGAGATGGGTTGGCTCAAAATGTTACCCATGAACTGCGCTCTAGTGAGGGAGCTTGATCGAGCGACTTCTTGTGCCTGTCCCCGGTGCTGAAGAGAGATTTATGCCCCACTCTCAGGTGCCTGGAGGACACCCGCAGAAGAATGGGGCACTGAGGACTGGAATGAGGATGTGAGTACTTCACTCATTGTTTTGTAATCTTTCCAAGGAACTCCATTGTTGTGTCACCATCCAGAAATAACGTGTCTCCCATTTTTCTTTTCATACCCGGCAGTTGTCCGAGACCAAGATATTCACCGCCTCCAGCGTGGCAACCGTTCCGCCGCCACAGGAGAACGTCACCATCACCAAAGGACAGAGGTGGGACAAAAGCCCCCACCCCCTTTCAATGGCATGTCAAAGCCATCACTTTCTCTTCCTTTTCCAAAGGAAGCTTATTTTGTAGAAATGGTACCGACCCAGAATGGGGGAGTGAGGGCCTTGGTAGAATTGGCAAATGTTTCCCTTTTGAGGTCATTTCAGAGCTTTTAACAGATGTGCTCCAAATCACAATTCTGGTTGCGCGTCATCAGCACAAAGGGGTGAAAAGTTGTCATTTCACTCGGCATGGACAAAATGACTATGGCAGGATACCTCGTGGTCATTGACGTAACGTTCCAATTTCATCTCCTCCGGAGGATTGACCTGGCGGTGCTCTTGGGGAAGACTCCCCCGTCGTCCTCGTCTGAACCGGAAGCCCAACCCCAACCCGTAGAGGCCGCGCAGCCCCCCTCCTTGCCCCAGTCGCTGGTTTTCAGCAACTCCAAGCAAGCACCCCCCGTCTCCCAGCACAGCATGGTGAGTGGCAATGTCGACTGAATCCTCTGGCCGCGGGGGACGACTGATGCACTGTCGCGGCGGCAGGTCAGCATGCTGAACAAGAGTTTCGGAGAGGTAGCGGAGCAGAAAGGCGGGACCGGCGGTACCACCGGCTCCCAGTTCCTGGAGCAGTATAAAACCGCCCAGGCGCTGGCTCAGCTGGCCGCGCAGCATTCCCAAACTGGGGTCTCCAATGCCAACCCCCCATCCTGGGACAGCGGCGCCAACTCTCGGGCACAGTATGGTGAGCCGACACGAGACGTAGCCCAGACCGGAATCCTTTTTGAATATTCTTCATAGTTGGTTAGCGGCACTTTGACCGAGTTGGTTCACCTTCCGGCTGTGATGTTCAGGGTTGGAATCCGCGGCAGTTTTTCTGTCTGGAGTTCACGTATGCGTTTTTATTTTCCCGTGCAGATATGAAGACTCGGCCGGAGTCGGCCATCCACGCGGCCTTTGCGAAGCGCCCGCCCTTCCAGGCCCCCGCCGCCGCCGCGTCGTCCATGTTGGAAGTTTTCCTGCCTCCTTCCGCCTCCTCCTCCGCTCCCACCTTGCCGCTGCAAACGACGTCCTCGCCGCACGCCGTCCCGCCGCCCGCCTCCTCCCTTCCCAAGATGGCGTCCGTCACGTTGTTGGGTCAGCAGGTTTCCCCGAGTTCCTCCAACGCGCAAGGCTCTAGTCCGCTGCCTCTGCAACAGCACAAACTCAGGCCGCAGAAGAAGAGGACCTCCATTGCAACAAAGGTAGACGTAGATGCTTGGTGCAAGTTTCAAAATGGACCGCATTTCCTCAAATAGCGGCCTCCATTACACAGGGGGGAGCGGGGGGGTGTCTTTGGTTTTTACCGTGGAATATGAATTCTATTTTAAGACCAAAGCACCCCACCCCACCTTCCCCCTTCTAAAACGTGTTCAACACACTCCTCTCGAGGAGCGCATCTCGTCCAACTTTTCATCTTTGTTCAGATTCCGGCAATGGCGGTGGAAATGCCCGGCTCGGCAGACGTCTCCGGGCTAAACCTACAGTTCGGAGCGCTGCAGTTCGGCTCGGAGCCGACGCCGCCCGAGTACGAATCGGCCTCCTCCGACGCGGCGCCGGTCAACCCGATGCAGAACAGTCTCTACTCGGCCCCCAACAGGTTGGTATGTAGGAACCGCAAGGTAGTCGAGGTTATTCCAGCCAGCGCCTCCTTGCGTTGCGTCAAGTGAGATGAGTTAACGCGAGCTGTCGATCTGCAGTGAGTCAACTCCGGCTCTTTCCAACTCCAGCCAGATGGACGTGTACGAGCAGAGAGCATCTCAGACGCGACGTTACCCCCCCTCCGTCTCCTCCTCCCCGCAGAAGGACACGCAGCCCAAGGTAGGCCTCGGAACACCCGGGCCGGATGTTCGGATGCTCCGAGTAGTCGAGGTGCATTTCCAAGCGCTTTTTGACTTGCCAACATCCCGTTGCCAAAGAAACCAGTGAGCTCGCCTTGATTGTTGCTTTTACAGAATGGCTTCGGTTCACTGCAAGCGGCGCAATCTGCGGAAGGCAAGTCTCTTGATTCTCATTGTATTGTGTGAGCAAAATATCTTGCTCATGACTTGCTGACCCCTAGCGGGCGTACTTTTTTCACCTTGGATTTATTTTGGACTTTATTTATTTGTGTCTCGTTTGTTTCTTTTTCATTTCTGGAGCTATTCTGGTCGATTGTAGTTTGCCATATCTCTGTTTATCCGCTCGTTTACTCTCTTTTTGTTCCCCCGTTTTGTGGATGCCATTGCTTAATGCCTGTCTGGTTTTTATATTTGGCTGTCATTTGTTTTGCTTTCTCATTTTCTTTTTTTAATTTTCATTTGGTCTTTCATTTCAATTCTTCATTCATCGTGTTCTTTTCATTGATTCTTGACTCGGTTATCGATCTCCTTCCTAGCTGCAGCGGGTTCTGCGGTCGCGGTCAAGCCCACGTCGGACACGCCGGCGGTCGCCAGCGCGGGCGCCCTGACGGACGGCGGCTCCGGTCCGGCCTCCCCGCTGACGGCATCCAATCGGGCACCGCTCGGCGCCCCGGGGCGGGCCGACGAGCTGCCGCCGAGCGCCGTCCCGCCTCCTCAGCACAATAGGTGGCGACGCAAATTGATTCCCCCTTCGTAAGTGGACCGCGGCTGTCGGCGCTTAAACTGCAGCGTCTCGTTCCAGTGCCCTCTCGTCACAGCAGAACAGCCTCGCTTCATCTTCAGGTCGAACATCCAACTCCAGCTTGCCGGTAAACACCCCGTTTTACGCACGGCCATCTTTGAAGGATGATGGTCTGTGTCAGATTTCCTACGGCGGCGTATATACACAGACACGCGCGCATCGGTCACAACCGCCTCTTTCCTCCACAGCACCCCAACATAGACGGTGACTCCAGCCTCCACTCTTCCTCCTCCTTCCCTTCTGTCTCAGCCGTGTCTTCGTCGGTCCCGCCCTCCTCGGCCACCGGGGCGCAGGTGTCCCTGGGGGCTGCGGTCTCCGCCCCGTCTGGCCTCGGCTCCGTCGGCAACATGCCCATGGGCATCAGTGCGGCTTCTATGGGCGTGCAGGGCGTGGCCTCGTCCCCCGCCGCCGTCTCCATTTCTGGGGCGGCCTCCGCCGCTCCCTCCTCAGTGACTTCTTTGTCATCGCGCAGCTCTGCGGCACCCTCAGGTCTGGCATACAGCAGCCTAGCTACACCCCCCCCCCCCCCAACATGTTGAACTTATTCATACGTACATTAAAAAGGTTTTAATATTACTTGGAGCATAAAACTTGCACAAAGCAAAAAAGAATAAGATGTGAACGAACGTTTTCCTATCCGAATCTTGACGGCAGTTGTGACTTTACTGATCGGAGACGACAGCGGATTCTTCCATATGGGCCGCTGCCAGAAGCATGACGGCTTATTACTTGTGTATGTCGCTGTCAAATCTAGGGAAAGCGCCTCCAAATTTGCCCCCGGGAGTGCCTCCTCTGCTACCCAATCCATACATCATGGCCCCGGGACTACTGCATCCCTATCCGGTGAGTTCCGTGCGTAAGCGCAATGCAACGTGTGCGCGATGTGTAATAACGAGACACGGCGGCGTCAGACTCAGGTGTACGGCTACGACGACCTGCAGATGCTGCAGACAAGAATACCGTTGGTAAGTTGGAATTGTTTCCACGCGAGCCGTGATCCGCCGCGCCGTCGTCATAATCTCGCTCCCTTTGTCTGCCTTTCCAGGATTATTACAGCATTCCCTTTGCAACCCCAACAACGGCACTGACCGGCAGAGAGGCTGGCTTGACAAACAACCCCTACTCCGGTGAGACTTCCTCCCGAACACATTTCTATCAACTGAACGATTCGAAGGATTTCTTTCCGCCGTCGGCCTCTCTCAAGGTGACTTATCCAAGTTCGGTCGCGGCGACGCGTCCTCGCCGGCCCCCGCCACCACGCTGGCACAGAATCAGCAGCAGAACCAGACGCAGACGCACCACTCGACCCAGCAGCCCTTCCTCAACCCGGCGCTACCGCCCGGTTACAGCTACACGAGCCTGCCCTACTACACCGGCATGCCGGGCCTGCCCAACACCTTCCAGTACGGCCCCGCCGTGTTCCCGGTGAGGATGGGACACTCGAACGCAGCAAACCTCCTGTTTTCCTTTCGGGGTTATAAGGAGGGAGGGATTTTATTTTTGCCTCCTTGCAGGTGGCTCCTACCTCGTCAAAGCAGCACGGAGTGAATGTCGGCGCGTCGGCCGCACCCTTCCAACAGGCCGGTGGCTACGGTTCCCATGGATACAGCACCGGTGAGCCATCGTGAGCGGAGACCGCAGGTCTCGCCACGAATGACGTGACGTGCGGCCGATGGCCGCGAGGTCACGGTTGTCGCCCCAAATTGACTAAGAACAATATTTTTTGATGGCGCGCTTGAATCTGCGCACGCGGTGGACCGGAATGGAACACTGACGTCAACGTTCTAAAAGCTGTTTTGTGCCGCCGTTATTGGCCTCGACTGCGGGCGGATGTGACTGCTCTTTGAAGGAGACGTTTTTTGATGTGGAAGCTTGGCTTAGGCATCCTCATCTTCCATCGCTTGTTGATGCATTGGCCCACTGCATATTTGTGGTCCGACATTCGCATATGGGGGGAGGGGTGGAGAATCTTGTCCATTTCTTGGTTTTGTGCTCAATTCTGACTTTGCCGCCCTCTGGTGGATTTTTCCGTGCAACTCGCTGCCGGTGTTTTTCAACTGCATTTGAGATGTTCTGTCTGATTGCAGCGCCTTGAATGCACCTGGCACACTGTCAAAAGCAAAAGTGTTTGTATCTCCTCTCCCAATGGATGTTAGGTCAGCCCGTAGAGGCTCGCTCATGCTGTTGATGAGCCTGTGACGGGGGAGCTTATTTGTGGTGACAAATTTAATGATTGACTGCAGTGGGTTCTATAACACGAATTCATGATTGTGTACGTGCTAGATGAACGGAGTTGATTCTTTCTGGTTCTCTGTGTTTTAAGTGCTTACCTGCCATCTTTTGGCAGAGATGATGAACTTTGATCATTTCGAATAGTTTCCCATCCATCCATTGTCTGGGGGGGGGGGGGGGGGCCTGCAAACTCCACACAGGAGGGCGAAAGCCAGAATCGAAGCCTGCACCTGTGCACTGTCAGGCCGACGTGCTAACCAGTGGAGCGCCGGGTTTACAATTGGTGGTTGGGAATCATATGGTCTTCCAACCCTTACTTTTCCAACCAGCCGCGTCTTGAAATTCAACACTTAGAACGCTTCCCATGGAACAAGTTTTTGTGGTTGTTGTTTTTTTGTTGCCGCTCCTGCTGCTTCCTGCCGTTATGCCAGCTTACTTTCCACCTTCCCACACGCGCAACCTGCCTGCTTTCTCCCCCCCTTCACCCCTCCCTCACATAGCACTTTCAAACCAGAGAGTTTGCAAATGCCGCGTGAGGCAGGTCGACTTCCCGCCTGGTGCGTCTAACGCTGTGGGCTGCGGCTGTGTCTCTCGACTGTTGCAGGCTATGAGGATGTGGGCCAGGCTTCAGGGAGTGGGGATTTCTGTAAGGGCGGATACGGCAATGCCGTGGCCGCCGCCGCCGCTGCCGCTGCCGCCGCCGCCGCCGCCGCTGCCGCCCAAAACAAACCGGCCAGCTCTGTCAGCGGGCCCGGAGTTGGTGAGTGCCACCCCGTGCCAGGTAGCAAAAATGCCCACGTCACCACGACCCCATCCGAGCGCCACCCCACTTTTGCTCCCATTTCTTTGCCTCATTGCTGCGTGAAGAGTATGACGCAACCTTTGTGTACTTTGGTTGAAATTTCACAACGAACCTCAAATGCACTCTAATCTTGACAACTTAATTCGACCTTCGCAAAGCTATAGGATGCGCTTCGGACGTTCAAATGTGATGGTTTGCCAGGCAGTCCATGGAGCTAATACTTGCCTTAAAAAAAAAAAAAGTCTGTTTTCCCCAAATATTCTTTATTTTGACCTTGGCCTCTGTTGCGGGAATTTTAATTTCCTCTTCTTTGCTGATCACGTCAACAATGACTCCTTTCAATGTTCACTCGGGTGACGTCTCACCAGATTTTAAAGTTGAATTGTGAATTGGCGGGCCCGTTTTCCGAGCCGCACGCCAGTTGACCCTGTTCTGCATCTGTGTGGCGATACAGGGGGTCGGTGTGTGCCACAGCGAACCCCAAACGCAGCAGCAAACGCCACACACGACAGTCGGAACTTGAAATGTCTGCTGGCAGTGGTGTGCTGCCACACGGCGCGCTGGTGTCGCTGAATTGCTCCCCGGTCATTTGCTCTGTCAGGTGCCGTTTTGGGTTCTGGTTTTGCAATGTTGAAGTTGTCCTTTTCTTCTCTAGGAGTGTCCGTGACCTCGAGCAATACCGGGGTACCTGACATTTCAGGCTCAGTTTACACCAAGACTCAGGCAAGTACAGGACTCTGTTTGGCAATTATTTGATGGACCCCCAAGCTGCGACTCGTGGGCCACCCCCTGAAAATTGTGAACTGCTGTTTCTTTAGGGTCCGTGTAGTGTAAGTCATGCAATGTGTTGACGTCTCCCCCCCCCCCCCCCCCCCCCACACACACACACACACCACCACCAGCAGTCATTTGAGAAGCAGGGTTTCCACGCCGGCACTCCCACGGCATCTTTCAGCCTCCCTTCCGCGCTGGCCAGCGGCGGCCCCATCAACGCCCCGGCCGCAGCGGGCTACGCCCCGGCCCCCTTCATGCACATCTTGGCGCCGCACCAGCAGCCCCACTCCCAAATCCTACACCACCACCTACAGCAGGACGCACAGGCGAGACTCTCTGCTTTCTCTTTTTCTCCTTTCTTTTCTCTCCTCCCACATCTCTCAACCTTTCTGTCCGTGTGTTCACAGAGCGGTAGTGGCCAGCGCAATCAAACTGCGTCCATTCAGCAGAAGTCTCAGATCAACAAGTCTGCATACAACAGCTACAACTGGGGGGCCAACTAACGTCCACCGGCGGAGCCGTGGACTCCCACCGACCACCTCACTCGCTCACAGAAGCTGTGAATGAGGGAGGGAAGAAGGAAGGGAGTGGTCAGGGCTCATCTCCTGAAAACCAAGATCATGGCGAAGGTTTCCTCCTGCTGAGTTTTCCCCCTGATCTTCCTTCTCCGCGTCCTCCTCCTCCTCCTTTTCATCCCTTTGCAAGGATGTCCTGGGTTGAAAATGGGAGGGGCTAAATGATTATGAAAAAACATGAAATGACTTAAGTGTTTGGGGAAATTGTATTGTGTTAAGTTCAGCATCCTTTTCCTTGGATAACAGAAAAATGGTTTCCTAAAACGAATGAGTGTTTCCCCGTATGGTTCTTTTGTGTTCTTGTCCCCCCCCCCTTTCTTTCTTACTAATTGAGAGGAATGAAGTAATGATGGATGGTGGCGATGGAGGGGTGGGAGGGCTGCTTTTCTATTCCACCCCCCCTGCACAAAATATTCATTTACTTGATTGCTGTTTGGTTTCTCCGCCAACCCCCTATTTTATGTCGTTTTTAAGTTGGAAGAAACAATTCTCTGAATTTGGTAGAGTTGTGAAGTTTATTTTTTACTAAATATAGATAGATAGATATAAATATATAAGTCATCTGGCTTGGAGTGAGGACGTTTATCGTGCGATTGCGTGCATGATTGTGCACAAAGACATGTCGGGGGATAGGTTGTTGACTGTGCTTTATTTTTTTGCCAAGCACAGACTTTTCATAGTGTATAAAACACATGTACAGTAACTGTTACCGTATGAATATGTTGTGTCACAAGTTATTAAAGGATTCTTCCCAAGGCCAATCTGCACCCCAATCTGCCTCAATGATACAGTAATTTCTTCCGTTTGGGAGACCTCTCCATGCGCCACCACCCCTCCCCTGAACATTTTAAAGAAAACCTTACAGCAGGGGTGTCAAACTCATTTTTGTCGCGGGCCACATTTTAGTTACCGTTTCCCTCAGAGGGCCGTTTTGACTGAAACCAGATCAAGAAGTCAAGAATAACTGTTGATTCAACTCTTGTTTAAGTTACCATCACGAAAGGTTTGGTAACAAGAACATGCTTAGAATATCTCTCTTATTTATTACATGTGAGAATTAAAAGTTTTGATAGACATTGTAGAAAGCATCATGGAACTTGACATGTTTGATCTGCTTTCGCGGGCCACCTAAAATGATATGGCGGTCCAGATCTGGCCCCCGGGCCTTGAGTTTGACACCTGTGCCTTACAGCATCCAATACTGATGAATTGTACTTTTTTTTTTTTTTGGGTCGGTGATTTTTCTTTTTGTACTGTGCATTTTAAAAAAACATGTAAATGAAAAACTTGTCTTGTACATATAAACAAAAGTACTGTAGTGCCTGTTTGTTCGCTTCACTCCCGCGCCGCTTCCTTGCAGATATTAAAGCGTTTTGTTCGATTTTTTTTATTTTATTTTGTAAAATATATAAATAATAAACAAGGAAAAAGACATTTTCATCATATTTGGGGATGTGAATGTCTTGAGGAATCCATATTGTTGTTTCCTTTGTTCTACACATGGTAACTTAAGTACAGTTGAAAAACTCTGCGTTTATTCTGACTATTTTTAAATTTCTCTTTTGAGATTCAAGTTGGTAATAAAAAAAAAAACTACGTTTCACATTGCGATTTGACTGCCACCATATCGGTTAAAACTACTTTACGGTAATTACGTCATCAAAAGACGGCGCTTTACGACACCGGGCAAACCAACTGGTGTCTTTAATCGGCATACTTTTTTTTATTTTTTTACCGTCAGTACGTTATGGTAATGTCAGAAGTTATTTTTTTTACCTAACTACTCCCAAATGAGCGTTTTTGATTTATTTCGCGGCTTCTTCGGAGTGCCAGGCGGTCATTTTCGTGGCCGAAGGTGAGTTGGCAAGAAGCTAAAGTGCCAGCTGCTACGTAGCGAACATTCAGCTCACTAGCACAAATTGTTGAAAATGCGTCTTTTTTTCATGTCTACACAAAGCTTTGGTATTCCACGTTATGTTTAACCTAGCGAATTTATCTTTTACTCGGCCGTGTATTATTGCTAGGAATGTGGTTTCAGCATATTTCCGTGTTCGATATTTTCTGCCGGTTAACACAACATACGGTGGGGCAAATAAGTATTTAGTCAACCACCAATTGTTCAAGTTCTCCTACTTGAAAAGATTAGAGAGGCCTGTAATTGTCAACATGGGTAAAGCTCAACCATGAGAGAGAATGTGTGTGTGTGGGGAGGGGGCAACTCAGAAAATTACACTGTTTGGTTTTTAAAGAATTTATTTGCAAATTAGAGTGGAAAATAAGTATTTGGTCAGCTACAAAGAAGCAAGATTTCTGGCTGTCAAAGAGGTCTAAGTTCTTCTAATGAGGTCTAACGAGGCTCCACTCGTTACCTGTATTAACGGCCCCTGTTTTAACTCATTATTGGTGTAAAAGACGCCTGTCTACGACCTCAGTCAATCACACTCCAAACTCCACTATGGCTAAGACCAAAGAGCTGTCGAAGGACACCAGAGACAAAATTGTAGGAGATCTGCATGGAGGAATGGGCCAAAATACCAGCAACGGTGTGTGAAAAGCTTGTGAAGAGTTACAGAAAGCCTTTGGCCTCCGTTATTGCCAACACAGGGTACATAACAAAGTATTGAGATGAACTTTTGCTTTTGACCAAATACTTATTTTCCACCATGATTTGCAAATCAATTCTTTAAAAATCAAACAATGTAATTTTCTGAGGCCCCCCCCCCCCCCACACACACACACACATTCTGTCTCTCACGGTTGAGCTTTCCCCATGTTGACAATTCCAGGCCTCTCTAATCTTTTCAAGTAGGAGAACTTGCACAATCGGTGGTTGACTAAATACTTCTTTGCCCCGCTGTATTTCAATACTCAGTGGCGGCATACTTTGTGAGCTAACTCGCGTTGTATTTTCTCTAAGTGGCGTTTGTCACACAGTCAATGTCAACGGAGCACACCGTGGTCCAGTGAACCCCCGTTCTAAAATGGACATCCTCGCGCCCGTTGCGAATTTAGCTTTTCGTCTCTTTGTTGGAGAGCAGCAAGTTGAGTGGACAAAGAACTGGAACGTTGACTCGTTATCGGAGAAGGGAAAATGTTGTTCACTTGTAACGGTTGAAGCGCATTTTCGGCTCATTCCTCAATTCCAGCAGAAAGCGGAATATCCCCAACTATTTTGATTTTGAGTGCTAATCCAACTCAATAGGGACCCCTTCTTTGACGCCATGACCCGCGATGAGGACGACGATGACGAAGACGACGGCTTCGACTATGACAGCTTCCGGGGGGATGGGCGGGACCCCTTTGACAGTGCCTGGAAATTTGACTTCAGCTTCAGTCCCGATGGGATGAGAATCCAAGAACCTCCTCTGTTTGGCCACATCCTCCGAGAGATGGAGGAGATTTTTTCCCAGCTGGGTCGATGGGACTCGCGTTCCGGTAGCGCTGCCGTTTTCAGGATCGCAAATGGGAACGAGTTTGAATTGCGACGGTGCCAATCATCATTCCCTGTAGGTATTCCTCGCATCGCGCCACCGCCACGTCAGGAGGGAAGAGGCGGAGCCGGCGGGAACCCCCTGAGAGACTTTATGCTCAAATCTCCCGGCGGTGACGACCGAGGGAGAAATGATCACCGTCCTTCCTACGAGCCGCCACCATTTCCAGGCTCCGCCCCTTTTTCGAAAGTAAACGAGAAGTCCTTTCCGGCGTTGGTCGGTGATTTTATTGCACTCTGTCAGCTACTCTTTTTGTATTCAGTTCAATGATGACCGGAGACGGTGGCTGCAGGAAATTCCAGTTGAGCGCAAAGAAGACAGAGGTGGGTAACTCTTAGTCATACCTTGTCTTACCTGTGTGCGTGCGCCGGAGTGAGAGTGACGAGCCAAAACGTTGAGGCATCGGCAAGCTTAGGAGACTGGGGGAAAATTGGATTGGAGAAATCAGTAAATCGGCCGTTCTGCAAACGCCTGGATTTCCTTTGCAATGCGATATGCGATTGCAGTATTGGCATTGACCCAAGTGATTTATGACAATCTCCATCGCAAATGTGGCTACTTCATCAGCCAACCGCCTAGAGCGACGCTAGTGCGAGAAGCTCGCGCGGCCGGCCGCCTTCATCTTCACTCATCAAACGCCACAAATGGACGCGCTTCATTTTTTCCAGACCTGGACTCTGCCGTGTCCTCCGGTGGTTTGGATCAGATTCTGACGCCGCCCGCCGACCAGGTGCCGAGTCAACGGCCTCCAAGCGGGTCCTTCTACCGGTCTGTGACCGTCACCAAAGTGCTTCAAAGTGATGGGGTGGGTAACAAGCGAACTCGTCGGCGGATGTGCCGACTTGACGCGTGGACATTTCGTATATCGGCGTTTGGCCGTTGATTTTGTTTTTGCCCGTTAACAAGACGCTGGAGGAGCGGCGCACGGTCAGGGATGGCCGAGGCAATGAGGAGACCACCGTGACCCGCTCGGGAGGACGCGGCGGTCGAGACGGACCGCATCGTCGGACCGGACCCGCCCGACCGGGTCTGTACGCACGCAGACGCGCAACGTGCCCAGTAGGGTGAATCCTTGCTATTTGCGGGGCTTGGGGAGCGACACCCTCTGGCAATATCAAAAGTCATGAAATAAGAAATTGCCCTGCCCGCAAATATTGATATTTGTTCCCTCACTTTAGCAATTTCATCGATTTGCTCCCTTGAAGTCATCGAGATTTTAAAGCGATCCCTTTTTATGTTTTTGTACGGTATACAAGCCTAAATTTAGAGTTGCGTGCCTGTAGTGTAGTACCACCACCATCTTGGGCCGCGCTGAATTTGAATTGTACTAAAGAGCAAGAAGAAGAGGCAGAGAGGTTCCCCTACTGAGCCTACAGAGTAGAGGGAAATTGCACCGTGTTCGACATCCCACTGTGTGAAAGTAACATTTGTTTGAAGGTTTATGATCACCGCAAACTTGATGCCAATTTACCTTTGCTCGTCAATACGACGTTTCGTATTGTACGTTGGCTTTCGGAGAACTGACTTCCGTGAGTGGAAGCGATACGCTTTTGCTGATCGTTTGCTTGGTCAAACGTAGCATGTTTAGTTCTCCACTTTTGACGAAACATCGACCGTGACAAACGGCTTGAAGCGAGCACGTCGCGCCTCTTTTGGGGGGGCAAAAGGAACGTGTAATAACTTTGGGTCCCTCTCCAGCATAGGTGTCAAAGTCAGGTCCCCGAGGGCCGCCGTCCCGCGTGTTTTCCGCGTCTCCCTGTTGCAACGCACCCGATTCAAATGATCAGATCGTCAGCAAGCTCTGCGCAAGCCTGACATTGAACCTGCTCATTTGAATCGGGTGCGTTGCAACAGGGAGACGTGGGAAAACGTGCGGGACCCGAGTTTGACACCTATGCTCGACGGCGTGGACTTTGACCTGTCGATTGTGCGCGCGTGTCCGGAAAGTATTCTCCTCCACAAACGGTAGTCGACTGTAATTATTTTCTGCAGAAGTGTTCACTGTGGAGTGTACTGCACCGTATGGGCCCCGTGCTTATTCGGCGCCCGCTCTCATTTCAGGTTCTTCATTTTCAGACATGCGGGACGACGACGGCGACTTCTTTTCAAAGCTCTTCGGAGGCTCTCAATGACTTGTTTATAATACACCTGCGGTTTGTTTATGTTGTGGACTTGTTCGCCGCACGCTGACGCCGCAAGGTGAGATCGTATTGCGGAATCATCCCCGATTGTTGCGACGTATTTCTTTTTCTACCGGCCTCTGGTGGCGGGTGCGTAAAAATAAATGACGTCGATGTTGTTGGAACGCATAAAACATTGGGATTGTGCGGCTTCGTCTTGAGATTTTTGATTTGTTTTTAGCAAGCGGGATCGAATGCTCGTGCTGTAGGTTAGCCACTTCTCTGCTTTAGACACCGAGAGCGAGGTGGGTTTGAACAAGCCGGTGAGAGGAGCGGCGTCGGAGTGCTACCGTAGCAGGTGAGGATCCCCCGCCCCTCTCTTGTGCTTGCTTGGACAGGAAGGTCACATACAGGATACAGAGTTAGAGCGGTTTGATCCCAAAATAAGATCATTCTTCACACATGCCTATTTTTTTTAAGTCAAGGTGATGTCCCGTGTACTTAAATGGATACCCGTAGAAAATGTATTTTCTCAACTTCACCGAATACGTACGTCGGGACGGCCGTACCTTATGCCTTTTAATGGCAAATCATTTGAATTGCTTTGTCTGTTACTATATGACGCTGGTAGAAATGAATGAACGCATTTCTCAAAAGTGATTTTCCGCCCAATAAAATAAGACGTTTTTGTAAATGTGAAAAATATTTTAAATGACTAATATAAAGTAATTTGCAAATAGAATTCATAGAAAGTAATACTGATATTAAATGAGAAAAAATCTCAGTCGCAAATGTCAAAACATTCAAATGCGGCGGCCAGCGGGGTGCTTGCGTAGCTTTCTGTGATGAAATGCTCGGAGAAATTATTTCAAAGCTGCGTAAGTTTAAAAAAAAAAAAAAAAGGGGGGAAATCACCAGTCATGTCAGAAGCCGATGCCTTCTCTCCTTTTCGTCCGATGTTGACAATAAGATCCAAATCGAAGTCTCTTTGACATTTATTTGAAAACTGCACAAAAGTGAATGTATGGCATTTCCAGCAAGCAGACCACAACCATGGGGAAAAAACATGAACCTTCCACTATTATCCGTCTATATAAATATGATATGACACATACAGTATATAAAAAGATAAAAACAAGACTGAAATGTTTTTTTTTCTTCTTCCAAGTGTTATAAAAGAAATGTATCGATACACATTGACTTCCTCCTAGTAGGGTGTTTGTTTAATACTTGGAATAAAAAGGAACGGTACAGTACAAATACTACACGTATTCACATTATCGTAAGTTTTTTTCTTGTAGTGTAATTATGTATTTACAGAACAAAAAGCACATACTACCCACTTGTTCCTCCTCTTCTTCTACCGTCTTAATGAACAGCAACATCACAAATGATCATGGCCAGCTCGCAGCAGTGTTCGATAAATAATAAATATGACGAGTACAAATCCAAGTTCCAGGGAGGTCAGTAGAATGGCGGCCGTGTTTCGCTCAAAGGGGAGGATGTCCAGGCATGCAACAAGAGTGGGATCGTTCAAACATTCGAGAGCAGTGGTTCTTACAACTGGGCTCTGCAAAATAAGTTTCAAAAAAGAACGATTTTTTTTTTTTTTTTAATATATCTAATTCCGGCTCCGGCCTCCCAGTGTGGAGTTTGCACGTTTTCCCCGGGCCTGCGTGGCTTTCCTCCCACGTTCCAAAAACATGCTTGGCAGGCTGATTGAAGACTCCAAATTGTCCCGCGGTGGGCGTGAGTGTGAGCGCGGATGGTCGTTCATCTCTGCGTGCCCTGCGATTGGCTAACAGCCGGTTCAGGGTGCCCCCCCGCCTCCTGCCCGAATGGTTTCTGGTATATTTACAGTTGACGGGAAAAGGAAATTGGGGGATGCCGACGTCAGTCACTTGCGTTTTTCCACTGTTCACAACAGGACTCGATCGCTATATCCCGCGAATGCCGGTGTTTTGTTTGTAAACATTTGTTTTTGATATAAAGTTATCCCCTGCTTATTTTGTGTTTCGATTATTTCGTCGCCATTTGTCGAAAAACCTAACCGGGTGCTGTCTTTTAGAATATAACGGTATTGCTTCGGCGCCATCATATAGCATCTTGGGGACTAGTATGTTGAAATGTGAGTATTAATGTCATTCAGACTCTCTCATAGGAAAGTAGTGCTTTGCTGCCATCTTATGGATTTGAAGTTAATTGCTTAGAAGCGCCTTCCCATTGAACGGGTCATGAGAATTGAAATCGTTCGAATGGCATTCAGGGCTACATGTGGTATTGACGCTTAGTTGCCATTAGGATTTGACAACCCTCCCCTAGACGCAAAATGTTTTGAGAACCCTTGTTCAAGACCGGCCCGGTCGTGTCCTACTGGGGCTTGTCGGTCTTGTGCGCGGTGAGGAAGGCCATGCCGTGGGTCCGGAAGTGGGTGTTGAGATCCGACGCCTTGTCGAAGCGGCGCCCGCACACCCTGCAGATCAGGTTGCCGTCACCTTCCTCGCCCGGAGCCTGAGGCGAGGCGCCGCCGGCGCGGGGCGAGCCGTCCGGGGATGCCCGTCCCGCGCCGCGGTCTACGTCGCCCTGGGCGTCCCGCACGCGGTGGGCGATGAAGCGGTGCCGGCCCAGCGAGCCGGCCGACGCGAAGCACACGCCGCACCGCGGGCACTGGAAGGAGGCGGTGTCGGCGCGGTGCCGCGGGATGTGGCGCTGGAACTCGGCGCCGTCCTCCGTGGAGAAGCCGCACGGCACGCAGCGGAGCGCGCCGCCGCTCTCCTCCTCCGGCTGGGCCGAGGCCCGGGTTCTCTTGGCGGGGCCCGCGCCCCCTTCCTCGCCGTCCTCCGGGGGGTCGTCTTCCTCGTCCGCCGGCCTGCCGCCGGGAGCCGCCCCCTCGCCGTCTTGCTCCGAGGAGCTGCCGGGACCTTCTGCGCCCGTGGCGGCACGCTTCCGGGTCATCGGGACTGCCTGAGGAACCCGGAGGGTTCCGAAAAGGTGAGCGATCGCACTTGGACTCAACTGGCTGACAAGTGACTTTGTGCTTTGGGTGCGCAACACCGCACGCCGTTATTTTCTCTTTGTCATACACGCCAGCTTTACGAATGCCGGATGTTGACTTTTTATAAGAGGAGTCGCCGCCTATTGCAGTGCGTGATGCTTTTGTTGTCGTTTGTTTTTCAGCCACGCGTGGAGCGGGAAAAGCAAACCGGTCCCGAGACTCGTACCAACTCGGGAGCAAGTGACCAACCGCGAGAAGCGAGGGAATAGCCGCTCACCTGTCCTTCGGTGCCTCTGTGCTTGAGCCGGATGTGTTTGTCCAGCAGGAAGCGGCTGCCAAAGGTGCGTTTACCCTCCGTGCAATACCTGCCGCGATATTTCCGAACAATCAGGACTGGTTTTACAGTTGTCAAAACACCAAACGGAAAAAAAAAAAAAGAGAAACATTTTACATACAGGTGTACGATGTCGTGACATTCCATATGATTCCAATCCCGCTTATTGAGTCGTTAATTTACTTAGTTATTTCAAACGCGCCCGTCGATCAAGTCCTTCAAAGTCATCTCATTAAGATAAGATAAGATAAGAAATTCTGATCGCCGCGCGCTCTGGTTGTCGTCACTTGCTGGCAAACTTACTGGCAATGGAAGACCCTTTTGTTGCCCTCGTGAATGACTCTCTCGTGACGTCTGAGGCTGGACGATGTGCTGAAGTTGCCCCCGCAAATGCGACAGGGGAACTGGGAGGGGGACATTTTGGAGTTAGGTCGATGTTAAAGACAAAAGGACGCGCCGCGCCGGCAGCCATTTCAAAGCACCTTTCCGTGCTCCAACTTGACGTGGCTGATGTAGTCGTCATTGTCGGCGAAGGTGCTCTGACACTGCGGGCACGTCCACTCGGCGGGGGCGCCGGGCGCGGCTCCCGCCGTCCCCGAGCCGGGCCCTTCGTAGTCTTCGTCCCCGTCGTCGTCGTCTTCCTCGTCCTCGTCGTCGTCCTCTTCCTCCTCGCGATCTCGCCCCCAGTCCTCGCCGTCGGAGTTGTCGGGCTTGGCCTTGGGACCGGTTGCGGGGACCGCGGCGGCGGGGGCGTCGGATGCGGCTTCCTGCTTTGCCGCGGGGCCTCTGTGCGCCGTCTGAAGGGCGGGATGAGCCTTCGGTTAGACAATGACAGCGTGGGGAGTACTCGGCATAGAACTGAAGGCAAGGCAAGGCAAGGCAGCATGAGGAGAAACCTGGGCAAGGCCGATCCAAGCGCCATCACGTTTGCCTTTGTCGACGCCGCCGCGCTCCTTACGGGAGGCAAAAGAGCGGGCGACGCCGAAGGCACCGAACGTAGGCCGCCGTATTGGTGAGGCGACTCACCTTGATGTGCTCCATCATGGAGCCTTTCTGCGCATACAGCTTGGTGCAGTCGGGACACTTGAAGACGTGCACCTTCTGCTTGGCCAGATGCGTGTCAAAGTGCATGTAGAGCAAGGGCTTTTGGGTGAAAACCGTGTCGCACATCACGCACTTGTAGATCATCCTGCCGAGAGACGACGCGATGAGAAGGGAGGCTGACCGAGAGGCGGAGGGAGCAAAGCGTCGCGTACTTGGCCTGGCCGCCGGTGAGCGCCGGGTGCTGCGCGCCCATGTGGCTTTGGGCGCTCGGGGCCGACTTGAAGGCCATGGGGCAGCTGGGGCATTTGTGGAAGACCTCGCAGTGGGCCGTCTGGATGTGAGACTTGATGGAGTTCAAGCCGCCGAACACCACCTGGCAGCTGGAGCACCTGCCACCGAGCCCGCGCCGCTCAGAACGCTCGGAAAATATGGCCCATCAAAGCCGGCGTTTTACCTGTAGCCGATGCGCCTGGCAAAGTGCAGGCAAGCCTCATCCAGGTGGGTCCGGAAGACGGCCTGCCGCGCCGCGCCCCCGCACTCGGGGCACACGTGAGGCGCCTTGTGCTTGTGGATCCTCTGGTGGGCGGATACGGCGCACGAGTTGGGCAGCATCATTGGCGGAGAGCACTGGGAGCACGTCTGGAACACGGGGAGAAATAGCAAGGCGACGTTCTTTGTCTTCATCCGCGCTCGCTTCGACGCTTCTCACCGAATTGGGCGAAGCTCTGATCTGCTGGAAGTGCGCGACCAGCGCCGCCTTGCCCGAGAACTGCGTCTGGCACTCGGGACACTTGTAGTTGTTGTACTGCAGGTTGTCGGCCTTCTTGCAGGGCAGCGGCATCAGCGCCTGAGGGCCCTGAGCGGGTCGGCGCACCTGTCGCAGCGGAGCGGAGCCGGGCGCCGCCGCTCCGTCCTTCATCGGGCCGGAGCCGGCGGCGGACGAAGAGGCGGTAGAGGGGGATGAGGAGGAAAGCACGCCTGGGGGGGGAAAGTTCAGGAGTTAAAGGGGAGGTTCCCGTTGAGCCGAAGGAGAATTTGCGGTACGCGGTCGCCTTTTTGCGCTTACTACCGACGGGCGTGACGTCCTGCTGGCCGATCATCTGCTCCACGGTGACGGGCCTCATGACCAGGTGCGAGCACTGCATGACCAGGCCTCGCTCCTTGTGTTCGCGGGCGTGCAGCAGGAGGCTGCACTTGTTGAAGAAGGCCAGCCGCTTGGCGCAGTGGTTGCACGTCACCTCGATGCGCAGGGAGCGCCGGTCGTAGTGGCGGGCCAGGCTTCGCTCCAAAGCAAAGGCGTCGCCGCACTCCAGGCAGCGGTAGCCCGACGCCGGCAGCGGGAGCCCCCACTCCGCGGGCGGCGCCGCCGACAGGTCGGGTTTGTAGCTGGGCAGCAGGTTCTTGCTGTTGAGAATCTTGTTAAAAGCCTCCACCAGGCTGGACTGGCTACGGGAGATGACGGCGCCCGCGCTGTTCACGATGGACGCCGGCTTATTTGCCTGGGGGGCGACGCCGACGCCGTTGGGCGAAGCCTTCGCCGCCGTCCGCGCGCCCATCCCGGAGAACTTGGGCGACGCGGGAGTGGCGGGCAGAGCGGCGGATTTGGTGACGTTGACGGCGGTGACGGAAACCTTGGCCTTGTCGGAGGCGGCCATCTTGTTCTGTACTTTGGTGGCGGCGGCGAGCATGACGCTGCTGGCGGCGAGCGCCGACACCGGCGAGGCGTCGAAGGCGCTCGCGTGCTGCTGGTCAGCCTTCGGCGCTTTGCTCGCCAACACCCTGCGCTCACTGCCCCCTTTCGGGTCGGGACCTTTGCCTCCGGCGGCGCCCTTCGGGGCCACCCTCGTCACCGTTCTGGTGATGCCGCCCGTGGACGTCTTGATTGTCTTGATGCGCACTTTGAGAGGCCGCGACGGAGCCCCCGGGGCGGCCACTAAGAAACCCTCGGGGAGGACGCCTTTCGGCTTGCCCTCGTCCGCCTCGGTCTTTTCCTCGACGGCGTTTTCTGCCTTGTCGGCGTTCCCGTCGACCGTCTTGTCCGTCCCGTTCCCCAGCTCCATCTCCTCCTCCTCCTCCTTGGGCTCCCTCAGCTCAGAAGAAGGCGGCGCGGGGGCCGCGGCCGGGCCGCAACACCTCTTGGTGGACGCCGCCTGAGCGGTCGACTTGGGCGCCTCCGGTTCGGGGCTCTCTGGCGAGTCTCTCTCCTCGATAACGTGCTCCGGGTGCTTCTCTTCCAGCCGAGGGGTCTCGTTCCCAGCGGGGACCGACTCGGGGGTCGGAGACGCCCCCTGGGGGGTGTACCCTGGCTTTGGGTGAGGCGGAGTGGATGACGCAGGCTGGGTTACATCCTTGTAACGACGGTTCATCGGAGTGGAAAGCGGCGAGTCGGGATTCTCCTGAATCACCAGCGGACTGTCTAAATCTGCATCTGAATCCTCCTCCTCCTCCTCCTCCTCCATTTGTTGCTGTTGATAGTCTGCCATTTTGGGGGCGCCGTTAAAATGCTTGACGTGTGACGAAAGGGCGGCGGGTGGGGCGGGAAGAGGCTTTGCGGCCGGGAAGTAAGCCGGGGCCAGTCCTGCGGAAGACCCGCAGGGTAGTGCCGCTTTGAGGGCGTCCGCTCTCTCCTGCCCCGCTTCCTGCTGCTGCTGCTGCTGCTGCAGAAGCTGCATCTTCCTCGCCCGGCCCACCGGATCTCCAGAACCGGGGCCCAGCAGAGGCTTCAGTCTGTTAAAAATGTTCCCCGCCTGCTTGGCGGACTTGACCGCGACCGCGCCCGGGCCCGACGTCTCCGCTGATGCTTTCGGGGCGTTCGGGGGCCACGGGGCGCCGTTGGACCGGCTGACGGAAAGCGCGGCAGGGACGCCGGACGCCCCGAAACCGTTGTGGTTGACAACATCGGGTTCCGCCATCCCGCCAAGATGAGGACCCGCATCCGCCCCTGCGATGAGATCAATGGCGTCTGGTTCTGCGTCTCCGTCTTCCTCGCCTGCCGTCATCTCGGCGCGCACTTTATTTTTTACAATCACGCTCACGATGGACGTGTCCGCCTGTGGGTCGGAGGGGCTGGGCGACCCCGCCGCGTTGTCGGTCTTCCCAAGAGGCGCCGCGGCGGGCCCATGAGGTCCCTCCACCTCATCCGGCGCGGACTGAATGGCCTCCTTGGCGTCGATGTCCGGAATGTCAAACGCTGCCAGCAGGTCATCAAAATCTGGGGTCTTCATGTCCCCCATTACGGGATGAACGCCTAGAAAAAGCAAAGCGACAGAGCCTTCATGCCGCAGTCGGCCACCTCCGTAATGACTGAAACCCGTGATGGCGTTGACCTCAAAAATCCTGGACTGATCGCCGGCCAATCGCGGGGCACCGACAAACGAGCGGCCATTCGATGAGCCTAACGTGCATTTTTTGAAGGACTGTGGGAGAAAGCCAGCGTGCCTGGGGAAACCCATACAAGTACGGGGAGGAGCTAAGAACGTAACGCAGGAAAGCCACGGAGCCCAAATTCGAACCCAGAACGTTTGACTGCTCGGCATCGACGCCGACCACAACATACCTTGTTCATGCCAATATGTATGCAGTCAAACGTCGGTTTTCGAACGTCTCGGTTCTCGACCAAAAATTTCGAGTTTTTTATGCCTCGGATGACAAACAAATTTTCGGTTCTTGACCAAACCGAGCGCACTCGAATGCACCATTTGACTCCTCTCGCCTTCCTTACACGAGGCCTCGTGTTGCTTTCCATTGTGAGCACACGTGTTCAGTAAACATTTTTATTTTAAAAAGAGCGGGGTTTCGGTTTTCGAACAGCCTTCTGGAACGGATTATTGACGAAAACCGAGGTTTGACTAATATATACGGTATATAATTTTTTTAATACAGCAATAAAATAAATAATGACGGCCGATGGGACAATTAGCAAGTGAAATAGTTTTTTATTTTTTTAATTTATTTATAATTCTTTTTTTAAACAAAAAGGCCATAGTGACATCGGTTAGCTTTAAGCAGCTAGCCCGTTAGCAGCCAAACCCTTCGGCGCATATTTCTCTACGAGTGGGAGGCAAAGGCGGCTTCTTTGTTAGTTTTAACACGAGTCGGACACCAAGGTAATTACGAACGAGGAGGGGCGTCCGAGCGCAGCCGTCTTGCGCAGCTGCGACATCGGCCCCTGATAGCTCGAACGACACCCCCGTTTCCCCGGCGGAGGACTGCTGGCTAGCTGGCCAGAGCGACGGAGAAGAAGGGGGTCACCGAGCTAACAGGCTAGCCTTCGCCATTTAGAGAGAAAGGATCACAACAACCAAGGGATGGAGTGACAGTCACTAGGAGCCGTCGACGATGACATAGCGTGGGATGGCCCGGGTAAGGATTCTCGAGTTCATAAATGAGGCGTTTTTGACTGTTTACCTGGATGTGCGATTTTTCCGACTATCCTTAGGTCGGGTTGCAGCTGAAAACGCAAACGCTTCCCGTCACGTGACCGCGGCTTTCCAATCAGGAATGTCAAAATGGACCGGACCGCATTGTTTGGATAAATGGAAAAGATATTTCCAAAATTTACAGAATCGCACTTACTTTATTACTGCGCACTGTACACACGTTTGAAATTTTAAAGTTATGAAATACAGCATGTGGAAAAACACGAGCAGAGTTGAAAACGTTTATTTTAATCTAAAATTCGATTCATTATTCCATTCTTTTGAAGTAAAAAATACGGGTTGGTGTGACATAGCATATTGGACTCGTGGTTAGCATGCGCCTGCGTACACGTACAGCGGCTCCCTCCCGGCGAAAACGTGTATGTTTGCATGTTAGCCAGCTGGTATCTGCTCCAGCTCACCAGCAACCCTAAGAATAAAAGTGCTACCAAAAAATGAAATGCACGTATGCTCGTTTATTGGGGCGTCACAAATAGGCTGTAGATAACATCAGTGTGCGATTCATGATCATCTTTTCACGTCTAAATGTTTATTGGCTCTCATTTCTTCTTTTGGTCATCTTTTTTGGCATCCGGCTTGCCGTTCGTCTGGGAGGCCAGGGAGCCCATGGCGTTGCGGATGGCTTCGTTGTTGGGGTCGACGCCAGGCAGGTTCTCCAGGACGCTCTGCAGGAACTCCGGGTCCTGCATGACATCGTAGTCGTCTTCCTCCTGAGTGAGTATGCAAAAGCGATTAGCTCGTCTGTATGGGCTTGGAATTACATAATTCACTTGCATATATGTGTAAGGACACCAAACGACATGGCCTCGCTCACCTTGACGGAGTCTGTGGCCTCCATTGGGACGGCCGTTTCCATCTCACTACTATACTCTGTTATTTGGAAAGAGGGAGAAAAAACATGTTGCTGAGGTCTCCGGATAACGCGCCTCACCTCAATTCTGTTGAGTGCAGTCAATGTGGAGGTGACCTCCTCCGGCAAGAGACATCTGCATGGCATAGGCTATCTGCTCCTCCTCAGTCATGGTGCTGAAGTCGGGTATCACGGCGGCGCCCGTCTCGGGCATCTTCAGTAAAGCGTCCTCCGATTCTGAAAGTAGGTGGGAGGGGGATTTGATGATGTCTTGTGCTACTCTGCTAGGTGCCACGGGCCACACGTACCATCCGCCGCGGGCACGGACACGCTACCCTCGGCCACTGAGGCAGCCGCGGCTCTACGGGCCTCCTCCTCCTGCCTCTGACGCTGCTCCTCCATGGACACGCGCAAGGCCTACACCAACATGTTTGGGATGTTGTCATTGGAATGTTGCATTCACTTGAGACTTGTTCTTTTGGGGGGTTTTTTTTTTTTTTTTACACGAATGTTCATAAATCCGAAAATAAAACAGAGCACTGAAATAAACGTAAATACCTTTATTTCTTTTAGAAATTTCATACAAATTACACACGCATCAGAAAATCTGCCATCTCGCTCTCAAGTACTGACATCACGTCGCTTCGTCTTACCAGGGCGAGTTCCGGGTCGGCACTGGGGTCAACGCCGAACTCAAAGTCGCTGGCGCCGAGGCCCATCATGGAGCCACCCTCGCCGGCAAGGATGGGCGAGGAGAGCAGGGCGTCGGCCAGACTGGGTCCTGGGGGCACCGTGACCAGGTGAGAGCCCGCGCCTTCCTTGCCGTTAAGTGTGTTGATGAAGGCTGTAAGCTTCTCTGTGTTCAACTCCTGAATCCATACGATAACATACCTTCAGAATAGCGTTTGGATGTAAAAAGTCCTTTTGCTACCTAACTTGAAAACTGCAATTGAGTAAATCAACGCTCTTGGGTACAATTTGAGAGACAGTTATTTGGACAGTGTAAATATCTTCAAAGTCAAATGAAAAATGCATTTGTTTTCCAATCTTGTGCCAAAATTACATCGGAAAACATTTGGAGTTGTTAACGATATTAAAAATGATTCAAGGACACAAGGGGGAAAAAAAAAAATCTCCTCACCTCCTCTCCAAAGTTGACAATATCCACATTCACCTTCTCCTTTTTCAAGCGCTTTGCCATTTTGACAAGCTGCACCACACAAAATAAGATTAATTGGAAAATCAGTTGTGAATTAAACAAATAAAAACAGCCGCCAGACAAAGACTCACTTCCTTTTCGTTATCCTCCACGGGACTCCCCACAAAGGCGATGATCCGCATCTTGTGGTTTTTACCTTGGCGATGCTTTAAGGCCAACTACATAGGAAGACCCAACACGCAGTCCATTTAATTGCGGCGCACAGACACCCACGCACATCCTGGAGCAGAGTTCTATCTTTTTGAATGGGATACACACATGAGCCACCCGAATGCCGGTGCAGAAACAAATGTTCCCTCTGGGCTGGACGGCGTGAAGTTTGGACAGAATGCGTCCAGAATCTGGCGTCAGCGTGGTCAGCACCTCACAGTTACTTGGACAAATAGGCAGTCAATCACAGTGTATCCACTGTACACGGATTGGCGAGCCCCCCAAAAATATCCGGTTTGGGAGCCGTTTTGAAGGTTTCTTACTTGGCCATGGTGATGAGGCCCACGTTGTTCTCTGGGTTGCTGCGTGTTTTCGAGTGACAAACGATGTTAACGGCATCTTGCTGAGCCTGCAGTCTCGTGGGTAGAAAGTCACCATTTCGCATATACTCGCTGTTGTCCACACTGGTGACGGTAAAGAACAAACCATTTGTTTAGCCGGTCTCATGAGTTTTAGTATTGGTATTAAAAAAATAATAATAATTGAAAAGAAAAATGGTCACACAAATTGTTTTTGAGGAAAAAAAACGATCATGTACAAATGCAATTAAAAAGGAGTATATTTCAAGACTGAAATATATGATGCGATTGCGAGAATAAAGTGGGATATTTCAAGAAGAAAGTGATTGTAGTATTCTGAAAAATCAAGTTGTAAATGTTCAAACTAAAAGCTTTTGTGTTTTGAGACTGTAGCTGCAGTCGTGGAAGTTTCTCCATTTTGAGACAGATAAAGGTTATCTTATAAGAATACAATTTTCTGTTGAAAGAAAAAGCTTGTTGATAAAGAGTCAATACTCGTACATTTTTGTGGGAATGAAAAGGATCTTTTCGAGAGAGTCTTATGAGAATAAAAGTGTATTATATGAGGGGAAAACACTTTCTTTTAGCTATCTTGTAGGGGCGGAAAGGTGGGCGACGTGTGTGTATATATACTGTATATCTCGACAATTTCACTCATTTCAGCCTTTATACACCTAAACGGTCCTTTGAAGTTGGGCCCCTTCGAGTTTGCTAAGATTAGCAAGGATGTGCTTATTCTTGCAGATTCGGCAGTGAATTACTTGATTTAAGTGTTAGGTTAGGCTTCATACTGAAAGCTCTCAACTGTAGATTACGTACGAATGCGACGGTATAATAAACATAGTTAGCTCCTAGCAAATGACTCAGCCGCTCCTAGCCGTCAAAATTTCGAATGCCATTTTTTCACCCGTTCAGCGTGGACATTGACATTAAATTTAACACCCCCGCCCCAAAAAACCGTTGATTATTAGTTAGTTGCGCGAGGAGTTTGAGGGTGGGAAACAGAGTTGAAATACCAATTAGGTGCTTCTTACCAGACCATAGTACTTTCGAGCACCATTTTGGAAACGTCTTGTTGATTCTTGCGGTGGTCTCTGTAAGATCACAGCCCATTGGGTGACAGTTGAGCAAGGCGGCCCATAATTGGCCCGGGTTTTGAGCATCTTGTATGTGATTGGTGGATGGTCTTTGTACTTCAAACGTCACCGGTCTAAACAAACGAATCGTCATAAAAAGTGGACCTAGTTAGGGACCCCTGGCATTTTATTTCGTATTTAACATTTTAAAATGTTTTCGCTTGAAAAAAAAAAAAACAAGAGTTGACATAACATTTAAATAATAATACTATTGAATCGTACAAAGATACCCTCATTGTCTCAATATAGTCTCTTTTGTGACAAGCTAGAAAAAAAAAAGAACAAGATTTAGCAGAGGCAATTTTATTTACAAAGGATTGATTACAATGCAACAGACAGCGAAAATACCATACCGTAATAGACACCGTCATGAATACAGGTTAGGATTTTGGTCCATAAGGTATGTGAGAAAGGATAAAATAGTAAAGCGCCCAAATAGTGTTTTTTTTTTTTTGTCACCGTAATACAAACTTTTCAATGAACCGAATGTATTGCACCATTTCCAAATCCTGAAAATATAATGAGCATACAAAACGTGCATTGTATAAATAAGTCATCCTCGTGTACAGTGTATTGCGTAACATCACCAGAGTATTAAAATTGTGTAAACACACTCTGGAATGAAAGATATACGCAGTAGAAATGAGACATTAGCATCAATTATTTTCAACGTACAGATCATTTTTGGTGGCTCTGACTGTGTCACTTGGCACTTTTTCATGTCAATTTGTGATGGTTTGTTCCATCCACAGCGCAGGGAGAAATACCACTCTCCTCCCAAAGTCATTCGGCAAGTCTTTAAAATACACTTAAAAATGCTAAATTGAGAATGAGAACCATCCTCGGTTACAAGTCGAAGAATTCCACCGAGATGCGGAACGAAGCCAAAGGGAATCAAAGTGCAGCTGAAAATGGCATCCCAAAAATATAGATACATATACGTTTGGCACCACTTCCGTCGAGAGTCGTTTTCAGGACGTTCCGTTCACCTCGTTCGATTTAGGCGTAGCCGTTAACCCTGCGTAACAAAGAAATAAGACGACTTATCGGGGAAGGTGGCAAACAATACGACATCACAATGCTCCTTTTACGCCACCAAAAAGATGCGGTTCTCCAAGTACCGCCATCATGACCGTCAAATTACAGGCCTTCAATGTATTCCGAATCATATTTAATATTATTGCGAGCCACTCTTTTCAAAATGAACAACGTGCCTAAATGTAGGAAAACAAAAAGTAGTAGTTAAATAAAAACTGTACCGAAATGTTTTACAAACGGTGCCAATGCCTTGTATTTAGCAGTTAAATACATACAACCAAATAAATATAACCCTAACCAAAGAGATATACTGCCCTGGATTTAAAAACAACCAAAAAAGTTGAGATCAGCGTTTGAACGTGAATTCGGTGATTATTTGGCCCGGCCACTAGTGGGAGCCGATTTTCCACACGCGTTCAAATACTGCGCGGCCACCAGACGCGAATAAAACATTCCAAGGCGTTGACATGCTGGAACGTGCCGGAAGCTCCGGACGCGGCGGCGCAAACGGGCATCCTCACACTCGCACTTCTCCTTACCATTGTCCTGCCCCGCGTCCTCTTTGCCCGCCGAGCTTTTCGCATCCTTCGCTACGGGCCGCCGGTTCTCATCCTGCGCAACGAGCCGCCGGTTCCGATTCTGGCCGCCGCTCCGTTCCGCCGGCGGAGCTGCGGCACCGTCGGACTTCCTCAGAGTACTGCGGCGCCTCTTGGACGGCGACGTCTTCACTAGGATAACATTTGATGGTTTAAATGGCCAGGTAGAAAAATAAGTGCCTCCCCCAAAACGGATGCCCCCCAACCATGAAATATGGAGTCGGTGGAATGAGCTCACTTCATTGACACCGCGGTTCAAACGGCCACGCGAAAGAGTCGGCCGCCGCGCCCATCCGAACTCTTTAGCATAAGCAAAAGGGCCGACCCTATCCGAGAAGGTGTGGCGTAGATGTTTGCCGCGAGCAGAGGTAACGATCGTACGCGACGGGGAACGCGTGTTTCCGACAAAGACGGGATGGCCCTCCCATCCGCCGTTGAGTAAATACAGACATTCACGAGGTTCTCACATTGGACTCTTTTGAAGACGGTGTTGCACATGAACTTCTGGAATCGATCGGCGTAGAAATCCGGTCGATGCACTGACACCGTGTCCTGAAAGAGGGATGACGACTCAACGGGTCCGGTCTACCGTTTAGGACTCGGCCGTCGCAAACGTACCGCGTCTTGAACCAGAGATTTCCAGGTGTGCTCCAGCATCTTGATGAATCTGCGAGACCGGGCGTGGACTGATCATAGCGACGTTGACATTCGAAGTACAAAGTAGAGTCCAAAGTAGCGCTCACCTGTAGGACTGCAGAATGTCAATGATGCCGATGTAGACCAGGAGTCGTTGGCCTTTGGAATTTCGTGCCGGAATCCCTCCCGTGCTGGCAAATCAAATGAGAGTGAAACGCTGGAGGATGAATTCGAAACGGGCGCAATTCATCAAAAAGAGTTTTCCGAGTTATATTTGTAGATTCTTTTCCATGAGAATTTTTTTTTCCTCATGGCAAACGTGCAACGGTGTGGATTCGGGGAAAGCCACAAACCCAACACGATTGATGCCGGAACGCTTCGTATCGCTTGACAAATATGGAAAGATGAGCTCCGTTTGTCAATTTCGGATTTGCAATTTCTTTTCCCCTCCGGTGCGTTTCACGTCGAACGGAAAGCGGATGTCCCGAACGAGCTAAATAGTTTGACGTTTGCTCGGTGTCACTCGTTTGACAAATGGGGGAAAAACTGCGACGTCGCGTTTGGGAAATGAGAAGAAGAAGCGAGCGAGGGCCGGACAAAGTGCGCCCCAAGGAGCCGAATAGTCGGCCGCTTCCGACGGCTCGATAACTCCGGCGGGATATTTCTCAAACCATCCCCAGCCATCCCATTTCCGTGGCAAAGTCCCCCAAGGGGAAAATGCGCAACGGCCGGCCACTCACGGGTCGCGGCTTCCCGGCGAGCTCGGGCCCCTGGCCTCGGCCCGGATGGCCTCCATGGGCGTGCTGTACAGGAACTTCTGGTTCCGCGGCTTCCTCCTCTCCGCCGTCGGCTCCGTCCGCGCCGTCTCGCCGCCGGCCCGATCCGCCGCGTGAATCCCGAGCAGGAGGCTGTAGTCCATGATCTTGAAACTTTGCAGCACCTCGGGGACGGGGGAGGAAAAGAAAAGCGGCCGGCGGTTGGACCGCAATACAGCGGGGTTGCGAATATTCTGCCAATTTTTGCGCTCGAGCCAAAGCCGTGAAAAAAAAATAAAATCGGGCTTTCCGCTTCATTTTGGCAGGTCAAATCTCTTTCGGCCAAGTCGACGTACAATAACGCGCAGTCGGTAGGAAGCGAGCGAGGAGATTGGCCCGGTACTTTATTTGTCTCTTCGTCCAAAGATGCTCATTTGCGACATTTGCCAGAAAAGGTTCCGGCCCCTCGGATCGGCTCTCACCAGGCAGTCCCGCTGGACGGTCTTGCAGAAGGCGTTGTACATGTCGGCGTCCAGCAGCATCCCGTCGGGCACGTCCTGCAGAAAGTCCAGGTCCTTGAAGGTGGGCAAGGGCTTGGCCCGTTCCTTGGACGAGGCCCGGCGGTTATACGTGGAGCCCTTCAGGTCGAACTTGAGGTGCAGCTGGACCGAGGAGGGCAGCAGGTTGTTCATGACCACGACGCGGATGTTGGTGCCGTTTGCCTGGATGCAGTAGAGACCGTAGAACTTGGGGAGCAGGGTTCGCTTGTTCTGGTTCAGGTTCTGCAAAATGGCGAGGGGAGCGAGCGGAAAGATGCCGCGTGCGGAGACGCATTTTGATTGACGTCTTGAATTAAAAAAAAAAAAAAAAAAAGGCGTAAACACACTTCGGTCGGGGAACGGCGTGTCACGGGCGAGCTCCGTAGCCCGTGCTTTTCATTTTTCTGTCTCACCATAAAGTATCCGGGGAGGAGCTTCTGCAGAAACTCGGCTTCCTTGCGCTGCACCGTCTTCATGATGAACTGGTCGTCGTTGGAGAGGTAGAAGAGCGACCCGCTGGCTCCCGGGTTGGACAGCTCGATCAGGTCCTCGCTGCACAGGGAACACTGAGAGAGAGAGAGAGAGACGACGCGACACGCGCTGTAAGTTGAAAATACTGGACCTTTTCTAAAAACGCCACCTACCATGTAGTCGTCGGGCTGGATGCAAAACATCTCCCTGAAGTAGCGGAACGCGATGGGCGCGTAAGTCTTGAACCTGAAGTCTCCGTAGTGGTGCGCCGGCGTGTGGCTGCTGCCTTCGCTGGAAAATTCCAATCAAGATAAGCTAAGATCTCCTTTATTTGTCCCACACCGGGGAAATTGACAGCCTCCGGCAGCAAGAATGTAGGCGGAAAGAAGAAAAAACAAACGCCGTTCAATTAAGTGCAATATAAATACAAAATGGATCAATCGCGGTGCTATTTACAGTTGTTTTCCACATCGTGTAATTATTATTAATATCATTGTTGCTATTTTTTATCCGGCAGCCCGACGGCAGTCGGTAGGAACGAGCGGCGCTATCTCTCCTGCTTGCGGCGCGGGCGCCGAAGGAGCTACCGAGCGCCGTCGGGGCGGGCCGGAGGGACCGGCCGTCGTAAGAAAAACAAATCTCTTTGAGCAAACCCTTTTCGCCGCACGGTTTGCTCAAGTTCAAAGGCGCGTCGCGGCTCGGCAACCCGGCGGCATGGGCGAGAATAGACCGTACGCCGAGTCGGGCTCGCTTCCGCAGTTTGCCACGGAAATGGGACCGGAGAACGTACGGCCGCGAGAGCGTCGTCCGCGTCGCTGCGGCGTTTACGCTCATGCCGCGCGGTATAGCGCGGGCGGGTTTTTGAAAGACGCCGAGCGCGTTAGCCCGCCTCGCAACATCATGGCTGCGGGCCACCCACCCGGGGAAGTAGATGCTCTCCACCTCCTCAAAGTCCTGCAGCAGCACGTCTCGCTCGGACTTGTGAGCCAAGCTGCACACGGTGTGCGTGATTCCCAACTGGATGGCGCCTTGCAGAGCCCACGAGGGTGTCTGGAAGGCAAACAAGCGATGGAAACGTGGCCACCCCGGTGACGGCGGATGCCTTTTCGGAGTCCCCGACATCAACCCCAAAATCACTCGGGGGGGGGGGAATTTGAAATGATTCACGCCGTTCAATTGAGCAACGGGCGTCATCCGTCGTCGGGGAAAGCGGCCAATTCCGGGTCTCGTTCGGGGAATTTTCAAACGCAAGCACGCTAGACGGTGGAGAAATCCATACTGACCACTCCTCTCACCTTTTTGTAGACGGTCTCCCCGGTCTGATCCACTCCACGGTGGCCGATGGTTTTCTTCACAACTGGAGCCGGGCTGATTCCTGGAATCTAGCAGTCATTCGGATTCAGAAAACTTTCTTTCTCCCCGTGGGGCAATTAGAGTTGCGCGAGAGCGGCTTATTATAGAGACGGTCGGAGCAAAGGATGAGAGCGGGGCTGCGGGCTGAGCACTTGAGGTCTTGAGCTCGTGGTTCCGGCGACAAAACAAGATTGCACATCGGGCAGTATTGCACAGTAAGGACACAGGAAAGAGACAGTATTGCGGTACGGAGATAATTGCTCCCCTCCAAACCACTCAGACCCCCCCCCCCCGCCTACTACCCCAAGACAGCTGGAATAGGCTCCAGCATGCCCCGCGATCCTTGTGAGGATAAAGCGGATCAGAAAATGGATGGATGTTTTTTTTTTTTTTTTTGGTTTGTTTTAAACTTTGTGACTGTTTTATTGTCTGTTGGTTCAATTGTCTTCTATTTGATTCGAATTTGAATTTCTGTCAAGAACTGTGTTTCCAGCTGCAGTTGTTTTGAAAGTGCTCCGTGCTTTAAAACAGAGTTGAGATTTGAGGAAACGGGAAAACCAGGGAGCCGGCCAGGCGAGGGGAAAAATAACAATTGCGAAGCTTAGTCGGCAGCTTTGACAGTCCATTCGTATTGATACCAGTTAGAGGTGAACCGTGGATGAATAAACAGGCAACTGTCAAAATATGATTCGGCAAGAGCTGTCTATGGAAGGAAAAAACTCATGAGGAAGTAAACGATACTTTTCTATGGAAATGTACTGACTGAAAATTCCATTTTGGACGGTTACATAGTAATAATACGATATTAGAGTTGCATCAATCCCACCAACGTTTCTTACCTCTTTCCCGGCCTCAGCTGAATCTGGAGACAAATGGGAAGACGGTGTAAAGGTGTTTGGGGGGGGAGGGGGACAAAAACAAATCAACAAACACATTGTTGTTATGGCGTTGGTTTAAAAGAGAAATCATACTGTGGAGGAGGGCGGCTGGGCTGAGGCCCAAACAGGCAGACACACCTTGTTAACTTTTAGCAATGAAAGACTCACTTGTACGAGCTCTTTCCATACCATTGAGTATTTTAGGAACTTTTTGCGGGCCCCCTTCTCTTATTTATTTTAGTCAGACATTTTTTATTATTTAGTTTTTTTTATGTGCGGATGAGAACTCAAAAAGCTACGACGTAGAAGTGGAGTTTGACGAGGGAATCGACACGTTATCGTTTCCTTTCGGCGTTCACACTGACGTCACTTACTTCCAGGGCTCTGGAGCCCCCGCGGCTCCTCTGGAACTGCGGCCGTGGCCATTCCCAGACTTCTTCAAACTTTATAAACGCACCGGAGCTCCAAAACGTCATAAACTAAACAAGGAAACAAAATAAATGGGCAAACTATGTTGATGAAATAGCCATACTTTGCGGCGTAAATCCAATCCTGTCATTGCGCCTTCGTAAACAGGGAAGCAACGCGGAAGTTGTTGACATACGTCAAGTAAGCAGAATGAGCAAAAGTATTCCGGTTAAAGTTTTACAGAATAAACAGTTTATCGATAAGAGCCAACTCATGAGTCACATTGTGCCAACTATCGTACCAAATTAACGTGTGAAGTCGGGAGATTGTTTCATAAGTATTTGTATCATGCACGTATTTCTCCATTATTATATTTGTATCATTCAAAGCGCATGTTAGCGTTCAAACGCGTCTCTTATTTCGAAGGTGAAGGCTACAACTAGGCAAGCGTGCGTACACCTGCTCTTGGCTTTGACGATCTGTCAACGTTTGTAAAAGAAACCAAAAAAAAACTTCGCAGGTCACAGTGGGAACGTATTAAAGCGTTTATTAAGCTTTCTGGTACAACTTTCAATTCGTGATAAACTGTAAACAACAAGACGCGCCCTTCCCACAACTTTTCCCATGAGAACAGCGCCCTCTTGTGGACATATCATAGATTGCCGCGATAGACTGCGGTGACGGCGTACGGTGGTCATCATATCTTTTATTTACAAAAGAAAAGTTCAAAATATGACTTATTTGGTAATACTTGGTCAGGATCAATCCCTCTGGGATCTGAAAGCACTTCTCTTCTGAACACCTGTGGAAAAATTCAAATGGTTTTTTTTTGTTGTTGTTTTTTTTTTGCATGATTGTTCGTCATTTCTTTCTAAAACTTTCTGTACCTTCAGCAAGCAATTGGGTCGAAGGCAAAGTCGGGCTCGACGGGCATTGTGGGCGCGACGTAGCCCGGCGTGGCAAGGTAGTCCGGGTTTGGCAGTTCGCTGTCAAAGCAGGTCCAGCGTTCGTCCCCTTGCTTCCTGCAGCACTCGTAGTGCGCCGTCATGGTTCCGAACTCCTCGATGCAGAACTGGCCGAGCGCCTGCTTCCACTGAAAGCAAACATGGGGAAAGAAATGAGCTCGGAGTCTCATCGTGTCATCCGCAGGTGGCAACGGAGAGAAGCCCCACAAAAGCAAAGGTCGTGGATTGAACAAAATCTGGGATTAGGGTTCAATGGGGATTGTGCAATTTTATTCATTTATTTTTTGTTGGTTTGATTGTCAGTTACTCATGTCTTTCCATTCATCCATTTTCCGAACCGCTTAATCCTCACTCGGGTCGCGGGGGGGGGGGGGGGGGGGGTGCCGGAGCCTATCGCAGCTGTCTTGGGGCCAGTAGGCGGGGGACACCCTGAACCGGTTGCCGGCCAATCTTTATCGTGTTGTTGGAAAAAAATAATCTGGGTTCAAAGTTGTTTTGAGAAAATTGTGAAAATATGAAAATGATCAGCCAGATCCTTAGTACAAAAGGAACGTACAGTGTTCTCAATTACTTGATCTGAATAGATTAATTATGAGTTTTTCTTTTTTAAATAGGCCATGCAGTACTTGAAAAAATATAGAGAATTCAGCACAGTGAATTGTTAAACTTTTTGTAAGTATATCTAATATGGAGGTACACACACATTTATTTCAAGTAATATTTGTACAAAATGTAAATTGGTCATGGTAAATGTTTACAATGTCAAATTAAAAATAATAAAATGTCAAATTGTGAGCGGCTTTCGCATTTGACACGCTATCCACATTTGTTTGGAAAATGAAAACACATTTTTGAAAAATAAATACAGTCTGGTTAGAATCGAACGTGCCATTTGTGAAAGAAACAAAGAATGACGTTTCATTTTGAGATCAATTAAGATGCCGCGGTTGGTTACAATTTGAAAGTCTGGGCGAAATTTAAAAGTCATATTGACAGCTGCACTTTTTTTTCAACGCACAGCAAACGACCGCAAATAATTGCCAACCCCAGACTTGAAGCGTCCGTCTTCTTAGCCGCCGTTTTCCGAGGACGCGTTTGACTCACCGCTTGCCTTGCGCAGCAAAGGACGGCGGCGTCCAGACAGCAGCGGTGAGCGTACCACGACTCCAGCCGGTTGACGGCCTTGGCGCGGCGCCTTAAGTGGCCCGCCCCGCTCCTTGGGAAGAAGCTCTCCGGGTACCTGGGGCGGCCCTGACCTTGGCCGCAGATGGCGGGCAGGTTGAGCGCCGTGGGCCGGGCCGGCGGGAACGGCACCTCCACTTCTCTGGACTCCGCTGGACAAACGGGCGAGATGGATTATCCCGGAGCAATTTCAGAACTAATCGGCATTACCTCTGAGATTTGATTGGGAGGCCATCAGAAGAATTCCGAGTCCTTGAAGAAGTCCAATCCAAGTCATGGCTGGAGTGAGTGTTTTTTTTTCTTTCTTTCTTTCTTGCAAGACCTGAAATGTAACAAGTTGACATGCAGGCTGCTTATATTGACCCGGGGCGGGGGGGGGGGGGGGGCGGGGAGCCCAACCCTCACTTTTCCGCTCAAAGCTCGAGAGGAGGGTTGGGGCAAGTCTGAGCACCCGGGAGACAATCTGCTGAACGTACGCCACAAAATAGCCACACGGAGGGATGTGGCTTTCGATTCCACGATGGCTGCAGCGTATCCATCCGATTCCCATCGACTCTGGCCGACGCTACTTTGGCTCGTCAACAGAAAATACCGCCGCCGTCAAAATAACAACCGCAACGATGAGAGGGTTGTACGGCCCGCTAGACACCTTGATGTCGCGCCGCATTCTGTCATCGCATCACCCAGCTCTTTTTCACCCCCCCCCCGCTCGTCTCATAAAATCTCGCCAACGTTTAGTGCTTCAGCCGTGTTGGAAAATCTCCGAATCCCAAATCCACTTTTTGGCTTTGTAGCTGTCAATGAAAATCCACGTTGTGCAAGATTTCAATGTAAAAGACTTGACGCGTTAAGGAAAACCTCACGACCTTTTTTTTTTTTCAATGAGTGCCCAAAATCTGTAAACGGGCAATTCGAGCGATCTCCCGTTCAAATGTGCCGTTGACCGGTCTTTCTTTCATTTCGTGACTACGATGACTAAAAAGAATGTAAAAACTGAGATGAGATGTCAAATGCAGTCAATAACTATCGAAATCATATCCATCCATTCTGCAGAGAAAATGTAAAGGATGAAATCAAGTGACGGAGGCGTGCGCTTCAAGTCGAAACAAAGCGCGGTCGAAAAAGAAAAATGCTTTCAAATAAGTCTTCTTGTTCGCGCGCTGCGCGACTTGCTCTTTTTCTGAGCTCCTCTTTACGCGGCGCTCAACGCGGAAGGCGACTTCTTATCGAGTGATTCCGGGGGGAAAAAACAAGGCCAAAAAGTGCTGAGCGCGGACAAAAGAAAGATCACGCGCACCCTGCCGAGTTTGTGGAAAGCGCTCTTCCTCCTCCCGGCGAACGGCCTTTGCCAAAAACAGACAAAACCTGCCGAGTTTGCGCTTTTGTTATCAAAGAGCAGCCCGCGCGCGTTCGCCGGCTGCTTCCTGTTTTCGCACACGACCGCAGTCAACAACTTCTTTCGGAAGGACGTTGCAATAGCCACGTCGCTGCGCTTTCTCTCCGCTGTCGATGCCGACCAGCCGTTTGAGTTGCGATGACGCGTTTGGCCCGGAGCGCATCTCGCGTGCGCTCGGCGTCACCGGAACTCAAGACCGTCACCGCGCCCGTCGAGTGAGCGAGCGCCAAAGTGCCAGCTCCGATCCCGGGGGGGTGGCTGCGGTGGTGTCATCACTTCAACTGTGCTCGCCGCTTGCACTCGTTGCGCGCGCCGGGCCCGGGGCGGCCGTTTTAGGAGTCGTTCGGATCAAGTTCGACTACATATATGAAAACCGCAACCATTTTCTATCGGGCCGGTGCTCGTCCCCCCAAAAAAGATGTATTTCTCCTCCGGTTGGGAAAACGACGAGCCGGGAGGGGTGGGGAATTTTTATTTCGGGAAACTGCGGATTGTTGGATCGTGGATGGATTGATTATTTTTCATTGTGGATTTATTGATGACAATGGCGGGACATTAAAATTTGAATTAACGAGAAGAAAAGTACCTCTCCGTTTGCGGGGGGGGGGGGGGGGGAGAAAGCGATTTCTATCAAAAATACTGCGACGGTACGAAATCATCGGCTCGTCCGCTCAGGGGGTTGGGACCCGCTTCTGGTCATTGGCAGTAGCTTCGGAATGGTAGATTGGTGATTGAAATCGTCAAGCTAAATACAATACGACTTTGATCAAAGCAGATGACAAATCCTTTAAATGTACAAATTCAATCATTTCCTGATTAGTACAACCTCCTGTAACGTGAGCATCACTTCCTCTATTTATCATTGACTATCAAGTCAAGTCAAGAGTATTTCTCGAGCACTTTCAAACAGCCGTCGCTGCATACAAAGTGCTGTACATGGAGCAATTTAACATGCGCAATAAACGGTAAGACAAATCGGTAATAAAGGCGGTAGAAAGCACCAAACAGTAAAACCAAGAACAAATACAAGTCTCGCGGAGTCGAATGCCAAAGAACACGAGTGAGTTTTGAGGAGGGTTTTGAAGATGGGCAGCGAGGAGGCTTGCCCAATGTTCAGTGGGAGCTCATTCCGGAGAGAGGGACCGGCGACAGAAAAGGCTCCATCCCCTTATTTGACTATGTCAAATAATACTTTTGTCAGAGTTTAAGTGAACCGCAGGGGGTTGTTAATGCATAGAAAAGTCAATCCATAATTCATAAGTAAAAAAAAAATATGGGGGTAATCATAAAAATGAATCCATCGTGGCCGATTTAGTGACGTGAACATGTTACGAGCCCCCGGTCATGCGGAGGACCTTTACAGGTATTATATTTTCAAACATAACAAGAGTAGACATAAAAAAATAATAAATACAAATAAGACATCTTTCAAAAGAGCGACATCCGAGAGTCACTCGAAAATATCTCCTAAATAAATCCTTCGTCGCCCATTCGATGACGTAAGCGAGTACTTCCGGAACGTGAACGGCGCTTCCGGTTTTGATTTCATAAACTGCACCGAGAGCAGGTATGTGGTGGCTTTCTTTAGTGTACACAACATTTTCCCGCTTTGCCTCGTGCGCTCTCATTCTGTTATTTATAAATAACCTCGTTCGTAGCGTGTGGTTGTTTGGACGCGTTGTCGCCATTTCTCGTCTGAACTCGCGACGCGGGCAAGGTTATAAGAGCGAGCCAGCCTAGCGTCACAGGCTAACGCTAGCTGCGGCGCCGCTAGCCTGGAGGTCACCGGATTGATACGTTTATATCATGCACGTACACGTCCGTCCGTAACGCACTGTTTGCACGTGGTTACGATTGCTCAATATCGGACGTGTTTTGTCAGCATGGTGTTGGTACTCGACATTTTGGACGAGCTCACCCGCATAACAAACTTGCACACAAGGTGTGTTATGTAAGTGACAAGGTAATACAGCACCTCAAAATGTATGAGTTTGAATAATTTGGTGGAGTTATACGATATCCTACTGAGCTGAATGTGGAAATCACATCTGTCGTGTTTTAAATTGAATTCGGCCCCACGACGTTGCCTCTTGTTTTGACAGTGCCGGAGGTGTCTCATTAAGAAAACCTTTATTAGTCTCGCAATGGAGAAATTCCCAATTCACAGCAGCAAAGTTCTGAAAGGAAGAAGTAGAACAACAGAATATAGGAGCAACATACCATTTACAAGTTATAAATACCGAATTTTTATGCGCTATTGGTAAACTGCATACCGTGCGTGTATACATTACCAATCCAAATTTTAAAGGCCAGTGAGAAATGTCACAATATTTTAAAGATCAGCTTTATGTGCGTGTGGAGAAATCATACACTACTGTTCAAAAGTTTAGGGGTGTCCTTCCTGTGCGAGTGTGTGTTTGTGCGTGCATTCTGAAACCAACAACAAACATCTATAACGCAAACGGTGTTTTAAACGGATACGAAAACCATTTCAAAGCAAAGTCAAAGTTACGGAACGATTCCAATTTTTGACTTGCCAAGGATGCTGTCCCTGTCTCGGGCTGTCGTGAGCGGCGCGGCACGTGCCCCGGCGGCGCTCGGTCAAGCCGCCATTGTCCGATTCAACAGCACCGCACAGGTAACGTCTGCATAAATCTCGACTGAAATGAGGCCGACCTCAAACACTTTTAATACATCTGTCTGATTTTGCCGCAGACCCCTCCTAAGAAAACCACATTTGGGCCACTGGCAGATGAGGACAGAATATTCACAAACCTCTACGGCCGTCACGACTGGAAGTAAGATCTGCACAAGGCATGTCCCGTACACATTATATTCTTTGGTTAATTTGAGCGAACGCACTTTAGGCTGAATGGCGCCTTGAAGCGTGGCGACTGGTACAAGACCAAGGAGATCCTTCTCAAGGGCGTGGACTGGATTCTCAATGAGATCAAGGTGTCGGGCCTGCGCGGGAGAGGAGGCGCGGGTTTCCCCACCGGCATGAAGTGGAGTTTCATGAACAAGCCCAGCGACGGCAGGTCGGGAACACGCTTCCAAAACAATCACCCTCTACATGTTCACATTTATTTATGTGGAGCAATTCCGAAGGAATGCGCTTCCCGAATGCCCTACGATGCCCTCTAATGCCTTCCCTCAAAAGGAAGGTAGTCACGTCATTTATCAATGGAACAAAGAAAGCTATTTTGTCCACCCCCCTCCCCCCCTCCCAGACCGAAGTATCTGGTGGTGAACGCTGACGAAGGCGAGCCGGGCACGTGCAAAGACCGGGAGATCATGAGGAACGATCCCCACAAGCTGGTGGAGGGCTGCCTGGTCGCCGGCAGGGCCATGGGGGCCCGCGCCGCCTACATCTACATCCGCGGCGAGTTCTACAACGAGTCCTCCAACCTGCAGGTGGGATCACACGCCTCTGATGTTCAATAAGGGCATCGCGCTCAGCTCTTTTCGTTGCAGAGGGCCTCATGTAATAACTGATGGAAATGAATTCCCGTCAGACGTTGCAAAAGTTTTCTAGACTCGATGAACAAAGATTGAATTCACGCTTGACTTGGAACGAGAAGGCAAATACTTTATGGTTAAAACGACTGACCCGTCGAAGGAAAGGGGAAAAGGAAGCAGTTCTGCACCTCCCCCTCATGCCTCTTCCCGCCCGAACGAAATGCCTTTAAGCATCTGAAGCGTGACCGTGACGTGCGCAGGTGGCCATCAACGAGGCGTATGCGGCCGGGCTCGTCGGCAGGAACGCGTGCGGCTCGGGCTACGACTTTGACGTGTTTGTCATGCGCGGCGCCGGCGCTTACATCTGCGGCGAGGAGACGGCGCTCATCGAGTCACTGGAGGGGAAGCAGGGCAAGCCCCGCCTCAAGCCCCCGTTTCCTGCCGATGTAGGTGAGTCTTCACACAGAAAGTGCGCCATTGAACACAAAGCCTTTTTCCGCATCGCCCCCACCCCCGGTTACTTCTGTGGCGAAGGCGTGTTTGGCTGTCCGACGACGGTGGCCAACGTGGAGACGGTAGCTGTGGCGCCCACCATCTGCCGACGCGGAGGCACCTGGTTTCTGGGTTTCGGCCGGGAGAGGAACTCGGGCACCAAGCTCTTCAACATCTCCGGCCACGTCAACCACCCGTGCACCGTCGAAGAGGAGATGTCCATCCCCTTGAAGGATCTCATCGAGAGGCACGCGGGTACGTCAGGGGCCTGGCGCTTTCTACCTTGACATCGGAGCGCCACAAAGCTACATATTAGCATGCGCAGTAAACACTGGGGCCGGAGCGATTCATCGGCCGGAGGATTTAGCTGTTTGAAAAGGTTTTTAACACATTTCAACATAAGACAATGATGACACTGCTCAACAGCAAGGCGAAGGCGTTGAGAGGTCGGGTTGCGTATTGCATTTGCGTGATCATATGCGTGATGTGTGACGCGAGTCCGCCCCAATAACCCCCCCCCCCCCCCCCCCCCCCCCAAACTACCACGAACTACCCTTCGTGAGACAGGCGGCGTTCGCGGCGGATGGGACAACCTGTTGGCCGTTATCCCCGGCGGCTCCTCCACCCCGCTCATCCCCAAGAAGGTGTGCGAGGAGGTGCTGATGGACTTTGACGGCCTCGTCCAGGCTCAGACCGGACTGGGCACGGCGGCACTCATTGTCATGGACAAATCTGTGCGTTTTGCCCCCTTTTAACAAGCGTCTTATGATCGTATTCAACGTTGACAATTTGGGGCGGGGCCATGTTTTTTCAGACGGACATCATCAGAGCCATTGCCCGCCTGATTGAGTTCTACAAGCACGAGAGTTGTGGCCAGTGCACACCTTGCAGAGAAGGTCCCTTTTCCCATCATACGTAACTTACACGACATTCATTGACTGCGTGGCTCAATTCGTTCTCGCTCGTGAAGGAGTGGACTGGATGAACAACATGATGTGGCGTTTCGTGCAAGGCGACGCGCGGCAGTCGGAGATCGACATGATCTGGGAGATCAGCAAGCAGATCGAAGGACACACCATCTGTGCCCTGGGAGACGGTGCTGCCTGGCCCGTACAGGTAAGCGCCACGGAAATGACCAATTGCACACTAGTGACAAGCATGTGGTGGCTAACGATGTAGGGCTTCGTCTCCAAATACAATTTCCCATTCAGCGCAATCCTATTTTGATTTCCTGACATGGCTCGCATCAGGCCGCTGCGAACTAGCAGTTAGCACGAGAAGCTAACGTAGCAACTAAAGTGCTCGGTGCCCGCCATCTTATCAACCATGAGTTCCTCTTCTCGTTTCAGGGCTTGATTCGACATTTCAGGCCGCTCATGGAAAGCCGAATCGCCCAATTCCAAGAACAAAAGCAGGCCAGCGCTTAAAATGTCCGCTTGCCCTTCATTCTTGCGGGTTTGCATTCCTGTGTCTCATTGCCACATGATACATACGAATGCTTGTGTTGTTCACAAAGTATTTAAGAATAAATAACGTGGGTTTTTTTTTTTTGTCTCCTTGTGTCATGGAAATGTCAATAAAGTCCTATGACCCTCAAATACTCTCTGGCATCCTATTCATCACTATTCATGTAGTTATGTTCGTCGTTGTCAAACTGGGGCTCGGGGGACTGCAAGGTGAAAGCTGTAGTTTAGGCTTCAGTGCACCAATTTGCTTATGTCTTATCATTAAAACACATCAAAAATCATCTTTACATATGGGGGCCAATAAAACTCACACAACAATTACTCGTCGCAACTTTATCTTTGGGCCAATTTGTCCTGTTATTGTTACAAACCAATGTGTCTTTTCCAGAATAAAAGGTGGAATTACAAGAGTAGTTGTATTTCTGAGATTCCTTTGTTGGAATATGATAAGAACGGCACATCATCAAATAAAATGTAATGGAATAAACGAGTGTTACAGTATAAAGTGCGGTTACTGTACGCCTGTGCGTGCAATGACAACAGTGTATTCATTGTTAATTTTATCTGCCGTTTTAAAAATGCGGTCAACAGCAATGTGGACAACTGGGTAGGAAAGTGAAAACCTGTATAAATATATGAAGATTTAAAAGAATAATAGTTCAACAATTCCTGAACGTATTTATATTGATGGAAACGACACATTTCGGCACTGTCCTCTGGAGTGATTGGAAGTCTCGCGAGGTGTGCAACACGATTTGACGAGACTGCTTGTCACGTGACCCGGATGAACGACGCTGGGCGCCGTTGGATTCAGGGGTAAGCAAATCAATTTCTTTTTTACTCATAATAAATTCAAATGTCAGAGTTGGGCCTATTTAGTAGCGGTCGAATGAACGGTGCATGGTGACTAAGACAGAAAGAGTTCAATTGAAAAAAAATATATACCATGACCGTTTCGCTGTCTCCGTCGTCCTCCGTTTTCTTTTTTTAAACCAAGCGTAACCGTCTATTGTAGTGACAATCTGACGTTTTGTATTGTTGTAGATAAAGACATAGACTTGATGAAAGTCGAGGACGTCATCGTGGGCACCGACATGAGCAAGACCGACCCAGAGATGAAATCTGGTGAGTGAATCTTCTGCGGCGTCCCTGCTGCACATCCGTAAGATGTCTGCTTAACTGACAGCAGCTCAAATGCACCACTTACAAATATGGTCACTAGAAAAGAACAGAAAAATGTACGTCAATTTAATATAAGGGGTGGACATGAAGTGTTATGTATGTGCATAAAGCTTCCACCTGTAATTCTTTGTGGTTGCGATGCAGGAGAGGACTATGACGATCCGCACTGTCCACAATGTCTCATCACATTTCGGTCCGCTAAGACCAGAAAGAACCACATGCGGAGGACTCACCCAGAGCAGTACAGCAGGCATTTGATGCAGGTTGCTCTGATCAACATTCGTTAGTCTCCACCGAGCCTGTAGGCCGTGTCAGGCTGGGGCTGTCGGTCAACATTTTTTTAAATCTTTCCGCAGAACCACACGCTGTTCTCGTGTTATAAGTGCGATAGGCTTTTTGGTTCCCCGGAGGAGCTTAAGGTGCACAGTGGGCTCCATCACCAGGCCGACGACATCCCCGTCTGCTCCTCCTGCTCCAAAGTCTTTACCAACTTTAGTGGGGTGAGGGAAACGAACCCGTTTATCACGGGGGATTGATTTCAGACACATCCGCAGTCGGTGAAAATCTGCAATAAAGAATCTTCAGTCTTCCTGACTGATTGTGTGGTCACAGCTCTACAGGCACAAACGGAAGGGCTGCGTGGAAGGCGTGTGGCGCTGCAGAGACTGTGGCGTGCGCTGTCGCAGCCTCATGGACTTTCACTTGCACTGTATCGAAGAGCACGATAAGGACGTGGTGTCGGCGGCACAAAGTGGCGGGCGCCTCTGCTCCATCTGCTGGCGCCACTTCCTCACCGACGAGGCGCTGAGGAATCACCAAGACAGGGTCGACGGCGCTGTAATGCAGCCCACTGTTAAATGCAACCTGCAAACCAAGACCACCAAGGTGCGCGATAAGAAGAAGAAGAGGCTTGAGGACGACGATGCCAACAAAGACAACGAAGAGGACAAAGAGGAAGAGGAGTTGAGGATTCCGTGTCCTGAAGATGACTGCGATCTGGTGTTCCCGTCCATTGACGCCCTGAGAGCACACAAGAGGAGCCAGCACCCAGCACAGCCACCACCTTCTTTGGCTCACAAGAAGCGCTGACCATGGCAGAAAATGCCAGCCTGTACATAACTATTGTTTGTTTTCAGTGCCGCAGCCTTTTTTCTTTTTCACTTTTACACTCAATGGCAAGCTTTTTCCTCATCAGCAGCCATTTGAGTTGTTTTAAAGCCTTCAGAAGAAGGGTGGTGGGGGGTTATTGTGAAATCCAAGCATTAGCAATTGCTTTTTAATTATTATTTTTGTTCCCAAAATGAATTTTTGTTAAAAACCACGATATTTGAATGATCAGTGCTTTCGGGTTAATAATATGAAAAATTGTCTTCAATAAACACCAAATATTCATGTTGATTTCATTTTAAAGTGTGTTACTCTCCTAAATGTTTCTTTTTAATATTGTTGATTCTATGAAGTGTCATTTTTCCACGTGCTTGGATTGAGTTATTTTCGTGTGTTTTAAATGTATTTACATAGGATGGAATATTGGATTTTAAACATTTTTAAAAAAAATGCAATATGGAACATCAAGTGCGTTTGAAGAACTTCATTTCGAATTTACGATTCAACGAGCTGCAACATAAATGTTTCATAGCATAAACCCACAAAATTAACATCAGGAAACGTATGCGCAATTATAAAATGATCTGACTGTAATGGCTCCCTTTGTTGTGTTAATTGGCCAATTGTATTCAAGTTAATTCACAAATTATAGTTGGTGACATGGATTATTTATACGTTTTAAAACGTTGCGAAAATAGTAATAAACGAAAGTGGTGCACGCCAACAACACAAACGGAGCAGCGAGGAGTAGTTTTTTCCCATGATGCACTTGTGCTTCCTTCCTATCTGGCGCCTTCTCGCCGAGAGCGGTCCAGATCCATCTTGCCTGTTCGTGTTCGCGTCCGCGGAGCTCGGCAGGCAGCGCGCTCGCGGTCTTTTCCCTCTTGCTGTCGTCGCGCTCAAAAATGGCGGCGCCGAGAGGCGGAAAGTCGTCGTCCGCCAACGTCGCGGTGGCTTCGGGCGGCCAGACAGCCGCCCGAGCTCGCTTCCCGGGCCGGCCGTGCGCGAGCCGCGTCGGCCGCCTGCGTCTGGGCAAGCGAAGCAAACGCGGAAGGCTGTGCTCGGATGACGGCGAGTCGTCCGGCGGAGGGCCGAGGCCCGTCAACATCGGCCTGGCGTGGAGCGACGACCCGGCCTTGCTGCGTCTGCTCGGGCTGGCTGAGAAGCATGCGCGGCGGACGGAAGTGGGCTTCGAGTCGAGCGAAGAGGTGAGCGAGCCAACTCAAGCGTCTTGTCAACAATATGTCTCACTTGGATCAATCGTGACAAATGGCGCTTGGGTGCACTTGTTGAGGAATTACAAAGGAGGTGGAAGCCCCTTTATACGTTAGCGGCAAAGTAGCTTTAGCTTCGGCGTCTTACGCGGACGAACGCTTAGTTCCGGTGCTTGTGCGGGGATTAAGTGTTCGTTTATAGTCCACATTGGCTGGTTTTTCACAAACATCGGTGTCCTTCGAAGCGGCACGAGGCGAAAACTTTGGCGGCTAGCGCCGGTTGTTGATGGAAACGAGCGCCGTGTAGTCAACTTTGGCCAGCTCGTGCGCTGAAATAAAAGAGCACGCAATGTCTTTAATTCGTTTTGGGGATTTGCTCATTTTTCGTGCCGAAAACGTCACAGTGGCAAGTTGGTCGTCATACTTCCCACGTTGGAGCTGTCAGCTGACTGCAGGACGGAAAACACTCTGAGCATGTACACGAGATTTTGGATATCCAGCTGGAATGTTTCTTTTTATTTTTTCATACTACCTGATATCCTTCTCAAACAGCCTCATATCCACTTTAAAGTCCATGCAATACATTTCACTGCACTAGTGCGACAACTCTGACTTACTAATAGTTTTTTGCACGACAGTGATCCCTCGCTATTTCGCTGTTCGTTTATCGCGGCTTCGGTGCGTCGCGGAATTTTTCAAACATATTCATAAAAAAAGTTGTTTTTGTTTAAGTCCGCAAACGGTTCGCGAGAAGCAGTGAAAGTTAGCAAAACAACAGTGAGTCACATAGAGCAACATATACAGTACATGTGGGCTGAGGGGGGGGCTGAGAAGATGTAAAGCCATGTTGATTGGCTGTGCATCTTCTTTCTGTCTTAACACGGTGGGTTACTCTTTGATCTTTAATCAGTGTCTTCAGTGTTGTTTACGATGCTGCTTGTGTGTGTGTGTGTGTGTGTGTGTGTTAGTGCGCTCTGCTCAAGCGCAAAGGCCCACGTCGAGCAATTTTTTAAAAAATGTATATGTTAATTGGTCGCTACTTCGGGGATTTTCGTTTATCGCGGGTGGTTTTGGTCCCCATTAACCGCGATAAACGAGGGATTACTGTACTACTACTGCAGTTAAACCATACTAACACGACTAGGCTCAACCAGCGTGCACTCGGAGCATCCTGCATCCTTCCAGTCGCACCAAACTGCACTAGTAGGGTTCACGAATTCTTGTTGTAGTATGCTAATATGAACTAGCACACAGTTTTGGCTCACAAATAACATGAGTAAAACAAAATCTCAATGGTAGCAAATAAATGCTCAAACATGAACGCAAGAGGTGTCTCTTTACTCAAACAAAATGCCAATGCAAAAGGCGTTTTGGCTGTAAAATGTGTGCCCGATGGATGACCAATGAAGAGGCTTTCAACGTTTTACTCTCGGCAATCAATTGACCCCGTTTTGGGCCGCAGTGGTGGAACACGCTGGCGTTCTCGGGGGGGGGGGGGGGGTGGTGTTGATTCATGTTCTGGAGGAGTTATCGTACCGTTATCCCAGATTGTTTGTGGTTCACTGTGAAAACCTGGGCAGTTATTGGATTGATGCTTTTTGTTTTCTTCAAACCGCCACAAGATGGCGGCAAACCCAATGCATCTCCACAGTAACCTTAGTCGTTACACGTCGGATATACAGTATAATAGATACGCATGAGTTTTGTTATATTGTCGGTCTCCTGATGTCGATGCAACGTTTGTTGTAATATTTGTTTGAAGTGTGAGATCGATGCGAGTTTTGTCTGAATAAGTCAGAGTACCATTGTATTTACTCAAGGTTATCTTATCTTGTCTTATAGGTAAGAGTCATGGCATCACTTGATTTGAACAAAGCATTGATGTCACGTGGACCGACATCCGAGCGGTTGACTTAAATTTTCTCACTGCTGGCAAAGCAAAAGAAAAAATGAAACTCGGATAAATGGTCAAGGCCCCCCCCCCCCCCCCCCCCCACAAGGTAGAATGATTGAAATCGGAACACAAACTAATCCATCTTAAACGGATCCTTGTGTTTTTTCTTCAGGAGGAAAACTTGGGTGGTTTTGGCACAACCACTGCTCGTTTATCCAGCAAGTTGAAGCCCCCCAAAGTTGCACAGCCTTCTGAAGTTGCGCAGCGTTCCGATGATGTGACGCCAACTCCCGCTACCAAATCTGTCATTGGGAAAACATTACCCAAGACCCCCAAAGCAACACCGATTGGGAAGATTGTATCGCAGGGCGCCAAAGAAGAGGATGGGCTGTCTGACGCGATTTTACCACCGAATTCCAAAGAAGGGCTGATTGGCACACTTGTACCGCGGCGCTCGAAAAAAGAATGGCTTGGCGTGAAAGGCCGACGAATGAAAGTCAAAGAGGCGCCAACGGAGATTTTTCAAGGGCAAGGCGGAACGTCAAAAGGCATCCAGGCCGGGGTCGGTGAAGCGGAACGAACCGAGGAAGTCCCGGCAGCCGAGAGTGCGGGGCGGGCGCTTGCGATGGCGGTCAAAATGCCGGGTGCCACCTCACCGCCGAGGCCCGCCAAGCGCGCCAGGCTGTCGGCGGCGTCCCTGCAGCGCGGCCGGAGGAAAAAGACGGCAAAGGACGTGGCCGCGTCCCCGGAGATTGGCGCGGAGACTGGCGCGCAGAGCGGGCCGGAAGCAGCGATGCCGCTGGAGGGCTTGTCGTCGCCTCCGCCGTCGCCTCCGCCGTCGCCGTCGCCTCCGCCGTCGCCTGTGTTACCTGAGCACCGCGTGTACAAACGACACTCTCGCAAGTGCTTATATGGCAAGCGGAAGAAGGTGAAAAATGCCACGCCCGCCACCACCGCAATCCGCAAAAGGAAGCGCATCAAGCACGTGTTTTACACCTACGTCACGGACCCCGGGCCCACTGCTGCGCCGGACCTCGAAGCCAGCTCTCTCGCGGAACAGCGCAACTCCTCGACCGTGACGACTGCGCGCACGTCCCGCGTCATCAAGACGCCCAAGAGGTTCTTGGACGAGGCCGCGGCGCCCTTCCCGAAAGGCCACTTGTCCTCATGGCTGAAGAGTCACCCGAAAGAGGAGAAGACCAGCACATCTTCGCAAGACTCCCTTTGCGTTGCCAAGTTGGAGGGAGACGCCGCGCCCGACGCAGCCGACGAGTCGTCTCCCCCGGCCAAGCGCCCCGTCAGAGCAATTCACGGCAGCAGTCGCCTGGACTTCTACAAGAAACTCAAGAGGCTTACCTTGAAGCTGGCAGAGAAGAAGAGAGGCCATTACGCCGCGCGGGTCGAAGACGATGACGCCTCACGTCCGGGCCGTTTAAACGTGGCCGCGAAAAAGAGGAGGAGGCGCAAGGCCAAACTGACCGTGGAGGAGATGGACTCGCCCGGAGTCGTCAGGAAGCTCGCCGTGTTCGTCAACAGCGACGCCAAGACGTCTTCGCAAGCATCCCCGGAAGTCGCCGGCAAGAATGGTAAGCGCCATCGGTTTCCTTTTCCTTTGGCGACATCGCGCGCCTACCCGAGCGTCCCCATTTACGTCTGCGCAGAGGCCGCGGGGAGCGGCGAGGCTCGTCCTGCGGCGCAGGCGCCGGATGCGGCCGCGCCCGGGCACCGCGCGGTGGCCCTGAGTGGAGCCAACAAGAGGATGCTGCACCTGCTCAAGAAAGCCAAAGTGCAGCTCATCAAGATTGACCAGCAGAAGCAGTTCAAATTGTCGCAGGTGCGCACCCCATTCCTTTGCTACACCAACGCACGTACGGTAAATGTGTCCTCATTGGGACTTTCACATATGAACAGTTGAGCTCGAGCGACACTCGCGCGACAGTGAGCGGGCGAAGGAAAAGGAGAGTCAACCGCTCTGCCAAACTGCATCCTCAGGTAATAAGCACATTTTCACTCTGTAGGAGTCTTTCAAATGCTTCAATTGGTCGTCAATGATGGAAACCAAAAGAAATACTGTGTATCATCGCCAGCTCGTCACGGAACGCGAAGCGGCATGTGGGTTCGCTCACTTTAAATTGTTGTCAACGTGATTTTGGATGATAGGAGCAGCCTCTGGGCGGGCCCAGGATCAAGCACGTGTGTCGGGCGGCGGCGGTCGCCCTGGGCCAGCCGCGGGCGACGGTGCCCGACGACATTCCCCGGCTCAGTGCCCTTCCGCTGCACGAGAGGGAGGGCATCGCCGTTTCCCCCGCGATGGAAGGTACGCCCCATGCACACGTGTTGCTCTTTTACGCGCCACATGAGACGGGGCCCCCGCAAAAAAAGTGCATTCCCGGTGCTCAACCATTTTCAGTCCCGCCTGATCCCCACTTGTGACACAAACCACGTAGATGAGCTTTTGTTTGTTTTCAACACTCAAACCAAGACACCGAGTAGACAAATCGGTAGAGGGCAGTTGAGACGGCATCAAAAATATCTTCACGTTAGTACATCACAGTGCACTCGTAGCAACAATAAAGTATAAACCCACCCCACCACCCCTTAAAAAAAAAACCCCAAAAAATCACCCATCCCAAAAAGACAAACCGTGCCTTGTACGCTCAATGTAGTTGTACGTCAATTATTTGCCAGCAAAAATATCTTTTGTCACACACAGATTAGCCACTGCCGTTGGAAAGCTTTACCCAACACTGGTCGATCGGCCATCACTCTGTATGAGGTGAGAAAGTGCTGTTTGACCATTAGGCTCGCTGCCCTGAAGCACACGTAGAGACAAACTTGCACCACATTAAAGAGGCCTGCGCTAAAATCCGCACGGATCTGTCCACCAAAGCGAATTCCATTTGATCATCCGCGCCGGCGACAGGACAGGAAAGACACTGAAATGGAAACCGCAAAGTTGGCATGCGCTGTGTGAGAAAAGATGGCCCGCGCTCTCCAAAATGAACGACTATTACATGACGAGAAGCTCGATTTTTCAAGGTATGCTATCGCATGCATCCAAAGTAAGAGTGGCAGCATGGAATTTTCAGGAATATGCATCTGCGCAAGTCCCATTTTGAATGCGAATAAAATGCCGCGGACCTCGAGCTCGGGCGAAGAAACTCCTCTCTAATATCCATGCCGCTCGCTCTCCTTTCAAAAAAAGAACACGGAATCTCTTCACACGCGGGCATTTTATCCAACCCGTTTGAACTCTCTTCCTCAAGTGCGTCAAGTCTTACTCTTGATCTTGTGTTCGGCCCCGACGGCGTCTCCAACGCGAATTTCATTTTACCGGCGCGGTTGCTCCTCAATGTTGTGTGCATCCGTTCATTGATATGATTTGGTGGACCCGGTTCTTCCTCTGTTCTTTTCTACATAAGAGTCCATCAATGCCACATACTTTGCTGTGTATTATTTGAACCAATCATCCTAGTGATTTTTATTTATTTCATACAAATTGACACACAACATTGTTAACGTTCTTGTGAAAGAATGCGACCTCCCCCCTAACCATAAATAAAAGCCGGCGGCCGGAACGTACCTCGCGATGCCTTTGAAATGTGTTTAGCGCCATTTTGAGCTCCCGTCCATCCGCTCCCTCTGCCGCTCGCAGATGTCGCAGACGATGACGACGATGACATCTCTGATGGAGGCGGGGCTGAGTGGCCGGTCTCCCGGGAACTCCTTCAAGAGCAGCGGAAGCAACGGCGGCTGCGCGGGTGGCGGCGCGGCCGCAAGTTCAAAAAGCGCAAGATCTTGAGCCGCTACAGGCCCGGCGGCGTGCGCTCGCGGCGCTGTGGCACCTGCAGAGGGTGCCTGGTGGACAGCGACTGCGCCAGGTGCGCCAACTGTCGCGACAAGACCAAGTTCGGCGGGCCCAACAAGAGGCGACAGTGTTGCATGTAAGCAAATATGGTCGTGTCCATCACATTAGGCGGTCACTGCTCTGTTTTTCCCGCCTCCTCCTCCTCCTCCCTTTCTTTTTTTGCTTCTTCTCCCTTGGTGGAGCTCGCGAGGGCCACTGCTACCCCAGAGTGTGAAGCAAAGAAACAATGCATATAAAATGCCATGAACATGCTACTTTATACAAAAGTAACTTTTTTCCATTCGCAAAAAAAAAAAAAAAAAAGACGGAGACATTTTGTGCTGTATTTTCAACAGATACAGGAGGTGTGATAGAATTGAGACCGCAAAGACAGAGCGCATCGTCAAACAATTTCAAGGTACGTATTGTTAAAAGTATATTCCTAGCTCTGGATGGTAGGCAGAGCTGACGTTTGAATGCTGGTGTCACACGAAGCAAAATAACGCGAGCGATCGTCACTCATCCGCCTCCATTTTGTCAGTGCGGGCCAGGCAGTTTTCGGGACCCGTGCCAAGCGGCGGCGACGGCAACTGGGGTGCCAGGGAGTCGAGCGCGAAGCTGTCCTTGGCGCCGACTAAAATCCGCAAGCATTCTTTGCGCGACATCACGCCGCGCTCCTTCAGCAATCTGCTGAAGTCGGACTCGGACGAGGAACCAGAGGAAGAGAGGGAAGAGTTCAAGGAGAAGAAAATGGCCGCTCGGCAAGGTAGATGACAACCTCAGTGGACCCTCCGCCCCCTTAAAAACAAAACGAAAACAAAACACGGCAACGGAACCATTTTGTTCTTTTTGAGATCTTGGACTTGGACTGTCCGTACGTGAGAACGTCCCCGTGGAAGCGGTGAAGCAGCGGCGGCCGTTTTCCAAAGGAAGCCGACCAAGAGCCAACAAGGTAATGTTGCCCGCAAGCGTCTTTCTTCTCGTGTAGCTCCTTTCGACTCCTGGGGTAAATTATTTGGAATGCGGTTTACTTACCACTACTTCTTGCTCTTGGTCTGCTATTATTTTATGCCAAGTCTGACAAATTCCCCACAGGACAACAACTTCCAAGTAATTTCCTTCCCAGGCCTCTTTTCGTATTTTGTCTCCCAATCTAAAATGTGCTGGGATTAGATACTTTAGGGAAAGTAGATGTAGATTTTCAGCGTTGAGCCTTGCTAACCCTTTTCCCCCTCTGCTTTTACTTGTTTGTTCTCAAACGTAGATGCTTCGAATATGTGTTTTTGTTGCAAATATGTCTTGAACGGGGTATTTGGACACATTTCACTTGCCAGTCTGGGGGGTGGGTGTCGATCTGGATTGTAGGAAAGCACATTAGCGGAGGATGAGATTTTTCCGCTTTTTTTCCCAGTCAAAATGGACCTACTTTATATTGTTCCAAATCCGTAAAAAAAATTCTGGGATGTCCGGACTTGTCTTCGGCAGATTCGGGGCTCGTAATGTTTACGGGTAACGTTTGCAAGCATCCATTTTGAATCCCGTTTTTTATCGCAAAGCGATAGTTTGTCGATTGGTCGCTATATCGGCAAATGCAAATCACAACCAATCCGCGTTCGCCTTCCTAAACCCCTTTCTCGCGAATGCCGAATGCTATCGAGACTCTTGACGAAGCGAAAGTGCGTCAGATAGATGCGGATCTGAAAAACACGTTTCGATGGGACTGGTTGGGTAGAAAGCTGACGGTGTCCCCGGTAGGAAAGAGTAAAGAGGAACCATTGTGCTCGTGTCGCATTTGGTGAAAAAGCTCGACGTCGCCGGTAAAGCTCCGTGTACAGTGTGCGACGATGTCATTCTATGCGCATCGAGAGGATGGATAGCTTCAGAGTCACGCAACCTCGGTGAAACACCGAAAAGCGACATTTCGACTGAAAAGTAGCTACTCGATCTCAAGCGCTTTTCGACGGCCTGGAGCGCGTGTCAAAACAAGAGGAGTTGGCTAAAAAGAGGAAGTGGAAAAAGACGGAGAGGACCAATAAGCTTTTAGCGCTTGCAAAAAAGCTTAAACTCAAGAGAGAATCAAGTAGTCCACCTCATGAAACTGTATCGTGTTTGTATATACTGTAAATAGACTTGATATCATAAAATACATTCCTAACCCATACGTAGTAAACGGTGTGGGACTTCACTATCACTGTATGAGGTAAGAATCAACAGCTTTTTATCACATTTACGGTACACGGCACTTTATGAATACAAATCTTAAATATGGCAGGGAATGCGTTTCCTTTTTTAGTTTGGATTTTGAGCAGCAAATTTGAAGGTACCTGTTGGTGCTCGCCAGGAACGCAGAAGCAAAATTGCACAAATTTTCACTTGAAAGAATAGTGAGCAATCTTGGGATGTTTTCCCGTTGAAGTTTCAAATCGCGTGTCACTTGAATACACTTCAATCTTCAGCGCGTTTAGTGCCACTTTTGGAAGTGGTCCCGGCCACGCCCCCTTGCGCTTTTTTCATCACGAGCCGCTCTCATCCCCGATTACAGTGGATCTTGAGTGAGACCGCTGTCCAAAGTAAACCAAAAAAAAAGGGGCTGTCAGGTCGACATGCAACCAGAAAGCAACATTGCGGAGTGACCGCAAGTCAGTCTTACGGAGCCGAGCTAATCAAAGAGCATCTTTTGCACTGTGCGGGCATGTCGGTGGCAGCGTACGCTTAGAATCATCCGATAGACTTGTCGGCGTGCTTCGGTAGGTGCTGCCGTTTTGGTTAGCGTGTGTGTGTGTGTGTATACTGTAATGTTCTCTGTTCTGTCCAAAGCCCGTGTACTCGGGTTATCGAGACGCGGATATAAAAACAAGCATGCCTCCGACCGTTCTCGTGTGGCTCTTCCTCACCCCGGCTAACACCGTGTCCCGACGACAGGGCTCCTTCCTTTGTCCGTCGCCACCGTCGCATGCGCCCGCCTCTATGCAAGTGTAGCTTTTGGAACCTGTATGGCTGGTTGGCTTAGGCAGTCCCCCTCCTCCGCAGGAATGGCCGAACACGGAAGAGGCGGCGCCCGGCGATACGTTCCCCTGCCCCGGCCCGCCCGGAAGCCCCCCGGCCAAACCGCAGCGGGAGCTCCGAGTACACTTATACCGGCTCCCCGATCCTCACCTGCGGTCGCCCCGGCGCCCGGATCCGCGCCGTAAACGATCGGAACCCCCCAAATTGACGCGGCCGCGCGCACCGCATGCCGTAACGCCGCAGCTCGTAACGCGGAACCAGCTTGAAACGCTGCCCCGTTCACGTGTGCTCGTGTTGCGACTGCATCCCTTGCCGCCGCCCGCGGCGCGCGGGCGCAAAAGCGAATCGCCGCCGCCCCCCCGAGGAAGTCCAAAGTCCTCGTCGCCCTCGGCTCTGACGGAGGTCGCGACCACGTTGCGCTTTGGAGGGGATGCGTTGTCGCAGCCGCGGCCCCTCCGCGCCTTGACCGACCGAGAGCTCGCCGCGGACGGAGCGGGCGGTGCCCGGGATGACGGCCAAGATGGACCAGAGGGGATGGGGCTGCAAAGGCCGGCGGGAACTGACCCGCGCTGTGTCCTTCCTTCCCAGAATGCCGCCGCCGAGGGCTCATCGCCCGTGGGGTTCCCCAATGGATTTCCCCAGAAGGGCCCGGCGCTCGACAAGACAAAGATCCGGGTGGATTTCAAGGTAGGCCTGGCTGTTTGCCTTTCAGATGACCGGGGTTCAGCAAATAGATTCCATATGGCAAAATTCAAGGTGAGAGATGGATGTATATGCGGTAACAATTCGGAGTGTTCCATGAACTCGCCGCGCGTGTTTTTGGGAAGGGAAGAGGAAAGCGCAGTAGCCGGAGAAAACTCGGGCAGACGCGGGGAGGCCGATATATGTTTGGGAACGATCATCCACTTGATGTAAATGAGGCACATTGCGATGTCACAATTCAGAACGGCCAACTCCTCCAGTATATTTTCAGAAATGGGCAGGTCGCAAAAGACGAATGGGTTGGTCGTCGGAATTACGCTTGCGGGCGGGCGGGCGGGCGGACGAGCCAGCAGAAATATTTCTCCTGACTTGAATCGACTCTCATCCGCCAGGAGGACTGCGCCATTCAAAACGTGTGGCTAATGGGGGGCCTCAGCGTCCTCACGTCCGTCCCCACCACGCCGCAGCCCGTTTGCCTGTTATGCGCCAGCAAAGGACGCCACGAGGTAAGCGGCCCCGAAATGCGGCTCCTGTCGGATCGGCGTCCTCCCGAATTCATTTTGTGCCGTCGTTCCCTCTCAGATGGTCTACTGTCAGATATGCTGCGAGGCCTTCCACAGCTTCTGCCTCTCTGCCGAGGAGCGACCGGCGGGGGAAAACCAGGAGAAGTGGTGCTGCAGACGCTGCAAGTTCTGTCACGTGTGCGGGCGCAGAAGCAAGCTGTCCAAGGTGCCCAAGCCGACTCGCGTTTGGCCGCGCGCGTTCCGCCTCCCGATATCAACTGAGCGAGATGTCTCCGCAGCCTGTGTTGCAATGCAGGGGCTGCCAAACCTCCTACCATCCGTCCTGCTTGGGACCGACGTACCCAAAGCCGATGAACTGCAGCCTACCATGGGTAGTCCGGACGCATTTATCAAAGCCGGGAATTTGAAGTCCTCGTTTGATTCACGTTTTGCAACAACGCTGTCGCCCGCCTGTCCGCTTTTCAAGCTCTGCATGACGTGCATTCGCTGCAAAAGCTGCGGAGTGACGCCCGGAAAGTCGTGGGAGGTGGCCTGGAACCACGCCGAGAACTTTTGCCCCGACTGCGCCGTTCTTCACCAAAAAGGTGAGCCACTCCAAACCGTTAACAAAACCGCCCTCTACAGACGGGAAATGACGTGAAGCGAAATCAAGCGTACGTGCAGCATTAAAACCCACCAATGCAATGGACCACGGGCCGATCCGCTATGACTCACGTTTGATGTGCGCCGCGCGCGCAGGTCACTTCTGCACAGTTTGCAACAAGTGCTACGACGACGACGACAGCGGCCAGCGGGCGCGGATGATTCAGTGTTTGAAATGTAAACACTGGGTGCATTACGGCTGCGAGGGCCTTTCGGGTGAGTTGCGGCGCAGAAGGATCCCCCGCCGGTCAGAAGTCCGCGTCGTGCGTTGATGCTTTCTTGATTTGCTCTTGTCGCAGAAGAGCTGAAGGGGCTGCTGTCCGGTCGAGCCCAGGATGCCGTCTTCACCTGCTCCCCCTGCCGTCGGCGCACCGGCGACGACGGGAGCCTCAGGGAACGTCTGCAGGGCCGACTGCTATTCGGCCTGCAAGAGGTGCTGGCGGGCCTCCTCGCCTCCGCCGCCACTCGGCACCTGGCGCGCTGTCCGTCGGTAGGCGTGCGGCCCGGCTCGGGGAGCTTCGGTACCCGATGGTCGCATTTAGCGAGCGCGTGTCTTTTAGTGTCGGGAAACCCAAAAGACGGAGCTCGCCGGGGATGCGGCGCCGGCGTGCGATCTCCAAGCCATGGACAGGAAGTTAAAAGGGGGCGGTTACTCGTCTATCGTGAGTATGAGCTCACTGGCGATAAACGATGACGCGCATGTACGGTTGCAACTCTGACCCCTTTGCGCTCTCTTCACCCACTCAGAAAGCCTTCCATGCCGATGTCGTTTCGGTGATGAGAAAGTGGCTCACGGAGGAAGTGGACAAAAAGCCCGCCGTTTGCGCCAGGGAACACTATGCCAAAGTAATCTTCCCACCTTCCAGGAGACCCTTTCCAATCATGCTCCGGGTGTCCTAATAACATGGGGACATGCTTTTGTCGAAATACCTCGAGGATAAAGAATTACAGCCCCATGACACGCACCCCCACATTAGTCAGTTTGAGTGAGCGACTGCGTAGCCCACCACAAAAAAACAAAAACAAAAAAATGCTGAGCCAATGGCAAGTCTGGTTTTTGTTAGGTGCGACGAGAGCAGCTTCTACTTGCCGCAGCAAAACTGCAAGAGCCCACAAAGACGGTGAACGCATTTTCACTCATGGAGGCAGCACTTCACGTACTTTCCAGTGCGTACTGTGCGTGGCGCATGGCCATCAAACACCAAAAAAAAACCACCCCCGTCGCCAGTGCGTGTACAACTTGACGAGCAATAGTTGGTCCCGTAAATTGGGAGCTAGCGCCATTGTTCATCTGTGCATCCAGCTAGACTATGTGCAACGCTACTAGTCTAGCTGGGGGGTTCAGAATAGTACGGCTTCAATGTGGGCCTGGATCTGAACCCAGCCGAGCCTCCCAAGTTAGGGCCGAAGAATTCAATTCGCCCCGTGGTTAGGCGACAGTAGGGTGGCAACGCAGAAGGCTTTGCTGAAAGACGCACGTTCACAAACGTCCATTTCAGGCCCATGAAAGATTGCCATTTCGTTTTCTTCCCGACGGCTCGACGGGCGGCCCCGCAGTCGAGTATTTGTACACAACGCATTGAAAGGTAAATGTCCCATAACGGTTGCCTCGTTCCCACAGTTGATGGTGCAAGTATTCAGCTGGCTTCCTCCACACCATCAAAACAAGTTGAGGTTATTTTCGGAGGACCTGCCGCGGTAAGCTTAGGACGCACTCGCCGGCCGCCGCGTTAGCTCCTCCTGCGCAATCTCGCAACACGCTTTATTCCGCTCTGCAGCGGAATGCTCCCCGAAGCGGTCGTCCCGCCGTCCAAGGAACACAGCTACGCGCAGTGGATGCAGAGGACATATCAGCAGAGGGACAGCAGAGGGACGGCGGCGGGGAAAGGTTTGGACCGTGTTCGACGGGGGGGGCTGCGCGCTCACTTGAAACAAAACGCTCTTATCCAACGCAGGTGTGATGAGCATCGTGGACGCTTTCAAAGATGGCCGACAGTGCGCATTGTGCCAGCAGTGTGGCGACTCTGCACCCAGAGTAGGCGCAAGCTGCTTTTTGCTTTGTCGTTGCGGCGCGTTGAAATTGATCGAAAGATTTGATTCTTTCTTTCTTTGGATTATTTCCCCCCCCCCCCCCCCCCCCCCCCCCCTTGTCTTGCCAGGACGGCGGACGACTGCTGTACCTGGGCCAGAACGAGTGGGCCCACATCAACTGTTGCATTTGGTCCGCCGAAGTGTATGAGAACAACGGCGCCCTCCGCCAAGTCCACACCGCCGTCCACAGGGGCCGCCACCTGGTACGCCGAAAGAACGCCGATCGGTTACCGCAAAGGGAGACGGAGTCGCGCGTTCCCCTCGTTATTGCGCAGAGAATTCCACACTTTGAGATTGATTTGTGCTCTTTGGTTAGCGTTGCGACCGCTGCGGGCTGTCGGGGGCCACGGTGGGCTGCTGCCTCTCCACCTGCCAGAGTAACTTCCACTTCATGTGCGCGCGGGCCCACGACTGCGTGTTCCAGCGGGACCGCAAGGTCTACTGCTACAAGCACACGGATCTCGTCACTGTGGCGGTGTGTGTGGCGGGGGGGGGGGGGGGGGGGGCGCAATCTACTACTTTGAAGGTTGAAAATCTTTTTTCAACTCTTTGCCAATTTTCTTCAGACCGTGTCAGGGGAGGCATTTGAAGTGTCACGGCGAGTCTACGTTGACTTTGAAGGGATCACCCTGAAGAGGAAGTTCCTCACAGGCCTGGAACCCGAATCCATTCAGATGACCATCGGTGCGCTTCTCGGCATATTCTTTGGTCGCGCGGCACCGCGAGCTAGAGCGCCGCGGTTCTCGTCGTGTTGTCGGCATACTTTCATCGTGCCGGCGGACACGAGCCTATCGGGACTCCGATTGTTCTTTGTCTTTTTAGGGTCTCTGCAAATCCACAAACTCGGCGTGTTGTCAGAAATCTCATCAAACGGAAGGATGTTATACCCCGTCGGATACCAGTAAGCGGACCTCCGCGGGAGGGCGACTTGACGGCGTTGAAGATGAGAAACGCCTTTCTCGTACCGTTTTTGCGCAGGTGCTCTCGCTTCTACTGGAGCACCGTGGATCCGCGCAGACGCTGCAAGTACACCTGTAAGGTGACCGAAGTAAGTAGCCCCCTGCCCGGCGAGGAACACGAGCTCCTCGCCAAGTGCGATCAGGAGCAGAATCAAACCATCGTCCACAGTCCCACCTTACACCAAGGTAAGGGTCCCTTTTACTTTGTGCCATGACTCTTGGATGGCGTCCAGATGCCTAAATGCGTATGATGTCGTGCCCCCACCCCAGATGCGGAGACTCTGGACAGTCTCAGCGGCTCATCCAGCCCGCTTTGTTCTGCCACTCCATCGCCCAGCTCCAAAGTGCTCAGTTGCTCGCCTGGACACAAGCACCACGGCTTCTCGCAGACCAGGAGGCCCGCAGGGGGATCTTCCCGACCCCTCCCATCACCAGGTATACAACGGCGTGCCCTCGGCGTTGCGCGCGGTTTTCTCAAGGCAGCCGAGACGAACTGGAAAATGATCAAAAATAGGAAAAAGCAAAGTGACGCAGTCAGTCCGGGCAGGGACACGCTTTTCTCGCGATTTCGGGACATGATGGGTGCAGGTTTGAAAGCCCGTAAGTCGGCGGAGCGTCTCGAGCCAACCGCGTTCTTCTTTTCAGGTTCGGCATCCTCCAAATCGCATCACATGGTCACTCTGCGTGACCTGGAGGGCACCCGCCGCCGTCGAAGGAGCCGCCGCAGTCCCTCCCCGACCGACGGCGGCCCCGTCCGCACCCGCTGCGCTCACTTCGGCACCCCGCCGAGGTCTTCCAACTTTGCGCCGACCTCTCCTCCCCTGTCGCGATCCGACTCGCTCTCGCCGGGCTGGGGCTCCCCGCCTCAAACCGCGTCCGGCGGGTTTTCGCCTCGCCGGGGCTCCCCAAAGGGCGGCCGCGCCTTCAGGACGACCGCTTCGGCGGCCGCCGAGGCTCCCCAACGCTCCTTGGCGTCGTCCGAGACGGAGGACGCGGCGGCGGCGACCGCAAACGGGATCTCGCTCGCTCCCGACAACGCCGACGGACGCTCGGAGCTCCTTCGCGCCACGTTCGACGCCCAGGTTGCGGTCGCCTCGGTTCTCGACGCCGAGCTGGAGTTTGACGACGCCCCGCTGACCCGGAACGCGTTGCCAGATGTCGAAATCCCGGAGCCGGACTCCGAGGACGAACACCGCGGCGTCACGCTTCGGCGCAGCGTGGTGCGCGAGGCCGCGGGCGGCCTCGCGCGGACCTCGGCCCCGCCCCCCGCGCCGTCCATTTCGCAGTTGGACGGCGTCGACGACGGCTCCGACAGCGACCGCGGCGAGGGGCCCGACGAAGCGGGACAAATTCACGCCGGCGTCGGCTCGCCCACGAAGCAGCTGACGGTCGCGCTCAGGAGGTTGGAGTCCACGAAGGCGGCGGAACGCGGTACGAGCGCGGCGGGCCGGTTAACGGAAGCTCTCGCGGCCCCCGTTTTCCTTGACGATTTTGATGTGGTGCAAAGCGAGGAGGTGCCGGTCGACGGTGCCGCTTGGGCCCAGGACGCGTCTGTCGAAGTAGCCGGCGGGAGTCGCGCGGCCGCCGAAGATGTCTCTCTGGCGCGCGCCGGCAACGCCCGAGCCGACGACAACGACGGCGCGTCGTCGGCGGGCTCCGCCGAAGGCTTCAAAGATGACGACAAGGACCCCGACTATTCTCCCGAGCGCCGAAACGTGTCGCACTCGCCGATGAAAAGAATCCTCGTGAAAAACGCGCGCCACACTGCCAAAATGAAGCGCTTGATGACCGAGCAGAGCGGCCCTCCGCACCAGCGGAAGGTCACGGTGTCGCCGCCCCCCGCCTCGCTTCAGGTCGTCAACGCGGCGACGGTGTCTGCCGTCGCCGCGCCCGTTCTCTTCAACGGGGTAAACGCTTTAAACGTCCAAGCCGCCGCCGTCCCGCGAGGCAAAGCCGTCGCCGTCGGCCCGGACAAGCACGCGGCGTCGTCGTCGTCGGAGCGGCCTCCCCAGCCCGTCGTTCCCGCGCCGGCCGCGGCCCCCGCCGTCGCGCCGACACCCCAGGTGCTCCTCGTCAACAGTGAGGGTCAAATCCTCTTGAAGAACCCTCGAAGCAACACTTACCAAGCGCTCAACACCAGCTCTCCCACTTACAGCAAGATAAGCCAGATTGCCAGGATGCTCCATAAGGGCGGTCAGGCCTTGAGGCGACCCATCCCTCACGTCACAGTCAAACCTTGCCCCGGCGCCCGGCCCCCCGACGTCTCCTCTACTCCGGCGCCGAACAGCAAAATCATCTACCGAGTGGTGCCCATCAAACGCATGGCGAGTCCCCCGCCGGCCGTCACCGTGCAGCGAAATCCCGCCTCGGTGCTGTCCGAGGCCGAAACGGCTCGAGCCATTCTGAGCAGATCGCTGGAATCCCAACGTGACGCCCCGAGGACCGAGCCCATCATCCCGAGGGACGGCAAACCCCCGGCGCCGCCGTCTCCATCTCGAGACGCCCCTCGTCGGCCGGCCGAGTCCCCGAGCGTCGAGAGCGGCGCGCCGGCTCGCGACCCGCGGACGACACCCGCGCCCCCGCCTGAACCCGAGGTGCGCGTCAAGCTCCCGACCGCCATCCCTCAGAGGAGGAAGAGAGCCAAGATGGACGTCCTGAACGAGCCGCCCTCCGGCGATCACCAAGACCATCCCCGGTCCAGGTCGGTGCCACCGTCACCTTGAATCAAAGCCGTAATACCGACGCCGCGCACAAAGAACGATTGTTGCAAAATGACATCGGGGCCAGAATGTGGTGTGAATGAGCGCTGTAATATTTGATGCGCAACGATCGTTTCACGCGGCGACGCGTCTTTCACAGGCGCTCTTTCACACACACACCCGTGCCCCAAAATTGTGACACAAGTATTTGTCTGCCTTCACACAGAACGCAGCAAAGGCCCGACGTGGCTGCGAGCGTTTCGGACCACGGCGCCGCATCCCGCAATTTGAAAATAGGCGCCGGGCGCCGACGATTCCTTTCAAGCCGGGAGAAGTAAGTGCATCGCCGACACACGGATGGCGTCCCGCCTCTGTCGTGCTTTGGTGCTATTTCCCAAGACGTTAAAATGCCCCCCGCCCGCATCGGGGATGGAAAACTTGTCAAGGAAAGTACAGTAGCCCCTTTTTGGGGCTACTATACTTTCCTTGACAAGTTTTCTTTCTAGCAGATGGAAATCGCGTGATTGGTTTTAGTCTTTGCAAGTTCACTTACCGACAGAATGCGGGCGCCGTTGGCATCGGGTGCAAAATGGGCGGCCAAACTAAGCTGCCAACTCTGGTTTGTTTCCACAGACGTGTCAAAATAAAAATGCAGCCTGTAAAAGTTGTTCCCGATGTGGACAAGGAGAATTTGAGAACGATGGCGCCGCCCCTGCCGATGTCCCCGAGGTCGGCTCGTCGTTAACAAATGAAAGAGAAAAAAAAAGGGTTGTATTTCCATTGCGTTGTGTTTTCTGCTCAGACCTCATGACGTGGAGCGTCTCGGCTGTCGGGCTAGCGCACACAAGTGGGTCAGCGCTCGTCACGCAGACTTAGCCGAATGGGGGCCGCTTGCAGGTTGGTCCCTTTAACGCCAGAATGTTGTCAGCCTCCGACAGGCTCGTTCCGATCGTAGGTATTGACGCTTTGATTTCAGGGGTGTATTTGAACGATGCGTTTCACCCGGGGTGTAGCCCGAGATGTTTAAGGCAAAAAAAAGTCAAATGGTGACTTCGGCCATCATTTTATGGGGGTTGACGATACGTAAACGTGAGTAAAGAGCACACCGTTGAATTTCTTAGGTTATAGTTCCGAAGATGAAGCCCCTTTGCCCAAACACAAGAAGAGGATCTACATGAACCAGCCTCACCTGCGCTTTGAAATCACCAGCGATGACGGCTTTAGCGTCAAAGCTGACAGCATCGAGGGTAAGAATGTTTTCCGCACACGCACACCGGAGGATAATCGCTCGGGATAATCTTTACACGCATCCGACGATTGAGCTTTGGCTGACTTTGATCACGCGGAAGAGAGAGAAAGCTTCAATGTCTCCCCCCGCCAGTGGCTTGGCGCGCCGTGATCGACGACGTCCAGGAGGCGCGGGCGGCCTTCCGCCTGGGGCAGCTCCCCTTGGCCGGCATGAGCGGGCCGCGGGTGCTGGGCGTGGTGCACGACGCCGTCATCTTCCTGCTGGAGCAGCTGCGCGGCGCCGGCGACTGCAAGAGCCACCGCTTCCGCTTCCACCGATGCGACGGCGTCGAGGAGGAGCTGCCGCTCAACCCCAGCGGCTGCGCCCGCGGCGAAGTCTACGCGCGGTGCGCCGCGCCGCGCCGCTCTCTCCTCGGACTACTGCGCTCGCATTTCATTTGGCGCGACGCGCGCAGGCCCGATGAACGTCTTTTGCGTTGTGTGGACAGGAAAGCGACATTCGACATGTTCGACTTCCTGGCGTCGCAGCACCGAGCTCTCCCCGACTCGGTCGGCGCCTACGAGGAGGAGGACGACGACTTTCCGCTCAAGTCTTCCAGGTCAGTTGATTGAACGCCGACGAAAGGGCAAAAAGACGGCAATGGCCTCGGGGTCACGGCTCGCCGGCGAACTCGTCCACCAGGCGCGCCACCAGCAGTGAGCTTCCCATGGCTATGAGATTTCGACACCTGGAGAAGACTTCCAAGGAAGCCGTCGGCGCCTACAGGTGACGCGACCGCGGGCCGAACAAAGTCTCGCAACGCCGTCGGATGGACTCGCCCGACGTGAACCCGCCCGCCCGGCTTTTCCCGCAGGTCTCTCATTCACGGCCGAGGGCTTTTCTGCAAGAGGAACATCGAAGCGGGAGAAATGGTCATCGAGTACTCGGGCGCGGTCATCCGCTCGGTGCTGACCGATAAGCGGGAGAAGTATTATGACAGCAAAGTGAGTGGATCGGAGAACACGCCCGGCCGCCGTTCGTTCGCGCGCCGCGCATCTCCAGAAAAAAAGTCGCAAAACTTGGACTCCACCGTTTCAAACTAAATCACATATCGAATAGGATGCGTGCTGTTTAGTCACCAAATTTATTTGGAGATTCTGGATTTTTGGAAAATCCAGTTTTGAAAAATAAATCGCTATATCTGATACTTTCATTCAAAAAATGCAAATAAATCCCTTTTTTTTAAAATTATAAATCCCTCCTAAAAGAAATCACATTTGGGAGAATGATGAAAAGAGAGATGTTTTTAAAAGGAACTACCTACTTGAAAATTCAAAGTGAAATAAATCAAATTTGGAGAGTTAAGCTTTAAAAAAAAAAGTCACCATTTTTAATCATTTTAAGACTTCAAAAAACGCAATTTGGAAATGGCATGATTTTATTTTGTCTTACGACAAGGTTGGTGATGAAATGCTTTTTTGTTGATGGATTGGGCAAAATGCACCCATGTCACTTGGGAGATGCTTGCCTCGAAGACGGCAAGCTTTTGACTCCCGAGGACCGAATCGTTTGAGACGCGGACGGCACGGCGCCCTTTGGGGGCGCGCGCTCGGCCCGGCCCGGCCCGGCGGCGCTGACGTTGCCGTGCTTTTCCCAGGGCATCGGCTGCTACATGTTCCGCATCGACGACTTTGACGTGGTGGACGCCACCATGCAGGGCAACGCGGCGCGCTTCATCAACCACTCGTGCGAGCCCAACTGCTACTCGCGCGTCATCAACGTGGACGGCCGCAAGCGCATCGTCATCTTCGCGCTGCGCAAGATCTACCGCGGCGAGGAGCTGACGTACGACTACAAGTTCCCCATCGAGGACGACGAGAGCAAGCTACGCTGCAACTGCGGCGCGCGGCGCTGCCGCCGCTACCTTAACTAGCCGCCCGAGGTAGGAATCGCCCGCCGCCGGTGCATCGACATCCGTAGAGTCACGTTTTACAACAAGAAGCGGACTTTGGTGTGCCGTCCTGGCTGGAATCTCGACCCATGGAGCCATAAGTCAATCGCAGACTATTTCTAGAATGCGCACAAGGCCAAGCGATGTTCTTTTTGCCTATTCCGCCTCCGTTTGTGTTTGTTTGTTTGTTTTCTCGCAGGGAAATAGAGTATTTATTGATTAGGTTCTGTTCGCGGGTCCCATGCTTGAGTGTCTCCGTTTCTTGACCGGGGTGCTGGTAGAGTTGAAATCGTTTTAACCGTACTCTCAGAAAGGCTACTTTTATCCCGCAGTCTTCTTGTTCATTTGCTGTGTTTTAAGGGGAACTACTTTTTGCACTGTCCCTCGATGGGCTTTGTTTGTTTTGTGTATCGGAAGAATGTTTATAGAATTGAATGCGTTTGTGCTTTCGCCTTTCCCTTTGGAAGGCGGGCTTAAAATGGCAGTTTGACTTTTGAAGTGGGTGACATTTGCAGCCACATCAGTGTTCCCGCCGTGTGCGCTACCTCAGATTGAAACATTTTGTCCTTCCTTGTTCCAAGACGTAACTCGACATTAATTACTGACATTTGATTTAACCGCAGTTTGTAGTTCAACGACCGCCGTTGTTGTTTTTGTCCAAAGACTCGGCTTTTTGACACGTTTGTTTTCCCCACGTTCGGAGGCCGGGACGAGTGGCGTATTCGCCTTTCTGCTTTGTACATAGTTGTATAAAAGGTCTTTCTAAACCTGTTACATATTTTTCTACCTGCATTTTGTTTGTTATTTATGTTCAATAAACCTTTTACATGTTCCAAGTTAAATTTGTGCTCAAGTTGGCTTTTTTTTAAATGTAGAATCAGATAGGCAAAAGAGGAAATATTCTCTGTGTGTGTATATATATATATACACACACACACACACAACAGAAGACAAATTTACACCGCAGTACGTACATAATACTTTTGCATCCACGTGCTTGTCATGTTGCTCTTTGTCCTTGCTTGAAAAGTAAAACTACTCATTTCAAAATGCACGTTTACCTTTGGAAAGACGTACTTTTACTTAAATGTGGAGATCGGTGTTTATTTTTTTAATCTGAATATTAAAAATAACTATCGTCACCGTCCAATGAGAAGCATCTCTCACAAATTGCTGTTGTTTTTTTTTTTTATTATTAACCCTAGTTTGCATCCCCAACCCCCCCCCCCCCCCCTGCTGTTTTCCTTCTCGATTATATAAGCGCCGAGCTTCTTGGAGCTGACACCTGCAGATGGCGTCAGGCCACTGTTGATACGACTCAAGGTCTTTTCAGCCATATGCTTGTTTTCCCAGATGACAGTTTTTTTTTGTGCGCGCCCCCCCACCACCTCATGCCGACCTTGAGAATGGCCTTATGGAGAGCGCGCGTGCGGATATAATTACGAGTCCAGCGCATGCTGCTTTTCAGACATCAACGTGCGCGCGCACACGTCACCATGAAGTTCCTGATTCTGCTGGCTTTGCTCGGAGCGGCGCGTAAGAATACTTCACATTGTGCTCTGCATACCCAGGAATAGTTGTAGTGGCTTTTCACAGAATTATCTCATTGCTTTTGTCAGTACTCCGTTTTTATTCCACGAGTGTCCATTTTGAAGGTATCCAAGTATTTTCGGGATTTTTTTTTGTCTGTGTTCCAATGTAAAAATAGAGCCGATACCAGACCGATCGCGAATTCATTTGTTAGATAGATTGTTAGACTCGTGTACGTTGGCTTTTTAGTACTGTAATCGAAGTGATTTGAGTCTACGTCGGGATGCGTTCTATTTTCTATCAATGCGGTATTCATATTATGCACATAGGGGCTTTTTTTTTTCATTTTGTCACTTGAAAAGCACAAATATCGGTAAGCCTCGCGTGCCGTTTGCCAGTTGTCGCCGCCGAGCAGGACGATAAGATCGTCGGGGGCTACGAGTGCCCCCGCCACTCGGTCCCTTATCAGGTGTCTCTGAACGCCGGCTACCACTTCTGCGGGGGTTCCCTCATCGCCAGCCAGTGGGTGGTCTCCGCGGCCCACTGCTACAAGTCGTAAGTACAAAGGCTTTGTAAATCGAGGAAGCGAAGCGAAGCGCCGTCCGTCGACCAAAACCATCTTTGGCAGTCGCATCCAGGTGCGTCTGGGCGAGCACAACATCGCGGCGAACGAGGGCGCGGAGCAGTGGATCGACTCGGCCGTGCTGGTCAAGCACCCGCAGTACAACGGCCGTAACCTGGACAACGACATCATGTTGATCAAGCTGAGCCGCCCGGCCGCCCTCAACGACTACGTCCGTACCGTGCCGCTGCCCTCGCGCTGCACCTTCGCCGACGAGAACTGCCTGGTGTCCGGCTGGGGCAACGCGGCCGCCGATGGCAGTAAGTGGCCCTTCGCGGGCTCGATGTACGTACCGCACGGTGAACAAAATCCACGATTTCTCGGCCGAACGCAATTAAGGAGCTATCTCGGACCAAAGTGGCGCTTTTCTAGTCCGCTCTTGGTGCCCGGGAACCACGTCGAAGTGAGTCGAGGGCTTTTGCGTCGATTCGGGAATGATTTCCGTTTCTCGACTCCCCCTCGGACAACTTCCCCGACAGACTTCGGTGTTTGAGGCAGCCCATCGTTGACGACAGGATATGCCAGAACGCGTATCCGCACCTCTTCACGCAGAACATGCTCTGCTCCGGCTTCATGCACGGCGGCGCCAGCAGCTGCCAGGTACGGCCGCGTCACTCGAAACGCGGAAAACGCGCAACGGGTCGCTCAATGCGCTCTGCGCCGCGTGCGTCCGCAGGGAGACTCCGGTGGTCCTCTGGTGTGCAACGGCGAGCTTCAGGGCGTGGTCTCCTGGGGCTATGACTGCGCCATGAAGGGACACCCCAGCGTGTACGCCCGCGTGTGTCGTTACAACAGCTGGATCAACAACGTCATGAGGAGTCACTAGGTCGTTGACCGAGAACTCGTTTCTGCAATAAACGCAAGGATTTCCAATGTTTGCCTTCAATTTATACAATGGACAATACACGCTCGTTTCTGGAGCGCTTTCACAACAGCCGCGGCCGTAACAAAGCGCTTAACGGAACCGTTGACGGAAAGTCAAACGACAAACGCAACGCATAACATCCAAAACAACACGGACAGTCGCGCGATCCTAACCACTTTGCCTTCCCACGCTTTGTTCTTGAAAGCAGCTTGACGGAATCAAAGTGTCCTTTCGGAGACGTCATGCTCAAAATGCGCACACGTCGGCCACAAGCAAACTCTGAAGGTCAACAAGAAGCTGTAGCATCCACTGATGGAAAAAAAAAAGAGATTGGTTCACTTCTCCCGTCCCATTGAAATCCATTTCAAGTCCAAGCGGCGACTCTCCGTTCCAAATACAAATGATTCTAGAAGACCCCCAAAATATATTTCAAACAAACAAACATGGTTTCTTGAGCCGAATGTCATTAGGTGTGTAGAAATACACCCCGATATACATAATACAATAATTGTGAAAAGTCTCAATGTAACAAAGTATAAAAAAAAATAGAAATGCTGACATGTGCATGGTGCAGGTACATTTCTGGTATTTTTGTTTCATCGGACGAAGCTATTTTTGACCTTCTTTTGTTTATGGTAAAAACATTCATATTGGAAATTTTCGGGTAAACGGCAGCGCAGACGCACCAATAGAAATTTGCCTCTCTCCCATACTTGCCGAATTAAAATGTATTTATTCATTTTGCTCACTAGCAAATTGATAAATGGATCCATTGTAAATAAAATATTTGTAAAATGTGGTTGTTTATTGCTGTTCTTGCGACTCTCAGGTTGCCGCATCAGGGGTCGCCACAACTTACATAACATTGTTGCTCCGTATTTGGTTTTTTTTATTCTCTTATACGTTCATAAGGGTACAGTGTTATGCAAAGATTTACTTTTACAATTTTATAGACAAATGATACTATTGATAGTCGCGCGGGGGGGGGGGCGCGAGATGTTTTCCTCTTCCTAGGGGGGGGGGCATGACAGAAAATAATTGAGACCCACTGCCCTAAAGTCACGTTTTAAAAAATGGTGCGTTTGTAGTCTATACTGAAATGTTTCATTCTGTATTTCGTTCAAAAAGAGGGCCAGAATTTATTTATTCTTGCTTACACCTCAACGGTCTGAAATAAACACAACCACTATTAAATTCATCTGATTTTGTTTCTCGCCTTTTATTGTGTATTCTAGAATGAGTTTGGATTCTTGTACAGCTTTTAAACGCAACTTCAGTTTTTTGGACTTCGTTTTGTTTCCCGGGCGTGTCGTGTGTTGACGTCACGTCGGAAGCGCGGCTCGGTTGTGGTCAAACAAACAGCGGCTGCCGCCGAAGGTGCTTTTGCGACGCTCGTCGCGTTCCGACAAAGTGCCCGCCCGGGTCGCGTTGGACCTCCGCGTTGACACGAGGACGAGCGGGGCCGCTTTGCGCCCGAGCCGCGTAAAAAGCGCGTCCTAATCGGCAGCTTTGTCCGCAAACGTCGTCGCTAGCGGGCGGTTTGGCCGGCTAGCTAGCTGGCCTAGCACGAGTCGCTCGCTCGCTCCTCTCAGGACGCGCCGCCCCAAACGTTCCGCCCGGTGACGAGCCGCCAGCACCGCGCCCGCTTCGGTCACTTCGACGTCGTTTGAGAGAAACAATGGAGCGAGCCGCTTCGTCAAGCTAGCAAACGCCAGCGTCCGCCCTCCCGCCAGCCGAGTCGAGCCTCTTTGTTCCCTCCTCGGGTTAGCTTAGCGTCGCATCTCCGTCCACCGCCGCCGAGCGAATCGTGCACGTCGGTGACCTCGGACTCGTCGTCATGGACGCGGTCGTCTCGGGCGTCTTGCTCCTCGTAGCCGGTGAGTTGACTTCAGCCCGAGGCCGCCGTGTTTTGCTTTGTCGTGAACTCTGAAGAAACACTTCAGCGGAGGCAATGTCGACCTCGCGGTTAACGAGCTCGTTCGGCCTCCAAGATGGCATCTGAGCGCTCCGTTTGTGCAGGATGCGTGGGAGCTTCTCAGAGGAACGAAAATGTTTTGGTGTCGGGGATCTCGAACGGTGAGCGGTCTCGCGAGCGCCAAACGAGGCGGCGGCGGATACGGCCCGTCCTCACCCTGTGCCACTTTCAGCGTGCGGCGACTCGTCGGAGCTTCTGCGAGCGTCCACGGGGGTCATCGCCAGTCCCGGTTGGCCCTTCCGGTACCCGGCCCGCCTCAACTGCAGCTGGAACATCCGAGGCCGACCCGGCGACCTGGTCACCGTCAGGTAAGCGAGCGGTCGCGGCCTCGCTTCGCCGCCGCGGCCTCGCTTCGCCGCCGCGGCCTCGCTTCGCCGCCGCGGCCTCGCTGCCACTTTTTCCATTTCTGCTCCGCAGTTTCCAGGACTTCGACCTGCAGGGATCGCGCCGCTGCTTGTCGGACTGGATGTCCATCAGCAACTACAAGAACCTGGACGGTCTGAGAGAGTGCGGCTCCTCTCTGCCGCCTCCTTACATCTCGTCGCAGGACCACATCTGGATCCACTTCCGCTCGGACGAGGCTCTGACGGGAAGGGGCTTCCGGCTGTCCTACGTCACGGGTGAGTTTGGGAGGTTCTCCCGGCGACGCGGCCTCGCTCGTCTGCCTCGATGTCGCCGAGGACAAAAGCCTCTCCAGTCTTTTGTTTTTCACCCGAGGCCGCGTTCTCTCTCTTTTTGTTTTTTTGCCCGGTTTGGTGACAGGCCAGCCAGATGTTGCCAGCTGCGACGCGGACCAGTTCCACTGCTCCAACGGGAAGTGCATCCCCGACTGGTGGCGTTGTAACTCCATGGACGAGTGCGGCGACAATTCGGACGAGGACCTCTGCGCGGACTCGTCGTTCTCCTTCCAGCCCTGCGGCCCGGACCAGTTCCCTTGCTTGTCCCGCGACACGCGAATCTACTCCTGCTTACCTCGTAGCCTGCGTTGCGACGGCAGCATCGACTGCCAGGTCAGCCCGACCCGGAGCTCGCCCCGAAGGCCTCCGCCGGTCTCCGCCGGCCTCCCCTCTCACGGGCCGCTTCTTTCAGGACCTGGGAGATGAAATCGACTGCCGCGTGCCGACCTGCGGCGAATGGTTCAGGAACTTCTACGGCTCCTTCAGCTCTCCCAACTATCCTGACTTCTACCCTCCGGGAAGCAACTGCACCTGGCTGATTGACACCGGAGACCACAGGAAGGTACGGGCGGGCGGGCTAAAAAGAAGCGCTGGCCGGCGCGCCGACGGCTCTCGTTTCTCCCTCAGGTCATCCTGCGCTTCGCGGATTTCAGACTGGACGGCGCGGGTTACGGCGACTACGTGAAGGTCTACGACGGTCTGGAGGAGAACCCTCGCCGCCTTCTCAGGTTTCTGACGGCCTTTGACTCGAGGGCGCCGATCACGGTCGTGTCGTCTTCCGGACAGCTGCGCGTCCATTTCTACGCCGACAAGATCAACGCCGCCAGAGGCTTCAACGTCACCTATCAGGTCGTCCGCTCGCGCCGGGGGGGGGGGGGGGGGGGGGGCGGAGCGGCTGCGGTTCTAAGGTTGCCGTTGCGCTCTCCAGGTGGATGGCTTCTGCCTGCCCTGGGAGGTCCCTTGCGGGGGCAACCGGGGCTGCTACGGCCAGCAGCAGCGCTGCGACGGCTACTGGCACTGCCCCGACGGCCGCGACGAGTCCAACTGCTCCGCGTGTCGGGAGGACGAGTTCCCCTGTTCCCGAAACGGCGCCTGCTACCCTCGATCGGACCGCTGCAACTACCAGAACCGCTGCCCCAACGGGTCCGACGAGAAGAATTGCCTATTCTGCCAGCCCGGAAACTTCCACTGCAAGGTTTTCTCCGCCGCCGCGCGCGTCTCTCAACCGCGTCCGCGAACGTCGGGTGGCGCGCCCCCAACCCGAGCCGCGATCTCTCTCGTCCGCGCGCAGAACAACCGTTGCGTGTTTGAGTCGTGGGTGTGCGACGCCCAGGACGACTGCGGCGACGGCAGCGACGAGGAGAATTGCCCCGTCGTGATTCCCACCCGGGTGATCACGGCCGCCATGATCGGCAGCCTGGTCTGCGGCCTGCTGCTGGTCATCGCGCTGGGGTGCACCTGTAAACTGTACTCGCTGCGCATGATGGAACGCAGGTGAGCCGGCGCGCGCCCCCCCTCTTTGCGTCGGGCTTTTCGCACGCACGCCACGAGCCACCTCCGCCCTTGCCGCAGGTCGCTCGAGGCGCAGCTGTCCAGAGTGGAGGCGGAGCTACTGAGAAGGGCAGCCCCGCCCTCCTACGGCGAGTTGATCGCTCAGGGATTGATTCCGCCCGTGGATGACTTCCCTACCAACTCCGGGAGTCAGGTACGCGTACGCGTGACGTACGAGGTCCGCCGAGACCGATGCGCGAGCTTCACCTTGCGGTCTTTGCCCCGCCCCGCCCTCAGGCATCCGTTCTGGAAAACCTGCGAGCGGCGGTACGTTCTCGGCTCGGCTTCGCCTCGCTTCGCCTCCCTTCCGCCGGTCGCCGCGGCCGCTCGTGGCGCGGCCTCTTCAACTTCTCCCGCTCGGGCCGCTCGGGGTCTTTGGCTCTGGTCTCCGCCGACCTGGAGGACGGCGGCGACGCGTCGAGTTCCGCTCGGGAGCCGCCGTCCCCGGACTCGGACGGCGCGGACGTGGAAAGCGAGAGGGACGAGGAGCGGGGCGTCGGGGCGGCGGGCGGTCCCGTCACGGCCCTGCCCCAGAAGACCCCGCCCGCCGGTTCGGCGCCGACCGCGGAACCCTCGGCGACCCCGGCGAACCCGCCGGCCGACCCGAGCCGGGTCCAAAATGGCGAAGCCGCGCCCGCCGCCGGACCGGTCGCGGCGGAAAGCGCCGAGCCGGGCGCGGAGTGTCGCGGCGACGCTTCCCAGCTCCCGACCCCGCCCGCCTCCGCCCTGCGCCGCCTGACCCAAAACCTGCACCGCTTCGCCAGGAACCTGGTGACGCCGGGTCTCGTCCGGCCCGACGGGACTCGGACCGGTCGCGGTCCGCTACGCCGGCCGGACGCGGGGAGGGGCGGGGCGGAGCCTACCGAGCGGCGAAGGAGCGGAGACGAAGATGAAGACGTGGAACTTTTAATCCCGGATTTGGACTCGCCCCCGTCGTCGGGCGATCTCCGCCGGCCGCTCCTGGACCCGCAGCCCTCGCACCCGCGGCGGCACGGCGCGAGCGGCACGTGGGCCGGCCGGGACGGACTTTGCGAACGCTGCGGCAAAGTTCACACGGCTTGGGTTCCTGACACCTGCCTGGAGGTCGGAGGCAAGATGGAGAGCAGCGACGACGAGCTGCTTCAGCTATGCTAACGAGCTACCGAGGGGCGGGCTGACCTACGACCGGGCTCAAGGTCCGACGGCGAGCGCGACCGCTTGCGTTCGACCGGCCGTGCTAACATCGCTAGCGGCGGAGACGCCGAGAATGACATCGCAGACCCGCAGACCCGGTTCTTTTGTCTCGGGCCTCATGTTGATCAGTACTCTTTCGCGCATTTGTTCCTCTGCTGGAAACTGATCCGGGCGACCCGTGATATTTCCGTCGTTCTCCGGCAACCCTAATTAGCCAGAGCCAGACGTTGGCGGCTCGGTGCCAAATCGGATCGATGCTCTCGTCTCCCCGAATCGTCAACGGGTGGGCACTCTAACCGAGCCGATGTGGTTTGGCGAGACGACGTGAGGGAAATGTTGCCGTAGAAGAAGTTCCCTGATGTCTTGGAAAGGAACCGCGTTCCCGATTTTGGTACCCGGTCTTATTTATTGTTCCCGTTATTCAAATTGTCATGTTCTTTGGCCCGCATGATCGGTTGATGTTGGTTTTTTCCCTTCAATTTTTCCAACGGCATCATTAAACCCTGTTGCCTAACTCCTTTGTTCGCATCTATTGTCCAAGAAGGTGCGTGAAGACCAAAAGGTCGGAACTCCACGCAACACAAAAACAGTTCTAAGAGGGAGGCCTAGGGTGGGAGTAAGGAAGGGTGGTCGAAGGACGCCGGATTTGCCGACAGACTTGCCGTTGGCCCGAGTTGGAGCAAAAGATTAGGGACGGAGTGAGGAAGACCATTGGCGGCCGCTAAAAATGCGCGAGCCCAAAGGCAGATCAAATATTCAATGAAACGAGCGTGAATGTGGCGAAAGTAAAAGAGCCTCCGGGCTTGAGAACAATCCCCATCTTTATTTTCAGAGATGAACTCGATGCGACAACAGTTGTGTCCTTGCTCTCGCTCTGCCCGTTTTTGCGGCTCGTTTGCTCCCCTTTAGCTAGCCGGCTAATCCTCGGCGGCGCCGGTCCCGGGCCGTTGACGCGGGCGAGACGGAGCGGCCCCGACTGTCCGGGAAGATCACTTCCCAGTCCCCCGGAATGGGCGACGACCCCCCCTCCCCCGGTCGCTTTGCCCTACGGCGCGCTCCCGCCCTCCGTCTCTTTATTGGTCAGCGGGGCCAGAGCGGGGTCCACCAGGGAGGTGGCCGGAAACAGTTTAAACCAGCCAATCACCATGACGGACAGGTCCAAGTCATCCAGTAGAACCTGAGCGGCGCCCATGAAGGATTTGTGGTCCATCTTGCCGTAATCGCCCCACACGATGATCTGAGCGTTGGGCCCGCGTTAGTCCGGTCACAAAGGGCGCGGCGCGAGCGCGGCGTCGGCGCCTTACCTGCAGAACTTTCCCTTCCGGATTCTCTTCAAACTGCAGCTGTTGTTGATAGAGAGGATCCAGCGTTTTTCTGGCCAGACGGGTTCTTCGCTTCAACAAACATTTGCCGTTATCCATCAGGTAGACCTTCACATATGCGGCTGGGCCGCCGCACGGCGGCTCGTCACCATTGGAAGCGGAGTTTCGGCGCGCTCTCAAGAACCGTCTTCTGGCCTCAACCGAGCCTCCCCCGCGCTCGCTCGATTTTCACGGGCAGACCGAGGCGCCCCCCCCCCCCCCCCCCCCCCCGCTCTGGGACTTACCTGGCGTGTTCTTGTTTCCTTGTTTACCCACAAGCCCCCTGGCCCGGATCACCTCCACGTCGAGACGCTCCTTCCTGTAGACCATCCCGATCTGGATGTCTCCTGAGCAACGGAGCCGAGCCGCACGCTCGCATTCAACGGACGGCGTTCCGACCGGGGCTTCGTCGGACATTTTGCGATCGGTCGGTACCCATGGGAGGCGTGGCCAACGTTTGCCTCCCGGCCAGCTGGGCGGGGCCTAAGCCGTCAAGGAAACCGGTGAAGTGTCTGTCTGTGGCCAGCTTGACTCCCGGGAAGATCAAACTGAAACGCAAACGGCAACGTGAGAGGAAATGTGTCGGAAGGGCGCCGCGCCGCCGGCGGGACCGGGACGACTCGTACGCGCCGGGCTTGGGGTCCTCGGCGTCGGGATCGCGGCTGGGCTGTCGGGTGAAGCGAGACTTGAACTCCACGGCCAGTCCGGTCTCCACGCTCCTCTGGACGGGAAGTCTCACCGCCTTCTTCTTCTTCTCTTCCTCTGAAGAGGAGAAAAGACGGGAGCGGTCCGGAGCCGGGGCTTCTTTCAAGACGACAAAGGTAGGACTTCCGCTCCGTTGCATTTTGAGTCGTGACGGGACTCACCCTCCGGGTTGAGTTGCGAGGCGCTTTGGCTCTTCTTTCCCAGTCCGACCATTCCCATCACCCGAGCGCCCAAACTGGATCGCCGCTTCTTGTCGTCGTCGTCGTCGTCGTTCCGGCTCAAAGAACAAATGTCGCCGCCCGCGCCGGCGGACTTGGCGGCGGGCGCGGCGAGCGACCTGCGCGTGGCGTGTCGAGTTGAACGGTGAACTTCAATTTCGAGCTGTATGAGATGTGCCCAAATCTACCGGGGAGAACCCCCCCCCACCCCCCGTAACATACCGTGCTGAGAAAAAGTCATTGCCGCCGACCTGAGTTGAGATTGGATCGAATTTTTGGCTAGGTTTAACACGCCTGGTTGTTTTGGAAAATCAAACCGATTTTCGGTCAATGTCATCGCAGTTTCCAAATCACCAAGTCATGAGCTCAGAGAGGGAGGTGACGTCGATGGAAGGAAAAAAAAAACAACAACTTCTAATTAGTCAAATCACGATATTTCTAAAAAAAAATCCTTGCCGTCGTCGTGCTCTTGTTTTAGTGAAGCGGCATATCTCGCGGCGAGATGAATACCGCGGTAAAATCAAAGCGTGAGCCTTCGATACCGGGACAGCAGTTTCGCCCGAGGAAAACGCCGGTTTCGGCTCTCGAGAGGGTTGTTGGGGAAAAGTGGGCCAAAGCGCCGCGATGAGTGATCGTGCGGCACGAAGTGAACCGAAGCCTCCGACGAGTTTGTACCATCGCGGCGGGAACCTTTGGGATCGCTCTTCGCACACTCGCTTTGAGGTTGGCCTTTTTTCAGCACGGATTGCCCATTCGAGGTTATACGCCAGGATCTCCGTTTGGACGAGCCCGGTCCCGGTCCCGCGTCGTCACTTACTTGGACGACTCGGGCTCTTCCTCCTCTCCTTCCTCCATCGAGTCGTTGGTCCCGAGGGCGGCCTTCTCTGCCGATCCCATCCCGGAGTCCTCCGACGGAGCGTCCGCCTGACTGCGCCCGCCGGTGACGGGAGACTTTGAGAGGGTCCGCCGGAAACGCGACGGCGACGGCGACGAGGCGCTCACCTGACGCTCGGAGGGTCGTCGAGGACGGCGGACGGGGTCGACGAGTCGCTCAAGTTGCCGAGGGACGACTTCAACGACGGGCCGTCCGGCATCTGCGCGGCGGTCGCGCCTTCGGTCAGTCGCGTCTCTCGGCCACGTCGTCCGTGCCGCGCGCTCACCTTTTCCGGATGCTTCGTCGCACCTGCGGGGACAACGGCCATCGCGTCACCCGCCGCGGCGCGTTGCTTCTACTCGGCCGGGACAACGGCTCGGCGGAGCGGCTACAAAAAAGGAGGCCGAGCTCCCGCTTTTGCGGGAAGTGCTCCTAAACGCCACGAGAAGGCACATAGGGTCTCCTCACTCGACCGCTATCCGCAATTCCAACGGTACGTCTCTCGTGAGGGTCCCGAGAATAGACGCCCCGAGCAAGAGTGATTTGGGGCTTTGTTTTTATCAGACGGGACGGCTAGAAGCAACACCTCCGATCTCATCGCACCGATCGGACTCCAGGTTGACCGACTCCCGATTGTGAATAGCTCTCGCACAAGTCGCCACCCTCCTTATCCGAGTGTCGGTCCATCGTCGTGACTTTTGATGAGCGACCTTCCAAAGGCTTCGCGTAGTTTATTCCCTGGATTTATTTTTGCAAGTGTCCACGCTAAAGACGCTCACGTACCGTTTGCCGCCTCGGTCCGCTGGTCCTCCCACGTGACCTCTGAGCCGCAGCGCGAGAACGACAAAGAGCATAAGCCGGACGACGGGCGAGGCCGCGTGACGGCGTGGTCACCGAGCACCGACCTTTCCTGCTCCCTCCGGGCGTGGCGGAACGTCTCTCCGCCTCTGACGCGTGTTGCCATGTGTGGGCATGCGGCGACATCGGAGCGATGTAAGCAAACGCGGCGGTCGGCGAGGGCGACGGCGAACGCTCATTTCACACGCACCTGCGGTCTGAGGGGGCGGAGCCGGAGAGCCGCTCGCCGCGAAGGGAGCCGGAGCTCCGGGGCGAACGGAGGGGGCCGGGGGAGGCTCTTGATGAGGAGTTGTCACGGGAGGGGGGGAAGCGGAGAGGGGAGGGGCTGCGTGAATAGTTGACGAGGGTGGGGGAGGAGCTGGAGGACATTCGGGGCCGTCGGGCATCGGAGCTGGATGAACAGTTGACGAGGGTGGGGGAGGAGCTGGAGGAGATTCGGGGGCGTCGGGCGGAGGAGCCGGCTTTGGCGGGGGAGGAGGGGAGCGCGGGGCTTGGCGGCGGCCCCCCTCAACGGTCGAAGTCGGGGGGCGCGAGTGCGGCGCGACCGCGGGAGGTGGAGCTTGGATTCTAATGAGCGGAGGGCATTGTTGGTTGCCGGTGGGAGGAGCCTGGCTGTGCGAGGGGGGAGGCAAGAGAGGAGTGGGGGGAGCGCCAATTCCACTTGCCGCCCCTTTGCTCGCTGTGGCCCAAACTGACGCAAAGCAGGATGAGAGAAGAACAAAGGTTGAGCAAAGTCTCTTCCAAAGCCCCCCCCGTAACCGAGAGCGAGACGCCGGGCCGTGTGTTGAGTTGCGCGCAGGCAAGAAGGAGAAGAAGAATGCGGGACCGTGTGGCAGTGCCATGTCGCGCTGCGCGTGAGTGAGCGGCGGACGGTGCTCGCGTGCGCCTCCGCGGATGCCGGCGCTTGGCCTCCGGTCTCGCTTACGTATGTCCGCCGCACCTTTGGGCGGGACGGCGGGCAGCCGGCGTCCTCGGCGGCCGCACTCGGGGCTTCCGATGGGACTGGTGGGGAGCCACCCGTCACGCCGCCCTCCTCTGTCGGAGGAAAACAATGAGACGGACTCTGGAAGGCTTTGTCTCCCCGTCACTTGGACGGCAACGCTGCTGAGAACCAACCCCATCTATTCGCTTTCTACTCCCCCCGCCCGATCGAAGGAGGACCAGTGACGGGACGAGCGGTCTTATTTACCTCAGCGGGTCCTCGTTGAAGGCTTCTCCTTCCCAAGGGAAGTCTGGATTGAAGTTTTGGCTGAAGAGCCTGAAGTCCTCAACGCTCCCGTTCGCCTTCTGGTCTGGCCAGGAAGCGTTGCAAAACCTTCCGGAGTAACTACGCACGGAATGGAGGCACAACTCCTTTTTTGACATTCACCTTCAAATTTGCACGAGAGAGTTTTGGTGGGGTCTTTTTTTCCGTACCCGTCGTTGGAATCGAGAGAAAATGCCCCGGACCTCGTCCTCGATGACCACCTGGACACGTGGACTCGGTTCATCCGGGTCAGCTAGTGAACCGCGCGCGACAACTTCCTCCGGTGCGACAAGGAACGAGTCGAACGTTTGGTTTTGGCCTTACTTGTCCGGGCTGCCGCGGAGTCCGACATCGGAATGAGCTCGGGTGACCTTGGAGCCTCGTAGCAGCCGCACGGCGTCGTCGCGGTAAAGCGGAAAATGCGGGGTTACGCTGCAGGCCGGGTCGCAAATTCAAGTCACGGGTCAGGGGTCGGGGGTGCGCCGGGCCCTCGGAAAGTCTACCTGCGGATCGGGGACGACGAGCGCCTCGCCGGCGCCGGGTCACTTCGCCAACCGGGACGAGACGACGAGCCGCGCTCGCCCCACGGGTGTCGGCCGTTCTGCCGGGAGTCTGGCGAGAAAGACGAAGCGTCGCCGCCGAACGCGCGGGGATGGGTCGGCGGTGCACGACGGGACTCCAAGTTCACCTGATATCGCCCCCGTGCCGTCCTCGCCGTCATAATCGGAAAAGTCTCCGTCGCTGAACCTCTGGAAAGCTACGGAGAAGTCGAGAAAAAGTGGGCAACGTTTCCCGGCCTTCCCCCCCACGGGTCCAGATCGGCTCCGCGGCCGAGAAGCTCGGCGGCGAAGGCGTACTCACAATGGAGCCTCCCGGCGGCGTCGGCGGCCGCGCGCCGCGGTGCTCGCCGCCGGCGTCGGGAGCGAGAAGCGGCGACTTGCGGCACCGCGGCGACATTTCTCCCGCGAAGCTTGAACCAGTGCGGCCGATCATCCATCAGGGCGCTCTCCTCCAGTCCGATCACAACCTGGACCGCAACCGCCGCACCGAGAAGGGCCCTGGGTTCAGGCGCTCCTCCTCCGCCGCCGCCCCGCTTTGGGGCCAGGACGCGGGCCGTCCCGGGGTGACGCCTCGCCTGTCCTCACCTCTCCGAGGAAGCGACTCTCTTCCTCGGCGACGCCGGCCCCATCCCAGACCGTCAACTCCAACCCGTGCTCCCGGGAGCCCCGCGGGTGGAGCGGAGAGTACACGAAGGTCTGGTTCCACCGAGGTTCCGCCGACTTCTTCACGGTCTTTGTCCTCCGCGTACTCGTCGCGCTGAAGAGAAAAGCATCTTGTCCTCGGCCGCCGAGCGCCTCGCCCGGAGGCCGTTCGGACGGCTCGCTTCGACTTCCGACCTTCTGTCGGGAAGCAAGTTGATTTCCACATAAAGGCTTTGGGGGCGGCCGTCGACTCGAACGGGGAGTTCTTTCGCCCCGAGGACGGTGACGACCAGCTGACGGCCGAGTCGATCGTAGCACAGCTTCGCCTTGAAGGGAAGGATGGAAGAAAGCCGGCCGGGATTTGGACGTCGCGGACGGGGACCGGCGTTCCGCTCGAGACCGGTTAAGCCTTCCCCCCAAATCTGCGCAGGGGGGCCGATCCATCGACCGGCTGCCCGTGTTTTCCGGTGGCGGGGAAGCTCACGGGTGTCGATCGGAAGCGTGACGAGGCCCAAATGGGATCCCGCCACTCGACGTCACGGCCGCCGACTCGGCTCGCTCAGCCAGGCGCCGAAAAGGAGCCACGACGTGTCGTTTGCCACGCGGAAGTCGAGGCGCAACATCCGCGTGGCAAGTGTTCCGATCTCGCCAGAGAGCGCTTTGCGTTTCTTTAATTGACAGCGCAAAGAATTGAAAGCATTTTCTCCTTGAACATTTTGGAGAATATTTTGTTGAAGTGCTGTAGGACAAATGTCGGCGCTGCCCTGCGAACTAGCGTTTACTCCGGAGTACATTTTGAAACCGTCTCCTGAGCAGGGTTCAATGTGCTCCGGTTGAAGCCGTTTTCAGGGGCTACACCGGTGTAACTTTGTACGTGCCAACGCCGTACGGGGGCGGGGGGGGGGGCAGCCCCGGTGCTACGCCGGAAATGCCGGCACGGGGGCCTACTCCGCGTCACTCGAACGCAGCGTCGCACTCAACTGAAAAAGTGAAAGTCGGCGGCGCCGACGTCTCGCTCACCTGAAGTCTGGGAAGCGAAACGTGCTTCCTCCCCGCCTGAAATCACGACAAACTTGTTTCGGCTGAGCGGCCGGCGACGAGATGAACGCCGCGCGCCGCGTCGACTTACCGGCACCTGCGCTCGCCTGCCGTTTGGGCTGGCGGGAGAGGAAAAGGAACCGGGACCTGTTGAAAAAGATAAAAGGTTTCACCGCCTACCGTGAGTAACTGGAGATCAAAGCTCCGGCGGGCCGCTCAACGCACCGGAGACGGGCTGGCCGTGGCAACGGTCCGCGGCTCTGGAAACACCAATCGGAGTCAGGTGACGCCGCGTCCCGACTCGGAGACGGTGAGCTCACCCGATCGGTCGCCACACCAACAGCTCCACCCGCGGCTCCGATTTGGACTCCGAGATGATGTCGTAGACGTCGTCGAAGGTGGCTCCCCGGAGGACGCGACCGTTCCATTCCACAACCTGATCGCCTAAACCGCAGCGACGGCAAAAGGCCGCGCGCCGTCACCGGAAGCCGGCGCCAACCCGGTTTTGCGCCAGCGCAAACGAGTGTCGCCAAGCGGGCGGGGAACAAGGAGGCCGTCTCGGCAGACCTGCTCTCAGGTGTCCCACGATGTCCGCCAGACTTCCTCGTTTGACTTGAGTGATGAACGCGCACAGATGACCGGATTCTGTCATTTTACCGCCAGTCACCTGCAAGCTCAAACAAGGTCACGCCGAGCGAACGGGTCGAGACGATCGCCGGAGGGAGCCGCGGCCGGGTGGCTAAAGGGGGACGGACGGACGGCGGGGTGAGGAGGAGAGGACGAGCCTTGAGTCCGAGCGGCGTGCCGGGGTCCGCGCGCGCCCATCCGTCCCCGGCGGTCTTGTCCAGCAAAATCCGGCCCACGAGACGCTCGCCGTCTGCGGACGCTCGCCACGACACCTGCCGCCGAAGGGGGAGAGGAGGCGGGGCCAGTTTGCCGGCCGCGACCGACACGGACGGCGCTTGCGGCGGAGCGCGAGGGAGGAGGCGGGGCTCACCGCGGACGCGGCGCCGCCTTCGCTCTCGTCCCGCCGAGGGCCGAGGTCCATGTCGTCTCCTCGCCGGCGGCCCCCAGGAAAGGCGAGAGGTCGGACGCCGGCTTTCGTGACGCTTCCTCGTGACGTCACGCCTTCATCGGTGGTGTCGGGCGATGTGGCGCCGATCGTGGCATCAAAGATGAATGAATGAATGTCCAAACGAGGTCACGTCAACTCCAAACAATGCGCCACTCACTCAAAGACCAACGTGGCAAAGTAGTCAAAAGGGGACATTGATGATGATGATGATGTCACGTGACCTGCAGCGGCACTCGCGCCTGCGCCCTTTTGCCTTCATCGCTCAAAGCGCAAAACCGAAGCGGCTCAAAGGTTGGCGAGGGCGTGGAAGTGTCACCGCGTCGGCCCTGAACTTTTTCTGGGCGACTCCGTTGGGATGCCAAATCGCAGAATCGATCGACGGGAGACCGGCAGACGGGCGGCCATCTTGTTCCTATTCTGGCATCTCCAAGGTGATCCGCGGGCAGGCCGGCAGGCTAATCCCCCCCCCCCCCCCCCCCCCTCTTAATCCAATTGAGAGTGAGATGCTCCCGTTGCGACGAGTCGGAGAAGAGTCCTCGGCTTTTACTTCTCAGAGCTTGCGTGGACTTTGAAGGGCTCCGGCGCTATCATCTGCGCCGTTTTCGGCTTCTTCTTCTTCTTCTTCTCTTGACGGCGGTCTCGGCCAAGTTCCGGAGAACCAAGATCCAGTCGCGACCGGAGCGTCGCACGCTCTCCCCGGCCTGAGAGGAAAGATCCCGGATCAGCGCTCGTAATCTGCTCGCCGACTCGCGGTCCAATGGCAGCGAGGCCACGCAAATCGTCAGCGTGACGCTCCGTTTCCTGTCCCCGCGCCTCAGCCTCGAGGGCCCGCGCGGCTTTTCCCGATCAGAGCAAATGGACGCGACCCGCCGCGCTGAACCGACCGACCCGACCGACATGCTCGCAGCCGGCCGCTTCCTTCGCCGTCTCGCTTGTTTTGGCTCACGGCTAGCTTGTAGCCGCCTCGCTTGTTGTCACGCTTTGTAGCCACAAGCGTGTCCTTCTCGAGCGTGTTCAGAAGCTGCCCTTCCGAGCCCCTGAGGCTACCGAGGGCGAGCGCGTTCCTCGACCTGCACGTGACCCTGCCGCTGGCCGATTGGCTCCTGCGGCGGGGGCTTCGGCAAAGACGGGAACGTGTGGGAGGGGACCTGCGCCACCTGCGATCAGTGCCGAAAGGTGAGGTGTCGCCTGCTCGACGCGTAGGCGGCGGTCTCGCCGGGCCTTGGGGGTCAGCACGCAGGGTTGGGGGTGGGGGGGGGGGGTCTAGTCACTGATGAAACCCTGCCCCTTTCTGAGTTGCTCCTGTTGCCAGGCAACCACAACCACTCCTCAGCACCCAGACCGAGACCAGCACTTTGTCGTCCATCGTTCGGAACAGCGGCGGATTTGGAGATCGTCAATGACGATGATTGGGACGGCGCACCGGCTGAAATCTCGAGGGCTCGTGTGACTCGGAGCGGCCTCGGAGGCTTATTTTCTTCTTTCGTCCTCAGATGGCGCGCCGCCGTACGGACGGCCGTCAGAAGAAGACGGGCGCTTACGCGCTGTTGGCGTTGCTGCTGGCCGCAGCGTGGTTGCGGGAGGCCGAGTGCAGCCCGCCCACGGAGGTAGGCCGCGCCCGCGGGCGTGTCGCTGACGCCGGGTGTGGCTGAAGCGCGTTTGGTCGGCTGTCGTAGGTCACCGGCGAGGCGGCGCCGTGGCGCCGCGTCAGCGGCCGTCACCTTGACGCCATCTGGTCGGGTGTCGCCGCAGGTCACCGTGGCGACTTGCGCCGACTTCCTGGACTTTGTCACCGCCTGAGGAGGCGGCGCTTCAGCTACCTGGTAAACGTTTTGAGTTCGCTTTGTGGCCGATGTTAGTCGAGCGTGCCGGCGGCGCTTTGTCTCCGCAGTGTCACAAGGCGACCTTCTGCTGGTGGGGGCGGAGACAGGGACGGGGTCAATTTGGACAGGTGTGCCGATGTCCGCGAGGTTCCACGTGTTCGCGCGTCTTCATTCGCAGCATCTGACCGCCATCTTGACTCGACTCCTGGCAATGGGCCAAAGCCGCTTTGTCCACATTTGCTCAGTTTCTCATATATACAGTATATATATATATATATAGATAGATATATAAAACCCCCCCCCCCCCCCCCCCCCCCCTCTGGATTGATCCTCTTGGTCTGTCCCTACATAGTGGGGCTGGACGATAAATGGGAGTTGGAATTGTGACTTAGATTTTGGCTGATCTCGATCTTCAAACTCTTCTCGTGGAAGAAAAAATATTTTTGTGCAGAACGGCGCTTAGCGTCTTCAAGTTCCCGAGGTTGATGAATCGCCATGGTAGTTTCGAGTAATTGAGTTTTAGTGTTTGAATAAATACAAAGTTTTGAAAACAATGAGTCATCGTTTTAATCGTCGTCATTTCACTCTCAGTCAAAATATTTGTGATTCTTATTTTTCCATAATTTTCCTGCTCTGCTCGATGGACTGATCTGAAATGTTGAAAATGGATGATGACCCGACGGTAAAAGGCTCAGCAATTTTTTTTTTTTTTTTGGGGCGGGGGGGGGGGGTGGTTTCGGAAAAGTGATGCAATGATTCCACCTGATTGATGGCCATTGAAAAAAAAGCAGAAACTACTCTATCTTAACATCCACAAAATGGTATAAAGAACAGGGACGGCCCTTCTTTCTCTCTCGGGACAAAAGTGGGGGCTGAGAAAATAATTTACTAATATGTGTGTGTGTGTGTGTGCGGTGGGGGGGACTGGGCGTATGAAGCCTTGAAAAAGGAACTTTCAAATCTTCACATTTTATCATCTGATCAGCAATATTGTATGGGATTTAATATATACTCGTGACAAGTGAAATAATTCTAATTTTCGTAATGTTTCATAATGATAACACTAAGAAGAAGAAGAATATAGATGACGTGCGGACGGTCGGGACGCAACTTCCGGTTATGCGCGTTGAGGAAACGCTCAACCGTGGATTTCCAAATAAAGTGTGTCTACGATACAATAGATAAGTAGGATGGTATCCGAGAGAGAAAAAAACCCCATAATGTATTAAAATGCGATTCATTGTCAGTTCAACGTTTCTGATGCAGATTCTCAACTGTTTTCCCCACCAACTGACAGATGGTGACGCGTTGGCTGTGTTATTTTTGTGAAAGGTTGATGACGAACTTCCTGCTATGGCCATTATGGTGCCTTTGAGGGTTCGTCTCATCTTCACGTAGATGTGTTTGTTATCGACGCCGTGAACCAGCCTAGCGATTATTCGGTCGGCGTCGTCACCTACTCGTTCGTTTGAGTTGACGTTTGAAAGCGAGCTTTTGGTTGGGTTCCAAAATGACTACCGGGTCCGAGACCCGACTGTGACGGTGAGTAGCTAACCTAACCAAGATAATGCTCGCGTCTGGTAGCAGGCGAACTGCTCGCGTTAGCATTTCGGTTCTGGCACTTTTCGTGAATCGCCTCGCCTTGTTTGTTCGGAATAGATGGACATAATTCAAAACGTTCAGGTCAAACACCTTTTCAATCTTTTAAGAGTTGGACGAAATATTCGGACGCCTGTCATACTCAACTCAACTGTATTCACAGAGGACTTTAAAACAGCCACCCTGTGTAAAATACGTCAGCGTGTCCGCCATATTCTATGGGACAAGTTTCCATTTTCAAAGTTGTGACATTGAAAGGTAAAAAAACAAACAAAAAACACACCCACACAGTCAGACAACGGCGGAATAAAGTGGCGGGGGAGAATTATTTTATGAGTTGTTAAATAAGTGAGAGAAATATGAAGCAATTGCCGAATATAAAGGTTCAGTTTGATTTGATGGTTACAATCGTCCACGCGTTACGTTTTTAGGGGAAGTGTTACAAGTAAGCAACCTATTCATTTAATTCCGTTTTTTTCAACTTGGTTTTTTGCAGCCACCACGTAATGCTGCTATGAACATGAAAATGTTCAATAATCGATATTTCGACTTTTATCCACTTGAATTAATCAATCATCATTGATCTTTTGACTGCGCTGCACCCTTTTTAAATTGCGTTTGGTTAGATCCTTGCCCAGAAGATATCAATTCTTTAATATTCATTTTAGATTTTATACTGCAAAAAAAATTAAAAATCTTCACAGAAGTAATCTTTTAAAGGGTTATATAATTCAGTACTACATATGAAATCCTACACATGATCGAATATGTATCTTGAATGTACATGTGTTGGACCCTCTTTCACATCGATAGTTAATTAGTCCTCTGGGGGAAATGAGTCCCAAGTCATCCAAATGGTGGAGCCAAAATGATGTCATCCTGCTCCAAGTTGAAAAGTCATTGCGCAAACGTCACCGGGTTTGTGTTTGCATGTCAAATGTTTGCTTCCTTGCCCAAGCAGCGCGAGCGAGCGCTTCCCGCGGTTCCCGATGGCTCCTTCTCGCCACATCCATCGGGGACGTCTGATTCCGCGCCGTGTCTACGTAGCAACGTGTGTCTGTGTGGTAAAGACTGAGGCGGCGTGACGGCCTTTGACCTGCTTTCGGCATCGGCGGTCGTGAGATGGAGAGCGCGTGGCGGCGCGTCCCGCTGGCGTGCTGCCGTCCTCGCGTGCTGGCGCTGCACGCTCTCTTCTGGGGCCTGGTGGCTCTCAGGTGGGTGCCCTGCCGCTCGCCGGGCCCACCAACCAGCACGCTCCTTTGTTCCCTGATTGTGACGCTTGCCTTTCAGAGTGTTTGGAGCCGCCCTGTTGGCTGAAGACAAACCTGCAGGTAAAAGCCACGCGCAAGCACAAAAAAAAGCCATCGTTTGCTACAAACAACGTTTTTCAGTTTGAACATCGACTATCTCGTCTTTGTCGTGTGTTCAATTAAATGGAGGTGAACACGATGTGCAAATCATTGGAATCGGGTTCGTCTTTGGGGGAGCGGAAAAAAACCCAAGTCCGCCTTCATGGAGGACGGCATCGGTTGGAGACAATTTATTGGCAAGAGGCTGGAATTTGGACAATTTGAAGTTGAACCGTCCGTGTCTGAAAGGGAAAACTCTGTTCTCCAAATAGCGTTTGATGAATCGTTGCAGCTCACCTTCGGGCTCTTGATTTGTCCGTCCCACTGGAAAAGGGAGGCACGAAACAAACGACCCGAGTTTCAAAAGTGTGTTGGGATGGCAAAATGCTTGACCAGACCGGAGAAGAAAACTCTGCAAGCTTCCTGCCAACAAATAGTGGAGCTCATGGGAAATCAGTCGAGATGCGCAGCTAACTAGAAACCTTCAAACAAGCGCAACTGCTCCCAGGCAGGAGAGATTCTCTCTGTAGGGAAGACTTGGTCAGGTTTAGTTGGGGATCTTCTCTGCCTCCTCTTCTTGCCGTCAGTCATGCCGCATGTCCTCCAGTCGAGCCCGCCGTTGCCCGGCATGTCGTGGCACCGAGCCGAAGGCCCCCCCAAGTCCAATTCCAGACACACCTCGACACGCGACTCAACTCGACTTTATCGAGTGCTTTGCTCCAGCGGCGGCCCTTTCTAGAACAGTCCAAATCCTTCAAAAGAACGCTGGCTTGAAAACGGGCAGTAGAGCCAACGTTAGCAACGCGTAGTTGTTTTGAGGCCGGCCGACTCGTCGCCTGCACACGAGCGATTCTTTTTGTCGTCTGGTATCACGCAGCCGCCAAGGTCGGCGTCGCCCCCTGCTGGCTACTGGAGGAGTTTGTGGTGACGGTGGAGTGCTCGCAGTGCGACGCCTTCCAGACGGTACGTGGATTGGCACTCTGGCCACGCCGCGGGGCCGCGCGCGCACTGACAAAGGTTTGCCTTTGTGTTCAGAAGACGAGGCCGGCGTGCGGCCGCACGGGCTACATGGAAAAGGTCAACTGCACCAAATCCAACCGGGACGAGTACAAAAGGTCCGATCCCGTTGCCGCGCGGCGCGCCCGCAAACGTTCTCATCGCGTCTCGGCTTCTGTCGTCTCAGCTGCCGCTCGGCCGTCATGGAGGAACGTCTCTTCTGGAAGTTTGAGGCGGCCATGTTGTCGGCGACGGCGTTGTCGGCCGTCTCGGTGGTCCTGCGTCAGCGCCGGCTGGACCGGCTGGCCTCCGAGAAAGTCCGCCGGCAGATCGAGTCCATCTAGCGGCGTCGGCTCGGAATTGAAACTCGCTTGCAAAATGCTCGAAGGAAAGGAGCCCCCGCCGCTGACCCCGGAATCCCCCGCGATGTGGAGGATGGCATTTCTCGGAACTCTCACCACGACACGGCTACAGTGAAACTCCCGTACGACGAAATCATGTTGGCGGCGAGACATTTTTCGCAACGGGGGGTTTTTCACTGTAGCAAAAATTGATCTCGGATGTAAACCCACACAAACGTATGTGTACTCTTTATTTTTCTTCCAATAGTAAGTATGAGCGCACACTTATTTGACACTTCATATAGTCAGTGTAGAAAGAACAAAAATGAACTCTTAACAGCTACAATGATATTCCCGAGCTGAATAAAGATCACTCGTTTGAATCCCAAAATGGTTTTCCTCCACTTTCTGCTCTGCGTCCCGTCCGCTTTGTGAACGCACTCGTTTCATCGCGCTGGAGACTTTGTGGCGCGTCGCGGGCGCTGTTGGCGATTTCCTCCCCCTTCGGTGTGTCGAAGGTCTCGTCTCGGACGGGCACGTTTCTTTTCCATTGCGACGGGTGTCGTCATCGTATCTCGACGTTTCCTTGTTGCACGTTCTCTTGAAGGCATGTTCAGCTGGCACACTTTGTAGAGCGTTGGCTCTTCCAATCTCAGGCTCCCGTAAAATATCTGGCAATTTTGAACGCGTACTTGTTCATACTGCTTCGGAAGTTCGGATTTCTTTGAGGGCACGTTTGCAGCACCGCAGACCTTCTAAAGCTGCGTTATTGCTACCGAGGGTCATCTCGTCGTCGTTTTTAGCCTCCAAACTGATTTCATTCAGTTTATTTGACCGCACGGCCCCTTGATTTTGCCGTAACAATACCACGAGCAATAATGCGTCCATTTTTGAGTGAACGATGCAAAATGAAGTCGGGACCCGCGCGCAAACCAATTGGCTGGAAAGCTTCAGTGCTTCGTGGAGCTTCATTTGGCCATCACCACCTTTGGGAACTGTAATCGGGTCTCCGTGCGCTTGCACTATGCCGCTGGGGTCGGCGTCAGGTCAAGAAATGCTTCAACTCGGTCTTGATCTCTGCCTTGTTTCGGCTCATCTCCGGCAAAAAAAAAAAAACGACATTGTCAGCCGTCTCGTACGTGTGGAAAAAAAGCTGTGCGAAACGCAATTTGTCTTTCGGGCTCCTTTTTAAAAGTGTGCAAAACGCAACTCGTGGCACTCATTCTTGGCACATTGCGTCTGGTGGCGACGTCATCACCGCGCGACGTCAGTGGCGCCGCCGTTGCTGCGCAGTCGCTTGTTTGGAATTTTCCACCAGATTCTCCCACAGAGTCGCGAAAGTTGCGTTTGCGGCTTTGCGCCGACATTAGCGACGACGTCAGAACCGGTCCCGAGCCGCCCGGATCGCCTTTGCTCGCTCCCGCCGATGGACTACGCGAGAGGTTCGGTGGAAGGCTCGCTGCTGGCAGCCAGCAACGCCCCGGCCTTCCTCAGCAAGCTGTGGACTTTGGTGGAAGACCCCGACACGGACCCGCTCATCTGCTGGAGCCCGGTACGACTTTTGCACTCTGATCTCGTCAGTTTCGCCCCGAGTTGTCGCGCCGGCTTAGTTTAAAGCACAGGAACGGGGGGTAGGGGGGGGGGGGGGGGAGCTAGCCGCTAGCCGCTAGCCGCAAGAGCCAAGTGTCCAAGTCTTTCGAGGTGAGCGCAGCGCCGCCAGACGACTTGATGAGGCACCGCAAGAACAGTTTGCAACAATCGTGGCCAGTGAAAATGATCCAACACGCACCGGGGCAAAAGCGGCTCCGCATCCCCATCGCAGAAACAAACCGGGCCCACACCGTTGATGCTGTCGATGCGGATACTTGTACGACCGTTCCCCCTCTTGTATTCACGTTGCCGTCCGAGCTGATTTGCGAGCTGGCGGCGTCCTTCCAAACGCTTTTTGTTTGGTTTGTCCCGTGCCAGAGCGGAACCAGCTTCCACGTATACGATCAGGGTCGCTTCTCCAAAGAGGTCCTGCCCAAGTTCTTCAAGCACAACAACATGGCCAGCTTCATTCGACAGCTCAACATGTGTGAGTACAAACAAGCTCGTGCCCAACGGCTCGCTCAGCTTTGCTCTCCGAGCGTCGGCCCAACCGTGCGCTGCCGGCTTTTCTCCCCCCCCCCCCCCCCAAGACGGCTTCCGCAAGGTGGTCCACATGGAGCAAGGCGGCTTGCTGAAGCCCGAGAGAGACGACACGGAGTTCCAACACCCCTTCTTCGTCAGAGGCCAAGAGCGCTTGCTGGAGAACATCAAACGCAAAGTCACCAACGTATGAACGCTCGCGAGAAACGCCGCCGCGCGCGCGCTCTCGGTGACGCCGCCGCGCTCCGCTCTCTGCCGCCGCAGGTGTCCTCGGCGCGTCAGGAGGAGGGCAAGATCTCGTCGCACGAGGTCAGCAAACTCCTGAATGACGTGCAGGCCATGAAGGGAAAGCAGGAGACCATCGACTCCAAAATCATCGCCATGAAACAGTATGAACTCCGGCTCCTTCTCTTCCCTTTTGAGTCGCGCGGTGTCGCGAATTCATCGCAATCGCTTCTAGAAGCGACCCGACCTGGTTTTGCCCCGCGCGTGCGCATAGCCGGAAGGAAATCGGATCGCGGGCTTAACGAGCGCCGCCTTCAGCGGCGGCATCGGGATTTATTCTGGGAGAGTAACAAAAGTGTGCTTCGAACCGCCCAGCTGAAAGGAGCGCCGAACGGCGGCCCGACCCGGCCTTCCAAAGCGCGTGGTCAAGCGCCCGTCGGGCGAAAGGTGCGTCCGAGGACGAAATGACTGAAAACCGCCAGAAGGAATTTGGCGTGACTCCCAAACTGGGCCGACTAACAACGACGCGTGCAAAGGGGCGCCGGGTCTCCGGGGTTATGCGGCGCGCCCAGCGGGGCCTCGTTTGTTCTCGGTCGCGCCGTCTTTTATTTTTTTGCGTTCGTTTGTTTTTGGACCCGAATCGGGACTCGGTTTGGCGCGCCCGCTTTTGCTCCAAACACGCGGCGGGCCGAGCGGCCCGAACCCGAGCCGATGGAAAGCTGCTTTGTGTTTCAGTGAGAACGAGGCTTTGTGGAGGGAGGTTGTGAGTCTGAGACAGAAGCACGCTCAGCAGCAGAAAATGGTCAACAAGGTAAAGCGGCCGCCGCCGCCGCCGCCTCGCGCCCTTGTTTGGGAACGTCCTCATTTGCCCGTTTGTCCGGCTGCAGCTGATCCACTTCCTGGTGTCGCTGGTCCAGTCCAACAGGATCATGGGAGTCAAGAGGAAACTGCAAGTTGACCTCCGGCGCGTACTTTGAAACGTGCTTCTTTTGGGTACTTGTCGCCTGACTGTTTTTTTTTGTGCGGTCACGCCCGCAGCCCGCTGATGCTCAACGACTCCGGCTCCGTGCCCAAATACGCTCGCTCATTTTCCCTGGAGCCCGCGCAGGCCGCTCCCACCGTCTTCCCGGCGGAATCCTCGGCGGGCTCCGGGCCCGTCATCTCTGACGTCACGGAGCTGGCCACGCCCCCTCCCGAGGAGCGCGCCGAAGCGGGGTGAGCGGCCGCCCTTGAGCGGCTTCTTTTCTTCCTTTGCCGACCCATGGCGACGGCCGACGGAATGCGCCCGCCGCCGACTCGGCGTCACCTTTGCGGTCACGAATTAGAAACGCGGTCCGACGTGAAGAAGCGAAAGCGCATCGGATGATGCTCAAACCGAGTTTTTGCGCCCGCGTCGCCCCAACCCGGCACGCCAATGACGTCGAGCGGCGGTCGGCGCCTCAAGTCGACTTCCGTCATTGGCCGGCGGCGGACCCGAAGTCGGTCGCGGGCGCTCTCTCGTGATTTCGCTCTGTCAGTGCTTCATCGTTGTTCCCGATCCTCTCGTTCCCCAAGCGGCGATCGTTTTATTCATTGAAACGAATCCAGTCAAAGCTCGCTTTTCGTCCATAATCCGTCCCGGAAGGCTGTTTTCAAATAAAAATGGTTATTGAACACGTCTGCTCACAATTGAAAGCGAGACGAGGAAGCGTCACTTCCTGGCGTGAGGAAGGCGAGAGGAGTCAAACGGTGCGTTCGAGTGCGCTCGGTTTGTTCGAGAAGCGATTTCCGATCGTAATCCGAGGCGCAAAAGCCGATTTGGTCGAGAACGGAGACGTCCGAAAACCGAGGTTTGACTGTGTTTATTTTCCGGGTTCGTCAAAATGATCGTGGGACCTCGCGCAGGTTTACGCGGGGCCGGCAAAATCCACCTTTGCGCCGCGACCCCGTCGTCGTTTGACATCTCGCCGTCCGCAGGAAGAGGAGCGACGCGGAGGAGGACGAGCCCGCCGCTTCCGACGCAGGGGGTGCGCTTATGTCCGGAGACACGCCCCTTTCCCCGACCACCTTCATCAACTCCATCCTGCAGGACGGCGACGCGCTAACGGGCAAGTCGAGACGGGTCCGGCGCCGCGCTCGGCTCGTCTTGTGCTCCAGCTTCTCGCGTCGATCCGCGAGTCATCCTCTCCTCCTCCTTTCCGATGGTTCCAGCTTCCGGGCCCCGCCCGGCCACCGCCCACCCGGGCCCGGCGCCGACGTGTCAGACGGTCGTGTGCCTCGATAAGTACGCTCGCGTGGCGCTTCCTCGTCCCACGGCAGAGTACGGCCCGCTTACCGCGCGCCCGCGTTTCAGGTCGGAATTGTCGGATCACGTCGAGACGATCGACAACAGCCTGGAAAACCTGCAGAACGTTCTCAACGGCCAAAGTTTCACCTTTGACGCCTCGCCGCTCATGGAGGTGCGTGGGCGCGGGCGCGGGCGAGTGACGCGGACGCGCACCTTAACGTGCCCGACCCCTTTTGTGTGTTCAGTTCTTCAATCCGCCAGGCGACTTTGACATCGGCGCTTTGGACACGGTAAGTGTGAGCGACCGCTTTCCGAGTGAACGGCGCCGGCCGCGTCTCTCTAAGAAGTGCGTCTTTTGTCGGCAGCTCCTGTGCGACGGCTCGCCCAAAGGAGCCGAGGACGGCGACGACGCCGGTAAAAGCGCACGCGCCCGCGCCACCGACGAGCCGCCAAGTATATTCTACCGAGGCCCGGCCAACGAGAGCGCGCCGGACCTCGCCTTACGAGAGCGCCGCCCGCAACCTCGGGCTTTTTCGGCTTACCGGCCGCTCGCCGACTCGGCGCTCCGGGGCGGTCGCTCCGCCGTGAATTTTGGTGGCCGGCGGGGGGCGCGAATGACCCGCCCTCGAGTCCATTCCGTGCATCGGAGCCGCGTTGGCGTTTCTAGTCGTGGGAACGGATAAAGCCGTCGTCTTGTACAAAACGCCTTTGGCTTCGGTTTCCCTCCAAAGGGGCAAAATTGGCCGGCCGTACGGATAGATGCGGTCGCGACCAAGCTCGCGACTCGTAAGTCCAGGTCCGGATGTGCCGGAGTGCGCGGGCGAAGGCGACGCTGCAATTTTGTGGGGGTTGTCTGCGATTGGTGCAGGAAAGCAGCTGGTGCAGTACACGCCCGTGACGATTTTCGAGCCGGTCGGGGGCGGGGCTGACCTGCCGTCGCTCCTGGATCTGGAGGCGGAGCCTTTCCTCTGCTCTGACCCGAGCGCCGGCTACAACTCTGACCTCTGACGTGATGGGGAAGGGACTCCTCCGTTCCCGTGATGACCGTCGGGTCCAAGGTCACCGTTTTGACTGTGCAGACAACGCGTCGGTCATCTTTTCTTTGCTTTTATTACATCAGAAGGAACAGAATATTTTTGGAAACATTGATTACATATTTATTCCGCTATGCAGGAAACCCCCATTAAACACCTTTGTGCATATTCCTGCTGTCGCGTGTGCCCAACACGCGCTCGTCCGTGGCCGGAATTCAGCTCCGGTCACCGGGCTGAAAAAAAAAAAACGTTCATTTTCCCGAACGGCCGGTCGGAGCCACGGCGTCCGCCGGTGAACCGATGATCAGGAGACACAAAAGCGTTTCTTGCAAAGTTGTGTTCAAAGACATTTTAATGTCCAGTTCACCTGCTTCTAAAAGTGATTCTATCCATCTTTTTAAATCTTTCCAAACAAAGGACCCTGCCCGTGGGCGGGCGGGGCCTCAAGGCGACCGAAGTAGCGTTCCGATTGGTCGGCGCACCGGAGGCGGCGGTGGGAAAAGCCAACTCGAGGCTCGCGGCCCAAGTCAGCAGATTTCCTCCAGTTCGACGTCGTTCGCAGCTGTCGAAACAAACGGCCACGGAACTTATGGGATGGAGCGCGGTCGTCGCGGCGACGTAAACAGCCGGTGAGCCGAAGGTGACCTCACCATCAGGACCCCGACCCCAAGCGTCGTACCGTCCGCTGACGGAGCCTGCGGAGAACAAGCCACGCCGGCGGCGCGCAAACCGCAGTTTTATCATCGGCGTCGTGACGTCACACTGCGCGGACGGCCGCGCCAAAGCGTCTCTCGGCTGAAGCGAACGTGCCGACACTCACCGGCCTCGCGGGGTTCTTCGGACGCCCGTCCGCCACCTGCAACGACGCCGACGCAAAGTCACGTGACGTAACCATATGACATCATCACGCGAAGGCGGAATCCTCGGCTGTCATTCCGCCTCTTTTGTGCATCTAACATTACATAACCCCCACGGTAAATTAAAGATCCCTAGCCTATTTAAATACACCCTCGGAACGTTTTTTAAACGTACTGGCGGTCATTTCCTTTTTCTTTTTACACCCTTTCAAACACGCGCGAAGCCAACGCTGCAGGCACAGCCACGGACAGCTCGGTGACGGGCATTATTTGCAGGCACAGCCACGGACAGCTCGGTGACGGGCATCATTTGCAGGCACAGCCACGGACAGCTCGGTGACGGGCATCATTTGCAGGCACAGCCACGGACAGCTCGGTGACGGGCATTATTTTGACCTGTCCCAGAGTGGCGGGAGGTGAACCCGGAAGAAGAGAGAAGCAGCCCATGGCCCTTGTCACGGTGCGTCGCTGACAACACCCGAAAAGGTAACGACGCATCCGATATAGTGAGAAATGGCGAGAGCAAACTATTGTCCTTAGCCCTCGTACTGTTTTTACTGTTGAACGGCAAGCCAAACTCGGAGAAATGGCGACACACGACCGAGAGCGTAAAACGTTACCGGGCATCGAAATTGCCCAAAATGCGCCGGGAAAAGTAGTTTGCGTGGATTGTTTCCTTAAGACAGGGTAGGGAACTCCCGCGCCTCCAGAGCCAGATCCCGCCTGTTTTAGATCCCTCCCGACTCCAAAACACCTGATTAAATTGCTCATGTTCCTTTCAGGCCTCTACAGAGCTTGCTGATGCGCTGATCATTTGAATCAGGTATGTTGGAGTAGGGAGGGCTCTTAAACGGGCAGGATATGGCTCTCGAGCAACCTCGGCCCCCTACCCCCGTCTTAAGAGGTCAAAGTAGACCGCAATGCATTGCAAAAAAAGTTCTGCACTCTAGTGGTGCAGCGATGCGTGCACCGCGAAATGCCGTCGTAGGGAATTGCATGTGGTGGACTACATGAGGTCCTTGAATCTCGGTCTGAAACGAGGTGCCAAATTGGCCCGATCGCTACATCAGGAATTCGAGTGGACTTTTTAGTCAACCGCCCGTGTCCCAACACGGTCCAAGTCTTGTCCCCGAAAATCGAAATTGAACAGTCACTGGAGTCAAAATGAGAAGTGGAAAACTCACTGGAGACCAAGGACGTTCCTGTTGGCTCTGAAAAGACTTGCGCGCGCACACACACACACACACACACACAGGGTTTGTCGGCACCTTCTCGGAACGGTACATCAGCACCAAGGGCAGCAACCGTGGCTTACGTGATTCCGTTGCCATGGTAACGGTGTCAGTGCGCCACATCCGCGTGCCTGCGTCATCAAAGGCGACGGTGATCAGAAGCGTCAAGGCCGGCGCCGATGCGCGCGGTCGCCGATGCGCGCGGGCGCCGCGACGCCACGTACCTGACAGAAGTGTGCTGGCGGAAGCGGCCCCCGCCGCCTCGGTGCGCACGGGCGACACTGCGGGTGACGTCGTGGGACAGGATGAGCAACGTGGCTGACGCCGGCGTCTCGACGTGACGGACGCGTGCGCGAACGGAGTCGGAATCGGCCCCTCGGAGGGCGGCCGTCTTGCGTTGCCGCTCCCGCCGACAACCTCTGCCGGCTTCGGGTTGTCGGCGCCGCGCGCTTTCCGCTCGGATCCTCGTACGGACTAATGAGAGGCTCCGAATGAACCAATTTCTGCGCTCGCGTTGACTATTCGGAGTGTACCATCTCACGATTGTCAATTGTGACTCATGAAAGGTTTGCTTTTATTTTGCAGCCAACGTTCGTCCCGACGGCCTCGGCGTTCATTTCACCGTTGACGCTTCGGACAACCCGACGCGGACCCTTCGCTGAGGAGCCCCCGCAACTTGCAAGTATTCTTTTTCTCATGGCAGATGGCATTCTTCCTGAGGAAATGTCGCGGGCACACCTGTGCAATTATCGTGCGGTCTAATCGGCATCGTAAAATCGCGCCGTGCCGGAAAGATTTGTCAACCGCAATTGAGGGAAATGGCCGTGTGGTGTCACTCGCGGGGGTTGGCCATCTTTGAGTCATCTTCCATCCGTTTCTGTTCAGTGCCGTTTTCAGCAAGCCGCCAATCGACAAGATCAAACGATTCTTTTCATAAATGGTGTCATTTGGGGGAAAATCTTGCTTATCAACGCCACGTCGCCGCTCGCTCGGGTTTGCGCCGCTTCACAAGACTCCGTCCGGATCGAACTTCTCACTACGTGGTTGTTCTTGACCGAAGGTCGCAGGCTGACAAACGTAGGCGCGCGTTTGGCAACTCGACGAGATGAACGCGCACATCAAATGGAGGGAGCAAAAGTAACAATTGTTTGGGGGGGGGGGGGGGGGGATGAGGAAAACTCAAGTCAAGTAGTGACGGCTGAGAACTCGACCGGAGTCCGGGTGACGGAGCGTCGCTACTCGCTCACTCGCGACCGCCGGCGACGTTTGTTCGACCGTACGTACGCTCACCCGCGCCGTCCGCGTGGCGACGGCTCGCGTCCTGGGCCGGAGTTGAAAGGCGAAGGACCGGAGCGGTCGCGGACGGCCGCGTCCGCTCGGTTCCCGCGGCCGCCCACGGGAGTCGGTCCGCCGGAGGTTCGCCAAAGGAAGTCGGGTGAGCCGTCACTGCGGGACACGAGAATAAGAAGGAGGACGAGAAAGCGGCCGGGCGTCATTGCGGGCCGACCTCCGTCTTTGTCCGCCGGCTGAGTCTGTCGGCCGTTTCCTGTTCAAGTCAACACAAGCGGCGCCGGCTCGTGACTCGCTCCCGCTTCCGAGTGGCGCCGTCTCCCTCCCGCCCGAGACTTGCAAAAGACAATTGTTGGTACCGTGCGCTTGGGACCGGTCTTTGCCTGCGCAAGGGGAAAAAACCCAAAAGGTTTGACCGAAGACCAGCACACTTGAACCGACGCCGGTCATCGAGCGGCAAGGTGGGCTTTGTTGGGCCGCGTCGCGCCGGCCGCCCCGCGACACCTTGCGCCGTCGCGCTTTCCGACGACCGGGAAAAGAGCTCGTTTAGCTGCCGGTCGAGGAGGAGCGGCGGCGCTCCCGCTTCGGCCAACTCTTCCAACGCCATCTCGGACCATCGTAGCGTCGCACTTTGCGCTACCGCGCGGCACCTCGGTCTTCCCGCATCGAGTACTATTGCGCCACGCCTTGCGCTATTGCCGGGAGGAAGAGGCCGGACCGTCCGTTTGCTTGGGTCCGCATGGGCGTTCCGACCCTCCCGTTTCCAAAGCCTCGCTTCAAAACGCAGGAAGGAAGATTTCAGGTCAAATTCATCTCCGTAGAGGTCTCGAAGGGCTTCCCGTGTGGGCAAAAATTAACGACAGCCCGCCGTCTTAATCCCCCGGAGGGCACGGGAGGAGGGGGGGGGGGACAAAACAAAACACAGCCCAACATCGCAGTCCACCTCGTATTGATGCGTTTTGATTACCTGCTTGCTGCGATGATGGCGACATCCAGGAAGGTACTGAGAGAAAAGCGGGAGAGGAAAGTCAGACACTAAGAATGTTTTTGTCCCTTTCAAAATGACAACAAGACGAAGTGTTTGGATAGAGTACGCAAGTCTTCGCGGGTGCGCTCCGTGCCCGGAGTCGAAGGCGATCGGTCAGAGGCGTGTCCTCCTCCCGCTCGGTTGATGACATCCGCGTCGCTCAAGCTTTCTTCATCTGCATCAAAACAAGTCAAATCAGCGCGCGCGTTTGGTGGTCGTCTCTTGCCGAAGAAGAAACAAAGAAGCACCTGTGGGCTCCGTCCGACTTGGTTCGCCTGCTTGAGCCAAAAGAGAAGCACAACGCACGTGCCTTGTTAAAAGCTTAGTCCGTCATCGTAGGAAGAAGTGTGTGTGTGTGTGGGGGGGGGGGGGGGGGGTTGTGACGCGGTCTCTTGCTCCGCGCCGCTTCCGCGCATCTATAGTTTACCCGACAATGTAAACGACGCCTCCCCGATTGCGTAATGCTCGCAAAGGCTGACGAGGGATGCAAAAGCTTCGCTCACCCGGCAGGCCGAGCGGGAAGCGACTCTCCGCCGTTCCTTCGCAACGGGCCCAAGAAAGAGCCGTCGGTCACCTTCGCATTTCACGGGCGAGGCTCCGCCTCCAACATCCCGGCCGGACGCCGAGACACTCACCCGCGTAGTCCGGGCGAGAAGCTCCTCCCTCGAGGGACGTCGGCCGCCCTGGCGACAAACGGCACGTCTCACCCGATGTTGTAAGCGACGCTTACCCGCGTCTCCGCCCGCTCCGTCCGTCGGCTGAAGCGCAGCGCTCACGCGCATAAGCAAAGAGATTTGGTCGACTGCGCGTCACGGCGTTCACCCTTTGAATGCGCGTCCGCGGCGTCGGAGTCTGCGCACGGGCACGTAGTTTGGATGGCTTTCGGAGCGGTCGGCGGGCCCTTTGCCCCGACTGCGGTTTCCCGCCGCTCGGCGACGTCTCGCGTCCCCGTCGCCGCGCGAGCGTCCCGCGGCCGCCGAGGCTTCGCGCGCACCTGCGGCGTCACACGCCGCCGTCAAAAGGGACGCCGGCCGCGCGTCGCCGCCTTCCGAGCGCTCGTATTCTTTCACTCACCGCCGACGTCGGGAAGGGACGACGCCTCGGCCCGCGCGCCTGTCGCGGAGGAACCGGATGATCCTAATCCACAAGATGAAAGCGCGATCGACAATGAGCCAGACCAACGAACGTTCGCGAACGGGATGAGCGAGAAGAATTAGCGCCGATCGAGATATCTCGAAACCGCGGCGCTCACCAGCGAAACCGGTTTCCTTTTCGGGGGAGTCGTCTCGACAAATGAAACGCGCGCTAAGCCGCGGATAAGCCGGCTCGTGTTTCCGCGGATGCCTTCCGGCGCTCCGAGCGGAACGAAAGTGGAACAAAGCGACTTTTCAGGGCGGGGGCCGCGGGAGTCGACTTACCCGAAGCCTCCGCCGCCGCACTCTGGTGGGCGCCCGGAGATCCTGGTGGAGGGGAGGAGGGGGGCGGAGGGTGGGTGAAAGGCGCTCAGGTTTCCCGCACTTAATTAAAAACCGGACCCTTTCGGGTCGCCTTTCAATCGGATCCTTTGTTTGTTCCAAGACGTGAATTTGTTGCCCAATGACATTTGTCCAAATCGGAGCGACTTGAAAGAGACTCGATGTTCCGGTGGGAAGGGGGCAAGGTGAAAGGGATGGGGGGGGCAAGGTGAAAGGGGGGGGGGGCCCGTCTCACCCTCCTTCTCTGTGGAGTTGTCGTCATTTGAAAGCAAAACCACACGTGCGCATTGTTGTTCTTCTTTTCGGCGCCGCCGACGCGTTCAACGCAAGTCAAAGCGTTCTCAGAGACTCGAGCGTCTTTGACCCTTTTCGCGCGCGACTTCTAATTTGCAGCTGGACTATTCCGCCGGCGGCGCGGTTCGGTCGCCTCGATGGTCGATCCGGAAGCGAGTCGCGATGGCGCCGACGAGGGAAACGGCCGAGCGCGCGGCGGGTCTCGGGCCGGGCCTACCCTCGTCCTCCTCGGACCGGTCGCCCTCCGCCTCCTCGGTCAACTCCGCCTCTTCCTCCCGCTCTGCAAAACAAGCGCTCGTCTCACGTCGGGAGCGCCGCCGATCGGGCTTTTTGCCGGCGTCGCTTTACCCTCCGCGGGGGCCGTCCACGCCGCCGTTACCAGGACGGCCAGCAAGGACATCCGGATCAAGTTCCTGAGGGGCCGCAAAGTCATCGCTTCACACATTGACGAGCGGTCGCTCGGGCGTCACACGTCTCGACGCGACGCGAGCGCTTTCAAACGAGCGTGGCCGTCTACAAAGCGCCGTTCGCGGAGCAAATCTCAGATAGACGAGAAGTGAATAACAAAGACGGTCGAAAGCACCAAACGGTCAGACGAAGATCAAGTCGTGTCAAATGCCATCGCGTACAAACGAGTTTCGAGACGCGTTTTAAAGATGCGCAGCGAGGGGGCTTGCCCGACGTTCAGCGGGAGCGCGTTCCGGAGCGGCAACGGAAAAGGCTCCGCGCCCGGATCGATATCGCTCGTCGGTCGCCGTCGTGTCCGCCGATTCGTCACCGTCACGCTTCGGGATCATCTTAAGTCCTGCCCATTCAAGAGTCACCATGCCGTCCGTCCGTCCGTCCGCAAGTCGCGAGCGAGCCCGACAACGCGGTACCGCCGTCCAAGTTGACTCACCGAGGCCGCATGATGTCGCTCTGCATAAAAGCGCCGCTTCTGCGTTTTATACCCGGGAGGCGGGCTCTTGCGTCTGCGGAGGGGCGGGCGCAAAGGTGAGGGGGGTGCGCACGATCGCGTAGGTCGGCGCGCGTGTCGCCATGAGAGAGGGGGCGGGCGGGCGACAAGCGAGAGAGAGACGTCAACACTTATTTAATTTTTTACAATTTCCGGTGATCTTTCGTTTGGCAATAGTTTTGGTTGTCATTTTTTTAAAATGGATTTGAAGCGGCTTTGAAACACGGTTTCTCACGCGGATGCGCGGCTACTGAATATGCTCGAGAAGTGTTTGGCAGCGAGAATGAGAGCCGAGCGGTGGACTTGATACGTGTGAGAGTGCGCATTGAGTTTGGCCTCCTGAAGTTCCTCGGGCGGGAATGAAAGCGCACTTGTTCTTTGCGAGACGCTCTGCGTGCGGGAGTCCGATGAAGACCACCGGCGCCGCTCATTCATCCTTTTGTGGAAACTCCATCTCGCTCACCTCGGTCACTCTTCCGTGTCGGTAACTCGAGCGCAGACCGCGACCGCCCGAGCCCGTCGGCCCCCGCGGCGCGCAAGCTGAGCTCCCCGCCTGTAATTCACTTCGGTTTCTCCAAGAAACTCGAAATGGCCTCCGACTATGGAAGAACACAAACCGCCGCTGCTTTTGTCTGGATGTTTTTGTTTTTTCGTCGGGGGGGTGGAGAAGGACACACAGAGTGGGAAAGAGCGACTGAGGGAAAGAGGAAGAGGTACCTCAAGGTGACTTTGCAAGTCTGAATCCTTTTTCCTGACCTCAATTTGTCCCAAAGAGAAAGCCCTCTTTGCTCGCACCTGCAAATGTTCCACCAGTGCACTTTGCGTCCTTATCTGGACAACGTGCGGTACTCGCAATGACATTAGATATCAAATGAGGCACAACTGGGTAGTCGTGCCCCCCCCCCCCCCAAAAAAACTAATAACCCAAACTAAAAATTCCAACAACGGAATCATTTGTGGCCGATTGCCACATTTGCTTTGTTGATTTCATCTGCAAGATTGGAAGCGGGCGGGGCCCGGCCTCCACCGGCCTCCACGGCACCTCAAGCTTGAACGTTTGGCCGGCCGGCTCGATCGACACGTCGGCGCCTCGGCGATGATCAGTTGGAAAGAAAAGAAGCACACGCGACTGTTGAAACTTTATTAGCCTCCAGCCAATATTGCTGCATGGCGTTCTCTACGAGCGCGAGACGATCGACATGCTCAGTCAGCGCGCGGAATAACAAAGCGACAAGCGCTTGACAAAGACTCAAAGACGCAAGCGATCCAAACAGGAAGTTGACATGGCAACCGGCAGACAGCCCCCCCCCCCACCCCCCGCCCCCACTTCTGCTTGTTTCTGCAAATACAAAGTAGGCCGGTCATGGATGGAAAAGGCCATTTGAAGCATATTCAGATCTCGATAACGGCGGGGTCGCAGCTCGGAGGACAAATTCACTCCTGAAGAAAGAAAAAGCAAAGAAGAATATTCTGGATCAATTCTTGCTCATCAGCTTTTTTGGCGGGTTTCGCCATCAAAGTGTCAAATGCGAACGTAAGATTTACCCTGAGGAGGGACGGGGTGGAGTCTGATTTCTCAACAAGAGTTGCTGTGAAAAACAAAACAAAAAAACAAACACGCAGTCAAAAAATGACTTTGGAGTCCGAGACCAGGTTTTGGGGACTTTTTAGTCACCTTCGGTGGAGTCAAAGACTTGGGAGCTCTCTTCCGTTTCTTGAACGTTCTCCTCCTCTGCGTTGGCCTCCTCCTTGACGCCGAGCTCGGCGTCCTCCGCGCCGACGCCGGCCCGGGATCCCTCGCGGTCCTCGGAAGTGTTTCCGTCTTCCTCTCCGATCCGCTCCCCTTCCATCTCGTGCCTTTCTGATCTCTCGCTTCCTTCTTTTGACCGACCGTCTTCGTCATCCGAGACCCCGGGCCCCGGCTTACCGCCCTCCTCCGAGTTCAAAGCGGCCACGGGGCGAGCCCCGTCGCCTCCGCGGTCGCCGCAGGCCTCGGTCGCGTCCGACTCGCAGTCGCCGGCGGTCTTCTCGCTTTCCTCGCCCGCCTCTGAACTCGACTCTGATGACAGAAGGTGGCGGGATCCGTCTCGGCGGGGGTGCGGGTTATTCTTCGGCGATAGAACGGAAGCTGACCTGATTCGGACCGGGCCGAACGGAGAGACGTCGGCGATTCCGAAGACTCTCCGGACCGGATCGAGTCCGGAGACTCTTCCGATCCCGCGTACTCCGGTGACGCCGTGGACTCTATTGATTCCGCAGACTCGGGTGATTCCGCGGACTCTCGCGGATCCGCCGACTCTGGGGATTCCGCGGACTCTGGCGTGTCCGCGGTCTCCGACGACTTGGGCGATTTTATCCAATCTGCCGATTCCGGAGACTCTGCAAATACGTTTCACTCGTCGTTTTGTGTTTGGGGTGAGAAAGGTCCCGGAGAGACTTGACTCGGCAAAGAAGACCTACTGCCATACCTCCGTTTTCTGTCCGGGGCTCGTCGGGACCTTCTGCGACTCCATCTGCGGAGAGATGCGGGACGTTGACACGTGTCGACGTCACCCCTCGAGAGTACGCCGCGCGCATTCGGACGGAAACGTTGACGTCCGTATGACGGGACGCCGCGTAAAAGCGACGGAGAAGTTTCCCGACACGTCTTCACATCGACGACTCTCATTGTGCGCCTTTGGTTTCACGTCTCGAGATCGGCCCCGCAAACGTCGGATTTCTTCTCGGGCCGGCCGAAAGAGACGCGCTACCTGGATCCGTTGTGTCGGAAGCACCTGCGGACACAAATGCGACACTTGGTCGAGGAGTCGGCGCACGACGGTGGACTTTCAAGGATCGCACCTTCGCGCTCCACTCGGTTGAGATCTTCGTCGTCGGGTCGCGCTGGGAAAGACCAAGTTAGTGGACGGCTCGTACGAAGGGCACGACGACGACGAGCTCGAACGCTACCTTCGGCTCGTTCCCGGGAGTCGTCGGCATCTGCCGACGCAAAGGCTCCCGTGAGCTCCCGGGAGAGGCGCGCGAGCCCGCGCGAACGCCGTCGCTAGCTTACCTGGCGAATCGGATGCGTCGCGCGGCTCGGCGGGAGCTGAAACGAGCACAGACGACATTCGGAAGGAAAAGCCTTTTGAACGACCCGCTCTTCGTCTTTCAAAGGTCGGTTACAAAGGCGAACGCCGCGCAAAATTGGACACGCTAATGTAGGAAACGCTCACACGACTGAGACGTCGCCACGCTAATCGGAGGGATTCCCATTCGCAAGGGCCTTTTGGTTTTGATGAGGCTCCGCCAACCAAATGCTGCGCAAGCACCACAGGGGCAACCCCCCCCCCCCCCCCCCCCCCGCGACGGGTCCGCCGTCTGTGGAGCGCGCTCGTGCCTACCTGGCCGTGACGTCACCGTTGGCGTGGTTGCCCTCCCTAGAAGAACAAGCGGCGTATTCAAGACGATGACCACGCCCGTATTGCATTTCTCGCGACGAGGTGCTGAAGCTTTGTCCTGCGTACGTGTGTGCGTGTACGTGTGTGTTGCATTGGCAACAAACTTACCATCAAGATAAGCGAGCGGCGCCTTCCTTCGGTCTGCAACGTAAACCACATTTCTCTTTCCAATGAACTGACAGTTGTTGTCCAAGTGACGAGCACCAACAACGGAGCAATCCAAAGCAAATGCGACATTGCATATGGCGAGCGAGCTCGGATCTTACCGGGAAGCGGAGCGGCCGCACTTAGGGGGGCAAGAGTGAGGACCGCTAAGAGTGTGACACACCTGCAACGCGCACACACACGCATACAATGAACAGCATTGTCATGCACGCACACACACAATCAACTCGATTGTAACACATACGTGCGCAAACACACACACGCGCGACACACACGATACGCAGGCGGCGTTAGTGTGGAGGGAAGCGCGTGATCGGCGCATCTTTTGCCCTTTCAAAAGTTGACCACGAGACAGATGCGGTGAGCTCGAAGGCTTGCCAAAATGTCGTTCCGGCACACGCCTCGTCTTTTCCGCGGAGGGAGCGTCGCCGGCTTCGCGGAGCTTTTTTCATTCATCGTCGGCTCACGCGAAGAATCCTCGGTCGGCTTTTTGCGGGCAACTCGGCAAGAGCCCAATTCCCGCTTCCTCTTTGTTGCGTTCGAGGCATCGATCGGTCAACTCACCGCGGGAGCATTTTGGTAGAGGACGACGCGGGCGGCGTCGGCACGATTCCACTCGAGCTTCTCCCGTCTCACGAGCTCCGCCGCAAGCTCTCCGGCCACGCGAGAGACGCCGGCCGCTTTTATGGGCCGGCCTCGGCCCCGCCTCCTCCGGCTCCGCCCACCCGAGCGCCCGCGTTCCGGCCGGAGGCGAGACGACCGGACCCGAGTCCAGGACCGGGAAAGACGAGGGGTGGCCGGATGACGAGGGATGACTTGAAGACCGCCCGTACGCGGCGGTCGGGCGGCTCGGAGACGCCCCGGGAGTTCAGAGGTCAAGGATGACCTCGGCGCCGCCCCGGGGCTTCTTCCTCATCGCCGAACGAGGGGCCGTCGGGCGGCGTTCCCACAAGGCCGACGTGCGGCCGTTCAACTTTTGGACCTCCCCGTGGCGTTCGTATTCAAGCGGGAGATGTTGCCCTCGACGCCGCCGCTCGGCGAGCGCCTCTGCCGCGGACGTCGGACGGAGCGCAGCGAAGGCTCGTCTGCCGGCACCCAAACGAGGCCTGCCTCCGTTTAGCTTTCCGCTCCTCAAAGAACTGCCCTCGGCGAGTCGTGCGCGTCGTGAAGCCGAGTCACTTTGGGGATTTCTTCAATTGAGACCAAGCGTTTTTCATCTTGCACTCGGTCACGCCGTCAGGCGGCGTGTGTTCCATCGTCTCTCATTTGTGTGCGTGTGCGTCCGACTGGTCTTTGTTTCTCACAGCCGAGCCTGGAATGCAGCCCGTCGATCCCCCGCGCGGAAGCGTCAACGGAGACACGCGTGGACAAAAGCGCCGATGTTGGATTCTTTTATTATACGTAGCGCGTGCGGGATGGGCGCCCGTTCACGCGGGGGGGCGAGCCACTCCGGATTTCCTTTTGGACGCTCGATTCCTCGGCGCGACTTTGGCCTGAGGACGGACAGACGGATCTCTGGGACCTTTGGCACGATCGGGACCATCGTGGCTCTTGGCACCGCCGGGCCCGCGAACGTGAAGCGGATCGTCGGGGGCGAGGTTCAGGCCGGCGGCGGCGAGGATTTCAGCTTTGGCGGCGGGAGAGCCGAAGCTCGCCTCCTGTCCGTTGTCTGGACTCTCGTCATCTGGAAGGATAAAACCACGCCGCCGAGCATTTTGCCAAATGATCGCATTTACGCTCTCGGAGTCTCGAAGGCAAAAAGTTTGAGAGCGCTCGTCACGGAGACGGCGTTCTCCGGCGCGCTTTTGTTGGGGCTCGCCTAACTTGGCGCCTTTTGTTCAGGAAATGACGGATCGCTCCGCGTCGGACTCTCACCTGCGGGAACTTCGTCGGACGCGGAGTCTGAGTAGGAAAGACATACGGCGCAATGAGGAAGAGTCCGCTCGACGGAGAACTTTGATGGGACGTCACCTGACCGTCGCCGCGCGCGTCTCCGCGAGCCAGCGTGACCAACATGGCCGCCCAAAGGAGGAGCGCCTTTCTGCAAGGTGAAAACCAGCCGCTCAAGCTTCCGCCTCGGTCGTTTGGCCTCGGCGCGGATTTGGCTGGCGTCATTTCCCGCGTGACCTCGCGGGAGGGAGGGAGGGAGGACCTACCCGCTCAGCATGCTCAAGTCAGAAAGGTCCGCGGTTCCGCCCCGATCGCCGACGGTCTGCCTCGCCGTCCCTCGCGCCGCCGTTTATATATCTCCCCAAATGTCAGCGTGCGCGCGCGCGCGGGCACGCGGCGTGCGCGTCGGATTCCCGCGCCGATCCCGCTCATGGAACGGAGGACGGGTTCGCCGTTCGCAAAGTTGACCCGAGCGCCGACGAGACGTGCGGCCACTCTGAGCGGAATCCTTCAAGCGCGGCGGCCGACCTCTTTCTCGGCCGTCGTCTTTCCTTCAAAGCGCCAAGAGCAACGCCAAAAGTCACCCTCCATCCGCAAAACGCCTTCCAGAATCTTTTGCGACCGGCATGCCGATGTAGCTCGAAACACCCGCGCGAATGTTGTCCCCGCCCCGAGGGCGTCTTCGCGCGGCCTCCTCCGACGGGCCGCCGACGCACTTTTGGCCCGTTTTGGAGTCCCGAGTGCGTCCGGGTTCTTTCTGCGACGCGCCTCGCTCCTTCGTGCGCAAATCCACGCCGTCGTGCTCATCAAACGCCTTCGCCGCAACTTTGCCCACACGCAACAAGCCCGTCGCTCGTGCGGCTCGTTTATGCGCGATACCCGCGCGCGCGCGAGCCACGCGGCAAAAGGTCACTCCGCCGGCTCCGATTGCGAGCCGCGCTTGTCCGGAAGAACAATCGCGGCGGAACCGGCCGGAACCCCAAACGCCCCCGGACCGGAGCGGAATCCGCATTTGCGTCGACGGGCGACTCGGCGTCGACGGGCGACTCGGCGTCGACGCGCTTCACGGGAAGCCGAGTCGGCGGGGCTCGATCGGCGATTCGGTCCTCGCCGATCGAGCGTTTTGCTCGTTTTCGTTCTCATTTTGCCGGCAGGTCAAATGGCCCGGTGGGCTCGGCGCGCCGTTTCGGCGTCAAAGGCTCTTCTGTCCGAAAAGGTTTTCCGCGTAACCCGAGTCCCAAAGTACGCGGGGGCCGATCGCGCGCCTTTGAAACAGTGTAAGGTCAAGCGTCGCAAGTCCTCCGATGTCCTCTTCCCGTCTGAGTGGGAATGCGAGTGAAGCGCGGCGCAAAAAGGTCTTGCGTTTCTTTCCGTGACTCCTTTTGGGATGTCTCCGAATTCGGAATCCGGCTCGTCGGCGCGCGCCAAAGGGGGAGCGGCCCTCGCGCTCGACACGGAGACCGCGTCGGAAGCCGACCGTCGCGGCGTCACCGCGGCCCCCTTTTTTTTTTTCAGCCGTCATCCCCGTCACGTCGGGCGTCTTCTCTCGGCACTTGGAAAAATGCCCGCCTGCGTCGTCGAGTATTGCCGGGACGCACTTTGTCCCTCGCGCGCCAAAATATTGTCATGATTGTCAGATCTCATCAACCTCATCGATGTCTTTATTTCTTTGTCAGGGAATCAGATTCCACCGATGTGAGTTGGCTAGAAAAAGAGAAAAGAGTCTCTCTTCATCTACTCCGGGGGTGGCCAACCCGCGGCTCGTGAGCCGCGGGCGGCTCTCTGGCCGGTTCAATGCGGCTCCCGGGCTCTCGCGCGACAAGTGTCGAAAAGGCCTCGGCGGCGGCGATGCCGTCCAAACCGGGCGGCAACTTCACAGAAGGCGCTCCGTCAGCCTATCAACAATCCCGTTACTCGATTGACATAGAGGGCGACCGATCAGATGACTGCATCGCCGCTTATGCGCAAACAACGGCGCTAAGCGCTAGGCTAGTCAGCGAATGACCTCTAATTTCTAAGGCAGGGGTGCCCAATACGTCGATCAGAATCGACCGGGAGACGGCGAACTGGTCCCAAGTCGAGCGCAAGGGGTGGGAGGAGGAAATGCGTGGGGGGGGGGGGGGGGAGATTTGTTTGTTTGTATCTTGAGCTTTCGTTCATTTTCGGCCCGTTCCGACTGTTGCTCATCGTGGTGTGCGTGCATATGTACGCGAGTGCACCGGTGGGCACCCGCGTGTGCGCGAGCGTGCGCGTGCGTGTCGTTCGGGAGAAGATGGTCGCTTTAAAAGTTGATCTTTGGCCAAAAAAGTGCGTGTGCGCGCGCGAGGAAGGTTATGGTGTGGCTCTTTGCAGTAACTCAGTAAAAAAATTGTCTCTTCGTCTCCGACCGGTCGGCCAGCCCCGATCTACTCCTTGAGCCGCAGGAACTCGAGCGCCTCACGCCGCGACGGACGGCGTCGCCGCCTGCTCGGCAGCCTCCGGACTGCCGCGCGTGTTTTGCCGGATGCCTTTTTGCCTCACCGATGCCGCTCGTGATGCCGTATGTATGATGATGTATGTATGCGTAATAGAGATATTTTTCGTTCAGAAGACATATTTTTTTCTATTTTATAGAATTGTAAGTTTTGTCCTCCCCGTCTAGGTGAGCATCTCCACCGTAGGCTACGGAGACGCGGTCTCCTATCTGGGGCGCCGCGTGACCTTTGGCTGCATTTCCTTTGGCATCGTCCTCAACGGCATGCCCATCTCCATTCCTTTCAACAAATTTTCCGACTACTACGCCAAACTGAAAGAGCAAGAACACGCGTTTTCAAACGCCGAGGGCACGTTCCAGCCGAGGAGACGTCCGCAGAACAAGTGTAAGAGCCGCTCGCAACCCCCGGCTGAGGACTCGGACGATGAGCTCCACTATAAGCCCGGTGGAAAGCAGACTGCTTTTGAGAGGGAAGAGTAAAAAATAAAATAAAAATCACAAAACAGCCAGAGTGCAACCTCACGAACCTGAAATGGCCTTAGATGCTTGCCACTCAAGTAGAAGGATGCACTGTGAACAATACAAAGGAAGTGAAGACAATGAGCAGACAATACTGGTGCTACGCTAGCTTACAAAATGACAAAGCTGTTCAAATGTGTATTGATGTAAATAATAATGCTGATATAAAGAGGGATGGCTAACTTAACTTGCTGACTTTCTTCGGCCAAAATACACAAAGCATAAAGTTTTTATTGTTGGGGGGGGGGGGGGGGGGCGTGTCGCGACCATTGACCGTTCTTGAATTCACTTAGAATGAAGGCTTCCAGATCTGCCTCGTCACGCCACCATAAACGCAAGAGGTCATTTCCCTCTCTAGGGAGCTCAACCCATTTGAGCTCGTTCCGAGGAGGAAGCTTGAGCTCAAATGCGCTTGCGACGTCGGCCGCAGGAGAAGATTAAGTGGAGAAATTGCGGTCGCTTTGCCCGCTGTTCAAAAGTCCTTTTCTGCGGGCGATCCGGTATTCACGATCTTCTTTCAGAGCAACGCATACTCACTTAAGTTTATTCCTTTTAAATTTTACACGAGGCACAAAAAATGAACCAAATACGAGACGGACGGGCGGTCGCCATCGCGGCCGCGGTTGTGACCGTCAAGGACACCGAGGAGGTCTCGGCAATGCGGAGCGATTGTGACGGAGACTCGCTCCAGGACTGCACCGTCTTCCATTGAGAACAAACCGATTTCCAGGAGAGACGGGTTCTTTGAACGCCGTTGTTTCGTTCTCGGGCGGCCCGGTAGTCCAGTGGTTAGCACGTCGGCTTCACAGTGCAGAGGTACCGGGTTCGATTCCAGCTCCGCCCTCCCTGTGTGGAGTTTGCATGTTCTCCCCGGGCCTGCGTGGGTTTTCTCCGGGTGCTCCGGTTTCCTCCCACATTCCAAAAACATGCACGGCAGGCCGATTGGACGCTCTAAATTGTCCCTAGGTGTGAGTGGGCGTGGATGGTTGTTCGTCTCTGTGTGCCCTGCGATTGGCTGGCAACTGATTCAGGGTGTCCCCCGCCTACTGCCCAAAGATGGCTGGGATAGGCTCCAGCACCCCCCGCGACCCTAGTGAGGATCAAGCGGTTCGGAAAATGGATGGATGGATGGATGTTTCGTTCTCCAGCACACTGGACACACACATACACTGCATGCAACGCGCGAACAAGCTCATGTGCTCCTCACGTCACATTGTGACTTTCTTCGTGAGCATCAACCCCAGACTTGTTTGCGCCAACAAGATTTGTGCAAAAATCCTTTTCTTGCAGCCAAGAGAATGGAGAGGCGCGGCGAGCTGTTTTTGCACAAGCTTTGAAGGACGGCACGCAGCCGGTATGATTTGTCTTGATTAGCCAGCCGCGGGGAAGGGAATCAAGTTGATTGACTCCAGTCGGGCTTAAGTGGACAACTTTGGGGGCATTTTAAATTTGTTACCGCAGCTCCTGGAACCAAAGTGCTGTGGCTAATGTGCGAAAACATTGTGGCTAGATTGGACAGGATTTGCCTGATTTTTATTTTATTTATTTTTTAATACGGATTGATTTGGGTCATGCTCGTTCCTTGAATCTTAAGACTTTATGACCAGCAAATAGGTGACCTTTATGACATGTTTTCTTTCAAGTTGGAGTGACTCAAATTGGGGTTGCTCTCTTAGGCGCTTTGGTGTCACTACAGTAATCTGTGTTCGATTCTGACACTTGAGGAGTGAAAGTGCTTGCGCGTGGAAACTTGCTCAAGCTGTGGATTTCGCTGCATTAAAGCGTCTCGAGCAGCTTTCAACTTTAAGCTCTTCGGTAAGTTGAACCAAACCAACACAAACACCATCAATGCTTGTGTGTTGCAGATGAAACTTGATAGTGGGTGAATTGATCCAAAAATAGTGATTACAATGAAGGCGTTACCGATGATCAATATAAGAAGGGACGTTAATAAAATTAACTGGACTAGAATTGAACAAAATACAGCTCGGCTTGAATTTATGATTAACACGTCAGTGTTGACTGCGAAAGGGATGCTTGTATTATACATTCGCGAGTTAAAAAACAAGATCTATGGTCAATATGTATTTTCTATTCAAACTGCCCCAATCCTTGCCTGTTTTTATTATTTTTTTAATTGGATGTAATCCAAAGGCTCAAGAGAAGTAGCAATTTTGCGACCGGACCTCATTAACTCATTTAATGTCCTGTCATATCACGAGCTGTTGAATGAGTCGGGTGCTTGTTTCTCTTCAATCTTCCGTTTATCAACTCATCGACTAAATTATCGTTTTAAATAAAAGCCAGCATCTCCGAGCCCTGAATATGGCTCCCTCACCTTGCCCCACTGCACCCCTCCATTTTGGATAGGACTTCCCCTCTGCTCGTTGACACCCCCTTGGGAGCCTTTTCGCAGCAGCAAAAACAACAATGGCATTCGCAAAGAATTCTTTGCTGTCATACGACTAGCTGTTGGATGATTTAGGTTTTCATTCCAAATTCGTCCACGTATCAACTCGTGTTGAATCATCTACCTCAAAGCCACACTCTCCGAAGGCCTGTGTGTGTCTCCCTCCGGTGGACAGGCCGCGACATCGCACCCATCCTGTCTGAACTTCCAGTTCAATCACGGTACCACATTAAAAACCAATTCATGAAAGCAAATTGAAATCAATCTTATCTGATTATGAAAAGAGAGAAAAACCACTGAATAAATGATGTATCCAAAACGAATAAGTGTCACAAAACATGCATTTAAACACAATTTTTAGTGCCGCAAAGCATTGTGGGAGCATTTCCGAAAAAAAGGCCACAATCTCGAAGGCATGAAAGTGTCTCCCCCTGGTGGACACGCCACTTTATCGTACCCTTCCAATCCGACCTTTCAGTACACTCACGGTACCACTTTCAAACACATTTATGAAAGCAAACTGAAATCAATCCGAGCTGATGATGAAAAGAGAAAAAACGACTGGATAAATGATGTATCCAAAACAAATAAGAAAATAAGTGTCACGAAACATGCATTTAAACTCGATTCTTGGTGCCGCAAAGCATGGTGGGAGCTATTACTAAAAAAAAAACAACTGAAATCTATTTTAGCTGATTATGAAAAGGAAAAATGGACTGAATAAATAATGTATCCAAAACAAATAAGAAAATAATTGTCACAAAGAAAATAGTTGTCACAAAACGCATTTAAACGCGATTCTTAGTGCCGCAAAGCATTGTGGGAGCATTTACGAAAGATAAATAGGCTTCCAATCCAACCTTCTTATAGACTCACGGTACCACTTTTAAACACATTTATGAAGCAAACTGAAATCAATCTGAGATGATGATGTAAAGAGAGAAAAATGACTGAATAAATGATGTATCCAAAACAAATAAGAAAATAAGTGTCACAAAACATGCATTTAAACTCGATTCTTCGTGCCGCAAAGCATGCTGGGAGCTATTCCGTTGCCTTTACATTAAATATAAAATGGCTTCCGCTCTTGCTCCTTTTCCTGATTTAATGATATTCTGGAAAAAAAATTAAATGGCATTCTGACACTTTTCCAATCCACGATGTATTTTAAGAAGTTTTTGAGTTGTAGGCATTTCTGTATTTGAATGGTCTGCGTGGATTTACAACATACGGTCGCGGAATGCTGGGCTGGAAACTATACCTTCCCAGCATTCATTGCGGCACTCAGGAAGTATGTAAATTTTGTTTAAATGTATGTTTTAGGTACGTTATTTCTTTAGTCATTGATTTTATTGTGTCATTTTCACTCATATTTTATTCAGTTTGTGATGACCGAATGTGATCATTTCGAATTTGATGTGACACCTTGACTGTAAGGGGTGGCGTGATTAAAGAAATTCCAATGCATTCGGCACCATCTTTCTCTTGGAGGCACATTCCTTAAGGGGCGCCTTTTTAAAGGCGGTAAACCCCCTTGTTAAAGACAGCACGTCCTGCAGAAGAAGATCATGACGCTTGCGCTCCTGGAGGTGCTTTCCTCACGCCACTGGATCTCGGGCGGGATTATCCCTTCGGACGTCATAACGGCCTCGGACTTTACAGCGGCTGCTTGGGGTCTGCGGGCTCCCCCTTCCACTGCGGGGTTTATTCCTGATGGGGGCGGGGGCGCCTTTTGGCGCTGCACTCCTTTCATGAGAGCACAGCGAGAAGAGGGTCTCTGTGATTCCTGTACCGTCGCCCTCCACCGGGTTGCTACTCAGGTAAGGTCCGCCGCACAAGTAAGAATGGATCATAACAGACCCGGGTCAGGCTCGGGGATCCGCTGGCGTTGTGCTGACGCGCTTGTGGATGGGTCTCTGGAGGATGATTTGGGAGCAGAAGGTGTTGACTGTTGTCATGCTGGCGCACCTGAAGGAGAGGAAGGAAGTGAGTGGTTGTCATGCAGCAAAACAGGTGGAAAAATGGTGGCATAAAAGGGGCTTCTGACCCCCCAATCCGCCCAAAAAATTTCATTCGGGTCGCACCCTCATTTTCTTCAGTTAGATCTCAAATTCCTTGCCATTGCAAGTGGCAAGACAAAAATGGAGGAATAGTCAAAGCGATGGTGGAGAATTAACATTCAAAGGGTTCTGAAATTGCAATTTGAAACTAAGGGAACGTGTGCGTGGCAGTGGAGGACTCTGCCATCCTGGTGGATTACGCGATGTGTAAATTCAAGTTCTACATCCAACACATACGCTGGCAGAAGTATCGAATGGCTCGTTCTTTGCAAGGTTTGCCAATGTAACACTTTATGTTCATCGCATAGCAACCCTGCGATGCCGGCATCAAGTTCCCCAAGAAAGTCAAAGGCGCCCAATCCGCCCTTCGCGTCCATTGTGGTCCACTTGCAGGTACACCGAAGGCATCGCACTTCAAAATATTTCTTTGGCTAATATTAAGATAGCTGCTGAAACTACTTGATGAGGTCAGAAAATTCGGTGCAGGTCTTTACAACCTAATAGTAAATTAATAGTTCCATTCATAACTCTGGTGACATCAATCCAAAATTGACATGCCTGATGTTTACCCCAGTGTCGGTCAGACAGGCAGGTTCATCGTGATTGTCAGGATGACGGACAAGCTGCACGCCGGGCAGGAGTGGACGTGTTTGGCTTGGTTTGGAAATCCGAGAGCAGCGTCTGCAGCTCTTCCAGATGGACGTGAGTCAGAACTGCCCCAAAACCTCGTTTGTACATACGGTGTGGTAAATTGACACAAACGGTCCTGGTTCCTTTCTGTCTTGCAGATGCAGTATTTGTTCATCTACCAGGCGCCAAAATGCGTAACTCTCACCGCCAAACCATAATCGCTTAACTGCCTGACCGACTAATGCTTGTTGTGTTATATGACTGCATTTGTGATTTGATGTGAACTGTTCTGTAAAGCGCTTTGATTCAGCTGCAAGTGTTGTGATAACTATGTATCACCTCCGAACGTAACGCCACCCCCTAACACTCATTCTAATCTCAATCCTACACTTTACCCTAACTCCCCTTCCCAACTCCAACCTATAACACCCCAAACGTGTGTTCTTTAGGGTTGCAGTGACTAACTGATCACATTTCAGAATGACCTCGAACCTTCACACCCTTCCTCTAACCTAAACCATACCCCAACTTTAAACTCTAAACCCTAACCCCCGTATCCTTCTAAAGGCGTCAAAAACACCAAACCGCCTGTATGCCGAACCCGAATATCCTGAATGCATCATCGCCTAACCCTAACACCTGCCTATCCTCTTGAACAAAATCCCTCGAACCCTTACTCTGAAGGCCTAACCTTTAATGCCCTATACAGCTAATCACCTAACCCAAGAGGCCTATCTGCTTTCCCCTAATTTCTAACCCCAATCTCAAACCTTGAGCGCTAACCCTGAACATCGTGCCCTCAACCATAAAACCCTAACACCGTCAACCCTATCTTTTAACCCCTAATCCTAACCACTTTAACCATATTCCAAATGCTAACTCTAAACCTCAACCTGAATCCTAATTTCCCTTACACCCTCAAACCCAGGGGTATCCAAACTCGGTCCTCAAGGGCCGCTATCCTGCCTGTTTTCCAGCTCCCCCAGGGAGCAACACGCCTGATTCAAATAATCAGGATCGTTGTAATGCTGCTTCAGAGATGCCTGATGAGCTGATCATCTGAATCAGGCGTGTTGCAGGCGGGAGAGATGCAAAACAGCCAGGACAGCGGCCCTTAGGGACCGAGTTTGGACACCCCTGGGTTTCAGGGTAAAGGGAAATTAGGATGAAGGTTAAAGTTTAGAGTGAGCATTTGGGATATGGTTAAAGTGGTGAGGGGTAGGATTAGGGATTAAAAGATAAAGGGTTGAAAGTGTTACGGGTTGAGGTGAAGGCACGATGTTAAGGGTTAACACTCGAGGTTTGAGTTTGGGGTTAGAAATTTGGGTGAGGCAGAAAGGCATCTTTGGTTAGGTGGTTAGATGTATAGGCATTAAAGGTTAGGCGTTCAGAGGAAGGGTTTGAGGGATTTTGTTCAAGAGGATAGTCAGGTGTTAAGGTTATGAGATGACGCATTTGGGCTGTTGGGGTTTGGCATACAGACGGTTTGGGTTTGGTGTTTGGACGCTTTTAGAAGGATACGGGTTTTGGCTTTAGTGTTTAAAATTGGGCTATGGTTTAGGTTAGAGGAAGGGTGAGAGGGTTCGAGGTCATTCTGAAATGTGATCAGTTGGTCACTGCAACCCTAAAGAATACAATTTGGGGTGTTATAGGTTGGAGTTGGGGGGGGGGGGGTAAGGGTAAAGAGTAGGATTGAGGTTAAAATGAGGTGTTGACCCTAAATAACAGTAAACCCAAAACCTGCTTAAGCCAACTCGTAACGCTGACTTTCTCACACCTAGCCCTCACCCTATCCCCCAACTACCTAACACTTAACCCTCTCATCCAAAAACCCCATCTCTAATCCCCTCACCCAATTCCAAACCCAGGCGCTTGTTCTTTGCACCTGTCATGAGCTTTTTTCACAGGCCTGGTTGAGTTAGTGGAGATGACAGCGCTGTTGGACGGTCTGCGCTGGTGCGGCTGGATGGCTTGTGGAGCCGAGGAGAGAGGAACGCAAGTGCTGACTGCCGATGAAACGAATTTAAGGTACAGAAGTGAACCAATCTTTTTTTTTCGTCAATGGACACTACATCTTGTTTACTTTCAAACTTGGCTTGTTGCAGACGTGTGCACATATTGAGCATAACTTCTCTGATCACTGAAATGACACGATTCTCTCCTCTTTCATCTAGAACTGCTTCAAACGTGTATGCGGGAAAAGTGGCTCAGATTGCATCACTGTCCGTGTTTTATGTGATGCGTGCTGCAGCTGAAAACCAGCATTTGGAAGTATGGTGCATTTCTGCTGTTTATTCTTGTGTTGATGAATGTGCACTGTTCCAATAAAATAAATCTTCAACTCAGAATGCTAACCCTAACACCCGACTATCCTCTTGAACAAAATCCCTCAAACCCTTACTCTGAAGGCCTAACCCTTAATGTCTATACAGCTAATCACCGAACCCAAGATGCCTATCTGCCTCACCCTAATTTCTAACCCCAATCTCAAACCTCGAGCGCTAACCCTGAACATCGTACCCTCACCTCAACCATAAACCCCTAACACTGTAACCCCTCTAACTTTTAACCCCTAATCCTACCCCTAACCACTTTAACCATATTCCAAGTGCTAACTCTAAACCTCAACCTTAATCCTAATTTACCTTAAACCCTCAAACCCAGGGGTGTCCAAACTCGGTCCTCAAGGGCCGCTGTCCTGCCTGTTTTCCAGCTCCCCCAGGGAGCAACACGCCTGATTCAAATAATCAGGATCGTTGTAATGCTGCTTCAGAGATGCCTGATGAGCTGATCATCTGAATCAGGTGTGTTGCAGGCGGGAGAGATGCAAAACAGCCAGGACAGCGGCCCTTAGGGACCGAGTTTGGACACCCCTGGGTTTCAGGGTAAAGGGAAATTAGGATGAAGGTTGAAGTTTAGAGTGAGCATTTGGGATATGGTTAAAGTGGCGAGGGGTAGAATTAGGGGGTAAAGTTGGAGGGTTGACAGTTAGGGGTTTATGGTTGAGGTGAGGGCACGATGTTCAGGGTTAACCATCGAGGTTTGAGTTTGGGGTTAGAAATTAGAGTAAGGCAGATAGAAATGTTGGGTTTGGTGGTTAGATGTATAGGCATTAAGGGTTAGGTGTTCAGAGTAAGGTTCGAGGGATTTTGTTCAAGAGTATAGTCGGGTGTTAAGGTTATGCGATGTCGGGTTCGGCATACAGGCGATTTGGGTTTGGTGTGTCGACGCTTTTAGAAGGATACGGGGGTTCGGTTTAAGTGTTTAAAGTTGGGCTATGGTTTAGGTTGGAGGAAGGGTCAGAGTGTTCGAGGTCATTCTGACATGTGATCAGTTAGTCACTGCAACCCTAAAGAATACACGTTTGGGGTGTTAGAGGTTGGGGGGGTGTTAGGGTAAAGTGTGGTATTGAGGTGTTAACTCTAACCCTAAATCCATAACAGTAAACCCAAAACGTGCTTAAGCCAAACCGTAACGCTAACTTTCTCACACCTAACCCTCTCACCCTAGCCCCCAACTACCTAACACTTAACCCTCTAATCCAAAAACCCCATCTCTAATCCCCTCACCCAATTCCAAACCCAGGCGCTTGTTCTTTGCACCTGTCATGAGCTTTTTTCACAGGCCTGGTCTAGTTAGTGGAGATGACAGCGCTGTTGGACGGTCTGCGCTGGTGGAGCCGAGGATGAGGAGAGAGGAACGCAAGTGCTGACTGTCGATGAAACGAATTTAAGGTACAGAAGTGAACCAATCTTTTATTTATTTTTGTCAATGGACACTCGGACTTCTTGTTTACTTTCAAACTTGGCTTGTTGCAGACGTGTGCACATATTGAGCATAATGAGCTTTTTTCACAGGCCTGATCTATTTAGTGGAGATAACGGCGCTGTTGGACGGTCTGCGCTGGTGCGGATGGATGGCTTGTGGAGCCGAGGATGAGAGAGGAACGTCAGTGCTGACTGTCGATGAAACTAATTTAAGGTACAGAAGTGAACCAATCTTTTTTTTTTTTGTTTTTTTTTTTTTGTTTAGGGTGACACGCTTCTCTCCTCTTTCATCTGGAACTGCTTCAAACCTGTATGCGGGAAAAGTGGCTCAGATTGTATCACTGTCTGTGTTTTATGTGATGCGTGCTACAGCTGAAAACCAGCATTTGGAAATATAGTGCATTTCTGCTGTTTATTCTTGTGTTGATGAATGTGCACTGTTCCACTAAAATAAATCTTACACTCAGAATGCTAACCTCCTCACTAACCCCTAACCGTAAACTTTAACCCTGTACCCTTACTCCTAACCTAAACCAAAACCCTCAAATCCCCTACCCTAAACTCCCCTGAACGCTGACCTCTATAATCCTTAACCTAATGTTAAATCTTGACCTCTAATGCTCCCCTTAACCTGACATACTGTATATCGTGAACCTTAACCCAATTCATCCGTAAGACTCTAAATCCTCAACCGCAACCCCTAAATCCTAAAATTAAATTTAAACCCTAACCCTCATCCATACTGCAGGCATGTCCAGCCCTGGGCCTGGAGGGCCACTGTCCTGCCTGTTGTCCACCTCTCCCGGCTGCAACACACCTGATTCAGATGATCAGCTCATCAGCCATCTCTGAAGCAGCATTAGAACGATCCTGATTATTTGAATCGGGCGTGTTGCTCCTGGCAAAGTTGGAAAACGGTCAGGACAAGCGTCCCTTGAGGACTGAGTTTGGACACCCCTGCCTTTTACCCTAATCCCCCTCACCCAAACCCTAATTCCCTAACCTTCAATGCTAACACCTGTCCTTGTACTCTAACCTCTAAACCATGATCCCTACCCTACACCTCTTAACCTAACCATAAACACTAATCCTAACTAAACTAACATTAACCCTAAACCTTGACCCACAAAATGCTAGCCCCTAATCCTAACCCGATTTGACAATGCAACCCCCAAATCCGAGCCCCAGCCCTCATCCATACTGCAGGCATGTCCAGGCCTGGGCCTGGAGGGCCACTGTCCTGCCTGTTGTCCACCTCTCCTGGCTGCAACACACTTGATTCAGATGATCAGCTCATCAGCCATCTCTGAAGCAGCATTAGAACGATCCTGATTATTTGAATCAGGCGTGTTGCTCTTGGCAAAGTTGGAAAACGACCAGGACAAGCGTCCCTTGAGGACAGAGTTTGGACACCCCTGCCTTTTACCCAAACCCTAATTCCCTAACCTTCAATGCTAACACCTGTCCTTGTACTCTAACCTCTAAACCATGACCCCTACTCTACCCCCCCTAACCTCTTAACCTAACTATAAACACTAAACCTCTAATCCTAACTAAACTAATATTAACCCTAAACCTTGACCCACAAAATGCTAGCCCCAGCCCTCATCCATACTGCAGGCATGTCCAGCCCTGGGCCTGGAGGGCCACTGTCCTGCCTGTTTTCTCCTCTCCCGGCTGCAACACACTTGATTCAGATGATCAGCTCATCAGCCATCTCTGAAGCAGCATTAGAACGATCCTGATTATTTGAATCAGGCGTGTTGCTCCTGGCAAAGTTGGAAAACGATCAGGACAAGCGTCCCTTGAGGACAGAGTTTGGACACCCCTGCCTTTCACCCAAACCCTAATTCCCTAACCTTCAATGCTAACACCTGTCCTTGTACTCTAACCTCTAAACCATGACCTCCTACCCTACACCCCCTAACCTCTTAACCTAATCCTAACTAAACTAACGCTAACCCTAAACCTTGACCCAGAAAATGCTAGTCCCTAATCCTAACCCGATTTGATAATGCAACCCCCAAATCTGAGTCCCAGCACTCATCCATATTCCAGGCATGTCCAGCCCTGGGCCTGGAGGTCCACTGTCCTGCCTGTTTTCCACCTCTCCCGGCTGCAACACACCTGATTCAGATGATCAGCTCATCAGCCATCTCTGAAGCAGCATTAGAACGATCCTGATTATTTAAATCGGGCGTGTTGCTCCTGGCAAAGTTGGAAAACAGTCAGGACAAGCGTCCCTTGAGGACTGAGTTTGGACACCCCTGCCTTTCACCCTAATCCCCTCACACAAACCCTAATTCCCTAACCTTCAATGTTAATACCTGTCCTTGTACTCTAACCTATAAACCATGACCCCCTACCCTACACCCCCTAACTAAACTAATGGTAATCCTAAACCTTGACCCAGAAAATGCTAGCCCCTTAATCCTAACTCGATTTGACAATGCAACCCCCAAATCCGAGCCCCAGCCTTCATCCATACTCCAGGAATGTCTGGGCCTGGAGGGCCACTGTCCTGCCTGTTTTCCACCTCTTCCGGGTGTAACACACCTGATTCAGATGATCAGCTCATCAGCCAGCTCTGAGTCATTAAAACGATCCTGATTATTTGAATTAGGTGTGCTGCCCCTGGAAGAACTGGAAAACGGGCAGGACAGAGTCTCTTGGACACCCCTGCCCTACCCTGAACGCTAACCCCTAATCCCAACCTAAACCATTAACCCCTACCCTAAACTAACACCCTGAACCACCCAATCTCTATAATCCTAAAACCAGTTTAAGACCCAACTTCTTATTGCCAGTGAATTAAGTGACACTAATGCTAACCCCTTTTCATGGCAAAACAAGCGGGCAGTGAATGCAATACGACTAACCCAAACGAAAATGAACAGTGGTCCTTTTAGGTTGGAATGGCTGTCAGCATATGCAATTTGGTTTTCTTATTTCATTGGGACAGTGCACATAAATCAACAAATGTAATTGAGGAATAAG